>NC_064640.1:559064550-559689550 GCF_023864345.2 Schistocerca serialis cubense
AGCATATTCAGAAGGATGTAGATTGCAGTAGGTACTCGGAGATGAAGAGGCTTGCGCAGGCTAGAGGAGTATGAAGAGCTGCATCAAAGCAGTCTTTGGACTGAAGACCACAACAACAATAACAAATGAAATATATTTCATGTGCTACAATGGCTTCAAGTTCACATGTATCTTCGCATCACAGTCGTAAATTCATTTGGTTCGATGATCTTCGTAAGACTATCACAGAGCAGCTAAGACTGCCCATAATTATACCATGCACATGTTGCCTCCTATAGTTTTTCGTTAAAAATATTTTTTTTTGTTCTTGTACTGTTGAAAGCTGTTTCAGTCTGTCCTTAGCGTCTAGTTGAACTGCCACTTCAGTAGACGTTGTTTGCTCTTCAAAACTACTGACGATGATTGCTTCCAAACGCATCTTCTGTAGTAATCAAAGGAAAACTTTGCAAAGGAGTTACGTGTTTGGGACTGGCTCCCAGCTATTAAGGACATGTCTTTCTTCACTCTTTTGCGGACTTAGAAATGTAATGAAATCATTTTATATAGGGAGACAACCTCTCGTCCCCGCCAAGACTGACTGACGTCCTTTGCAAATAGTGCTGGGCGCGCCCAGTTGTATCCCGAAGAGGGAATAAAACTAATCTCCTCGTGAAACATAAAATTTTTCCTCTTCTGCTTTAGAACATGCTGGGCCAGGATCACTTCGACATCTGAACAATCCATAAGTGCAGGCTAACATATACGTGTGCGATGATAATGAAAGATGTGGTAAAATAATGTTTTACAAATCTAATTTGGAATACAGTCCCTCGTGTACTTGATTACACACAAGGGGCAGTCCAATGAAAACAAGACAAATGGAAAAAGCAAGCAAACTTCTTAATATTTCAAAAGCAATCGCCATAACTATTAACACATATGTGTAACTACGAGACAAGACGGTCAATATCTTCATGGAAAAATGTTTACGGTTTCCTACGAACCATGATAGTACACAGGCGTGCACCTTTTCTCCCGAAGCAAATCGACAGCCACGAATATTCACATATTGGCAAGGTTGTCTAGAGTACACTGCAGAATCTCTTAAACATCCACCATACAGTCCCTATTTCTCCCCATGCGTTTGCAATATTTTTGGTTCCCTGAAGAAAGACGTTCGTGGCCGTCGATTGGCTTCGGACGGAGAAGTGCACGCCTAGGCACAATCATGGTCCCGTGGGCAGTCGCAAACATTTTCCCATGAAGTCACTGTCCGTCTTGTCTCACAGTGGGCTAAATGTATTAAATGTTATGGCGATTGATTTGAAACAACAAACAGTTTACTTACTTTTTTCCATATGTCACGTTTTCATTTGCCTGTCCCTTACACAATATAATTGGCGGCATTTTAAAATTCGGGGTGAAAACTGGATCCAGACATGGTTAAGGACTGATATTTGGTTCATACCAAATCATAGACTGTCAGGTTTCACGGAAATTCGAAAGGCATTGTCACTAGTGAGCAGTATACAAATGTTAGTTACTGGGATGATCTGCAGTTAGGTGGAACACCGATAAATGGGAATCAGACAATGATCAGTATATCTACAGCACCGTAAGCTGCCTCCATAATGTTCAACGGTGGCTCACCAGTCTCAGCATGGAGATTGAATACGCAGCTAGCCTTAGAGTCACCCGTGGCCAGAGGAAGCCTCTCACGGTCGATTTCATCAATGATCCTTAAATGTGAAAGTCTTGCTGATCAGTACATCTGGAACGCACTCTAAAAACTATTTCGTACTAAGTACTTACAAAACTGTGTCCGACCCACTCTGGCAGCTCTCAAAGACCTCTCGATAACGCAATTTAATACGTTAAGCATTTTGAGGATCACTGATTCAAAATTTCAGAGGAGTGATAATCTAGTAAATTTGTTGTTGAAAATGAAGCTCAAGAGTGCTCACAGAAATTTTCATATCGAGAATGATGCCCTTCATGTTCAATGCAGGTAATTGCGAAATGTGAACGTAGCAACTATAAAATCTAAAGTAAGTGCTTAGCATCGCTTTCTCCAAAATATTTCACATCAGAGGCAGCTGACATGTTGCTGTTGAAAGATTGGAAGAGCTGCAAAATCCATGAAAAGGCAGCAGTGTACTGGTCGCCTTATCTCGGATTTACACTAGTGACTTCGACAGCAAATGTGACAACGCTAAGTACGCTTCCTTGCTCCCTGCTCAGACTGAACTAAAAGAGGTTTCCCGACTCGATACATGAAATGTCTCCATTGCATGAAGAGTAAAGATGGCAAGACGTCCTGGAACCTATCTTGGTGGAAAGATGAGAAGATGTTACGCATATAGGCTGTATTATAGACCCTCTAAGTATCGAAAATCACTCCTACGCGTGTTATTTGCATTGTAAAGGTGTTACATATTCATCTCCAGCAACGTCAGGCTATCAGTGATGGAATTGTATATGCTACATTCCACCAAGGAAACGTCTGTATAGCTGCCTGGAATGAAGAACACACAGACAAGGCGATGGTTCACGAGATACAATTCCCACACTCACAAAGGTCAATTTTAGTATTTATTATTTTTGAAACCTTTGTTGTGGTGACAGAATAATGCGTTCGAGCTGGAGGTCATTTCAGAGTGAAGATACACGACTGGGCTAGGTCTCTGTCGTTGTTGTGATTATCTGTTCTTCTTCACAACAGTTGATGGGCATCTCTCACCTTGCTCAGCAATCATTATAATGATGTGTGTTAATACTGTGGCGTTTATGGAACGATTTATGTGGAATGTCAGTTACGTCATGCTTTTTCTTGTGCTTCTCAATAGATTGGTGGTATTTTTCCCTTACAACCCGAAAGGCTGTAAATTATCCACAGATCGTTGGCTCTGTAAGCTAATTATAGGGTGTCACAACCCTTTTAGACTGAGGATAGTCTCTCTTCGTAGATGGCTTGAAAGTCTGGAATGGATTTATAAGTGTCTTGGGAAACCGTGGTCGAAATGTGAGCACTGCGTCTTTGTGGGCATCTATCTGGGAGTATGCTGGTAATATAGTCCAATCGGGAAGTGGCCAATGGAATGAAATTCATCGATCACTACACGCTTAACATTATAAATATGGTTAGAGAACATATTGAGAGATGAATTGCGGATAATGGCCTCATGGCAGTGTTGCAGTACATCCCCTCCTTCGTGTTCGGAAGACATAAGCCTGTAGAATGTACCAGGTGCTTGAAAACTCTAACCCGGGGGCTTTTGATAGCACGTCATGTGAGTTGAAGTTTCCACAAAGGAGAAACTTTCGGAGAAGCTGTATTGAAAGTTTATTGGGAACCTCACTGTTTTGATATTTATTATGTTGTAGATATGGCAAACATATTGTTACGTCATATGGCACCTGGCATAGATTAGGAAGAGATAGCTTCTTCAGATGCGGCACGATATCTTCTTCTGGCTCATGTTTAGTCTACTTGCAAAATAAATTTTCTTTTTACGGCTTTAGAATTCCGCTTCTCCTGACAATGTGGAAAGTAACAGAGACAAAAATCTCTAAAATTATAACAAATCGATGCTGAAATTTAGTTTGTAATGCACGAGTGGAACAATAAAAATTTCATTGTGGTTTTTACTGAATTTATTAGTTACTTCACTTTGTACACGTCGTGTAGCTGGGAAATTTCTTGGAACGAAAAGGGAGTAATATCTTTTTATCAGCTTAAGATACACACTAAATGGACTTCAGAGAAGGATAAAACTAAGCATGGGTTAGAGGTTTGTCTTCGCCTGTTATCTGTACTGTCGAAGAATCTACATCTACATCTACATACATACTCCGCAATCCAGCATACGGTGCGTGGCGGAGGATACCTCGTACCAAACTACCATCTTCTCTCTCTGTTCCACTCCCAAACAGAACGAGGGAAAAGTGACTGCCTATGTGCCTCTGTACGAGCCCTAATCTCTCTTATCTTATCTTTGTGGTCTTTCCGCGAAATATAAGTTGGTGGCTGTAAAATTTTACTGCAGTCAGCCTCAAATGCTGGTTCTCTAAATTCACGAAAAGAACGCCTCCTTTCCTCCAGAGACTCCCACCCGATTTCCTGAAGCATTTCCGTAACACTCTCGTGATGATCAAACGTACCAGTAACAAATCTAGCAGCCCGCCTCTGAATTGCTTCTACGTCCTCCCTCAATCCGACCTGATAGGGATCCCAAATTCTCGAGCAGTACTCAAGAATATGTTGTATTAGTGTTTTATAAGTGTTCTCCTTTACAGATGAACCACATCTTCCCAAAATTCTACCAATGAACCGAAGACGACTATCCGCCTTCTCCACAACTGCCATTACATGCTTGTCCCACTTCATATCGCTCTGCAGTGTTACGCCCAAATATTTAATCGACGTGACTGTGTCAAGTGCTACACTACTAATGGAGTATTCAAACATTACGGGATTCTTTTTCCTATTCATCTGCATTAATTTACGTTTATCTATATTTAGAGTTAGCTGCCATTCTTTACACTAATCACAAATTCTGTCCAAGTCATCTTGTATCCTCCTACAGTCACTCAACGACGACACCTTCCCGTACACCACAGCATCATCAGCAAACAGCCGCACATTGCTATCCACCCTATCCAAAAGATCATTTATGTAGATAGGAAACAACAGCGGAGCTACCACACTTCCCTGGGGCACTCCAGATGATACCCTCACCTCCGATGAACACTCACCATAGAGGACAACGTACTGGGTTCTATTACTTAAGAAGTCTTCGACCCACTCACATATTTGGGAACCAATCCCATATTCTCGTACCTTAATTAGGAGTCTGCAGTGGGGCACCGAGTCAAACGCTTTCCGGAAGTCAAGGAATATGGAATCCGTCCGATACCATTCATCCATGGTTCGCAAGATATCATGTGAAAAAAGGGCGAGTTGCGTTTCGCAGGAGCGATGCTTTCTAAAGCCGTGCTGATGCATGGACAGCAACTTCTCTGTCTCAAGGAAATTCATTATATTCGAACTGAGAATATGTTCGAGAACCCTGTAACAAACCGATGTTAAGGATATTGGTCTGTAATTTTGAGGATTCGTTCATCTACCCTTCTTATATACAGGCGTCACCTTCGCTTTTTTCCAGCCGCTCGGGACTTTACGTTGGGCAAGAGATTCGCGATAAATGCAAGCTAAGTAAGGAGCCAATGCAGTAGAGTGCTCTCTGTAAAACCGAATTGGAATCCCATCAGGACCTGGCGATTTATTTATTTTCAACCCATTCAGCTGCTTCACAACCCCAGGAAAAAAGTCCTTCCACTCACTATAAGTCATCTATATGACTTGTAGGTCAGGAGTTTGATAATATTGGAAAGGCGACATCGAGCAACGTAAACAGTTGCAGTATTTCAATGGTATGTACGGTAAAGCACTTTAATATACAAGGTTAACAGATAAACATAAAAAATTACCAAAGTCCTCTCTTAGGTGATACTTTCAAGGATCATTTTGAAAAGGTGTTCTTAGGCAAGGAACTTAGTAGTAACAAAATTAAAAATTGGTTTAGGCTTGTAGACAATGTCCGTCTCCGTAGCTGAGTGGTCATTGTGGTTCCAGGGTCAACAAAACAGACAATGAGCGTGAGAGAGAAGTGCGATCACGTGCCCCACCATACCGCATTTAATGACGCGATTAGCTGCGGGTGATACGGTGGTCGGTCGGGCCCGATTTGCCCGTCTATGGCCTTATGTTGTTTCCACGAAATGGTAACCACAGACAGCTCTACGCATTCCTGGAACATTCAAATTTGCGGTAGAAAAACATACAGAAGTCCATTAACTTCTTGGGGATTAGCATAGACACCAGTCAGAAACACAGTGTTTCAAAATTTACAGAAAACCTGTAACAACAGACGCTCTAATACCTATTTGTTCATGACATCCAATAACACACAAACCTGCTACGTTCTATTCCATGGTGCATCAGCTCACTTCCATGTTAATGTCAAAACAAGATTTGCAAACAGAACTAGACACAATTAAATTTATTGTATCTAGGATCAGCTACAGCCCTGAACTAGTTGATAACTTTCTACACAAGAACCAAAGAAGGAAGACCGTGCCCTACACTTATGCCTCCTCTGTGGTAACAGCTGTAACTAAAACCATCTGGTGTATTGTCTCATATTTAGAAAAGTCATCCACGAAATTATCGAAAACTCTCAAATCCTGCAACCATAAAACTTCATTCGATATAAAAGGCATCACAGCTCATATATCATTCAACAATAAGGATAAAACTGATTCATTAAGTAATAATGGTGTTCATAAAATAAATTTCGTTGACTGCAACTGGTTGTTTACTCAAATGGTTCAAATGGCTCTGAACACAATGGGACTTAACATCTGAGGTCATCAGTCCCCATGAACGTAGAACTACGTAAACATAACGAACCTAAGGATATTACACACATCTATGCCCGAGGCAGGAATTGAATCTGCGACCGTAGCAGTCGCGCGGTTCCGGACTGAAGCGCCTAAAACCGCTCGACCACAGCAGCCGGCGGGTTGTTTATTGATCAAGACTCCTCTTTTGCTGAAAATACGCTGAAGGGAGGTCATAGCTACTGAATCAGAACGTAAGCTCTACATACAACCAACAAAAGGAAAAAATACCTTTACCTACTACAAGCACTTGAGGCAAATAAGCGTTTGCTCAAAGCTCCCACCTGGTTCTGAATGATGAGTTACTCTGAACACATATCCATTCATAAGCTTAACATGACGCAATCAACGAGCCACATAATCACAGACCTCAGTACCAACGATCTCATTCACCTCAACAAACTTTTACCACTTGATATACTTTACTTTGTTTTCCAGTACAGTCATTAGTATTACACACATGCAACTTGTATATTTTAATATTTTCCATTACAGTTTAATATTCCGTATTTTCTTTATGTATTTTGCTTGTAATGTACATCTTGTAAACTTAAATGTAACATGTTTAGTGTATAATACGAATGATGAGTGCTCGATTTGACATTTCTCTCCTTACGTCATGAGGAAAGATTATATGTGCGTCGATAGTATCTTGGCATCTGATGTTTAATATACTACGCAATAGTGTCGCTTATGGACGCTATTCAGTTTTTTCCCGACGATGATACAATAATCCGAAAACTTTTTCTTCTTCTTCTTCTTCTTCTTCTTCTTCTGCCGCTGCTGATACTGCTGCTGACTGGGGTTGCCCCTGTTGGTCTGCCTCATTCCGTGGATGAGCTGGACCAACTGCTGTCCCATCTCTTAGGTGGGCGTCTGGGTAGTCGTTTCTCTTGCGGACGTCCATCTTTACAAGTTTTAGCTAGTCTTGTGGAGTCCATCCTTTCCACATCATCTTTCCAAGTCCTTTTTCTTGGCTTCATCCATTTGTTTATATTTTGTATTCCACAGTGTTCCATTATCGACACATTTATTCTTTTGTCCCACATGGTTAGTCTTTGGATCTGTCTTAGTACCTTCAGTTCCACTGCTGTTAATTTTTGTTTTATGTTTTTCGATTTTGTTCTAGTTTCTGCTGCATATATCAAAGCAGGACGACAACCTGTGCAAAATAAAGGAATATTAGTAGAAATGAAAACACAAATTATTATTTTTTCGTTAGTTACCAATTAACTAACCGAATTGCTAATTAATTGATATTTAGAAAATGGAAATCTCTCACTTTAGACAGGTATGAGCCGAGCAAAGTTATGAGGGACGTGAAAGAACGGCCTGGGTTCGACAGCCGTGCTAGAAAGCTGCTACGAAAGCAAAGCAAGAAATGCTAAATATTTTAAAAAGTAAGGGGATCTGAACCCCACTCCTCTAGAATACGAGTCCAGTGCTGGAACCACTCCACCGCCTTGCTTCATGCATGGAAGTGAACGCTTTCCAGGTGGCAGCCAGTGACACGATGACAGGAACAGTACTGCCACCTGCATTTTCAATAACAAGCCGTTTGTTAGGGTTTTCCATACCGAATCGTGTATTCATGGTAGGAACCGAGCCGTAGTATTTAACGAGCAATAGTTATAGCTACTTATCACTGTCGGCAGATGCCAGTCGTTGTTCGATCAGTGGCACGTGCGAAAACTGGCGCCTGGTGAGCGGAGACCCCTCGTTATCCAATTTCTTTTTTCGGTTCCCCCGAAAGTATTACAGGTCATGAGGCTGCACGTGTTACTTCATTATGCCGGATTCCTACTTCCGCCGTGTTACGGAGCCAGTAGAAAGGAAGGAAGGGAGGTTTGAGTTTAAAGTCTCTTCAAACATGAAAGTCGTCAGAGGCGGAGTCTAGCGTTAAAAGGTTTTTTGCTTTTCGTATATAACACTGATGATGATAATTTATGGCAATGTTTGCCGACAAGATAAAGAATGCAACCTTTTAACACTAGATTGCAGAGTCACGGCAGTTCTCCTTGGCCGTTTTTTTTTTTTTTTTGGTACGACTTGGAAAGAGAGAAAAATTAATGAATGATCGACGATGCGTCGGTTCTCGATTGTGTTCAGGAGACGTACAGATTGATTGCGTGAAAATAGTTTCTCAAATGACCTAATAACCCGGATTGCTTTCACGCAATCAGACTCTTCAATGAAATTACCTAAGGGACCTATTTGAAGAATAAAAAAAAAATGCAAAACAGTGAAATTTTGTAAAAAAAGTTATCAGATCGGAAACTGAACACATTAATGGTCTCCCAAATACAATCGAGACACCGCGATAAAGAGCGAACCTGTAACAAAGTTCATTTAAACATAAACATTATTTGTGATTAATTTAAAGAAAAGAATAAGCATAGATTTTCTGTACAGTGAAGCATCAATATATTCTCAAAGAACAAAGGCGTTAAACTATAAACATTAACAAGTTTACAATGAATACAAAACTTACTTTTTTATGTTTTTCTCATACATGGAGCAGTCCAACAATCGCTGCTTTTGTATGTGTGATATTTTGTAAAAATTAAATGTCCTGGCGTGCGCGTAAGTATTTTTTATCGTCACAAGGTTTACAAAAGCGTTTTCTTTCTTGATGATAACGTGGTTTTCACACTAAATGAAATATAACTTGTAGCGGTGCTACACAACACGTCTTAACAAGTCGGCGACTAAACATCAAAGGTAAGAAGTACATGTTAACATATCGGCGACCAGAAGTACAACTAACTATATAGACTCTAGAATTTTCCTAAGAAAAGATAAATTGTTCTTTCTTCTGTTTCGCAGCTTCTTGCTATAAAGCGCTGCGGCAATGATGTTAAATATCTGCGCCCAGCGAGTCATAGTGTTTAAAAGTACCTTTTAAACGCTGGCCGCGCGTCTTGGTATAGGCGCACGTTATAAACCGATTTCGTTTCTTTACTCTCGCGTTGTCATGCTTAGTATCATTACAAACTACATCTCGATGGCTGTCCTATTCTCACATGCAAAATGTCTGAAATCCAATAATATCACATTGCTTCCCGCGTGACTCCGACAGGATCATCGCGACTCACGCGTAGTCGTGATATTATTGCTTTCGTGAAACAAGTTAGTATTACTTGCAAAAATTCTTTACAATAGATTTTACACACTACATCAGGCAAAGTGGTTAACATACAGAGTATCAGGTAAGTATATTCGTACGTCTGAAATTGATAGTAGTTTGTCCATATGGTAACTACATGACAATTGAACTGTGCTCTTTCTAATGTATTGTACAAGGATAACAAATGTTCATTTCTCGGTAAAAGATAATGAAATTAAGATAAAGATACACATACATAGATACATAATACATGGCATAATAAATATTAAAAAATAACAAAGAAATAAATTACTTGACTTCGCAGGAAGTCTGGATGCTGTGTGCACTCGTGGAAAAAAATGTGTTACAAAAAATTGACATTCTTGTTTTACAATGACATAGTGCAGGAATATCTTTGTCGTTGTTTCGTTGAAGATTTCTTGCAGTAGATACGTAGTGCTTTACTTATTTGTGGCTTTCATGACCTGAAAAAAAAAATGTTTCACTACACTTGGGTAGGTATGAGTTGCACTGGGAGTGGTAGAACTTCGGGTATAAATGATAGCACTGCACTTGAGTGGGGAAATTGATTACACTTTCACAGTGGAGGAAAAGTAGGGCATCACTTTCACTGTGGAAGTTGGAGTAGTTGTCGGGGTGTGATGTTGCGTTGGAAATACGTCGTGGGTCAGGAACTGAAAGATTGGTTCTGCAACATGCTGAGCCATATGATGGCGGTCTCTATTTCATTTGACACATGTCCGTGCTTCCATTTATGTTTTCATACATGAAAAATATAGAAAAAAATCTGTATTAGAATGTGCTTACTTACTAATAACTTAGTCTAAAAGAAAATTGGATTAGGTAAGGATAGCAATTGTTCATGTACATAAGGTCTCATTCTCTTAGGAATGCTTAGTTCTCATATTTATCTATTTTTCTGGTTTTATTTGGTTCGACACGTTTTCGTCATTACTCGGCCTGGTCAGTAAATTCGGTAGCAATTGTCAAAATCGAGCTTAAGACTCTTCCGATTAGTGTCTTTATAATTTCACAGGGTACATGAGTGCTTAATTCATTGCTTTATCAAATTTTATTTTGAATGCCTTTCAAACACAGTTGGCATCCGCGCTCGTTGTGCAAAGAAAAATTGATTGTTGAGCGCTCAGCGTACGCAGTGTTACGTCCGTTGGTAACAATCACGTGATAATAACTTGACAGTTCCACAACGCTAGCAGCAGGATTCTGCGAGAAGCAGAGCGTTTGGTGTCTACCAGCCGTGGTGTGAGTTTTTACACAGTTTTTCATCGACTCTGGATTACGGAAGCAGCCAGATGCGGCGACTCCCGCAGCTGTTTCGAAGAATGTGTCTGTGGAAAGGCGTACAATACCGTTTGTGGTAAGTACAACACTTATTCACTTTCACTCTTCGGCTTTCTACATCGTGGTTTCGAGGTACAAGTACTTATAACATTACTTCACACACGGTATTTCACACGTGTCCTTGGAGTTATCACCTTTTCAGTTCACACGTTATTATTAATTCGTGTTCACATTTATTTGGTCGTCATGCTAAGGTTCACACGCACCACTTTTATACGTGTCCATTAATTACTTGTCTATAGTCGGTTCACACGCAGCAGCATATACGTGTCCATTTATTACTGACTGCATTATTACTACAAAGTACAGTTAACATTTAGTATATATATCATGTCTAAAAATTATTTACATAGAAATATTTAGTCTCTGTGACTCCAAGGCCTGACGAAAAGCGCGTCTTTTGTTCGTAGTTTGTGCTTCCTAGGCACTTTAGGTTTACACTTTGTTCGAAATCTTGTTATTCTTTTCTTTTTAGAATAGTTACTCTTTTCTCAAGTTCAGCTCTTTTATTTTCTCTCTATTACGTCGTTAGTTTGAAGACATAGTCAATGTGGCTTCGTTTACGTGATGAACAGTTCGTGTTCAAACTCCCATTAGGGAAATTGGGAAGCTTGGTGTTCCCTGTCGTGCAATTGCACATAACAAATCTTAACTGAACTCGCAATTTGCGGAGAATAAGCATAGCCCGTCGACAACCAATGTGTCACGACTATCCATTCGAATAGCCTGTATGTATCAATCATGGAACCAGCTCGCAAAATTCACTTCTCTACTGGATAAGGTAGGATGGTAAGGATACTGGTTAGAGGAAAACACAAAAGACTTTTATGGAGTGAAGAGATTTGAAGACACAGTGTTAATGACGTATGATATGATGAGCTTAACATAAATTATTATCACCTTAGTTTTTCATGACAAATAGTATAATTAAATCGATACAGTAGTTTCAGTGTCGTCTGATCCAGCTCTCTAAACAATTTTCTATGCATATCTAAAATTACTTAAACCATGCATTAGCAGTGAACTGTGTCTGTTAACTATCTTCTGTTCCATGTATCGTAAAATTGGTTTCCTAAAAAAAAAAAAAAAAAAATCGTCGTATCTCGAGGACCTGAAATAGATATTTCTAGTACTAAATTAGTTTATTTATAAATGATCTTTGTAGGTATTTCAGCTGCACTGTAACGTAAAATTGTTATGAGCGTATACGTTTTTCTCCGTATTATAATAAAATAATTGAGTTGCGCACTTCTTTCCTGCTACCTGGATCGTTATTGACTTACTTGATTCTTATATGCTAAGCTGCTGCTTTTTGCCTGCTGCGTTTCATAGGTGGTCTCATAAAATTTGTTGTCACACACTCCTTATGCATAACATAACATTTACCTCATTAGAGTAAGCGACCTTAATAATTTTTTTTTTTTTTTTTTTTTTTTTTTTTTTTTTTTACCTACGAGCGATCATTCTGGTCTGAATGATCATTTTAATTTATTTCATTCAAGAGGAGAGAGCTTTGCTATACTTAAAACTAGTGATAGCAGGTGGCACTTAGTACGTCCCTACTATAATATTTGTCAGCTCTTTCGGCTGTGGCCGTTCATGGCTCAATTAACTTAAAACTAACTTACATCTAAGACAAATCTTGCTCTCCTACAATAAATGTGTTTTACTTAAGGTGCTCATATAAATTACTTATCTTGCTGTGGCAGGTCAACAGGGTGTTAGTCCTGTGCATTACTCTTACATACGTTGGTACTTCACACATAGTATGACAACTTCTAGTGTGTGTATATTTTATTTTAGCAGCTTAACTTAACAGATATTTTCAATGGCTGACTCTGTATTTCTTCAAGTCTGCGTGATGAAACAATCCTTTTATTCGTCCAGATACAGGGTCAGCTAATAGATAGCAACCAATGTGCGGCTTTCTTAAGATAATATATGGTCCTTCATACAAGTGCTGCCACTTGCGATTCTTATGATGAATCAAAGATGGTTTGAAGTGGGTCTTTAATAGCACTCGTTCATTTATACGATACGATAAGACTTTGCTAATGTGTTTGTCATGCGCCTTTTTTCTTATTGTTAGGTTGGCATGAGTGGTTAAAGATATGAGAGCTTATTGGTTCCGCAGCTTCCCCGTGGAGGCCTAAAGAAGCCGCTAATGGTTTTCCGGCTGGGGTGGAGCTGAAATGTCAGTTATTTTTACTTGACTAGTATTTTGCGACATACCAGGTCGAAAATTTGCGTTCGTATCCCATACGACTTGTGCATCTCTTGATTGCGTGTTATTTGACATCGCGTTTGGTGCTTGGTTCGCCTGTGTGTAGAAAATGGTCGGATTTCCTTGGCTATTATGACTGGCGGTGTCAGGAAAAGCATGCGACGAATTGCCCTGACTATTGTTCCTGAACTGTTGGTTGGGTTGGTGAGAAAATGTCACATTTTTCGGCTGTGAAAAATTCATTTGGTGAGAGGGAGTGAAGTGACTCGGCTGACTGTACTGTTGTGGTCCGTTAAAATTGTTCCATCTTTCCCTTGTGACGATTTCCATTATTCGTCTTGTTGTTCTGGTACTGGTAATTACCGTTGTGATTTATCGGTGAATTACCATATTGTTGCTGTGTGTTTTGATAAATCGGATTGTATCTATTCTGGTGTGGATATTTGTTATATTGTTTTCCATTACGGCGGTTGAAACTGTTATGATTGCCGTAAGGCTGAGCGTTTGGTTGTCCCGTGTTATGATGGTACGACATTCCATTGACGCAATTTGTTATGTGCTGCTGCGGAGCGGGCGATCCATTATTATAATTATTCCGCGCGCTCGCAGGCACATCCTCATAGATCATATCCAAATTGTCAAGAACAGAAAGAAAGGCTTCTAGGTCTTCTTCACTCACATTAACTAGTTTTTCTCTTATTGACACAGGAAGTTTTGACTTTAAGATCATGATTACATCTTTGGTTGAAATGGGCGTGTCCCAATACTGAATTTTACGTATATATTTTTCAAAATAACGTCTCAAACCTCCTCCTTTGGTGTTGAAAGATTCGGCGTTGTAAACCTCCTTTCGGAGTCTTTGTTGTATACCTGAACTCCAGAATTTATTCAAGAAATGCTTTTCAAAATCTGCATAGGTGTGACATTTGTCTATTATTTCTGTACCCCAAATTGATCCTTCACCGTGTACCTAGCCTAAGATGAACTGTATCCGCTGCCTATCGTTCCATGATTCTGGAAAAGCGCCTGTGAATGATTTTACAAATACCATTGGATGTATATTTCGTTTTTCTGGTATAAAAGGCTGAAAAACTCTGTGTTTTAGCACACTCTCGTCTCGCATTAGTTCAACGAGTGTTAGTTGATCGGCAATACTACGTGACGTGGAAGTTTCGCCAGGCGTGTTAATTACTGTTGGTGAGAATTGTACCTGACACTCGGGATATTGACGATTATCGTGTTCTGGCGGTAGCGAATACTCACTTTGATTGTCACCTTGCAATTCCGTAAATTGTCGTTTCAGTTGATCTATATCATTGCTTAACTGACGTTTCTATTCCGGAAGATCGTGGCTAAATGCTCGTCTGATTTCACCTAATTCACTGGTTAAAGTGTCACCATAAGTACCGGGAGCGGTTAAGATTTCTGCTGTGGCAGATTTAACCGTACCCTTTAGTTCAGCGTGTACCTTGCTGATAATGTACTGTTCTTTGGATTGCATCCACTCTTCAAATTCCCTATTAAGTGTATTGCTTGTACCGGTGTTGCCATCTGCGATCTTTTTGTCAACATTGACATCGGATATTTGCTGAGCAAGGTCTTCGACTCGCTCGCCAACGTGGTTGACACTTTCTGTCAATTCAAAGAGTCACTCGCAGTTGATTTACACACATCTATTTGGGCCTGCATATCTATGAACTTGCTACCAATATTGGTCTCGGCGGATTCCACCATCGAAAGAACACTATCAATTTTTGCGTGTACGCTTGCGTTTAGCTCGCTTGCGTAAGCAGTGGTAATGGCTTTAATTTTTTCCTCCATGGTGTCATTCGAATTTTTGATTTGTGCTTGGATGTCGGTAATAATAGAATTTATATTGTTCATTCGCACTTGAGTGTCCTCTATCCTTGATTCTAAACTGTTGAACCTGCTGTCACTTTGATTTGCTAACTGACTGATTTGCGTTTCAATATTGTCAGTTTGGTTTGTTAACTGACTGATTAGCGTTTCAATATTGTCACTTTGGTTTGTTAACTGTGCCATGTTTGCTTCAAAACTGGTTTTCATATCAGCAAACAATTTTAGTATATCTGACAGCGAGTATTCACGTGACTGCGACGCGGTCTGTGGCGCCGACAGCTCACGTGTCGCTTCGTCGTCTGTTGTTCCCTCACTACGAGATTCAGGTTTGTTTACACCCGCGCGCGGTCTAAGTTGCCTTGGTTGTTCATCAGCCATCGTAAATTTAAAGTAGTTACACTGCACGAGCTAGAAAAGATAATTTTTTTTTTTAATTATGATTTTCACTTGTCAGGTGCGCCAAGGATTTCGCGTCCTGATTTCACAGATATTGCTTGCGCGTTATAAACAATTGAAACTCTCACACACGAAAATGCCAATATGGCAACGGGATTGATAAAATAAATGAAAAACACTTATAGAGCACTGAAACTGGCACAGATAGCGGCCATTGTGATTCACTAAAATGCACAACAATGGAAATTCTTGCTAACTATTTCTAACTATTGTAAGCGAAATGACGAGATAGAGGCGGATCTAATAGCAAAAGGAAACAGAAATTTGGAAATTAAATTGCGTGAGGAAAAGGAAAAGAGCGTAGAGAGTGAATGTCACGAGCCGACCGAAAGCTCGGTACGCAAAGCTTCAAACGTAATGAAAAATCGTACGCACATTAGTTGTCTTGCGCGCTGCTATTTATTGCTGTTGTGGATTCTTACTGCGATTTTCTGCATATGCGTCCTTTTTTTTTAATCACTGGTTTTGGCTTCCAATTTTCTCCAAATGTTAGCATGAAAATAAAAAGAACAAATGAGTTCTTTAGTTAGGTCCCTGTTCGGGCGCCACATCTAGCGTTAAAAGGTTTTTTGCTTTTCGTATTTAACCAAATATAACATTGATGATGATAATTTATGGCAATGTTTGCCGACAAGATAAAGAATGCAACCTTTTAACACTAGATTGCGTAGTCACGGCAGTTCTCCTTGGCCGTTTTTTTTTTTTTTTTGGTACGACTTGGAAAGAGAGAAAAATTAATGAATGATCGACGATGCGTCGGTTCTCGATTGTGTTCAGGAGACGTACAGATTGATTGCGTGAAAATAGTTTCTCAAATGACCTCTTAACCCGGATTGCTTTCACGCAATCAGACTCTTCAATGAAATTACCTAAGGGACCTATTTGAAGAATAAAAAAAAAATATAAATGCAAAACAGTGAAATTTTGTAAAAAAAAGTTGTCAGATCGGAAACTGAACACATTAATGGTCTCCCAAATACAATCGAGACACCGCGATAAAGAGCGAACCTGTAACAAAGTTCATTTAAACATAAACATTATTTGTGGTTAATTTAAAGAAAAGAATAAGCATAGATTTTCTGTACAGTGAAGCATCAATATATTCTCAAAGAACAAAGGCGTTAAACTATAAACATTAACAAATTTACAATGAATACAAAACTTATTTTTTTAATTTTTTCTCACACATGGAGCAGTCCACCAATCGCTGCTTTTGTATGTGTGATATTTTGTAAAAATTAAATGTCCTGGCGTGCGCGTAAGTACACTCCTGGAAATTGAAATAAGAACACCGTGAATTCATTGTCCCAGGAAGGGGAAACTTTATTGACACATTCCTGGGGTCAGATACATCACATGATCACACTGACAGAACCACAGGCACATAGACACAGGCAACAGAGCATGCACAATGTCGGCACTAGTACAGTGTATATCCACCTTTCGCAGCAATGCAGGCTGCTATTCTCCCATGGAGACGATCGTAGAGATGCTGGATGTAGTCCTGTGGAACGGCTTGCCATGCCATTTCCACCTGGCGCCTCAGTTGGACCAGCGTTCGTGCTGGACGTGCAGACCGCGTGAGACGACGCTTCATCCAGTCCCAAACATGCTCAATGGGGGACAGATCCGGAGATCTTGCTGGCCAGGGTAGTTGACTTACACCTTCTAGAGCACGTTGGGTGGCACGGGATGCATGCGGACGTGCATTGTCCTGTTGGAACAGCAAGTTCCCTTGCCGGTCTAGGAATGGTAGAACGATGGGTTCGATGACGGTTTGGATGTACCGTGCACTATTCAGTATCCCCAGTGTCCCCGCGACGATCACCAGTGGTGTACGGCCAGTGTAGGGGATCACTCCCCACACCATGATGCCGGGTGTTGGCCCTGTGTGCCTCGGTCGTATGCAGTCCTGATTGTGGCGCTCACCTGCACGGCGCCAAACACGCATACGACCATCATTGGCACCAAGGCAGAAGCGACTCTCATCGCTGAAGACGACACGTCTCCATTCGTCCCTCCATTCACGCCTGTCGCGACACCACTGGAGGCGGGCTGCACGATGTTGGGGCGTGAGCGGAAGACGGCCTAACGGTGTGCAGGACCGTAGCCCAGCTTCATGGAGACGGTTGCGAATGGTCCTCGCCGATACCCCAGGAGCAACAGTGTCCCTAATTTGCTGGGAAGTGGCGGTGCGGTCCCCTACGGCACTGCGTAGGATCCTACGGTCTTGGCGTGCATCCGTGCGTCGCTGCGGTCCGGTCCCAGGTCGACGGGCACGTGCACCTTCCGCCGACCACTGGCGACAACATCGATGTACTGTGGAGACCTCACGCCCCACGTGTTGAGCAATTCGGCGGTACTTCCACCCGGCCTCCCGCATGCCCACTATACGCCCTCGCTCAAAGTCCGTCAACTGCACATACGGTTCAGGTCCACGCTGTCGCGGCATGCTACCAGTGTTAAAGACTGCGATGGAGCTCCGTATGCCACGGCAAACTGGCTGACACTGACGGCGGCGGTGCACAAATGCTGCGCAGCTAGCGCCATTCGACGGCCAACACCGCGGTTCCTGGTGTGTCCGCTGTGCCGTGCGTGTGATCATTGCTTGTACAGCCCTCTCGCAGTGTCCGGAGCAAGTATGGTGGGTCTGACACACCGGTGTCAATGTGTTCTTTTTTCCATTTCCAGGAGTGGATTTTTTATCGTCACAAGGTTTACAAAAGCGTTTTCTTTCTTGATGATAACGTGGTTTTTCACACTAAATGAAATATAACTTGTAGCGGTGCTACACAACACGTCTTAACAAGTTGGCGACTAAACATCAAAGGTAAGAAGTACATGTTAACATATCGGCGACCAGAAGTACAACTAACTATACAGACTCTAGAATTTTCCTAAGAAAAGATAAATTGTTCTTTCTTCTGTTTCGCAGCTTCTTGCTATAAAGCGCTGCGGCAATGATGTTAAATATCTGCGCCCAGCGAGTCATAGTGTTTAAAAGTACCTTTTAAACGCTGGCCGCGCGTCTTGGTATAGGCGCACGTTATAAACAGATTTCGTTTCCTTACTCTCGCGTTGTCATGCTTAGTATCATTACAAACTACATCTCGATGGCTGTCCTTTTCTCACATGCAAAATGTCTGAAATCCAATAATATCACAGGAGGCAAGCTCGATTGGAAGCGGACGGAGAAAGGAATCGTGTGATTCATTCTTCAAGGAACTGACTTGTTATTAGCCAGAAGCAATTTCCGGAAACCATAGAGTTACGTGATATCGGAACAGTCTTCTTGTAAATATGTGCGGATTATGCCGATAAAAAGTATCTCCAGCTCCACTTGTTGCCACCAATAAGTGATTCACCTTTTAATTCGGATGTTCTTAGGGAAAGGACAACTCATCGCTAAGTGTATCCAATATTGTGCGGTGTACTTTAGGAGATGCGTGTAGCAAATAAATTCGTCAAAAGTATCATACTTCTTCCTGTGTGCTTAGCGACATGAAGAAAACTAGATAAAAGTTTGTGAAAAGATGCTACACCGCCAAGATAACATATAAGTGATATACAACTCTTATTGTTTCAAAGTGAGTGTGCCATGTAAAATTTTAGAACTACCGAACGGTAAGTGCGCTGTGCTACGAACTTTGAACTAGCATACGAAAGTCCGCATTGAACGGCTCTGTTGCGTTGTCTGGCAAAGAAAAACATTTCGTGAGACATTGCTAATACTAGTCGAGAAGGAGCTCGACAGGCCCAAACAACTAAATCTACATGGCACGAAAACTATAAGGGTGTCCCCGAACGGGAAATCATGACGTTGTTGTAAATTAAAGAAATTCTTCGTCGAGTGGAAGACGAACTTGGACTGAGAATATCTGGTGTCATGTGAGCGAAACCAGATAACCAGCATGGTGTCAGAGAGGTTCAGTGTAATTGAAAGATGTGGTGTCACCGCCAGACACCACACTTGCTAGGTGGTAGCCTTTAAATCGGCCGCGGTCCGTTAGTATACGTCGGACCCGCGTGTCGCCACTGTCAGTGATTGCAGACCGTGCGCTGCCACACGGCAGGTCTAGAGAGACTTCCTAGCACTCGCCCCAGTTGTACAGCCGACTTTGCTAGCGATGGTTCACTGACAAATTACGCTCTCATTTGCCGAGACGATAGTTAGCATAGCCTTCAGCTACGTCATTTGCTACGACCTAGCAAGCCGCCATTATCAACTGCTATTTATCTTGTGGTGCATGTACCGTCAGACCGATGTTCACCAATTATGGATTAAAGTTAAGAATTCCAGAAGCTACGTACCTTTTTTGCTAGTATAATTACTTTACCTGTTCCAGACCTCACGCCAGCCTGCGTGAGCTTAAATGCGTGCCCTTCGGCCTCCCGTCCTTGTGGATTGGCTGTCTTGCCAGTCCACAACAAAAGGCATGTGAAATAGAAAACACTCAGCTATGTGGAAAGTACAAGGAGTAGTCATATAGTTTTAATTATTAAGTCGAGGAAAAAAAATTACATATTACTTCGAACTGATAATTAAAACTACAATGCGCAACAAAATTAAAGGACCGCTTTTCCGAGACCTCGTAATTGTCTCCCACTGCGACGTAGAAGTTTGAAATCTGATTCAAAGGTGCTTACAAACTTCCTCTGTAATAATTCAAATGCATGGAGACCTACAGCATCACCCTCGGGCTCGGCGTCTGTTACACAGCAAAGTGTCGACACATGCGAAAAAAAGGCCAGAGCTCAGAAATTAACGTGATGAGTGAGTGAGTTACTGATGTCACAATGGCACAAAAGTCCACCACAATTCTGTCCAGCGCCACCATGGATGTGTCTCAGGCCCCCTCTTACCCACATGACCACATATACCCATTCTATTAGCGCCTCTGCGATGGAAGTCAGACGTGCGCCGCTCTCCGTTGAAATCACGTTGTTAGTTTCATTTTAGGTTACAGAGGGAAACATTTAAGCCATACCGCCGCTCATAATCGACACGAAACGGCCTGGTGTGGCTTAAAAGGCGTCAATGAAACCACTCCATTCCTTAGGGTGTTGATTCCTACATATTCCGTAGACGGACCCTTTTGTTTACACATATTTCAATGTCGCATCCATCAGTGATCACGCCACAGGAGAACCCGAAACAAGAGGGCTCAGTAAAGCATAAGCACACTTTGCTGCTTCGGATCTCGTTCAAATTCCGTCGAATCGCTTTTAACGGTACCTAGAGGTTACACTCTATATACTAGAGCAAAAATTGCTGTCGCAGTACACTCCAAAGGGGTTGGATTACGTTCAGTAAGGTTGCAGACCTACTATGTCCTTAGAGTAGGGCTGAATCGTCCGGGTTGTGTGTCGGACGTTGTCAGGAAAGTAATCCTGTTGCTCATTGAACCGCAAATTGTCGTTTCTGACTGCGAAACGTGTGGAAATTTGTGGTAAGGACTATGGGACCAAACTGCTGAGGTCATCGGTCCCTAGGCTTACGCACTACTTAATCTAACATATAGTAAGGACAACACACACACCCATGCCCGAGGGACGATTGGAAACTCCGGGAAGGGGGGGGGGGGGCGCGAACCGTTGCAAGACGCCTCAGACCGCACGGCTATTATGCGCGGCGCTAAAGGTGTGCCAATCAACGCACAAAGGGATGGGGTGGTTTCATTGATGCCCTTTATGCCACCTCCTGAGGTCTTTTTGTGTCGATTCTGAGCAGCGGTTTGTCTGAAATGTTTTCGACTACCACCCATATGAAAATCTCGTGATTTCAACGCTGGGTCTCGCGCTTCTGATCTCCATCGCAGACGGTTGAAAAGAAGGTGTGAAATGTGGGTAAGAGGGCATATGACGACCTTCCCATCATGCGACACTTCCACGATGGCGTTTCCCAGAATTATTGTGAAATTTGGTGCCAATGTGACATCATTAACCCACGTTAAACCCCACATGAACTTTTGAGCTCTGTTCTTTATTTGCACGTGGTGACACTTACTGTGAGAACCGTCGCCGAGTCCACGGGTGACGCCGCATGACACTATTACGGGGGAAGATCGTAGGCACCTTTGAGCTAAATTTCAAACTTGTGCGTCGCAGTGGCTGAGAATGACAGTGTTTCGAAATAGTGATCCTTTAATTGTGTTGCGCAGTGTATATGACCCGCCCGTCACAGATTTCCGAAGGAGCATAAGATCAGCTTTGGAGTCAAGAATGTGCATCTCAGTCTTCGTCTTATTGGGTTCTGTCTAAGAAATTATTCACAGATACACTAGTACTTGTATTTTAGTAGGGACATTTGTTATACAGGGTGCCTAACATGCTACATACCTTTAAATTAACACATTGATAAACAGTTTCTGTCTCAGGAAAATATGTGAACTCTCTGAAACATAGTAATGTATAGAGTTTTTGTTACAGGACCGTAAACAAACATGGCGAAGCCATAGTTACGCTCTTAGCAAATGAAGTGGATAGTGAAATGCTGTTCTAAAACGGAGACTAAGGAGTACATTTCGACGACGTTTGATAATAATTGAATGGGGAACACCAACAGCGATTGCAAGAATCCCAGACCATCTTGAGATCAATGGAACGGTTTAACTGTATGATGTGAAGAAGGTATAACAGAACCCGCCGATTTTCCGTATGACCGACCCCTAAATTCTTACGGAATAGATCGTGTGGAATTCAACGTATACATTTTAAGTAATTGCCAGTATACTTTTTAATTACAAAAATAAAAAGTGTAAGCTGATTTATATTAAATATTTTTACTTGTAACAGTGTTTAAATACTAAATAGAATGAAACTGTTAACATTAAGAGAAACTACTGTCGAGGTTGCTCGCTGTTGCGTACTATCTGGCCGCTGGGCCATCCGTATCCGTTTTTGTGCTCAGGCGGCCTGTGGCGTGACTGCGCTTGTGTGGCTACAAAACCTACCGTTCATGATGCGCGCGCACACACACACACACACACACACACACACACACACACAAACACACACACACATACACACACTGTTTCCGTGTTTCCAGGAACATATACACTTTTGCTCACACACTTGAATATTGGTTTCATTCTGCACTTCGCAACCTCTTCAATTAATGCATTTCAGACACTTTTAATTTCTTCTGACCATGTGGAACCTAACTAGGATTTATTGCACACTGTCTTGTATGTAGGACAACCGCAGCCTAAGCAGACATCTTGAGTGATAAACGCTTGGCTGCTCTTGTAAATAGTATACTTCTGACCGGTTTCATAGCCTAGAAGCCACATCGTCAGGTTAGAAATGGTGAATCATGGCATTAAAGTTGCAACGTGGACGGGACCGAACATTTTTTGTTCGTTGGTTGCTTGGTTTGGGGGAGGGGACCAAAGAACGAGGTCATCGGTCCCATCGGATTAAGGAAGGATGAGGAAGGAAGTCGGCTGTGCCTTTTCAAAGAAACCATCCCGGCATTTGCCTGAAGCGATTTGGAGAAATTACGGAAAACCTAAATCAGGATGGCCTAACGTGGGTTTAAACCGTCTTCCTCCCGAATGTGAGGTCAGTGTGCTAACCACTGAGCCACCTCACTCGGTAAATTCTTGTTTTTTAATGAATGACGTGACTAGCGCATCGTCAGGTAAGAGGAAAGTAGACGAGGAATGTTCAGTCCTGTCCACTTTGCAACTTTAATGTAATGAGTCACCATATTTACTCTGATGATACGGCTTCTGCGATAGGAAACCAATCGATAAAAAGTTATTCACAAGCGCAGCCAAGCGGTTATTCAAGATAAGTGGAATTTACTTTATTGTTAAGGCAATCAAAAACTATTACTAATTCCTTTCCGAAGCGCGGTGAAGAAATGGTGTTCAGTTTATGATTTTGACACACATATATATGACACTTCACTTCGCTGCCTAACTGAGTGGTATTTCTTACAACTTAGTTTTATCCACATCACAGCAGTATTTGTTTGAAGAATAGTAGAAAACTGGTGTTCCCTTAGCGCATGGCAACATATCTGTAAAAAAAAAAAAAAAAAAAAATTTCTATGAAGATTTCTGTTGCTAGCTCTGAAGGAAGCAATTTAACCTTAACGTTTCAGGAATAACGTTACTATTACTGAAATGAAGTTGATCGTCTTTTATCATATTGATTTTTACTTAGAGACAAGACGGATACAAACTGTGAAATTGTGAGTAATACGGAGCACAATGATATCAGACAACTGGAAGTTGCCTGTTTGGGCGATATTTCTGTATCGACTTCTGCGGTTACAGATAAATTTTAAATTTTTTGTATATATTTGGGCTCATTTCAAACAGTTGCCTTATAAAAGGACACTTCAAAAGAAAGTGAAGATTATATATCACATTATGTATCTAATGTGTATGTTTAGTAATGCACTAGCAGGTGTGAGAGATCACAGAGTCGGTTTCTGAGAGATACCGAGTAGCTATAGGGACCGAGTGGTTGACGGCGAAAACACTACACAAATCCGAAACGAAGTGAAACCAAATAAATATGTGTGGCAACGGTGGTGCGTATCTTGTTCTCGATGTCTGATTCCGGCGAGGATAGTAAATCCGTCCACGGTTTACTAGAGGTGTAGGGACGAAAATGGTTAAACCTATGTTTTCCCGCCGGGGCAAGGGGGAGTGATATGCTGGTAGCCTGCTAGTGGCTCCAGGAGAATCTCAAATTCCCATGGTTTGCCATCACCGTAGCGTCCTGTTCATACCCTGACTGGTCCACTTCTTGCTGCTGATCCTGATGCGACGTTGAGACTATCGGTGATTGCAGTGTTGTAGAAAGTGACTCAGCCTCGGTGTGTCGACCGTCCTGCACCGGTTAGATCGTCAGCTGCCGCCGCTGGTAGCGGTGACATGGGCTCAGATTGTACAAGAAGCCCTGACAGTCTGCGGGAAAAGCCTGAAAACATGGTCGTTGGGAATGGCGAAACTTCAGGTCGCCTGAGTAGAGGATCAAGAAGAAGACGAGTCCAAATATCGCTGGCATCAGTATCAGCATTCCTGGATTTAATAATATCAAGATCAGCTTTCCCACTGGCATCCATGACAGTAACTACAGGAATGCAAAGTAAAGCTGCACATCTCCAGAGACCCGACTGTCTGGCTGGCTGAGAGATATATGCCTAAGGGAGTCAATGAGTGCTGGATAATTCTGCACACATGTTTTAGATTTTTTATGTATAAAACATCTTAGGATTTTTGATGGTTTAGCGAATAAGACAAGTAAATAATCTAGTACAAAATCTTTATTAATTTCTGCATATACATTTACACACATAAAACGACCCTTTCGTCATGATTGTTTCTTATAATCTTAGTAAGATCCAGCGTAATTTTTAATTTATAATTGAAATGTGCATCTGGATCATATACTTTTTCCTCCAGCCTGTAATGTGGCAGTATGTTCATCAGTATTTACACCTGTGAAGTATCTTTTTTTATTACTTTAACAGTCCCTTCTTGAAATCTTCTAGCTGCGAGTATTCACGGATTTTAATTTTCTTTCTTATATCCTGCGTAACACTATTGTTATAAAACTCCACATCTGTCTAGGTATTTGCTGCCAGCTATTCTGCTGCTCATTTTTGTGGAATTTCCGTGTAGAAACTTAAATTTACAAATTTTTCGACGAGTGGTCATCTAATGTTGTTATTTCATTGGTTTTTAGCTCTGAAAAGGGTTATTTTGTTATTAGGTGCATAGCATCTAGTTCACCGGATTTAGATGTAATGTAATGATTGCTTTTTAGCAGATCCATGTGGGAATGGATTGCCGGCCGCTGTGGCCGAGCGGTTCTAGGAGCTTCAGTCCGGAACCGCGCTGCTGCTACGGTCACAGGTTCGAATCCTTCGAATGCTGCCTCGGGCATGGATGTGTGTGATGTCTGTAGGTTATTTAGGTTTAAGTAGTTCTAAGTCTAGGGGAATGATGGCTTCAGATGTTAAGTCCCATGGTGCTTGGATTTTGTAAACAGAAATTTCGTACGTCCTTTAATGTAGTATGCGTGCTCAAATCCATGATTTTCGTCCAGGACTCCAACATATGGCCACTTACAATTGCTGTTTACAGTAAATGCTAATATCTTGTATTCCCCAGTCATAGCCAGAATTGACTCAAATGGCTCTGAGCACTTAACTTCTGAGGTCATCAGTCCTCTAGAACTACTTAAACCTAACTAACCTAAGGACATCACACACATCCATGCCTGAGGCTGGATTCGAACCTGCGACCGTAGCGGTCACGCGGTTCCAAATTGAAGCGCCTAGAACCGCACGGCCACACCGGCCGGCCATAGCCAGAATTCTCCGTACATTGTGTTTAAGGCTATACGCAAAACTTGTTTGCACGTTGGCAGTAGCTTCTTCTTTTTCCAATTGCACTTTGTATTCTTGTGTATGTCAGTTGTTTTAGCCACATAATCCAGTTTTAAAGTTTGATGTTGATGTACTCCATTTCCAGATTTATTTTTTGTGCACATAACGCATTAACTGCACTTGAAGGTGTAATTTCTTTAATACTGTAGTGGCTTAAGTCCGTAGGATACATTTACTCTATCTCTTAAGTCTTGTGGAATACCACTGTTGACAGCAATCAGTGCTAATTGGGCAATATCTATATTTGATGGGATTGTGGAGAACAGTGTCCAAGATTGGAATATGTTTGTCCTGCTTTGATATAGCACTTCTGTATAACACTTTTTGTCTCTGTTGGAGTCAGTGTTAAGAATCTCCGTGTAGTTTAAAGGTAGGTAATTAAAACTTTATGCAGGCTCAATTTATCTTCTAAGCTTTTTTCGGTCTTGAGTATCTTGAAGACTTACTTGTTCGCCTGTCAATTTTTGTGTCTCCTAATTACCCCAGCAGAAAAACTGCAGAACGTTGTTTAAAACCACACAGCAACTTTTCTGAAGATGTTCGTTAACTGATGCCACATGAATGCAGTGGGCACAGAGTAGAGTTGAGGACACTGTAAATATCGTTTGTCGGAGTTTAACACACTTAAACAGTCTTGCAGATTGTCAAACACGCGACTCATTCTGGAGCTATATCTTGTAGCCTCCTGCCTGGTAATACCACGTTCTTTAGTCAAGGAATACCTAAAAGTTTCTTGCAGCTGCATGTATGGACGTATTATATAACCGATAAGATGGTTACCGATAACCTTGTTGACTCCTAGGTATGTGATTGCACATATAAATTTTTTGTATATATTTACTGTACAGTTGGAGCTCAACCACGCTAGACAGACAATCCCAACTGCCATATTGTTGTCCATAAGCAAGTTGCTGTTTCCCTGGCAATATCCTTCCATGCAGAAGCGATGGTTTGATATTTCGTAGTCACTCATATCTGTTTTATTAAAAGTGACAAAATCTTGCGTTATGACGAAATACAAAAGCTAATACCCATCTACACGAATCTGCTACAATATTCCAGGAACCTCTTCCATTAGAACGTCCATTTTAACATCCGTTAATTCCACTTTGTATGGTACAGTAACAGTATTTCTCTATTTCTTGGAATTGATTTCCAGTGCTTCCTTATCGATTTTTTCCGATATTCTTCTTGCTGTCACACTGTCGTTAACATGTAAGGGACGAACTTGGAGAATTTACTATGTAGATAACAACTAAATGAACCAACCATCTCCTTCTTTAACGTTACTGACCGTCCCTTATCTAATCGCCACTGACAGTCCACTTGATCATACATTTTAACTATCGTAATGTCATCTTGCTAAGGAGAATATCATTTTCGGGATAATTGATGTTGCCAATATCAGTAACAACATTGTCCAGGTTCTCCAGTAATAACCACAAACCGAAACGTTCGTTGCTTGGTCTCGTCTTCCTCCATAAGAGCTGAGAAATGTTAAGTACTTTGGAGTAATCTATTTTGAAACTTTCCGCTACAACAGAAGACTGATCGGTTTTATACTCTAAAGAATCAACATGGGGACATTTGGCGAGTTCCCATCACATAACGAGACTTCAGTAAGTTATTCATTAGTTAATACTACACAAAAGTCATTGGCATAGAGTCCAGTGGAGCACATAGTAATTACTGTTTATTGGTGTCCAATACACTTAAACTGTCTTGCATAGGGTCAAACAAACAATTCGGTCTGTTCGCAGCTACAAGATTCTGTTATGGGGTAAACTGGTAGACATCCTAACCCACCTAAAATCTCCTATGAAGTTTCCTATTTGCAGTGTTCTACGTGAATGTATTTCAGATGGGTGCCAAAACCTAACAGTTACAGATAATTGTCGTAAGAACCGTAATCGTGTTATCTTAGTGTCAGGCAGCTAATGCTACCAATTATCTTACACGTCAATTTTAGTCTATTCCACCACTTTTTAACTGCTGTTTATACTTGACAAGAATGACATAAACTGAGATGACAAAAATCGTGAGACACCTCCTAATGTCGTGTCGGCCCTGCTTTTGCCCGCCGTACCGCAGCAACTCGACTTGGCATGGACTCAAAAAGTAGTTGGAAGTCTTGACAGCTCCACAAATAAACTGCCCTTTTATATCTTGTGACAATGATACCACCCCCATCTGTATATGGGCATGTCACTATCCCATGACTTTCGTCATGTCAGTGTATGGTCATGTTAATGTCATTACTATTATTAATTATATTCTGTCTACATGCGGCTTTAATAAACTACACTGACTCCAACAAATACGACACAGATGTGCAGTATTAAACGTTTTTACTGCAGACCCACAAACAATGGCCGGCCGGGGTAGCCGAGCGGTTCTAGGTGCTACAGTTTGGAACCGCGCGACCGCTACGGTCGCAGGTTCGAATCCTGCCTCGGGCATGGGTGTGTGTGATGTCCTTAGGTTAGTTAGTTGTAAGTAGTTCTAAGTTTTAGGGGACTGATGACCTCAGAAGTTAAGTCCCCTACTCCCCAGGGCCACTTGAACCACAAACAATGTTATTCTAGCGACGCTGTCTTTCCTATGTATGGAAATTCGTATTTCACCATCTTGGCATGTCTTATAATATTCAATACCTTTTAGCAATCACCCGCTTGGTAGAAATGCGTGTGTGTGTGTATATGTGTGTGTGTGTGTGTGTGCGCGCGCGTTTGTGTGTGTGTGTGTGTGTGTGTGTGTGTGTTGATAGGGAAGAAAATAAATAGATGGTTGAAATACTTACTGATAGGCACCTCCAGCGCAGCTCACAGACGCTTCTTGTGTGGTAGGAGACTGCAAATACATTTTAAAAAAGGTGTGCAATTTCAGCAAATGCAGCACGTTGTGTTGGTGGACTTAATCAGGTAAATGCATGTTACTACCATTCCGTTGCATTCCCACTATTTGCTGAACAATATACCTCCTGTCTGCAGTCATACACTCCTCCGTTATCATGCCTTTCCGTTATTGAGGGAGAGAGGTGAGCACATTTCTCTGATACACGTTTACAACAAATAGAGCTGTTCAGTTCTTCTTTTCTCAACGCAAATGTCTCATTAATTGAAAACATGAAACCTGGACGTACGTACAGACAGCAAAGAAATGACGTCGCTCGTGAAGTTGAACTATAAAAATTAAAATTGCTCAAAGCGTGGGGGGCACTAAGCATGCACGCCATTGGTGCCCCGGAGCCTGTTGGCGTTAACACCATTGGCCGCAGGGGAAGGCAGAGGGGGAGGTAATTCAGGGAATTATGTCACTGCCTCAGGAGTCGGATGCTGGCGTCAACGATTCCGCGAAATCTGATTTGATGTTATCAGTTCCAGGAAAGCTGATGCTGATGTCGACGCTCTTTGCGATTTGGTTGTCAACCGATCTGACTAAAATCCCTAAGTAGTTTTGCTTTTGCGTAAAATCAGTAAGCGGTTTGAAATTCTTCTCAGTCACTCATTGACCTTATTGATGCTGAAACTAAACATAACGAAGAGAAGGCTCAAATACAGAATTAGGTCTTCCGAAAATTTTCACCGCGGAAGATTGTAATACCGTTCCTCCATGCAATCATCATACGAACGTTGTAGTGGTAGATACTGAGATGACCGATCGCGAAATAGAAATAAACCTACAATCGGTCGGTAGTGGAAAGACATCAGGATCTGATGAGCTACGTGTGAGAGTCTACAAAGATAATGCTGGAAAACTTGTCTCCCTTCCAGCAGCAGTTCGTCGTAGATCGCTGCAGGAACGAAAAGTACGTAGCGACTGGAAAAAACCGCAGATTATTCCTGTTTTCAAAAAGGGTCGTAGTACATATGCAAATAATTACAGCCGTATATCGTTGACGTCAATCTGTTGTAGAATTATGGGGCATGTTTTATGCTAAAGAATTATAACGTTTTCGGAGAACGAAAATCTCCTCTATAAAAATGAAAATGGGTTCTGCAGAAAGAGATCTTGCGAAACTCAGATCACTCTGTTTCTCCATAAGAACATACCGCTTTAGACAACGACGCCAAGGTTGATGCAGTGTTTCTTGACCTCAGGAACGCATTTGACACAGTAACGCAGAATCGTTTAGTGAAAGAAAAAAAGGTCAGCTTACCGATTATCAGACCCAACTTGCTACTGGACTGAAGACTTCCTTACGGTCAGAACTAAACAAGTCGCCCTTAACGGAACAAAATCGATCGCTGTAAAGGTAGTTTCGGTAGTTCTCTAAGGAAGTGTGACAGGATCATTAGTGTTTACAATGTATGTAAATGATGCAGTACAAAGTGTCGGAACCTCTTTCAGAGTGTTCGTAGATGATATGGTTGTTTATAAGAAAGCACCAACGCCAGAAGACAGTGTCTTTTTGTAGAATGACCTATAAGGGATTGATGAATGTTGCAGGCTCTAGCAGTTGACTCTGAACTGAAATAAATGTAATATGCTGCGCATACATAGGAAAAGAAATCCACTGCTGTACAACTACACTATCGATGACAAATTGCTGGAAGCAGTATGGACCGTAAAATTATTGGATAACTATCCAGAGCCACTTTATGTTGTATGACCACATAAAACAAACAGCAAGAACATTAGATGTCAGAGCGAGATTCATGGGAAGAATCTTAAGGGATCGGTGAGATGCCGCGAATAATGAGGTTAATGGGCAGAGACACTACATCCGTAACGTGTCGTATAAGTTGAGAATTTGGGTCTGACGGGAGGCGTGCTAAGGTAGTTCATGCGGTTGTGCTGACCACTGTGTCTGGATGGCGTAATGGTCGGTGCAGCTGCCTAGTCAGTAGGAGACCCAGGTTCGAATCCTGGTACAGCATAAATTTTCAGCTTGGCACATTGATGTAAATCAATTACCACTGGCAGCTAATGTCTTTAATTCCTTTGTTTCTTAGAAATGTAGCTCGTCCGTGAAGGAAGTGACTCAGAGGGCGCTTATTCGACCGATTCTTGAGTGTTGTTCATCAGTCCGGTATCCTTACCAGATAGTACTGATAGAAGAGACTGAAAAGATCCAACGAAATGCGCCGCGTGTCGGCTCAGGATCTTTATTTCTCGAGAGAGCGTTGCAGAAATTCTGAACAAGCTACAGTGGCAAGCATGCATCATGAGATTTTTACTACCGAAATTTCGAGAGAGAACGTTCCGGGAAGAATCGGACAATTTACTATTCTCTCCAACATAAATCTCGCGAAATGACTACGACGAGAAAACTCGAGACCCTAGAACTAATACACAGAATTTCCTACAATTGTGCTTCCCACTTGTTATTCGCGAGTGGAAGTGGGAAGAGGGAAATGGTTTAGTGGTACCTGAAGCACCTTCCGCCGTACACCATTATGTGAATTGCCGAGTATGATGTAGATGTAGATATAGATGTAGGACTGTGAGCCCACACGGAACACCTTGCTGGTTACGGGGTGTGTTACTTAGGCTCGGGGCTTGCGATGCAGGTTACAGCAGGTCCAGGAGTGTGCACAGCTTGCGCCCGTGTAGTACCTTGGCCATGCTTCACTCGTTGGTTAGGGTTGTTCGGTATGTTGCAAGAAACATTGTCGTGCATGTTCTGCCGGCATCGACGCCACTGATTTCCTCATTTGTGCCCTGAAATTTCTGACCATTCACTCAGCTTTCGAGATCGACGCCAGGTGGAAAGGGGTAGTGGTCAGGTGCCATATTATGTGGAAGTGCTGGAAAGTAATGTCTCCGAATTTATTACTCTGTTCACAATATCAATTGAGGTATTAAATGTCGTGCATATTACGTGGCTAACTTTCTCGCTTCGCTGACACAAGTTGCAGTCCTCTTCCGCTGGAGGGCTCCTTGTTGTTGCGTGTAACATGGCGGCTTGTAACATAACTATGTCTGTGAGTGAGAAACAGCGTGCTGTAAAAAGTTTCTAACAGCGGGAAACTTCGTCCACACATGGAGCACAGTCTCCTTCAGCCTGAGAATGCCAGAACACACATGAGCGCTCCGACATCCGTTACAAAAATATGGTTCAAATGGCTCTGAGCACTATGGGACTTATCATCTGAGGTCCTCAGTCCCCTACAATTCAGAACTACTTAAACCCAACTAACCTAAGAACATCACACACAGCCATGCCCGAGGCAGGATTCGAACCTGCGACCGTAGCGATCGCGCGGTTCCAGACGGAAGCGCCTAGATCCGCTCGGCCACACCACACCGGCCGGCCCATCCGTAACAATCCAGCGCCTTGGGTTTACTGTCATCCACCATCCTCCATACTGTCCCAAAGTGGTCCCATCTGATTTTCATCTGCTTCCAAAACATAAATAATACCTCCGAGGACTTCGCTTTGATAGTGGTGAAATGGTGCAAGCAGGCGCGGTGTTGTGGCTCCGTGAACAAGTCAAACATTCTACAGTGACAGTATCACAACCCGGTCTGTCGTTGGGAGAAATTTGTTCGACGCCAGTGTGGTCATGTTGAGAAATAAATATGTAGACCTGAAGGGTATGTTAATAAAATTTGTTTTATTTAAAAAACCTGAAGAGTTTTTACGTAAAAAAATCTGAGACATTACTTTTCAGCACGCCCTCCTGCGCAGTACGTTGACAGAATGCTTCAAATTCTACCAAAACAATCTGGCATCCGTTGCCAGATACTAAGCTCTGGGGAGCTCCTTTTACGGCGAAAATCGTATCTGGGGCTCTGATTGAAGTGTGAGTGGTTGTAGAAGAGAATACGTCACATAACTAACGAAAATTAGAGAACGCATCCACCACCAGCAAACACATTGCACCCTGAAAAAGACCAGTGAATTCTATGTGCACCTTGTCCGAAGAGTACAGGCTGCGAGCGCACTGCGTGTACTATTACACTTTTCATACCTGAACGATAAACGTGGCGTCAAGCTAAAGCTTTCATCCTCGATACCCCAAATGTGATGTGGCATGGAGTGAAGGTGGAACAAAACGACTCTCGATACAATTTTCATAGAAAAATAACCTCCTACGCCAGGTGTGATCCTTTTGGGACACACTCTGGCCAACCACATTGCACTGCCGACGCTACTTTTCACAGGAAGTCGTCATGACTATTACTGTTTCTCTAGTGGTGATTGCGAAAATCTTGAAAGATGTGACGCGTAGTCTCATCTGCCGGCCGAAGTGGCCGAGCGTTTCTAGGCGCTACAGTCTGGAACCGCGCGACCGCTACGGTCGCAGGTTCGAATCCTGCCTCGGGCATGGATGTGTGTGATGTCCTTAGGTTAGTTAGGTTTAAGTAGTTCTAAGTTCTAGGGGACTGATGACCTCAGATGTTAAGTCCCATAGTGCTCAGAGCCATTTTTGTAGTCTCATCTAGGGCAAAACACACTGGTTCCTGGCTGTCTAACTCAACACCGGGATAAGTGAGGAACCATTATAATGCATCGGCGTTTGCATGTCGTGTAGTGGGACGTAAATGAATGTCATAGTGAAAACTACTTAAGAGCAGTGCTCAACGTCACAAACGCTGCCCGGTTTTGTCTGGAAGGTGATAACCTAGACCAAAATGAGAACTGAGGTGCTTGTGGTCTGCTAATAACTGGAACTTATTCGCATATAGTAAAATGTGGAATTTGTTTTAACGCCGTACACAACTGCTAGTGCTTTCTTACCTATTTGTGAATAATTTTGCTGTGCTTGCAAGAGTGTCTTGAGCGTAAAAGCTTTTGTATGTTTTGTATTATCAGCATTCTTTGCGAGAAGACGGCTTCTATGCCTACTGTGATACGTCAGTTGCAAGAGTCGTAAGCTTGCCTGGTGTGAACATTGTTAAACATGGGGCCGACCTCAGGTGTTTTTTCACTGCAAAAATGCTTTGTGACACTCTTGAGGCCAAATGGAATGACTTACTTCCACAAATAGTTCAATGGATATGTGAGCTGAGGAATGCACTTTGGATAGTATTTCGGTTTCATCACGAAAAACTACAGTTCCTTTAAGTTTATTGGAGCCACCAGTATCTGTATAGTGTCAACGTGCCGTGCCCTCGTCGTGATTACGTTGCACCTTGACATATTCCGCAAATACTGCGCGGACGGTGCAAATAATTGCATTTCTCCAGGTTAAAATTCAGCCTGCTCTCTATCAAAATTAGTGTTTGCAAGTTTTTGTATGTGCACTTCCCTGCTAACACCTGCCAACCAAATGTCATCCAAATAGTTTACGCGCTTTGGAATACCTTGAGGTAGTTCCTCTGCATATTTTTTGAAAATTACTACTGTTGAGAGTACACTAAATAGTCTCTCTTGTACTAATGCATTCAAAAATGTCCGTTTATTACCAAGATTTTCTAGGTGTCTGTATCAAGAGGTAGCTGCAAATATGCGTCCTTCAAGTCCCTCTTTGATAAATATTGCCGTCTGCTAACTTTGCTAAAAGCCCCTGTGGCCTAGAAACTGGGTAAATGTGGATCTCACTTCGTGCGTCAATCGTAGCCTTAAAATCCCAGCAATTTCTAATGGACCCAGTAGCTTTGTTTACGACGATCCTGGCGCAATTACTCCCAGTTTTTGTAGTCTGTCTAATATGGCCTTTAATGCTTCAGCATTGTGAACGGACTACCTTAGACGACAAAGGTTAGACACAACGAACTGTTTAAGTGGAATTTGACCTTCAAAGTTTTTGGCCTCATTCAGCATTTATTGAAATTGTAGTACCGTAGCTTTTCGATACTGTCGGAGCCAGTACCTCGAAGGTGCCTGCGGGCGCAGTGAGCGGCGCTGTGAACATCGCCACCAACGATGAACCCACAGGCCGCCGACCATTGAAGACAGGATTGTGTTATAAGCGGCGGGCCCTGGGCACCAGTCATCTAGTTTAAGATTACTTCCAGTCACTAACTGGTGCCGAACGTTACTGCGAGTTCTTGATAGCTCTACCAGGAAACATTCAGTGTATTTAGACGCACGCCCGTGTCGGGCTTCTGCTCGTAGGTAGCCGCGTCTGCCACAAATTGTCAACGGTGTAGCATTTCTTCCCCCACAAGTTGAGTAGAATATGTTTATTTAAAGTTCACTTGTATCAACTAATCTTTTGCTTCCCTGTCCAGATTCCTACGGTGACAGATCCTTTGGCAACCTTCCACGCATTTGTCTTTTCCAACAGTTAATCATTGGCAACAAGGATATAATATTTGGCTCTTCGAAAGATAGAGCATCATAACAGGAATAACTAATGATAATTCTCTAATAATGTTTCTAAATCCTCGAATAGTACTAAGCTTGATGCGAAGGTCATTTCATTCAATGATTTGAAACCAAAGACGATGAACATATCTAAACCAAAACTGTTGACAGCTGATGGTGAACATAGACCATCAAAATGATTTGCCCGTACACGTTCCGCCATTTTTCCCGTGCAATAATTTCCCTCTCAAAGGAATCTTTTGCCGGCTTTATGAGATAACCTACCGCCGCGGTGATTGCAGGCAGGGGGAGCCCAAACACTGCTAGGTTTCCTAGTTAGTGAAATAAACTGCTGTCATCAAAATTGAATTTAATGGTAATATTATTGATATTCAGTTCAATCAGGAGCTTACTATGCTCTTGGCCGGGTCTCGCCCATAGTGTATTGACGAACACGGCCGCAGTGGCCCGCCGTATTTTTCTCCGCCCAGGCACACTACCGCCAAGTGTCCTCGCTTAAGACATACGTAGAAAAAAAATGTCACGCTGACAATATTCGTGGTGCCTTCAACGGCCTGAACAAGACTTAAACATCAATGGGAGCGAATTCTTTGCTGAGGAGGGCAGCCACTGTGATCTGCCGCAGATACAGAAGGGAAATGGTATCTCTACGCCTGTTTCTAGGTGAAATCTCCCACTCTGTGGGGGAACTTTTTCTTATTCTCTAAGAAACTTAAGCTACTTCTAGATTCCTGGCTATGTTGTGTCTGTTTTAAAAGTCTGCTGAAATCTACTTGGGACCAACAAACGCTCCTTGCTCATGAGTCACATCCTGATTTTCATCTTGGAGATTAAGTTGTTGACGCGTGGCGGAGAGCTTAGTTATTTGCCGAATACCTGAAAACGCATTTTGAGCTGCTGCAAGTATCTCAAACGTTTTGGCAATATGTGCGATTGTGTTTAACTCGGGGTCGGATAAGTCTAAAGCTGTAATCTGGACCTTCGTACCCTGTGCTAGTCTTACAATTACGTCCTTCATTGAAGACTCATCGTACGAGACACCGCAATTAGTAGGTTCGAATTTGCGTTTCCGGGCGAGCTCTTGCAAATTCGCTATCCCGGACGCATGAGACTGATCACTAAGCTCCCTGCGTTGGATGATCTGTTCTCTCTTTGCCTCAGTAACCGTTTGGCGGGAGAAATGCTCATTCAACAAATTGCACGATTCGTTAAATTCTAAAGCGTGCACGGATACAACTTTTGCACAATCTTGTACGAACTACTACTGCTACTACTAGTGATGTACTGTATTTGTTGTGGCAATCATGAGGTGGTTTACAAAAATCATGGATTAAGTAAACAAAATAAACGGATGACACTTGGAATTCTTGTTCCTTCAGAGCTATAGTCCAACACTACAGCACTTTTTCCACCAATATTTGCTGTAGTTATGCGTGGGATGGTTACCGTTCGTCATCATAAACTTCTGTAATAAATTTGTCTAAAAATCATCAGTTTATCTTTTTGCATGAATATCGCTTGTTCTATACATCTACATCGACCATAGCTACGCTGTTCTTAGCGTGTCAATCATGGAATACCCACGTTTTGTCTTTTTACGAACGCTACAAATATTTCTGAGAAACTTGTCTAAGGGTGTTTATTTCAAAAGGGTTCATGCTTATACTAGAATTCATAAACGCGTTTTAATATTGGAATTTGACGTTACTGAATAAGATTAGTGTAGAAGGTTCTTTTATCACGCCCAGCTTGGACAATATTGCCAACTACATTTGTTTACTTGTTACATTCTTAGAGGACAAAATAAGAGCCGTGGAAATTTACTTATCGGTTGGTGTCTTCCCATAAACTGGTGGCTGTTCAAAACAAGTAGATCAACGCAACAGTTAATACGATATTGCCGAGTACTTGGGTAGTACTTGAAAGTGGTTCCACAATCCACCACCTCCACTTTTCCTCAAACATGATATTAGTCTTGGATAGTAAAATTTGAACTTTAAAGCCTGCAAATTCTTGCGTTTTCTACCAGAAAATGAGCACCAGTTGTGCTATGTGGTTTAGATGAAAACTGTTTGATGGGAATTATGGCATGGAACTGAGACGACTTTTGCACTTGGGCAGATTTGGAGACTAGGGGTGACTGAATAAAACAGCGATATTTTCCAAATGGTCTCAGAATGCAGACATAGTCTCCGCAGTGACATATGAATGTTTTGAACAAACCAAAGTCTTATAAGTCATAAAGGTGTACATTTGTGGAAACCGTTTATGCATAGGAATAAAAAAAAAACAATAGGTTGCTATCCATCGTTTGCAAGACTTGCGTAATGCCTCTTATAAAATATTACCACAGTAATTATAGTCATCAAATAAACCTTTTATTTCACTTGTCTCTCTTCTGTTTCTTCAAACCTGGTGTTTCTGTTAAAGATGTCTACTAATTACCATAGAGGGTAGTGAAAGTTGGTAACAAATAATTGATGTGGTGGAACTCAAAACCCAAACTGACCAGTTAGAAACAAGGCCATACGCAGAGCTAAGTTTGCAGAATGCCGAGGTCGCGGTTCCAGACTGTAGCGCCTAGGACAGCTCGGCCAACTCGGCCGGCAATGACGCTGTAGCGCACGGAAAAAATGTGATCTTGAAGTGACAGCATGAGGATAGAACATGACCTAGATAGAATATCTATTAAGTACGACAATGGCAGTTTGCTCTAAATGTGTGAAAATTTCAGTAATGAAGAGAAGTAGGACATAGTAATAACATAGTATTAATGATGTATTGCTTCGCATGCCATATCTAATAAATATCTAGACGTAACGATGCAAAACGACATGAAATAGCACACGCACATAAGGTCGCTTGTAGGAAAGGCAAATGGTTGGGATAATTCTCTGGAAGTTTAGTTCGTACGTACAAGCGAACGAGCACTGAATACTTCTGTGAGCATTCTTGAGTACTGTTCGAGGTTTTGGGATCCCCTCCAGATCAGATTAAATGACGACATCGAAGCAATTGAGAGACGTGCTCCAAGATCTGTTACCGGTTGGTTTGTCCAACACGCCAGTTTTACGGAAATGTTCCCTGAACTCAAATGGGAATTCTTGTAGGGAAAAAGACGTGCTTTTCGCGAAAAACTATTGCGAAAGTTTATTAGAACCAATATTTGCGACACACTGCAGAACGATCAGAATGCCAACTACATACAGCTCGCGTAAGGAACACAAAGACAAGATAAAAGTAACCAGTGCTCGTACGAACGCGTACAGATAGTCGTTTTTCCATCAGTCCATTCGCGGGTGGAATAGTGGTGCAGGAGTGTGTAAAAAGAAGATTAGGTTTTAACGTCCTGTCGACATCGAGGTCATTAGAGACGGAGCACAAGCTCAGAGTGTTTCAATGATAGGGGAGGAAATCGGACGTTTCCTTTCAAAGTGAATTCACGAAAAGTCAAAATCACAATGGACGGACATGGGTTTGTACCGGCGTCCTCCCGAACGCGACTCCAGTGTGATAACTACTGCGCCACGTCACTCTGAGCGGAGTATGTAAGTGCATGCAGATGTAAATATATATCTTTTACACCATAACAGTCTCTCTGTGTCATTATACAGCTGTTGTTGAAACCTGATTTTGAGTCTGAGAGTCATCTTCAGGTAAAAAAATCACTAAGAAATGCAGTTCTTCTCTGAGCTTAGTAGTGTGTGAAGTATGTACATACAGAGCAAAAGAATAATTTATATTCGCATTATATAACACTAACACTATTATGTCTGACGACTTCTTTAGAACTGAAACTGAAACACTATTAATTATTAAAGACAGACTGTTCTCCGATGGTAACTAAACAGACTGGGTGTATTATTGTTTTTAAATCTAAGTGCGTCGAAGAAAGGAGGTTCTTATTTTAGTTTACGTAGTTCACTGTAAGGATCAAAGTAATTCTGCAGAGGGTAACTAGCAGCAATTTAGTCGCAATGATAAGCGGATTTTTCATGTGTACTTTAATTACATTTCTGTAGCTGGTGTAACGTTTACTTTAATGATTGAAAGTTGTTATACACAAGTACGCTACTTAACTTACCATGACTGTAAATGACCACACTTAAGTTCACTCTTTGTAAATAACAAATGTAATTGACATAACTTATCTTCAGGAGCCAGAAAGAGTAACAAAACGCAACATCACAAAAAAGCGTGACTAAAATATCTTAACAGAAGTATCATAGCAATATTTTCTCGTTCTGTTGTTTTTCAGTTATTGTCCTATATGTTGTATCCTACAGTTTTTCTACTAAACACGGAAACGGAGAATGGTTCCTGTTGCAAGGTCCCTCATAGCTAAGATTTTACCTCTGATGACATGTGCAACTGGAGGAAATTTTTTAGGTCACGTGTATTTGTATCGTCCATGTCATATTTCACATTTCTCTCATAAAATTTGTTGGAATATTTTGCATATGAGTCCACTATCGAAGACAACAAGTAAATACACTGACAGCGTGTAAAAAACGAGCTGTTTGAGGCATAAAATCGATATATATCATACACAAATTTCCGTAACAGCAATGAAATCTCTATACTACGAAAAAAAGGCTTTGTGACGCATCAAACACCACCTTCTGGGCTGAGGCCTTTCTTTTCTCGTGTCCACATATGAGAAAAAGAAGGCCTCATCTCAGAAGTTCATGAGAGGTATAAGATGGGTTAATGATTGTGAGGTATAAGGTAGGTTAATGATATCAAATTGGCACCACAGTTCTGCGCCACGCCATCGTGGACGTGTCACTTGATGGGAAGGTCTTCACACGCCCTCTTACCAACATTTCACCCCGTCTTTTGATGCCTCTGCGATGGAGGTCAGAAGCGCGTTACCCAGTGCTGAAATCACGCGTTTTCTTATGGGTGACAGAGGAAAACATTTGAGACACACCGCCACTCAGAATCGACTCGAAAAGCCCTCAGGAGGTGGCATAAAGGGTGTCAATGAAAACACCACTTCCTTTGGGACATTGATTCCTAAACATTTCGCGGTCGAATAGGACAGTTGGCAGTGCGATCAGCAACAGGGCGACGTTATTGTCAACGTCCGACACAGCTGACACCCCAAGGACGATTCAGACCTAATCTAAGGACATAGTGGGGCTGCAACCCAATGAACGTGATCCGACTATTTTGGAGTGTAATGAGAGCACAAGTTTTGCTCTGGTATACAGGGTGGAACCACTAAGAACCGTTAAAAACCACTCGACGAAAAATGAACGTCATTCGAAGCAGCAACAGATGTTCATGCGTTTTCACCCCTCCTGTTTCGAGCTTCATGTGGCGTGACTATGGAGGAGAAGGGGTGGGGGGCGGAGGGTAAGGAGGAGGGTCCAAGAAGAGTGACATGTGCGTCAATAAAACGGCGAAGGCTCCCCACATCCGCAACATCCTCTGTGTCATCCATGCACCTTTCTTGAGTATGTTCAAAATGTATCTGTCAGAGACTTCAACGCCCATTCAACTAAGTGGTGCTTCGTGCCTGACCTAGCGCCTAAGGGCGGGCAATCCCTTGGAATGCGACACCCGTTTTGAGGGGGTTTCATTACGTCATGTGGTAGAGCAGCCGCCAGGCACTACTGAGCTGTATGCGTGTTCAAGTCCCTGACGGGTACATTTTTAACGTGTTCAGCAAAGGGTCGTGGATGACACCGAAGGTGTGGCCGACCAGGGGCCCTTGTCGTTTTATTCGGGGACATGTCTATCTTGCATACCCCCCAGCCCCCCCCCCCCATCCCTCTTCCCCATGAGCATGAGACAGGGAGGAGTGAAAAAGGAGGGATGAAAAAACATAAATACTTTTTGCTACTTCCGCTGACGTTTAGATTTCGTCGATTGGTTTTGAACGGTCCCTGTTGGCTCCACTACATGAACCAGAGCAAACATTGCGGTCGCGCTATACTCTAAAGGGATCCTATGATGCAGTGGGGTTGCAGCCCCACGATGTCCTTAGAGTAGCGTTAAATCGCTCAGAGGGTGTCATCGGTGTGGAACGTTACCAAGAACGTCGGCCTGTTGCTCATCGCACGGCTAACTGTCGTTTTAGACCGAATCAGTGCCCCAAAAGAAGTGTTGTTTTCATTGATACCTTTGATGCCATCTCCTGAGGGCTTTTCGTGTCGACTTTGAGCGACGATGTGTCTGAATTGTTTTCCTCTGTCACCTCTAAAAATTACGCGAGTTCAACGCTGGATGTCGCGCTTCTGACCTCCATCGCAGAGGCGTCAAAAGATGGGTGATATGTGGGTAAGAGGTCGTGTGAAGGCCTTTTCATCATGTGATACGTTCACTATTGTGTTGCGCAGAATTGTGGTTAAATGTGGTGGCACTGTCGCATCCTTAACCCATCTTACAACCTACATGACCCTCTGCGCTATGGCAGTTTTCGCTCATGGTCGACACCTTGCTGTTAGAAGTGTCGCCGACCCCGGGAGCGACGTTGCAGGGCGCGATGCTTTTACACTATTACAGAGGAAGTTTGTAGTCACATTGAAGCCAAATTTCAGACTTATACGTCGCAATAGGAGACTATTACGGAGTTTCTAAAAAGTGATACATTTTTGCGCAGAGTATAAATTAGATGTTTCTTTTCTTGCGCTGCATGGATCACCTTCGACTTTGCTAACTGACTGTGTCGTCACTTAATCCATTTTCAGTTAGTCAAAGAGGGAGGGAGGATACGGCGAGATATCTCAAGAAACCATACAGAAGGCTGACTGTGTATGATGCAGGTGGTGCGTATGCTGGTGCTGGTGGTATCGATCTTCGCGAGCTGCTGGCTGCCATACCACGCCTACTTCGTGTACGCGTACCATGACCCAGCAATGGCATCCAGTTCGTACGCGCAGCACCTCTACCTCTGCTTCTACTGGCTCGCCATGGCAAATGCCGGCGTAAACCCTGCAATCTACTACTGGATGAACAACAGGTGTGTATTCCTTATTTTCGACCAAGTAATTCCAAAATGAGTAAGCTATAACTGACGGAAATTGGTCTTGTGCGTGGTCGAGTACAGGAGTGTCAAATACAAACGGGAGTCCCCAATACGGTAAAGGAGACAAAACACCAATAAGTAAGAAATATTTATTTCGGTACCTACACAATCACTGTCTTTATTTATTTGTGACCATATCTATGATTTGTTACAAAGAAACAAAAGTCAACTGTACAACTGGTTGTATGATCATATAAAAGATAAAAGTTAAATAACATTTATACAACGACATAATTATTAAGTAAATTCTAGCAATGAAACTGAATGTAATTTTAAATGAAAACTGTCATCTGAATTCGGGTACCAACTCGTAGTATGTTCTTTTTACGAAAGCATAGTCTCACGCTCTGGTTCTCTGTGACACATGCTACCTGTCATTGTAAAACACATATCATCTTGCAGTATAACAATGACATTCTTCTCTTTAGTTACAGTAGTAAAACATATATCACAGTAGCTGTGTTACATAATACATAGACTATCACCTCTTGTCATCAATTCAGAGTTTCGTCCACCTAGAGGTGCTTTCACAGGTCCCTCTGTATCCTGTATCTCTTGCAGTCTTCTTTTTCTGTACTGAATTTCGATCCCCCTCGAAGGGGGCGGGCTGACAGCAGCTTAGTACGCTGCTCTTCGGCTTACAGAATTTTTAAAACAAAAGAAGATAAGAAACAATAAAAGCAGGCGATCAAACGGTGATGTAAATTGTAAAACGGAGGGAAATTGTGGAAAGTTAAAACATAAAACAAAGGGTGGGCGATGCTAATAAAATAAAAAAAAAACAGACAGGTAAAATAGTAGACAGTCAATTAAAAAACACGGCGACAGTCTTGTCTCTGTTTGCAAGAGATATAAAAATCACACCCAGCGACAGTATGACGTCCGTTCGCAACACTTCAGAAAAGATGTACAACACTTAACAATCACTGGAAACACTGCACTGAAAAGTCAGCACGAAGATGACAAACCACAGCCAAGGCAGATGTGGGGGGGGGGGGGGGCGTGGACAGATGAGGGGGGAAAAACGGGGAAGGAGAGGAAAATCGAAAGGGGGGGGGGGAAACGATATGGAGGGAGTGGACTCATAAGAGGAGGGGGGCTGCAGGGCAGACACAAGAGGGAATGGGGAAAGGCAGAGGAGGGAAACGCAAAAGGATTCGGGGCAGAGAAGGGAGGCAGAGAGTGGGTAGGCGGGGAAAAAACAGGATGGAAGGGGGGGAAGAGGGAGCCCCGGGAAAGGACAGTAGAAAGGCAGGGGAAGTGAGGATCAGAGTTGATAGGAGGGATAAATGGAGGGAGAGAGGGCATCATCTGGGAGGGGGTCTCTTGCTGGCTACTTCCCCTCTTATATTGCAGATACACTACTGGCCATTAATATTGCTACACCAAGAAGAAATGCAGATGATAAACGGGTATTCATTAAACAAATATATTATACTAGAACTGACATGTGATTACATTTTCACGCAATTTGGGTAAATAGATCCTGAGAAAACAGTACCCAGAACAACCACTAATGGCCGTAATAACGGCCTTGGTGCGCCTGGGCATTGAGTCAAACAGTGTTTGAGTGGCATGTACAGGTATGGCAGCCCATGCAGCTTCAACACGATACCACCGTTTATCAAGAGTAGTGACTGGCGAATTGTGACGAGCCAGTTGCTCGGCCACCATTGACCAGACGTTGTCAGTTGGTGAGAGATCTGGAGAATGTGCTGGCCAGGCCAGCAGTCGAACATTTTCTGTATCCAGAAAGACCTGTACGGTACCTGCAACATGCAGTCGTGCATTATCCTGCTGAAATGTAGTGTTTCGCATGGATCGAACGAAGGGTAGAGCCACGGGTCGTAACACATCCGAAATGTAACGTCCAATGTTCAAAGTGCCGTCAATGCGAACAAGAGGTGACCGAGACGTGTAACCAATGGCACCCCATACCATCACGCCGGGTGATACGCCAGTATGGCGATGACGAATACACGCTTCCAATGTGCATTCACCGCGATGTCGCCAAACACTGATGCGACCATCATGATGCTGTAAACAGAACCTGGATTCATCCGAAAAAATGACGTTTTGCCATTAGTGCACCCATGTTCGTCGTTGAGTACACCATCGCAGGCGCTTCTGTCTGTGATGCAGCGTCAAGGGTAACCGCAGCCATGGTCTCCGAGTTGATAGTCCATGCTGCTGCAAACGTCGTCGAACTGTTCGTGCAGATGGTTGTGGTCTTGCAAACGTCCCCATCTGTTAACTCAGGGACCGAGACGTGGCTGCACGATCCGTTACAGCCATGCGGATAAGATGCCTGTCATCTGGACTACTAGGATACGAGGTTGTTGGGATCCAGCACGGCGTTTCGTATTACCCTCCTGAACCCACCGGTTCCATATTATGCTAACAGTCATCGGATCTCGACCAACGCGAGCGGCAATGTCGCGATACGATAAACCGCAGTCGCAATAGGCTACAATCCGAACTTTATCAAAGTCGGAAACGTGATGGTACGCACGTCTCCTCCGTACACGAGGCATCACAACAACGTTTCACCAGGCAACGCCTGTCAACTGCTGTTTGTAAATGAGAAATCGGTTGGAAACTTTCCTCACGTCAGCACGTTGTAGGTGTCGCCACCGGCGCCAACCTTATGTGAATGCTCTGAAAAGCTAATCATTTGCATATCACTGCATCTTCTTCCTGTCGGTTAAATTTTGCGTCTGTAGGACATCATCTTCGTGGTGTAGCGATTTTAATGGCCAGTAGTGTATGTAAGAAATGGCAACATGGAGTGCAATAGATTCCCCATTTATACATGGTTCGAATATTATACTCTCTATTTTACAAACTGCTGTTTTGCAACTTATTACTTACAATTTGCTGTATTCTACGAGCGTGCTCAATAAGTAATGCAACAATTTTTTTCTACAAGTTTTGGTTTAAAAATTGTGGAATTTTCCGACTTCAGCCCCTATAGTTCCATGAAGTTCTAACAGGTGGCGGCACTGTGTGTAGCCTTCAAAATGGCGTCTGTAACGGTGGTGCGTTCCAAGAAGAAATATGTCATTGCGTTTCTTTTGGCGGAAAACCAGAGCACTGCAGATATTCATAGGCACATGCAGAATGTCTGCGGAGACCTGGTAGTGAACAAAAGCACGGTGAGTCTTCTGGTGGGGCATCTGTCACCGTTGCAGCAAGGTTCAAATGGCTCTGAGCACTATGGGACTTAACATCTATGGTCATCAGTCCCCTAGAACTTAGAACTACTTAAACGTAACTAACCTAAGGACATCACACAACACCCAGTCATCACGAGGCAGAGAAAATCCCTGACCCCGCCAGGAATCGAACCCGGGAACCCGGGCGCGGAAAGCGAGAAGGCTACTGCACGACCACGAGCTGCGGACGTTGCAGCAAGGGCTCGTAAACCTGTCCGATCTCCCGCGTGCCTCCTGTGGTGTTGGAACATATGGACACTCTCATTCAAGGTGATCGGTGGATCACAATAAAACAGCTCGCTGCACAACTGGATATCACTATTGATAGTGCTGACATAGTTGTCCACCAGTTGGGGTACTCAAAGGTGAGTGCCCACTGAGTTCCTTGTTGCATAACAGAAAACCGTACAGAGCAACTAAAGACCATATGTGCGGAACTGCTTGAGCGCTACGAAGCTGATCGTGACAATTTTTTATCGAAGATCGTCACAGGAGGTGAAACACGACTTCATCACGTCAAACCAAACGGTAATCCATGGAGTGGCGCCACACTACCTTCCCTCCGAAGAAAATGTTGAAAGCAGCACCCTCAGCTGGTAATGGAGACTCTTCCGACACTCTGAACAGATTATTCTCTTTGATGTCCTCCATCATGGTGCAACGGTCAACTCTGAAGTGTACTGTGCCATCTTCAGGAAACTGGAGAATCGACATCATCGTTTTCGTCGCCACAAGAATGCAAACGAGTTTCTCCTTCTCCATGATACTGCAAGGTCTCACACAAGTCTGCACACCCGAGAGGACATCACAGAACTTGATTGGACTGTTCATCCTCATATACTTTGCAACTTGATCTCCCACCTTCCCACTTCCAACTGTTTCATCCTATATAGGATGCACTTCACGGGAAGCAGTACGTGAATGATGGGGAGGTTATTGATGCAGCAAGACTTTGGCTTCGACATCGACCAGCAGAGTGGTACTATGCGGGCTTACAGGCCCTCCCAGTGAGTTGGCGTAACGAAGATTATTGGCATAACGGAGGTTATGTTGAAAAACAGGGTTTTGTAGCCAAAAGAGTGAGGAATAATGTGGTCTATTGGAATTCTGAATAAGACCAACCTTCTTTCAGAAAAAAAGTCATTGCATTACTTATTGAACATCTGTCGAAGATAATGTAAATATCTGATATGTTAATTTATATTCTGCGTTCTACTTTATATCCTTCTGTTTTAACTTCTTTGTTTATAATGTACCCTTGTATATAAGAAGGGTAAAACAACGGAGCTGCGAAATTATAGAGCTGCATCGCTAAGATCGCTTTGCTGCAGAATTCTTGAATTTGTTCTGAGTTCGAATATGATAAATTTATTTAGACGGAAGAGCTTATGTCAAAAAATCAGTGCGGGTTTAGAAAGCATCGCTAATGCAAAACTCAGATTTACCTTTTCCTGCGAACCATAGAAGGGCATGAGGCAGATTCCATATTCGTAGATTTCAGGAAAGCCTTTGACTTGATGCCAAATTAAAGCTTGTTAACGAAGGTCCAGACATAATGATTACGTTCCCAGATATGGGATTGGCATGAAGACTTCATAGGTGATAAAATGTCCTAAGTTGTGATCGATGACGAGTAGTCATCAGAGACAATATTTTCGTCAGGAGTGCCCCATTTAAGTGTGATTGGATTGCGCTTGTTCTCTATAAACATAAATGATCTGACGGACAGGATGACTAGCAATTTGCGGCTGTTTGCTGATGATGCTGTGGTTTGTAAGAAGGTGTCGTCGTTCAGTGACTGTAGAAAGATACATGATACTTTAAGTGTGATACATGATGCTTTAAGTGTGATCGGATTACGCTTGTTCTCAATAAACATAAAGGATCTGACGGACAGGATGACTAGCAATCTGCGGCTGTTTGCTGATGATGCTGTGGTTTGTAGGAAGGTGTCGTCGTTGTGTGACTGTAGGAAATTACATGATTACTTTGATAACATTTATAGTTGGTGCGATGAATGGCATCTTTTTCTAAATGTGGAAAAATGTGAGTGGGGAAAGCAGTCCCATAATATTCGAATACAGCATTATTAGTTTGCTACTTGACACAGTCATGTCGATTAAATATGCAGGTGTAACAATCTAAACTGATATTTGAAATAGAACGAATAGGAAAAGCGAATGGTCGACTTTGGCGTATTTGAAGAACTTTAAGATACTGAAGTTCATCGATAAAGGAGACCGCATATACTCATACATCACTGGTTCGACCCTTTCTTGAGTATTGCTAGAGTGTTTGAGAACTCCAGCAGGTCAGATTCAAGGAGGACATCGACGAAATTCTGGGGCGACCTATAAGATTTATTACAGGTAGATTCGGTCAACGTACGTCTATAACAGAAAAATTTTGTGAACTCAAAAGTGAGGATCCATGAAGAGAAGACGACACTCCATTGAGGACGCACTACTGAGAAAATTTGAAGCTGACTGCAGAACGATTCTACTGCCACTAACGAACATTTTGCATAAAGACACGAAAATAATGTAAGAGAAATTAAGATCCAAACGGAGGTATATAGACAATCATTTTTCCCTTGCTCTGTTTGCGAGTAGCACAGGAAGTAAATGACTAGTAGCGATACAAGCTACCTTCCGCCATGCACAGTATGGTGGTTTGTGGTGTATGCATATGGATGTAGATGCAGAAATAGTCAGCTGATTAATTTGTCCACGTGTATTTCATGTTCTTTATATTCAGCATCAGTTCGGTTTCTTACTTCTAACACGAACAAAGAAAGAATTCGAAATTACATACAATTTTGAAAGATATTTTGACTTAGAATGTGCTCCTTATTACCTACAATTCATATAGTTAAATGGATTAAAACTGGAGAATTATACAGAAAATACCATTCCTTGATTAACTAAAATAGCAGGTTTGACTCATTTCTTTATTATATTACGTAACTTATTTCTCCTGCCGTGAAATGTAGCACAGAAGCAATGTCTTCAATTTTAGATGTTTCATTCTTAATTCTCCTCTTTGACGGTGCTTCAGTCGCTCCCAATTATCATAGATGTTCTTAATCCCATCGTAGATTAGTTCGGAGACCGTCTCACTTGTGCTAACTGTGGTGCCTGGAATGTTCCAGTGACTGGATCTTATCTAGCCAAATACAGATCCTGAATATGTGCTGATACTTTTCCAGATAGTCTGTTAAGTAATTGGTCTGGTGCGTTATCGAATTCCTCTGATCCATTCGGAGATTTCCATAGTCACTACCATATTAGGAGCAGTATAGGAGTAGTAATGGACTCAGTAAATTTGTCAACAGTAACTCAGTAGTATTTCATTAATTAAATGAATAGTTATGAAACCTGTACATGGAAAAAATAATATATGCATTACCACCACATCTAAAAATCTGCAAAAATACGTAAGTTTCTTCAGCAATACAATGTTCATATCAAGTGTTAAAATGTTATTTTCATGGCCAAAATGTCTGTTAAATTACGTAAAGCTGCGAATGTCAAAATATTTCCACACTTAAAATGTGTGTCAAAAAATACGTCAGTGAAACACACAACCTCTATGTGACACACCATACAGTTGACCCAACATATAAAATATATGTCAAAACTGCATTAAAAGGGTAACTTACAGTATTACCACATGTAAAATGTCTGAAAATGTATGTAAGCCTCGTCAGCAACATAATGTTTATTTATTTTCATATCTAAAATGTCTGTCAAAATGCATAAAGGGTGTAACTTACAGTATATCTGCTTCTAAATTGTTATATAACAGTACAGAACACATTTGACTAAAACAGCATGCTAAGCAGGCAGTTGACATTCCATCCTAGACTTAAATGACGCTATGCACAAAAACTCAAAACTGACCAATCACCTTTTTAGTGGACGGAAAAGGTAATGCATTAAAAATATATAAGTAACGTCATTGACTAGCTGAAGTTTAGCTTTATTTCTATTCCTTTTTATCCTGGACATACTTGTGGTAGCATTTGTAGCCAATGGCGTTACATTTTCCAGCACCATAGCGCAATAGACTGTACAAAGATGATGTATTTTGAGGAGGTCGCTGATGTGTTGCCTCACTTAAGCTGTATATTTTCGGAACACACAAGTTTAACTGCACCATACACAAATTGTTAAACACAATACAACATGGTCAAATGCAATAATGGATAAAGTTCCACATGGAGAGAAAAGTCCAATATCTTGGAAATATGATACTTGCATCAAAATGAAGTTACTTCAGAACCCATGTAGGGTGTTGACTGTAATATGCAACTATAAGTACAGGTACCTGAAGTGAACCAAAATGTACTTATATATACATAATGTACTTGTATAAAAGTAATAAATATACCCCTTTACATATTTTGACATATTTTACTTGAGAAGTAACATTGTGATACTTTACATAAACATTGTGTTTCTAATGACGCTTAGGTGTTCTTGCAGACTTTTATGCATGCAAGTAATGTAAGTCACACCTTTTACATACTTTTGACCTACATTTCTGACGTGTTAATAACATTGACATAACCATTGTGTGCGTGTGATTACATATTTTTAATAAGTAACACATTTCGTTTGCATTAGCTGTAACATTGTCTCATTTAAGCCCAGGAAGAATTGTCAAATATTACTTTTTATGAGTGATAATAGCCATTGTGCGTGCTCACACATTTTTGACACATAATATAGACGTTTTAGGTCTGGAAATATTTGATTTGAGGTTCCATCGTGCCGCATCCTGTTTCTGTAGTTTTGTTGCTGGTGTAACATGTGAATTGCATATTTCAGTGTCTGAGTCAATATGAGCAAACCCAACGCGTCATTTATCCGTTAATACAGCTGGATGAATGTCAATACTAGAGTCAGACGTCCAGTTTTTGTTTTATTTTATTTGTATTTATTGATTTTTATTTATAATTGCAAGATTATGGCTATCAGGCACTCTCTTACATTTAACCGAGTGTTCTCCATATTTTTCATTGCGTATATTATAGTAAACGCGTTATATTAAATTTAGGAAAATAAAATTTACAGTACTACGGATAAAGAAACATACACACAGTACATTTTTTGGTAAATTTAACAACAATTAAAGATTACAGTAAGGTAACTTTCTAATTATGAGTGCTAGAGACAATGGGCATGGAGAAAGGGATGTATGAGAGAGAAAAAGATGAAGGCGATAACACATAGTTGAAGAATATAGGGGAAGAGAAGGTGGCGTGACTCATAGAGAAAGGAAAAGAGAAACAAGCATAACTGGGAGAAGTTAGGAGCAATGGTTTTTCTGTTTGATGGAGGGGAAGTTGGTCATATACGCGATTTTTGGGGAAGTACTGTGAAGACGACAGAAACAAGTGCTTTAAGTTTTCTTAAAGGTTACAGGGCACTGAACTGCACGAAGAGTGCAGTGTAGCTTGTTCTAGAGGTGGATGGCACTGACAGAAAACGAGCTTCCTAATGGTTTTGTTTTATAAATGAGCTCAGCTAGGATACTAGTGGTTATGACCTTGTGTTTATATTATGATGCATGAAATGTATTTAAACTCTGAAGCGAGGTACTGGGGTACGTGCGCACTGAGGAGCTAGTGAAGTAGACATAGTGTTGTAGTCCCGTAGCTTGTCTGGCCGTAACCACCCTATCTGTGCATATGAAGCACTGACATAGTCATATCGACGATCATTGTACATGCAGTGAACATAAGCATTCATGGTTAACTCTGTCTTTTGTTTTCACTATTTGAACCATGTTGAATTATAGCACAATAGTAGACGTTAGGCAGAACAAGTGATTGCACGAATTTGCGTTTCACATCCTGTGAAAATAGGTTCCGAAACTTTTGATGGTATAGAGGCAAGCAGAAGTCTTCTGGCACATGGCGATAGTACTCTCCGTTCAGTTTAAATGCTCATCCGAAGTTACACGCAAGTTCTTTACTGCTTCGTGGTATGGTATTGGGACGCCATCCAGTTGAATGGGAAGCAACTGAAGGCAAAATTTTTAACTTATTAATTTCTGGTGGAATACTAAGTTTACTTGCAACTTTTCTCCATTTGGCTTAAGTCTCAGATTTTTGCCCATGTTACCACTGAAAACATATCATAATATACTTGGGAAATCGTTGTATTTATATTTTCGGGAGTGGCACTTAGGTAGAGCTGAAGATCGTTGGAACACAAATGATATTTACAGGAAAACAAATCCGATGAAACAGCGTTGATATGCAAAGGAAACAAAAGTGAGCCTAAGACTAACCCTTGTGAGCTCCTGAAAGCACATGTTTCCGGAATGATTTTTCATTTCCACACATAACACTTACCTGTCTGTTATTCACATAGCTTTGACAGCACTTCAGCACGCTAACTGAGAAATTTATCTGTCGCGTTTTCCTTAGCTGTATGACAAAGCTGATAATATCAAAGACTTTGCTATGTCTAGTAGTGATACTGTTGTGGCCTCACGGTTGTCCATGGCGTATTTCAAGTCATCAGTTACCTTAATTAGTGCAGTGTTTGTGCTATGGTTTTTGCGGAAGCCGTACTGATATTTATCAAGTAAGCTGGATTCACACAAGTATTCGTTATAAACGCTATATTCCAGGGACTTGGAAACTGCTGGTAGTATACTGATTGGCAGGTAATCACAAGGCGAACACAAATTTTCGATCATAGGGATAGGTCGATCCACGCCTCTTTTCCATGAAGTGTGATATATTCCATTCATGAGTGAAAAATTAAATATGTCTGTTAATAGAAGTATTAAGCTATCGGCCACATTCTTGAAAATGGTTATGCTAGTACCATCGTTGCCTGTCGCTTCAGAAGAGATTATTATTATTGCTTTTCTTGTTGTATTTACTGGTACGTGTTTTAAATGGAAAGCATCGTGGGTAGTTATATAATTAGGGGTTGCTCGTGGATGATAGTTCTCTGCCGCAGTAATGTTGATTGTTGCAGAGAAAAATTCATTCAGTTCATTTGCTGAGACCCGAAAATCACTTTCTGGTTTTGCCTTTCCAACACCTAAGCTATGGAGATCCTTCCTCGGGGTCACGGGGATCGTATTATTGCATTCACAGGAATGATCATGCCTGATTTTGGCATTGCGAACACATTGGTTTACACTGTTTCGTATCTTTCTGTATTCTTCGTAACGTCCAGGTTTAGAATTTTCCTTGGATAGTATATGAGACTCACATCGTTTACTATACATATCATTCACCATTCGACGTAGTTCTGTTTTCAGTCACGGAGCAGGATGTTTTCTTACACGGACTGAGGTACTGAGGCATGTTTGTCTTCAGAACAGTGAGTTTACTAGTAAATTCATGGATTTCACCATCAATTAAGGACTTTCTGCTTAAGTGATGTGATGAAGTATCCGAGCAACTAAATAATCTTCTTAGGTTAATTGTGGAGGGAGTGTCTCACAACGAGTCCATGTTCAGGTTTTCCATTATGATGACATCTTTGTACGGACACTGTAGTGGATGAAGGAAGTCATTGAACTGTTTTTTGGCAGCTTGTTGACGATGCGAGTTAAGCACTCTGTCTCTGTACATTTATTTCAATGAACATGAATTTAGCCTGTCTTTCTTCTGTAGTGTTTACTGTGCTTGAGGCTTCGTGTCTGAGATCAGATAGTATACAGGGTATTAGGAAATTCCCGTTAAAGACTTCTAGGACATGTAGAGATGGGTGAGTAGATAATATTTTGGGTTGGAACACGTGTTTGAAAATATGTGGGTAACGCGAACATTTTTACAAGTAATTGATTAGGCGTGACCCAGCACATCATTTGTTTCACAATTACACTCATTAATAACGAAATAAACAAAAAGGGAACGTGATGCAGTATGGCGTCTTCCAATTCAGGCGTGCGGCGTCTCCTTGGAGCACCACAGTCACGCCTGCTGAAGCTGAAGGTAGCCTTTCTCGATGTCGTTGCTTAATTGTGGTGAAAACTGTATGCGATGTAGTCGATCGTTGAGGAGAACGACTTTGATAGAGGTAACGAGCAGCTCTTCCATTACCGCCAGATTCACCATTCAGAAGGACGATGTCGGTGTATTCTGCAAACGTGTACTCACCCATGTTGCTGTAACACTCACAGACACGGGAATGAGACTCGAGCAGGGTCAGAGAGGTAGGATACGCGTCAAATGGTACCCGCCGATCCTGTGACTACCCTGTTGCATATTTACCTAGGAAACATGTTTCCAGACCGGACATGGGTTCCTATTCAAAATACAATGTACTCACTACGCTCTACAAGTCATAGAAGTTTGTAACGGGATTTCCGTACACCGTGTACACTCCCCGAAACCCCCACTTCATTTGTTTGACCTGTCCGTCCTAAAAAAATATATATCCAGGGAGATGAACACATACAGGGGATATGTGTGGTTTTAGCCGTATTTCGGGAAGGAGAATTACATGAAACCTTCAGGATGTTGAAATGGGCTAGTAACAGCTCTGCCGCTTTCCGCTGAGCTATTTGGAGGAGGCTGTCTGACAGGTGCGTCATTGATTAAGAGCCACCCTGCGCCGTTGAGCAGTGACCTGCATTTCCGGGAAGAGGCATACCTCGGCCACTGGCTGCCAAAATTTTTGCACACCACAGCGGTTCTTGCACTCGGCGCTGAAGCTGCGGAAATCGCAAGGTTAAGATTTTCTGAGGTTACAGAGGAGTGAGATGTAGAGTCTTCGCTGCGAGTGAATGTTTCTGATATAGTGACGACTATGAGTACAATTAACACTCTGTATTAAATGATGAAATGTGATTACTATATTGTACAGATTAGGGTGGGAAGAGAGGGGAGGATGATTTACAAGGCAGAGAAAAATAGGTTTAATAATTACGAAATTCCCACAGAAAACAATTAAATTAGAACTTACTAAAATAAAACTGATTGTGATTTGGTTTTTGGTAGTTTGAACCAAGAAGGTGAGCGAGTGATGTTCGTGATATGAATTCTCAATCGAGAAACCTAGCGCAGCTGTCCACGGCTACCTCCCAGGAGCTCATTGACTCTCTTCCTGCACGTCTCGCAGCATTCAGTGCATCAGTAGGTGGTTATTCAAGTTTTTGACAGGTGGTCACATTAATGTGACAGCGTAGTGTAATTACCTAACACCCCGCAATGTCAAACGCTGCAATTCGGAGCTCTCTGAAAACAGCGACTAGCAACTTGTGTCGTAGAAGCGGGAAAGACGATAATATGCATGACCTTTAATACCTCATCCGATATTGAGAACATAAAAAAAATCCCGAGTCATTACTTTTCACCACGCCTTCGTATATAAAAAAAATCTTTTAGAGGGCATATCGCATCGACATTTCACGCTGGTATTAGTTTGCATATACAGGGTGTAAATTTTAAGTTGACAAACCAGAATAACTCAAAAAATAAGCTTCACACGAAAAAATTTGTATAATCCAAAGTCGATTATTTTCAAGGCGGACATCTGCTGGTGCTAAAATTAGCCCGCCGCCCCAGCCCCCTGAGGGTGGGGTGGGAGGCAACTTTAAAATTTCAAATGGGAACCCCCATTTTTTATTGCAGAATCAGATTCTACATAAAAAACTACGTAATTTTGTCTTAAAAATTTGTTTTGATTCTTGGTAGTTGGCGCTGAAAGTCAAGAAAATCCATGTTCTCATTCTTGCGTGTGAAATGGTTACGAATCAATGAAAAATACTTATTTACTTCGTAAATTTTGATCCGCTAAAACTAGTTAGTTAGCTACCCAGATGATTTGTTTGATAATTAAAAGTTATGTGGCCTCATGACCACGAAACAAACAAAACTTATACGAATCTGCACATAAAATTAATATTTGGGTTAACATTTGTAAAACTCTAATTTCTCTCTCTCAAACCCCACCCTACGGGGAGAAGGGAGAGTTTTAGTTTCAGCGAATCAAAATTTACAAAGTAAATAAGTATTTTTTATTTATCTGTAACCATTTTCCACTCAGAAATGAGAACATGGATTTTCTTGAATTACACCGCCAACTACCAAGAATGAAAACAAATGTTTAAGACAAAATGTACGTAGTTTTTTATGTAGAATCTGACTTTGCAATAAAAAGTGGGGGTTCACAATTGAAATTTGAAAGTTGCCTCCCGCCTCGCCTCATGGGGTTGGGATGGCGGGCTAATTTTAGCACCAGCAGATGTCCCCCTCAGAAATAATCAACTTTGGAGTCTACACATTTTTTCGTGTGAAGCTTATTTTTCGAGTTATTCTGGTTTGTCAACTTAAAATTTACACCCTGTATAAAACCACGTCGTAGTGTGAATAGACATCTGATAGACCACTTCTTGTGTTTCTTTCAAGGTGATGGTACAATTTTGCTATAAATCTATAGGTCGCTGAAACCATATCATTTCTTTGCCTTTTTCAGGGCTGTTTAACGCTTCCAGCTGTGCTACTACATGTATGAACTTTTCTGCTTGCAGATGTTACATGTAATGGTGTGTTTCAGCTACATGACGAACAAAGAAGGTTGCAATGCCTTAATGATGTGAGACACTTTTCTCTCACATAGAGAAAATGAAGCTTTTAGAGGATTTTTTAAATTTTTAAGTCAAATAAACACTGAAAGACCCAAGTAAAAACAAGGCACCCTGAGTTGACAGTACTACCTCAAAATTATTGAGATTCTTGTGCGAGCTGTGCATGACAAAAATATTCCAATTGACCTGCTAAATCGATGAGACAGGTGAAACACCCTCCGACTTCAGGGAGAATGTAATACTTCCATAGCAAAGAAGTCAGGCCCCGACAGTTATAAGTATCATTGAACCATTAGTTCACTACGACATGGTTTCAGAAGAGTAACACGAATTATTTACAGAAGAAGAGGAAAACTTGTAGAAGCTGAACTCGGGGAAGTTCAGTTTAGGTCCCGGAGAAATGTGGAAGATGGGTTGAAGAAGCGAAAATTTTCGTTTATAGCATTTGTAGACGTAAAGTAAGCTTTTGACAATCTTGATCGGAATACACTCTTCGTAATTCTTAAGGAAGCAGCGATAAAACACACGGAGCGAAAGGGTATCTAGCCTACAACTTGTACAGAACTGAAACAGGAGTTGTAAGAGTGTAAGAATATGAACGAGAAGCAGTAGTTGAGAAAAGAGTGAGACAGGTTTCTAGTATATCACCAATGTTATTCAAACGACACGCTGAGCAAGCAGTATCGAAAATCAAGAAGAAATTTGGCAAGTTCAGGGAAAAATAATTAAAACTTTTAGGTCTGCCGATGACACTGTAATTCTGTCAGAGACGGCAAAAGACTTACAAAAGCAGTTAAACTGAACAGCTAGTGACTTGAAAACAGGTTACAAGATGAACATCAGGAAAAGTAAAAGCTGAGTAACGGAAGGCAGAGGAATTAAATTAGGCTGCGTTGAGGGAATTATATGAGGAAATGTTACACCAGATACAGTCGATAAACTTTGCTATTTGAGCAACTAAGTAACTAATGATGGCTGAAGCAGAGAGGACACAAGATGCAGATTAGCTATAGCAAGAAAAATATTCCTGAAAAGAAAAATTTTTTGATATCGAATATAAATTTACGTGTGAGGAATTATTTTCTGAAGACATTTGTTTGGAATGTTGCCTAATACATAAGTGAAATGTGGAAAATATATAGTTCAGACAAGAGCAGTCGCAGGCCACAGGAGTGATTAGAAACCAGAGTTTGGTCCCAGCTTCCGGCGGCGCTATCCTCCTCACCATCCAACCCATAGCGGCGTCCAACCAGCAGTGGAGGAAGGGGTGGGGGGAGATAGGAGCACAGAAGAAGTGGGATGTGGAAAAGACACTCATTCTACATGTATCGCCTGAAGATAACCGCAAGGTACGCCGCCGAAACATCGTATTACGAAAACGACTGCACCCAGCCGGACACCCGACAACAATACAAACAGTTGATTCGTCGGGAAAGCCTAAGTTCACACAAGAATAGAATAGAAGCTTTTAAAATGTGCTTATGAAGAAGAATGCCGAATGTTACATCAAATAACAAATGAAGGGTATTAAATCAAACTGGGAGAAAATAAATTTATGGTACAAATTACCTAAATGAAGGGGATGATTGATGGTACACATCCTTAAGTGTCAAGGAATCGTCAGTTTGGTACAGGAGAGAAGCGTGGGCAGTAAAAATTGTAGACGAAGACCAAAAATTGAATTAAAAAAGCAGTTTAAAATCTATGTAGTTTGCAGCAGCTATGCAGAGATGAAGAGACTTGAAGAGGACTGACTGGCATGGGTAGCTGCAACAGACCAGTCTTAAGAAATGAAGACCACAAAAACAACAGGATGTTGTGGGTTATTATAAGAAATAAAACGTTACATGTTATTTTAATAAACGAACTGATTCCTTCAGCTTATGCAAAGAGGACCAGCGACTTTCACTACAATTCCTCCACACTTACCAAATATGTTTCTTTCTTTTTCATAATAGCAACCTATTTTTTGGAATTATTTCAGTTCTCATGAAGTACAAGACACAAACAGCAATAACAAGTAATTAATAATACAGATAAACAAGCCTTTGCATAAACATTAACAACATTTTAAAGCAGCCCAAATGAAATACTGTCAGATTAAAGACTCAATATAATTTTTATAGACATGGATGCACATCTATAAACGAGTATGTAGAAAGCGAAGAACAGAAATGTTTCTTCTTGAATGCAGTTCCAAGCTTGAACAGTGCGTTCCTTCTTGTCATCTGGGGCTGATGGTGTTGCCTAGTACACAGTTTTTCTCAAAATTCCATAACATTCACTCTGCAACTTACCAGATGAACCATGTAAAAGACGAAACTGAAATACTCTTTCGTCTGCAGGTTCAGAATGTATTTCCAGCGCGTTCTCTGCCGTATATTCTGCTGCCTGGCCATGCGCAAGCACCGTGATGCGATGCTTGGGTTGGCCTACTTCAGGAACCAAACGAACCAAACCCGCTGCAACTCCGAGAGCACGAGAGCCAGACTCAGGGCAAGTAAGTTACCCTTTCATTCGCTTCACGATTATTGTGTAAGACTTCTTGATATGCTTTAGTGTCATTGATTGGTAATATCGTGCTGTCTACTAACCTAATGTCTATACAAACTAAACTGACGGAAAAAAATCGCACCACCAAAAAATAATTAATGTAGAGTAATGATATTTCGGGAATTCATTTGTCTAGATATTTAAGTGATTAAAATATAAAGCTCACAGGTTAATGTAAGCGCGAGATAAGCCTTTGCAAATGTGAGTCGTGCTACACTAATGACCGGTGTAACAGCCTAAATATTGAATGCAAGCATGCAAACGTGCATGCACTGTATTGTACAGGTGCCGGATGTCAGTTTGTGGGTTGGAGTCCAATGCTGTTGCACTTGGCCCTCAATACAGGGACCGTTAATGCTGTTTGTGAATGACGCTGAGGCTGTCGTCCGATGGTACCCCATATTCGTTCTATTTGAAACACATGTGGTGAACGAGCACGCCAAGGGAACATGTCGACACCTTGTAGATAATGTTTTGCTACAACAGCGGTATGTGGTCGAATGTTATTCTGTTGGAAAACACTCCCCAGGACTGCTGTTCATGAATGGCAGCGCAACACGTCGATCAACTAGACTGACGAACCAATTTGCAGTCAGGGCACGTGGGATAACCACGAGAGTCCTCCTGCTGTCATACAAAATAGCACCTCTGAACACATCTCCAGGTGTAGGTCCAGTGCGTCTAGCACGCAGACATGTGGTTTGCAGGCCCTCAACTGGCCTCCTTCAAACCAACTTACGGACGTCACTGGTACCGAGGCAGAACCAGATGTCATCAGAAAACACAAAAGACTAACCTGCTCTCCAATAAGCTGTTGTTTGACACCACTTAAGTCGCTAATCGCGGTGATTTGGGGTCAGTGGAATGCACGCTACAGCTGGCTTGGAGTTGTACTTGAAGTAACCGGTTTGTAACAATTCGTTGCGTCGCTATGATGTCAACTGCTGCTCAAATTGCTGCTGCCGATGCAGAACGATGCACCAGAGCCATATGCCGAACACGACAGTCTTCCCTCTCGGTAGTGCCACGTGGTCGTCCGAGCCTTGTCATCTTGCGACCTTACATTCTCGTTACCACTGCGGTCAACAATCATGTACGGTGGCTACATTCCTGCCAAGTCTTCTTGCAGTATCGCAGAAGCAATATCCAGCTTCTCTTAGCCAAATTACACGACCTTGTTCACCCTCAAACTCAGTGAAGTGTTGATAATAGACTCTATATTGCTTTAAAGGCATACTTGAGTAACATCAGCTCCCGTCGTCCAGTCTCAAAGATAACTAAATCTCACGACCGTTGCAGCGTGTATTTAAAGCAGATCTGATTTGCGCCCACATAGTAACGCTACTAGCATCACTCTTATGGTATAGGCGCGAAATTTGAACAGGCGTCATCTTTCAGATGTAGGAAAACGCCTACCAACTTTCGTTTATGTCGCAAAACTTCTTCTTGATATTGCGATCTTTTTCCGTCAGCAGAGATTAGTTTTCTGTGCTGTTGTATTTGTATTAACATCATTTACGATCTGTGACCCCCAATCTCACTGCCAAGACATATGCTCGTTTTCGTTTTTCTACAACGTTTTGATGAACTAGAATACTTGAACGTCTGTGTTGCCATTTCAGCTACAACACAACTAAAGAACTTAATTTGAAGTGATATTCGCTGCTAAGAGCAATGTCTAAGAGTAGGAAGTAACAGAAATACGAAAAGTTTATCATTTGAAAATTATTGCCCACAACACTGTACGAGATTTTCACGGAAATGTACATGAGACTTGAGACCTTTTAAATAGTGAAAGAATTTATTTCTCGAATGCATACATTTTGCGAACATTTGGATGGCATAACGTCCTCAGAGAGCTTCTGTGCGTGGTTATTTTATATGGATTGCTCACAATCACTGGATGATCTGGTCGTAGAGCTTAAAGCGTAATGCGCTGGTTTGCGAGACAGGGAAGTGAGCCAGACGTGGATCGAATCCATGTAGTGCATTAGCGACCGTTTGTCTGGTACAACTATCAACTGTTAATATGGTTTTTAAAAGGTTTTTCACGTCGGTTACGCAAGTCCTGGGCTGATCCCCAACGTTCAGCTCATAAAAGACGATACACAGACAGTTAAAATACGATAACAAACAGAACAAAGTTCACACAATTAACAGACAGATCGTGTACACGACTTCCCTCCCTTAGGTTAATTGACGACTGTGGTGGCAGCAAGGCCAGCCCACCACTAAGTTAAATTAAAATGTTTCCCAAATAACGAAAACAGCAGAGCCCATACGACGGCGTAAACGCTAGAAAAGTGAGAGCTCACTATCGCTGTTTAAACATGGGCTGAATTCGAGTACTGATGAATCAGTGTGTTATGAGGGACGTAAATTCCAACTGTAGTGAATACGGAAGTTAAAATTTATTCATTAAGATATTTCTGTTTAATGTAACGTTCAGTCAACGTTAGTCATGTTTTCTTTAATGAAGCGATACTGTCAAAATATGTAAGTGTAGCTCTGCGCTCACTTTTCGTTCAGTACGAGGTACTGAAAACAGAAAACGAATAATGCCTTGCTCGCCAATGAGAGCGGTGCCGAAACATGTATAGTTGCAGTTTTTTTTGAAAGTGTACGTAGAATCAGGAGACAGGACAGAAACGGAATTTAACTAATTGCGAGAGGAGTTAAGAATTAGCAAATGTAGTTTTCTACAAATTTAAAATAGTGCAATGCTTTTGGAAACTTATTGGAACTATATATTGTTACTGCTATATAATCTGGACACAAGTGGCCTAAAACTCAACTGTGGAAAACCCTTTGCAGTTTCCAATAATGATAGCGTAGTCCAAGTTCACTACCTCTTTGTTTCTTCCTTTTTCACTTGTGGATGCCCGTTGTTCAACGTTTTAGCCTGTTTTGTCACAACTGAACAGTATTCAGTACTTTTTAACATAGCTGAACCCGCTTCTATAGGCATACAAGAGTTTTGTAATTCAACATTCGCGTAAGGTGGAGCCCCCTGCAATACATAAGTTTTGTCAAGCAAACATTATGATTTGAATTTAACAACAGTAATATATTCAATTAGATTTTCCCACTGCAGTGGCATTCGAGATTTCAAAATCTTATGACCTATGATTTAAAAATATTTTTAGTTTTCTGTGTAACACAGCTCTGTTAAATTGTAGAAATGACATAACGTAACACCTTAAGCTGCTGTTTAATTTATTATACTTAAAAGAATTATATATGAGAGATTATGTGTTTTGATATAAATATGTAACTCATGGTGTTAATTGTTGCTTGTATTTTTACTATAATTTTCAAATAAGTTTTCACCTGAAATATTCCGGTATCCATGACGTGTGTACAACAGGTGCTAGGTAATGGACTTTGGCCTTTTTTATGATTTTGGCTGCGGATCAAGTCACATGTGAGGCAGCAAACACCAGTGGGCAAGTTAAATGAAGCAAGTCTTCATCGTGTCACACACAGACGAAACGCCTTTCATTGGGATGCAAACTATTGGGACCTAGTCTGGCCTGCTCTTTCCATAGCTCATGGAGATTACATAAAACATTTTTAATCACATCTGCATTTTGAAGGGTATAAGTAGGCTACACAATGTAGTGAGTTGACTAAAATGTTACCTACCAGGAAATGCAAATATTATCAAGAACCATTTTTATCAGTTTGTCTAATATTCTGTGCATTTATAAAATATTTGCACTGTCCTACTGTCAGTTTCTTTTAACTGATGATTTCTTCACTCTTTCCATTCATGACAGATAAATGGGACATACACGAGTCTGTCTTCTGTAACATATTCATGAAAGAAAATTTAAGCTCATGTTAAGACTGACCATAAAATATGATGTATATTCAACTACTGAGTAACCTCATAACAAAACATCTTGAACATTGCATAATCACCATTTCTATGTTAATGGTATGTTTTTACAAACTCATTCAGCAATACGTAGTATTACTGAATTTATGTGTGCAAGACAGCCATCAATCATACATAAATTTTCATAAGTGGAGTAATTATATGTTAGCTTTCCTTCTCTATAGTCTTTAGGTAACACATAGTTGTTAAATTTTGTTTTTCTGTGCCTAGATAACATCTGAAGGTTTATAGCCATCATGCAATTAAAGTCTAATTAAGAAAAGAATTATAGATTCAGTTTTAAGCTTTCCACCTTAACATGATGTACATTGTTTTATCTCACATATTTCAAGAGTTACGTAATAAATGTTCCCATCTGAGGAAATTGGGAGAAGTGGTACCAGTTCCGCATCCTTTGTGTGGATTTACCACAGTCCAAATCATATACCTTTTAATCTTACTGATCTTAAAATAAAAATCTAATCGATGCTATGTTTCAATCACAATAAAGGCTATTTTAAATGTAAATATCAGAGTAGAAATTAACGCTGGAGAGTTAAAACTTTGCTCTCAATAGTGCAATATGATTCTCATTTTTCATAAAACTTAAGAAACTTGCCATGATGTTTTGCGATTTGAAGCTACCCAATAAAAATAAAATGCCAACTTTTACACGTCAGTCAAGTGGTGGTGCAGCTATTTAGGAGAACTGAATAAAAATTTTACAAGAATTGTGAGACGTAAATGTTCAGCAGGATATTAGAGTATCAGGAAAAAGCATTTAAACAGACTTACAACAGAGAGATGAATACTGTTGAAAGGTTAATAAAAACATCCTGTTAATAGATTTATTGTAGCTAGATCTCCCAAGAAAGTTAACATACAGATCTTTTTATGGTGCAAAAGAGAGATAAGTAATTATTTGCGTAGTATATAGAATTTGTATAATACATAATATTAAAACATTGAGAGAGTAATATAATACAGATTTAGTGACTTACAAATCCATGTGAAGCTGACTTAACATTAATTCAGAATGCAAATGCAAATTCAACAAAATTAGAGTAATAACTAAATATTTCTTACTTATTTGAATGTAGGTATTGATGTATATATATTGATAAGGTTGGTTTTGAAGACAACAAGGTTTAAGAGAAGACCACATAAGTTAATGGTATGGAAATGTCCTAATGTCAAGCTAGGATAGTTCCAGATAGATCATGAGGCCATGGGTCAGAAATTCCATAAGGAAATCTATAATGTTAAGGTGCTGTTTGGCGTCGATGTTGATTCGGACCACTACATTTAAAAAATTAAAATGAAACTGACACCTAAAAGAAAAAGCAGACTTCAAAAGTTGGAAACAAAGATAACATATGTCCCTAGTTATATTATTAATAATGAGATATATTACAAAGATCAAGAATACCTTTAAGTCACAAACTAGAAGCCAATGTCAATCGATTAAAAGTCTTGGCTGAAGAAGTAGCTCCTGTATGGAAACGTAAGAAACATGCTTGCTGGAATGAGGAATGCGATGTAGCGATTCAACGTAGATATAAGGCCTAGTTAAATGACCAACAAAAGAGAACTGAAAGCTCCAGGGAGGAATAAATAAATTCTAAACGATCAACCACCAAAGAAATTAGAAGGGTCAAAAGGGAATTTCATGACTCGCTAAAATCTACTGAGGATGCTTTCAGTCACCACAAGACAAGAGATTACTATGAGACCTTCAAACAGTACCAGTCGAAATACACTCCAAATGGTTCAAATGGCTCGGAGCACTATGGGACTCAAGCATCTAAGGTCATCAGTCCCCTAGAACTTAGAACTACCTAAACGTAACTAACCTAAGGACATCACACACATCCATGCCCGAGGCAGGATTTGAACCTCCGACCGTGGCGGTCGCGCAGTTCCAGACTGAAGCGCCTAGAACCGCTCGGCCACACCGGCCGGCAAATACACACCACCTACTCTTATGCTGAAGGATACAAACGGAAAGGTAGCACATAACAATTATGACAGTTCAATGATATTGGCTAAATATTTCAAACAGTTACTAAATAGCGCGGAACGTGAACATAATTTGGGATATGACCCCTATCCAAGAAACAAAACGCATTTAGAAAGAGTTATACCATCACATCCAGATGAACTACAAGCAGTGATTAACTCACTTCGAGATTACAAAGCAGCAGGTGAGAACCAACTAGTGGCAGAACTTTGGAAATATGCAAATGTACAAATTATTCTGAACCTACACAAACATCTTACTGACATTTGGAACTGAGAAGTTACCAGAGGAATGGAATGTTGCAATAATCCATCCACTGCACAAAAAAGGAAATAGATTGGATCCAAATAATTATAGGGGTATATCCCTCATGGATATTACTTATAAAACTTTTTCCAGCGTTCTGTATTTCAGAATTCATGAACAGCTTGATTGTGAACTAGGCGAATATCAAGGAAGCTTTCGTCCAGGACGAATCAAATTATTAGTCTAAAATGGAGAATGAAACATCAGTGGGTCAGGGACAAGAAACTAGTGATCATGCTTGTCGATTTTTAAAAAGCCTACGATAGTATCCATCGCGAAACTCTAATGTCTATTCTTAAAGAATTTGGTTTACATCAGAAACTTGTCAACCACGTTGCAGTCACCCTTCGAAATACTAAAGCCAGAGTAATGTTCAGAAATGAATTCTCTGAACCTTCTGAGATTCATACGGGCAATGGACAAGGCGATGGATTGTCTCCATTATCGTTCAGTTGTGTGCTGCAGAAAATCATGCGTGAATGGAAGAAGATATGCCCGCCGTCTGTTAAGATTGGAAGAAAGATTCGGCTTCACTGCTTTGCATTTGCAGCCGATTTGGCGCTGTTAGCAAACAATATTTATGAAGCAAAGGTTCAGATAGAACAAACAGAACGATTAGCTGCAAAGGTCGGACTGCAAATTTCGTTTGAGAAAACAGAAATGATGCCCAGCTTCCCAGTTGACACATCCCATATGATACTCCATAGTGATCGAAAAGTTAAAATAGTAAAAAATGTTTAAATGTCTTGGTGAGATTATTACTTGGAATGTTAATGAAAGAGCATCAATAGATAGTAGAACATTAAAACTTCACCGAGCGCAGAGAACCACGTGGCCAACTTACAAAAAACGATCTCTCTCAATAAATGATAAATTTCGACATTACTCCTCCATCGTTAAACCGGAGGCAACATATGCAAGTGTAACACTATTCAGTCAAAATATTCAAGCAACAACTGACAAACTGCAGAAAGTTGATAGAAGAATACTCAGAACAATTAACAGTGTGAAACATCAAGTTAATGGGCAGTGGAGACTTTTGCCCAATTCAATAGTGTATAAAGAAAGTGAAGCCTTTATTGATACAATGCGGAAAAGAAGGATTGCATTTTTCGGCCACATATCTCGCCTACCAAATACTAGAATACTGAAGCAACTTTTTGGCTACTTCTGGGACAGTAAAACCAAAAACATCTGGTTTAAAGACGTACAAAGTGATCTGGATGAACTGAACATCACCACACACCAAATTCAACACAGAGAAGAGAAACTGCTTCTGAAGAACAAATACACACGGCTGACATTCAAACAATCAGAACGGAAGAAGTATGTCATATCTGCAGAAGAACGAGCAGTCAGATCACAGCGAATGAAGTTTTGGGAAACGAAGAAATTGCTGATTGCTAAGACCTAAACTTAATCATTGTAGACTTTGTTGTATTATGTTTGTTTTAGTGCTCCAATGTGGGCGTAAACTACGTAAATAAATAAATAAATAATACTGATAAGATAAACTATACTGAGGAACTGTAATTACCAACTTTTATTGGGCCTAATTATTATATTCGCAAATTACTAATAAATTAACTAAAATATTTTAAAATAATCTGTTTAGTATGCTTTTACTGCAAGAAAAAGTAAAATAAACATATTTTATTTCGTCTCATAAGCTGCAAAAGTTATTTTGCTATGAAACAGAGAGTAGAAGTTTAAAAATGTGAATACGTACTATAAGTTATTTTTCTCATTTTTTTCTATTATCAAGGATTTACAAATGAATATGGGAATATGGTAACTAATCGGGACGAATAATATAGCGATGATGGAGAATGAGAAACATGTTGTTGAGAAATGTATGACTATATCAAATAAATGCTTTGACACTATTTTAGCACACCGACTATATATGGGCATATTAGTGTGAGTCTTAGTGGTGTATTGCAGCAGCACTGACAGCAGGTGATGTGTGATGTTGTTATGGCAATAATTCAACAAGTCCAAACAAGTGTTGCAAGACAGGTTAGCTTGCTGAAACAGCGGACTCTGGAGTACTACACAAATTCGTGCAGCAAGGGGCAGGCAGATCGTCACACTGGTATTGGCAGTGATGTTTTAGGATACATGAATGGTAGCGGAACATATGCATAAGAAGCATGCCACAGCCGATTATAAGTACTGGATATTTTATATCAATATTATTCTCAGGCCTGCCGCTCTGCGAGGGCAAAGGGGTTGTGCCAGACGAGTTCTCCACATAGAACTGCAAGTAAAATTCACTGGTGTGAGTCCACGATGGGGCAACAGTTGTATGCGCTTAGCCCCTCCTGGAATTACAACCATGGTGCCTTCCACGGGTCCACCCCAGCAATCCATACAACTCCATCCCCGCTGGACCCAGTCACTCCCCATGCACAGCAACGATCGTCTGCCAACGCAGGATGAGCATCACAACTGAGTATGCTTCCCTAGTTGTGACGCAGCCAAAGTGCAGCCTGGGACTGCAGCGTGTAAACTGTATGTCAGCACTGCGGGTCATGTAAGCAGCGAGCCCAGCAGCATTCAGCCACCAGCCAGCTGCTCAGCATCTGACCTGGTGAACTATAAAACACAGATGCTTCAATAAACAAGTTTTTAAGTTCGCAGCCACCTCTATCTGGAGCCTCCTGGGCTCTATCCTCGCCTCCACCACCTGCTTGCATCAGCCAGGCTCATTGCTGCCCCTCCCTTCACTGGGGATGGAGAAGTTTAGTGTTAAAATTAGCAGCATCGTCGTCACCCATCATGGCTTCTAGACCATGACCTATAATGTCAACATGGGGTGGTGAGTGACGGATCATTCGGTTGTTTGTGGGAGGTGTTAGTAAACATGAAAGGGAGGCGTGACTGTGATCTTAACTTGAAGGTTGCTTTCTTACGCTGGAAGAGCCGACTGAGGCAAATGGGTTTCGGGGTAATTGTAGAGAGCGGTAGTTGGTTTATGTAAGATGTACCCAATGTAACTTGCGTGCTTGCTTGGGCATACTGTGCTATGCACGGAGTCAGTGGTTCTATTATATGTGTATGTTCATATTGGAAGGCAGTGTAGAAAGTCTAAGTGGCTCATGATATGATGTAAAGACTAATTTGGAGTTAGTTTCTGGAGTTGTGATTTCTGTATGTATTGTTGTGTGTGTTGAAGAGTAAGAGTGAAGGCTGGCAGAGTCAGGGATGCAAGGTTTGCAGGAGCTGGAAGCAGTGCAAGCATTGTTAGAGCCGGCCAGGGTGGTCGAACGATTCTAGGCGCTTTAGTCTGGAAACGCGTGACCGCTACGGTCGCAGGTTCGAATCCTGCCTGGGGCATGGACGTGTGTGATATCCTTAGGTTAGTTAGGTTTAAGAAGTTCTAAGTTCTAGGGGACTGATGACCTTAGAAGTTAAGTTCCATAGTGCTCAGAGCCATTTGAACCATTGTTAGAAAAAGTCTAATAACTGACAACAGATAATGCACAGTTACATGGGAAGTTGACAGCTAGGGTCAAATAGTTAGCACTGCTTCAGGTATCGCAGCAAGAGGTGGATGCAGCTGCCACACAATTAATTGCTCCATTTTCTGGAAAATCATATGAGAAACTGCCAACTTTCTTAGATGAACTTAGGGTCTTAGCAGAGATGGGTGACTGGACCCACAGTCTGTTACTGCAGATAGCAAACCTGCGACTAGTAGGAGAAGCGAAAACTTGCGTAAGGTGTGCAGACTGTGGCAAAATTTGAGCAGTAGGAGAAGGGGATTTTGTAAATATATTTAAAAAAAGAAACATAACAGTGCAGGGTAGTTTCAGGAGCTGTTGTGCACTGTCTAGAAAATGCATGGGGAAACTGTGGATGATTTTGTGGACACGATGAGGAAAATTAATGTATACTTGTACCAGTTGAAGCAGAGTGATGAAAAAATGCCGTTTTTTTGCAAGAAGCTAAGTAGAGGGTGCCTGATGCTTTTCTAAGGGCGTTGCCGTTGGGTATGTCAAGAAGAGTGTGTACGGCTGCACCAAATGATAGCATTCTGCTATGAGGCTAGCAATGGAATACGAAGAAATTGACATATCAATAGGGGGAAAGTATGGACATGGAATATTTTCTGTACACATTAGGAGTTATAGCTGTGGATGAATGGGACATTTATAGAGGCTGTGTCGCCGACCACAGTTAAATAGAGAAGTGAAGTTAGGGAAGGGGATCTTGATAGCGAATTTGGAGATTCTGGGTCAGCCACAAGCAACCAAGTGCTGCTGTTAAGACTGCATTACTTGGGAAAGTGGAGCATCTAAATGGAATGGAGAGAGGGAGAGAGAGAGAGAGAGAGAGAGAGAGAGAGAGAGAGAGAGAGAGAGAGCAGATGGAAGAACTGCTGTTGGTATTTGAGGACATTTTTCACAGGATCCTTTGCCACAACGAGTGTATCGGAAACCACATCAGTTACTAGATATTTGCAACTGGTTATGGGAGACTTTATTAACCAACAGTTAGCTAACATGATAATGGAAGAGTAACAGTCCATATGGCGCAGGGATTGTGGTTTTACCAAAGAAATCTATGGATGGTCGTGCTGTGATTACCGTCACCTGAGCAGCAAGACTATAACGGAAACGTACCCTATCCTCAACACTACTGAGCCATCAGTAACTTGGGACAACATCGGTTCTTTCTGACCACGGCTGTGGAAGCGCATGAACATGTATTAGGATATCATGAAGGGTGCAGGACAACAAAATGTAGAACGGCTGAATGATATTGGTGGAGAGGAAGGAAAGCGGATGTGGATCAATATGTGAGGAACTGCATGCAGGGTGCACAGTGATCAGATGTGAATCATAAGCAGTTACCATTGCAGAGGCTATTGGAAGCATAAGAACCATTTGATGAACTTGGAATCGATGTATTGGGACCGTTAAATTGTATGCCAGCAGGAAACTGATTAGTATTAACAATGATAGATCACTTTCAAATAACTTCCGGGAATTCAGCCAGGTAACACTTTCAGCGACCGCCGATATTTCGGCGGGAGAACACCCCGCCATTTTCAAGGCAAACTGCAACGGACAGGCGACGTACATGCAAATTTAATACCTCGGTTCTCGGACCCAAGCAGGAAAGATAACACACACACACTGAACACTAGTGCCACCAAAGATGGCCAAAGTCAGAGCTATCGATAGTGAGACTATGAATTCGCAGGTGAGGTAGCATTGAGTCTGTCCCTCTGTTTCTTGACAAGGGAGAGAGCCGGATTCCAAACAGAGTTTAAACAGAAACCTCCATCCCTGTTAACAAGGTTGCTCGCTAATTTAATCTCAACTGCCTCCCGAATCACACTGTCCCAATAGCTGGACGTGCATGCCAATATCTCGGTGTTATTATATAACATGGAGTGACCAGTATCCAAGCAATGTTCGGCAATAGCAGATCTATTTGGCTGCTGTAATCGTGTGTGCCGTTTATGCTCAGTACATCTGTCCTCCACGGTCCTGATAGTTTGACCAATATATGCCATGCCGCAGCTACAAGGGACACGATATACACCCGCCTTACGCAGTCCAAGATCATCCTTAACGGAACTCAAAAGTGCTCTAATTTTAGATGGAGGTCGGAAAACACATTTCACATCGTATTTCCGTAAAATACGACCGATCTTATTGGACGTGTTTCCTACGTAAGGCAAGAAGGCAGTAGACTTAGGTGTTGACTCAGAATTATCATCAATCACCTGATGTACAGTTGGTCGATAGCGCAACGCACGTTCAATCTGTCTATCACTGTAACCATTTTGACGAAATGTAACTTCAAGATGGGACAGCTCAGCTGGCAAAGTCTCAGCGTCAGAAACGATATGTGCCCTGTGTACCAAGGTACGAAGTACCCCTTCACGCTGAGCCGAATGGTGACAACTATTAGCTTGTAAGTACAAGTCGGTGTGAGTACGTTTCCTGTAGACTGCATGTCCCAATGATCCATCATCCTTCCTCCTAACCAACACGTCGAGAAAGGGAAGGCAACCATCCTTTTCCACCTCCATCGTAAAACGAATGTTCGGGTGGATCGAGTTCAGATGTTCTAGAAAGACATTCAAATTCTCCCTACCGTGAGGCCAAACAACGAAGGTATCGTCAACGTATCTATAGAAACAGGCGGGTTTTAAAGGCGCCTTTAAAACCCGCCTGTTTCTATAGATACGTTGACGATACCTTCGTTGTTTGGCCTCACGGTAGGGAGAATTTGAATGTCTTTCTAGAACATCTGAACTCGATCCACCCGAACATTCGTTTTACGATGGAGGTGGAAAAGGATGGTTGCCTTCCCTTTCTCGACGTGTTGGTTAGGAGGAAGGATGATGGATCATTGGGACATGCAGTCTACAGGAAACGTACTCACACCGACTTGTACTTACAAGCTAATAGTTGTCACCATTCGGCTCAGCGTGAAGGGGTACTTCGTACCTTGGTACACAGGGCACATATCGTTTCTGACGCTGAGACTTTGCCAGCTGAGCTGTCCCATCTTGAAGTTACATTTCGTCAAAATGGTTACAGTGATAGACAGATTGAACGTGCGTTGCGCTATCGACCAACTGTACATCAGGTGATTGATGATAATTCTGAGTCAACACCTAAGTCTACTGCCTTCTTGCCTTACGTAGGAAACACGTCCAATAAGATCGGTCGTATTTTACGGAAATACGATGTGAAATGTGTTTTCCGACCTCCATCTAAAATTAGAGCACTTTTGAGTTCCGTTAAGGATGATCTTGGACTGCGTAAGGCGGGTGTATATCGTGTCCCTTGTAGCTGCGGCATGGCATATATTGGTCAAACTATCAGGACCGTGGAGGACAGATGTACTGAGCATAAACGGCACACACGATTACAGCAGCCAAATAGATCTGCTATTGCCGAACATTGCTTGGATACTGGTCACTCCATGTTATATAATAACACCGAGATATTGGCATGCACGTCCAGCTATTGGGACAGTGTGATTCGGGAGGCAGTTGAGATTAAATTAGCGAGCAACCTTGTTAACAGGGATGGAGGTTTCTGTTTAAACTCTGTTTGGAATCCGGCTCTCTCCCTTGTCAAGAAACAGAGGGACAGACTCAATGCTACCTCACCTGCGAATTCATAGTCTCACTATCGATAGCTCTGACTTTGGCCATCTTTGGTGGCACTAGTGTTCAGTGTGTGTGTGTTATCTTTCCTGCTTGGGTCCGAGAACCGAGGTATTAAATTTGCATGTACGTCGCCTGTCCGTTGCAGTTTGCCTTGAAAATGGCGGGGTGTTCTCCCGCCGAAATATCGGCGGTCGCTGAAAGTGTTACCTGGCTGAATTCCCGGAAGTTATTTGAACGTTGTATACGCCAGGAGAAACTCAGGTCTCACAATGATAGATCACGTTTCTTGGTACTTGGACATGGTTGGTATGCTGAACCAGCAGGCAGTGACAGTTGCACAAGCAATGGTTAACAACTAAATGTTGACGTTTGGAGTGCCAAGTGCGATAATTACAGACCAGAGTACGAATTTCATGTCGGACTTATTCAAGGAGCTACGTCAGTTGTTGTATGTGAAGAAGTTAAGAAGTTATCCTCTTCACATGCAAGCCAATGGTAGAATGCTGTTACTGCGTAAATCCATATCTCAGTCACTGAGATACGTATCTTAGGTATGTCTTAACAAATAAATAAAAAATGTGAACAAATACTGACAAGGGAAACTCCCCATCGCACTTCCTTCAGATTTAGTGGTAAGAGAGCCCAGTGGACAGTCCGTCAAAAAATGAACACCGATCAAGCACGAAAACTTGAAGAAGCTGTACTGGACTGCGAAAAGCAAGCAAAAATAGAAACAGTGAGCGCTCCAAAAAAAGAAGTGCAATATAGAGCAGTGTGGGACAGGTACGGCGTCGTAGTTAAGTGGTCATGGTGTTCCACTCTAAAGTGGCAATATTTGTTTTATTTCCCTGTTCACTGTATTCAAATTTATGTCTGTGGTCGTAGTGTATCGTCCATTTGCAACAGCGAGGTGTGAGGAAAAGACATATAATGAAAGTTGATTCTGCACAACTACTCTATTAGCAGGCGAAAGGAAGTGGCTTTAGAATGGGAACCGCAAACGTTTGATGACAAGGCGACAAGTGAACCGAATCCTCCACCGGAAAACACGTCTGGTGTGTCACACACGACATTTGTGACAGTACGTGTGTCATATGATAGGAATCTCTTATCGACCCACCTAATTTGTACGCCTGGTTAGTGAGTGAGATATGACTCCTTGCCTGATTTAGGTGTTCGTATGAATGTGTATGTGATCACTCCAAGGAAATGATGAAAACGTAATAGTTTGTCACAAAAGCTGCAACAGATGTTTTGTCACAAAAGCTGCAACAAATGAACGCAACAGTTTCACAATCACTCTGTGCTCCGTCAAAATGTTTTTAATGTTTTTGATGTTTCGTTCCGTTTTGGAAGTTTTGACTCTTTAATTCCTTTGTCTGAACATAGTTCACACCCGTTCATTTGTTGTTTCCATTTCTGCGAGACGTCTCTGTGGTATCTCGCCTGCTCTCACTATTCATCACATTTACTGGCGACGGTAACGTATTCTTACCACATGACACATACTATATAACCAGTGTATAGAATGACAGCTGCCAAAACTACAGAAAGAGAAAAAAACTTCAGTGACCGGATGGAGGCAGTTCATATTATTGCGAAAAAAGTAAAAATAAAAATAGGTCGCACGAGTGAGTTTTGAACACCACGACCACTTTCCCGCGACGCCGTGTCTCTCCCACATCGCTCGATGTTTCACTTGTTAAGCTTGGACCGTTCACTGTTCTATTTTGCTTTTTCTCTTTTCACATTTCAGTACACATTCTTCCTATTTTCACGCTTGATCTGTGTTCAGTTTTTGGCGGCTATCCACTGGGCCATCTTAGCACTAAATCTAAGGAGTGGTGCGATGGGAGGTTTCTCCTGTGTGTTGTCACTGGACAAGGTGGTGTATGGTCAGAAAATATAGTCACCGTTCGATCTGATAAACGCAAAGAAAGGTAAAGTTTGGGATTTGGTACATGAGTTTACAAAAACAGTACAAGAAATATGAAAGCAAGTATAGATCGTGAATATGAAACCCTTATAGAAGCAGGAGGAATCAGTAAATGGTACAACTACTCTACAGCATTATAAAGCAGGACAATGGGTGATGTTATCCAATTCTTACACGCCAAAAAGTAAGACGAAAAATTCATCAAAGATATCAGGGACCCTTTCAGGTGGTGAAGACTACTTCGCCAATCAACGTGAAGCTTCAGCTGCCAAAAAGAATGACAATAGTGCATGTTGGACATCTACAACAACTTCCAGGTGGTCCAAAGTCGATTCCAGGAGTTTCGAGGGCAAAGCTGGAGAAGAACACGAGGAGAAGGATTCAGAGTAAGAGACAAGCTGTAGCCTTTGCAAGAAGTACCGTAAGCATAAAGATAAAAAATATGAGAGGCGTTTGTCCAGGTATTCTTTTTTTATATATTTGCTTATGTATAGGATTGTAGTGAATAAGTTACGTTAGTACAAAGATTTTTTCTGTTACTTTTGTTGCGTGTGAATGGTTTGCAAGTGGCTACAATCTTCGGGGGGGGGGGGGGGGGGGAGGGAGTAAGATTGACATTAGCATTTGTCCTCAGGCTGTAATTCGTGACGAGCAAGAATGGAAGGAATGTGAGTGATAGCAGCATTGCATTTTGTTGCGTGGATCACGGCGAGGGCGTTGAAGAACCAGAACCTGGAAGGAGTACGTTCTTGAGTGAAGAGTATGAGATAGTTACCAGCCATCTGTGGGTGCCGGAGTTTTAAAGCGTGGGAAATGTGGAATGAGGTGAGGAGATTCGAAGAACTATTCGACAGACTTTGGCAAGGTGTCAAGAGCAAGAGGATGCTCAAGAAAGTTTCAAGACAGCGTGATAAACTGCATAGATCCTACGAGGAGCTACGAGAACAGATGAGAGAGGTAGTCGTGGTTGTGCCACATACACAACGAAAAAAAGAATGGTATGGTGCTGGGGATAAAATTTCAAAGACATTATTACCGAGGGCAGCTCAAGTTGATATCAGACAATTAAACGAACTGATTGCGAATTTCGTCATATATCATCTGTCATCATGTAACATCAGTCATATCTGAAGAAACTGTGGAAGCAATAAAATACTCGGCAGAGATAAGAAAGTCAGCAGAAGAGTGACAAGCTACACAGATAGCGAATATGGAGAGTGAAGTGCTTAACAATTCACGGTAGTTACGGGAATTGATGGATAGGGTAATGGACTTCGCTAAGGCATTAGAGGCCGCGATGAATCGGAATTTGGGAGTGCTGCAAGCACGGGTAGAAGTACTGGACAAGAGAATTGTAGTGACGAGGCTGTTGCAAGCATTAGCGAATATTGTATGGGACACATGAATGGTAGTGTCAAACTTTCAAGCATCCGTACATCACGGATTGCGTGGACAACTGAGTGGTAATCTCCTGTCACCTGAAAGTACTTGTTAGGGTTACAGCAAGCATGGAGAAAACTGCCTACTTAGTTAAGCCTGATTATAGGACTCAACAGACGAAACCTCTCTACTACCACATTCAAACATTAGAAATGAAAAATGACCAAGCAAGGTTGTATATTCTAATTCGATTCCTAGTAACAGGAAGCCATGCAAATTTTTGAGTGTTGTGCCATTCAAACGTACGCAGTGAATTTGAGCAGTTCCTGGAAAGTTCGTCTGGATAACGACCTGCGAGATGTTATTAATTTAGGAAAATGGTAGCAGACATGTATTAATGAGAGAGGAGCAGTTATAAAATAATCGAAGTGGGTAAGTCGTGGTGTGTCTGACGAGGGTCACATAAACCAGCGCGAGCACTTGTGCAGTGCAGTTGTACCTAGGCAGACAGAAGGGACTACACTGTTTGAGGTAAATCGTGGAATCCAGACTGCATTTTCAGTAAGCAGGTTTTCATTGGATTTGCAACACTTCTGGTGACAAGGTAGTAGCGGCGAGATGTTAGGTGTAGGGGAAGCCCACAGATGACAGACAGACTGAAGGGAAGTGGGTTATTAATCAAGGGGCTACATGCGACATAACAGGACAAATCTTCCGTCTGACAACCACGATCACGCAACTGAAAGTATCACAGCTGCAACTGTATTGGCCAAACATACCTTTGGAATTCCTTTGGAATTATTGCCAACGTAGAATATAACAGTATTAAATCATACTTTAGAACCTGATCCATTCAATGTATCAATTCATTGTCGCATGGAAGGGCGCATTTCAGCCAAACAGTTAATTCACAATGTAAACTGATCAGCCAGAACATTATTCCACCTACCTAATAGCCGTATGTCCACCGTTGGTACGGGTAACAGTGGCAACGCGTCGTGGCTTGGAAGCAATGAGGCCTTGGTAGGTCGCTGGAGGGAGTTGGCACCACATCTGCACACATTAGTCATCTAATTCCAGTAACTTTCGGGGAGCGGGACTATGAGCTCTGACGCCATGTTCAATCACATCCAAGATGTGTCCGATGGGATTCAGATCTGGTGAGTTGGGGGGGGGGGGGGGGGCAGAACATCAATTGAAACTTGCCACTGTGTTCTTGTAACCACTCCATCACACTCCTGGCCTTGTGACATGGTGCATTATGTTGTTAAAAAATGCCACTGCCGCCGGGAAATATGATCATCATGAAGGGATGTACGTGGCATGCAACCAGTGTACGATACTCCTTGGCCGTCATGGTGCCTTGCACGAGTCCAGCTCGATCCATGGATGCTCACATGAATGTTCTCCAGAGCATAATGGAGCCGCCGCTAGCTTGTCTGCGTCCTGCGTTACAGGTATCAAGGAGCAGTTGCCCTGGAAGACGACGGATTCGCACCATTCCATTGGTATGATAAAGAAGGTATCGGGATCCGTCGTATCATGCAACGCTCTGCCAATGTGTCAACGTCCAGTGCTGACGGTCATGTGCCCATTTCAGTCGTGGTTGCTGATGTCGTGGTGTTATCATTTGCACATGCATGGGTAGTCGATTGCGGAGGCCCATGGTTGGGGGTGTTCGGTGCACTGCGTGTTCAGATACACTTGTACTCTGCCCAGCATTAGTATCTGATGTTAGTTTGCCGCCTGTCCGGTTTCACCCGTCTGTGCAACCTACGACGTCCGACATCTGTAATGAGGGGTGGCTGCTCAACATCACAACGTCTGGACGTGGTTTCATCTCGGTTTCGTCAGGTGGTGAAGACACTCACCCTAGCACTCCTACACCACCCGTCAAGTTGTGCAGTTCTCGAAATGGTCGTGCCGAGCCTCCAAGTCATCACAATACGCCCTCGATCAGACTCATATAGATGGCGAGCCTTCGCTGTTCTACACACGGACGGCAGGCTCACTGATACTACATGCACCGTGCGTGTGTCTGCGTAGCAGTCATTCCTCGCGAGGTAACGCTGCTGTCGCATTGACGGGCTTAAGTCGATTGATGGGCGGTGGTCATAATTTTCTTGGTGATCGGTGTAGAGCAATACAGAGGACAATGACGCATGACAATGAGTTTGAGTGCCACTGTGCCAAGTGCAATAGTGGGTCTGGCTGTGCTGTACGTAGTTTTTATTCTACTGAGACGCAGAGTCGACCGTTAGCATAAACCAGCGATAGTTCAGATTCTAGCAGATAGGACCCTTAGAGTATAAGATGTAAATTTGATCTTAAGAGAAACTAGGCAACGCTCCAAGCCGCGAAGGTTAAAATAGCCAAATACGCAAAACCAGTGTGATAAATAGACTAATAAGCAAAACAGGAATAAGCAATATAGTGAGAATGGTTGGATACAGTATCTAATCCATGTAATTTTGGTTATAAATTTTCTCTTTATTTTGTACGAGCATGTAGGGTAGTACGAAAGTGAGTATAAGGTTGACCCAAGGGTCTGGGTCTTGTTCAGAGGGAGAGGGAGGGGGGTGGCCGTAATGTAGCTCACATCTTCGGGGAATACATAACAGTTTATGCCTGGCAGGTCAGTGTCCTGTTGCATCTTAGGATTTAGCTCACTAATTTATAATTTATCGATTGTATCACTGTTGTTGGTAATCATCGTGATTCTTACTCCCTGTTTCTGTAGCAGCTGACTGGAAGACATGATCTTTGCATCTCAAAACAAACTTAGATTTATAAGAAATTAACCATTGTGCTACATATCTCAGTAATTTGATTTGTGATAACGTGTTCGGTCCTAGCTTACAAGCATTACTCTCCTCCGAGCTACTCAGCCATACTGATTAATTTGTAGTCACCAGCTACTTGACCTGTTACTGCTTGAAAGTTTTTGCAGCCTTGTTGTATGTACTGATGAAAAAGGGAGGGCATCGTTAGGGCTGAAAATCTAAATCAGTCACAGATGAATGGGTGAGGAAACTGGCTGTTATCTAGCCAGTGAAACCATCCTAAAATTCACCTTACAAGATTTACAGAAACCACAGAAATCCTTAAGGAAGACAACTAAACTACGATTTGAACCACAATCCTGAAGATTTCGTAGTCTTAATCATAGGGTGATCTCATGCCATTCTGAAAATGAAATAAGGGCTGCTTAAATAAATGTATGACGAATGGAGAGCAGGAAATTTCCAGTCCCTACAATAGGACCAGCAGAAGATATAAGTTAGTAGAGTTTAGTTCAGGATTTTATTCCGGTGCTTACTAGAATTATATGAAATTCCTGTAGATTATAACTGCGTCGGTACTCAAGCGACAAGTAACAATTGTGAAATTATTTTACTGTGGTAAAAACTGGAGAGGAACAACAGAAGAAATAGAGCCGTAACTCATTATACCATTAATTTATTTAATGTCCGTTTCATTCTTCACCGTGAACGGTATATCGAGCTGCTCAAGATCATTTGATCGAAATACTCGGCAATCTGGTAGTGGAGTAGAGCGGATCGTAACTGGAAATATTTGAGGGCTACATCTAGTTCATTTCCCTTACAACAAGGGAGAACATCCTGAAAACCTGAAGAGTTAATTCAAAGCCTTGCTCATACAGACTTTTCTATTTATTTCTTCTGTCTTCTATTCGCTGGTAAATGAGACCCCGTGCTGGTCATCTAGCCACCGGGAAATGACAGAGTGGTTTTTTGTTTGTGGCACACTTAGCTTTTTTACCTTGAAAGAACACAGAAATGTACCTTACTGTCATTGAAATTAAGGTAGAGAAGATTTCCAGGTTTCCTTCTTTTTTTTTACTCGTTGGTTCAACAGTTGTGTATTTAATAAATCGTTGAGTTTTTGGTACAGTCACTAGTGCAAATGAAAACATCGGTGGGTTTTCGCATGACTCGTTTCATATTTTATTCACAAGAGCATCAGTAATGCCCTGAAATTATGCAACGTATTTCAAAAAGAGTCGTCTGATTTCATAAGACTATACGTGGGCGATCCATAAGTAATGCAGCACCCTTTTCCTGAAATCAGGTTGGTTTTATACAGGACTCCAATACACCATATTATTCTCGACTATTTTGGCACAAAATCCTATTTTTCAATATAACATCCTTTCAATGCGACGGCCTTACCCCAGCTTACTGGGAGGGCCTGTATGCCCTTGTGGTACCACTCCACAGGTCGACGTCGGAGCCAACGTATTCCTGCATGAGTAACCTCACCATCATCCATTTTCTATTTCCCGTGGAGTGCGTCCTTCATTGGGCCAAACAAATGGAAGCTGAATAGTGAGAGAAGCGGGCTGTAGGGTGGATGAGGAAGAATAGTCGAATGATGTTTTGTGAGCTCCTCTCGGGTGCGCAGACTTATGTGAGGCCTTGAGTTGTCATGCAGAAGGAGACGTTCGTTCTCATTTTTGTGACGGCGAACACGCCGAAGTCGATTTTTCAATTTCCTGAGTGTAGTACAATACATTTCAGAGTTAATTGTTGCACCATGAGGGAGGAAATCAAACAGAATAGCCCGTCCAGAATCCCAGAAGACTGTCGCCATGACTTCACCGGCTGAGGGTGTGGCATTGAGCTTTTTTTATTTTTATTTTTTATCGATCAGCCTCTTACGCGCAGGCAATTCCGCACAAATTGTTGTTCGTTGCTCTTTATGATATTCTGCTAGGAACCCAGCGGTCACACACCTTTGAGTACCCTAACTGGTGGATGAGTGTGTCAGTATCTTTTTTTTTTTTTTTTTCAGAGGAGACGTGGTGTGGCGCCACTCCGTGGATTGCTACTTTCACCGGTTCTAAGTGATGAACTCCGTGTTAACGCCTGTGGCGATGCCCGACAAAAAATTGTCACGACCAGCCTCTTACGTGCAAGCAATTCCGCACAAATTGTCTTTCGTTGCTCTTGATGATATTCTTCTAGGAACCTAGCGGTCACACACCTTTGACTACCCCAACTGGTGGACAGTGTGTCAGCACTATCAACAGAGACGTCCATTTGAGCAGCGACGTGTTTGTGATCCGTCGATCATCTATAACTGAGTGTGTCCGCACGTTCCAACACTGCAGGAGTCACAGCTGTGAGCAGCTGGCCAGCAAGGGGGGGGGGGGGAGGGGGGGGGGGACCGTACAGCTTTGCACAACTTTGTTGGAATAATGACAGACGCCTTGCCCAGCGACTCACCGCGTCTTTGTTCGCTACCAGGTCTCTGTAAACATTCTTGAAGCAGCTATGAATATCTGCGATGCTCTGGTTTTCTGCTAAGGGAAACACAATGAGAGCTCTCTCCTTGGAGCTCCACCTCCGTTACAGATCCAATTTTTAAGGCCACGTATAGCGCCGCCACCTATCGCAACTTCATGAATCTACAGGGGAGGAATATTCCATTATATCCCATAACAAATTCCGCATTTTTTCAACCTAAACTGACAGAGAAAGGAAATGTGTTGTATTGCGTATTGAAAGCCCTACGTACATTCGATATGAATTAACACAGAAACTTGGAGTCAACTTGAACTTACTCGTAGGACCACAAACTTTTTATTTTCTAGAGAACCATCCTATTTTACGAGTGTGTATCACTCACTTACATCTACATACAACCATGGGATACTATTTAGAATTGGTTTTAGTACGAATGTTTTCATCTACTTTTCCCAAATTTTCAGTGTTCCCTCCACTCGATGCACGACAAATATTCTGACGATAGTTACCTTCGTCCAAATTTTAGGGACGATGTTTGTAGGTACCACATTCCCTGCTAATTGCTACGCGGTGTCGCAGTTCAACCAAATTTGTTGGAAGAGTAGAAACATGTATGGGTCTTTCACAAACATCCACAAGCAAATAATCACACACCGTGGGAATAGGTGATGCTGGAAGCCAGTAGTATGGTGTGAGATTTCTACACCCCTTACGGACGATCTAACATTGAGACCATACATACTCTTGACGAACATTATGTCACACAATTCAAAAAGAATTGCGCCTCTTGAAGTGGAGGACGTAGAGAAACTGTTGTTGCCGTGTTATCACTATCTCGAGTCGACACACACTGGACAATGAACAAGCGGGCGAACGAGTTTTCTGCACCAAGAAGAACCGAACCGTGAACCACATGAACTGGCAACTTGCAACTACTGCGAAAATAAACTTTTATTTCCAATGCGTAGCTTAAGATGCAGCCCTAATTTCTATGTTCATTCTAGTGGAAGGTGTGGTGTTGTGAAATACGATGTATCTTCTTTGAAAAATCTTTTGTTATAAAAATCTTTGAATGGTTGCTTTACAGATTGAATCTTATATATTTACTGTTTTTAAAGACTGTAAACAGTTCGTATTGCTTGATAGTTTGCGTGAAATTTAGTATGTGCATTTACAGTTTTCCTCTAATTTCCTCTCCTGCACTGGTAATTTCCTCCAATATTAAGAAGTATATACTACATAACAATTAAAGAAACAATGGATGGGTGTTTAAAAGTATTATATAATGTCACGTCATTATGATACTTTTATGAAGAGAAAGATATGTTTCTGGGATAATTATAGCTTTAACCTTCAGTTACACGTGTGATGACACTAAAAAAACTCTACCAGTCGTTCATGATAGTTATGGAGCGACCCATATTCTCCCTGACATACACTACGCATAGCATAGAGGCAACTTCGCAAGTCCACAAAAAATTAAAATAAAGAAAGATCATGCTTTTAATATTATGATTTGCGTCCTTTAATAGCCATAAAAGATGATGTGATTATCTTGTACAAGGTTATTCGGCTGAATATTTCTATATAGCAGATCACATGAATGAAGTCACAATTCACCTATCAAACCCCACGCTCTTTCGCGACAAATTTCCAGTGGCACCAGATGAAATGCGTGAATTTCAGTTTACAAAATCAGCAAAACCTTAGAAAGAATGATTAACAGAATTTTGACCATTTGAAGTGAATTCGAATTCGTGAAAAGCCGATTTCTTCCATACTTATCTCCTTCAACCAGGACCCATAAATTGTTTTGCTTCCTGTCGCCAGGTGCGAATTTTTGAACTCTCGAAGCTGGGCAAAGTATTTTCAGATAACTTTATTCTTGAAAGACAAAAAAATCAGTACACCCCTTTAAAAGTTTACAATTCACTCAAGAGTTATTGTTGCAACATTGTATGAGGACTATATGATATGATTACATTTACAGCTCAATAGGATAAACTGTTCTGAGGTATCAGGTATCGATCCATTCTTAGTACGTGGTGTAGCTACCACAGACGGCAATGCAGGAGCAGACTCTGACATCCAGTCGATCGTGCAGCTGGCGAATATTGTCCTGGGATACGTTATTCCACGCCTGCTCGACCTGTTCACGTAGTTCGGTAAGAGCTGTTGGCTGACGAGGCGCACGAGTCACCTCTCGTCCCATGATATCCTGCACGTGTCCGATTAGGGACAAGTTCGGATATCGTGCTTGCCAGGGGAGTTGCTGCACGTCTTGCTGAGCACGTTGAGTTTCACGGGCAGTCTCTGGGCGAGCATTATCCTGCTGGAATAACACATCACAATCCGGGTCTAACAAAATTTTGCACGTACCAACGCTGGTCAGCGTCCCTTCCAAAAGCAGCAAAGGTGAACGTGAGCTGTAGTTTAACGCACCATAGGCCATAAGTCCTGGGGTGGGGCCAGTGTGGCTTGGGAGAATGCACTCCGTGAGACAGCGGTCACCAGATTAACGTCGTACGCACAATGGACCATCAGAAGCGTGCAGGCAGAATCTGCTTTCATCACTGAAGGCCACAGTGCTCCATTCAATCCTGTGAAGACACCAATCGAGTCGTGTACGTCGATGCTGTAGTGTGAGTGGAAGCCGTGCTAGAGGTGTGCGTGCCCGTATTCCCACTGCTAATAAACGGTTCGCAACAGTCCGTGTGGACTTTTCTAGGCTCACAAGTGCTCCGCTCTTATTTCTTCTGTGGTAGCTGTACGACCTGCCACTGCTGCCCTTACAATACGACAATCCTGGCAGGCCTCTGTGCTGCGTGGACGTCCAGAACCTCTTCTACAGGTGTGAGAATGTTCACGTGACCACTGACACCAGCATCACTGCACAGCTGATGTAGCACGTCCAGCTTTTGTGCCAGTTCTGGGAAGGCCACAAATTAACCCCCAAATTCGCTCATTTGGCTGTAGGAAGAATGAGTACGTCTCCATGCCATGATTGTCTGCTTGCTTCACACGTTTGCCCCACACTTAGCCTTCTGGCTGTGAGCAGTCACTGTTAAAGAGTAGACACACATGGTGCTCTGGCAATAATGACACTATATCTGTTGGTCGGCAACTTTGAAACCATTATCAGTATATCTACTATCTGCCCAAGTGGCATATGGCGTCACCGGATCAAAATCTACCTCGTCTTTCCAGGTGTACTAATTTTTTTTCCATCAATGTATTACTGGGAAAGTACAAAATGTCATAAGATCTATATCGTCTGAATGATAGCTTAATGACTAATGGAGTTACAGTAGAGTAATGTGAGTACCGAGAGCAGGAAATACTGATTCTGTCAGTACTGGAACTGTTATTCTGAAAACAATAAGTAATAACGAGATTATAGATAATTTCTGTAGCGTGACATGTAGTTGCAAAACAGTTAGTAAGATTATCTGAAATGTTCATTTTAAGACTGCTTGTTTTGAAAATTATTATATTTGAATTACAGATAAGTAAGTTTTAAGTTTTAATAGAAATACTCATTTTTGAATGGACTTCAATGTCAACTTTTTGTTAGTTTTCTATAACATATAGATGTTCATAGCGATGTTAACAAATCTAAAGAATGTCTCAATGATGTCCTCGTATGGGTCGCGCCACACGCTTAGCCTAGTGACTTATATTTTCCACATACGAACATGAGGGAATGATTCATAATTGCATTCTATCACAGGCAACGCTGCTGCCCAATTGCGACAGCTGACACAGGAATCGCAGCTGACGCAGCAGCAGGAGCAGCAGCAGCACATGGACAGCGCGGATGCATCGTGACGGCAGTACGCGTTGTTGCCTGTCCAGCGGCCGTGTCGCGCTGCAGCAGCCGGCCTGTGTAGCTGTCACGCGATCACGGCCTGCTGGATTCCCCAGTCCACGCTACAACACTGTTTCCATACTTTTCGCATTCCGTAGCGGGCTAGAGCGGAGGTAATGAAGCGGAACAGACGTACGATCAACGAGGGTTGTCCAGAAAGTAAGTTCCGATCGGTCGCGAAATGGAAACTACAGTGAAAACCAGAAACGTTTTATTTGCAACAGTTAGCTACACTTTCCACCAACTTCTCTGCATAGTCGCCGCTCCAGCTTCTTATTTTGTCGTAGTGTTGTATCAACTTTCCAATATCCTCGTCATAGAAAGCAACCGCCTGTGCTTTCGGCCAGTTATCTGCACTGGTCTGCAGTTCGTTGTCTGTGGAAAAATTTTGTCTTCATAGCGGTTCTTGTGAGCAGAGATGAGACTCACAGGCCAGGGAGCCAATTACGGACTTCTCATCGGAAACGCTGCAGGAGCTTCTTCATTGCCCCTGCAGACTGCGGTCGAGAATTGGCATGAAGAAGGAACTGCTCGACAGTTGTGTTATGTGGGCTGCACGACACAGGCGAAATCTCTAACCAGGCCCTCATACTTGGCCCGAGACGCTATTCGATACGCATCTTTACGTATTCACTGTTCACTCAAAACTGAAAGGAGCGACGCGATACAATCGACAGACATACTAGAAATACTGCCCAACACATCTGTGCAAAGCTTTACCGGATTTTCCCAGTGGTTTCCATTTCGCGCCCGATTGGAATTTACTTTCTGGACAAACCTCGTGTATGTGGAATATCACTAAATCTGGGGAGAAAGAAGAAGTTGTATTCACTATCTTCATTTCCTCTGCCATTAGCTGAAAAAAGAAATTCGTTTTAGATTTCCTTCCCGGAAAAACATTTTCTTTAACCGTTGAAGGTGATAAATCTGTTATTGGAAAGCCTGGCAGTCAGGGTGGTGTGCACACTTCAGCCGTTGCTTACCCTGGTAACTGGCAACACTGGGATAAGCGTCACATAGCACCTCTGTTTCTCATTGCGACTCTTCCTAGATAAATTTATACTATCGGAAAACTTCCGCTGTCGCTTCTAACGTAATGCTTGTCGAATTTGCTTTGGATTGCACATAGTGAACACTACAGTGGTTAAGTACCTTCACCATACGTATTCTAACATGAAATTGAACGCTAAACGTTCTACGCTCGTGGATTGTGAACGTTACAGACGAATCGGGCAGAATGATACTATTGGCTGCAGAATCACGTGGTACTCTGCTCCTTGATACTGAGCCTCGCACCACCGCTCGTCTTATAATTTGCACACTACTATAGTAAATGACTAAGGTCATCAACCAATGCTCACTGCCAGTAGCATGTTAGAATGTCCACTTTAGGCAGACTACGTTGCTAACTTCTGCATCTCGTGTAGTTTCAATAGAGCTTCTTTGTTGGGTATTGTCATTTGATCTACTCAATCATTTACTCTTACATGTTAGTTTTCTTCAAGCTACTCACTGGTGACGCTACAGCTGATGATGTCCACTTACTCATCGTAGGACGATCTGTAAAATGTCGTAGTGGTTGTGATACACCACTTCATGTGGAAGGCGTACAGTGACTAGTTCTTCTCCGACCTGTTATGGCGTGTCGTGTGTGTTCGTACAATGTAGTCTTTAATGGGTAGTATTTACATTCTTGGTGATTTTAATTGCAATGGTATTACGCCATCGTCTAAGGCATATTTCTATGTGTGAATGTTTGAATACTGCAATGGACCAACGCACACTGCTTGTCACGGTAGGACTGTACAATATTCCTTTCACCCTTAATCAGGTGTACATAGGAACTACATGCAAACATGACGGAAAGACTGCAAGATCCATCGCGGATGACATCACTTGCCGACCGTTTCACGGTTGCACAAGATTAGAGAGCCTAACTGTTTAGTTCGTCTTTCTGAGCTTGTTTGATTGCAGAAAGCGACTATATAAGTCTTTATAACCTCTGAGGATGTATCCAGCATTAGAAGGTAAAGCGTTAGACTCAGAAACATGCCTTAGACAATGGCAACCTAAACATCGTGTGGATATCTCTGACGAGTGGCTGTACAGCGTAGTGTGTTGTCTTTTGTCGCTATGCCGGCATGTGGTCTACTTCTTTCAGAAAACACCAGCGGAGCCAGAGAGAGGTAGCAACCTTGCCCCTCTCTCCTCTCACGCAGCTCCAAAAATACCGTCATCAACAGTGTCACGTTTCCTCACTTTATTACAAAATTCTGAGAGGTTCGGAATATAGACCACGTCCTTGACACAAAGCCTGAGGATCGGAAAGCTTACACAACTACCTCTTCTCCACTTTCTGGCAACATACTGACGACTACAATGACTGCCACCAATGGGGTTAGAACCAGCTACTTTGAAGTCCCGTGCCACTGCACAAGTGTGCTTTACAGACTACTGAAACAGACGCTTGCATTGTCCCCTCAATAGGACAAAATAACTGTCCATCTATTTATACTAGAAATACTGATTTGCTTCACTAAACATAATCATTATAGCCCAAAAAGGAGATAACTGCTAAAATTATACTTTGTAAGTATTTAAAGAAACATCATATCTTTCAGGAATAATATTCATAATTCTAAAAAAATGTATTTACCTTTTTATGGGCATTCTGTTATTTCGTTCCATACAGATTTCTGGGTTGTTGTTCTTATATAAAAATCTAGAAAACTATGATTTCGGAAAGAGCACGGTAATAATAGGAACATTCTTCAGAAACAGTTGTGATTTCGGAGATCTGGGTATCTTTCTTATTAAATATTACAGTTTTCTACTATAATCACAATACATCAGTCTTCAAATAATGCCTTATTTCCTTGAACAACGAATAGTAACATCTTCTATTTTTCAATTTTTACACGCTTACTTACATTTTTGTTTAGCACTGGATCGCTTTGTGACCTTGCTATTTTCAAGTCTTTTTAATCATCACTCTGCAAGGCAAATGATAGTAATAATAATAATATAATAATAATAATAATAATAATTACAAAATTAATATTTACTCGAAGGTAGAGGTAGGTGCATAAGCTGAAATGTGACGTACAGGTATATATCCAGCAGTTTTTGGCAGCGTTTTCCAGTGTGAAACCTAACGCTTAGAAAAAAGGTACAGCGCTCCATGCGCTGTCAGACTAGGTAGAAACTCCTTTCATTTCTTAATGGACGACAGATGTTTAAGAATGTTTCCTACAACGGTACTTGCGCAGTGGAACGTTAAGAGGCAGACATACGTCGTATCCAGAGGTAATGAGGGAAGAGAATTCTCCAGTGTAGCGAGAGCGTCGCTAGACAGCGACAAATATTTTCTGGTGTAATAATAGCTGTTCTGCCTCGCTGAACAATGAGTTTCAACATGTTGATACCCATTTACAAATCAGCAGAGCACATGAAAAATTACACAAGCACAGTGAGAAACTATTATTTTTATTAGGATCTTTGCCAAAAATGTTTGATTTTTCACATTTCTGAATTTCATCTTATACTACCTTATTATACTTAAAAAAAATGGTTGCTTAAGGTAAATCCCTAAGATGATATGTAACGCAGGAAGACATTTTGTAGCACGTGGAAGAAATTAAAATAACTAACAGGGGAACATTCGTAACTGCCAATAAACGATTTTGATGAAACTTGGCAGGTGTGCAGAGGGGGCAAAATAATGCAATATGTAGTTTATAGCTTGTGCCCAATTTTATTTTTGTGGGGTAAAATAGAGCCCAAAAGACAGTTTGGCATTTTGTGTTTAGAGGGAATGTCGTCAGAACAATCACTATACATAAAATGATTTTCATGTAAAAGATTATATGTAATGAATGTTCTTGAAAACTATATGATCAGTTTTTGTAATAATTTAAAATTTTTCAAAATACCCCTTCACCATTAATTAACTTTGAAAAATTAAAACTTCTGTCACGGCATAAGCTACAGAAGCTTTCAAGTCACATACATCCCTGTGTAATAAATCTGGTTGCTGAAATACCATTTTTGGAAAACAGACACTACACAACGTGCTGTCGGAGTATTTTCAACATACCTAATTAAAATAGCGAAACATTCGTTGCCGGCCGCGGTGGTCTAGCGGTTCTGGCGCTGCAGTCCGGAACCGCGGGACTGCCACGGTCACAGGTTCGAATCCTGCCTCGGGCATGGGTGTGTGTGATGTCCTTAGGTTAGTTAGGTTTAAGTAGTTCTAAGTTCTAGGGGACTTATGACCTAAGATGTTGAGTCCCATAGTGCTCAGAGCGATTTGATTTTGAAACATTCGTTACTGTTCTGATTACTTATTTTACTTATGCTTGTTTAATGTTTCAAACTGTTAATTTACGTTTGACGTTCATGTTTCTTTTTTATTTGTTTATTAGTTTACTGTTTCACATACGCATATTTCTTAATTGGAAAGATAAATAACTCATTATTATGACAGTAAATAATTCCAATAATAACACTCTATAAGAAATGTTTAAAACAGAATATTTTTTTACACCATACACATAAAATGAACGTAATTTCTTCATGTGATATTCACTACAGAGAAGACAATATGAAACAAAAATCACCAGGATTTTAAATAGTCAGGGGTGATCCTCTATATATGCTGATTTGTTTCAGGCATATTTCCGTTCATTGGTAAACGTTGACGAAGAGAACTGATTGTTTAATGGTGACTGCAGCTTGATTATATTTTTTCCCAAGTGGAGACTGACCACATAATCATTCAGCAGCACTAGATATGAAAATCTTCTCACAAAGTTCTTCCAACATCGAAAGCTGTATACGTCCCACAACTGTACCTGTCCCGTCGAGCCCTTTGGATCACCAGGTGAACTAATTCCTTGTCGTCGGGTATGGTGCACTAAACGGTTCTTTCACTCTGGCCACCACAATAATCTAACAATAATACAGATATTTCTCCCTCAATGGGAAAGAAAACATCTCTCAGATATCTTTTGACCCTATCAGATGTTTGATTACTTGATTTAAATGCTGTCACGAGGAGATTCGTGTTTTCAAAAAGAGATGCTCTAATTCTCGGTCCGAACACACCATTAGTTTCTTGTAAAACTATGAGAAGGCGGAAGGTAAGTTTGAGAAAAACCGTTTTTAGTGTTGTACCCGAGGACAGGAAACATCTGGTGATCCCAAAGTGCTCTTCCGACAGTGTGCCACTCTGCTTGGGCTATGGTCTTAGCGCGGGGCGGCATGTTAGCTTACTATTTGTAGGTCCCTTGCATATATGAAATTCAGAGTATGTGGTTTGACATTATGCTGTAAGAAAACGGTTTAGTCAAAATTAGATTAAAGGTATATATCTTCGCGGTTGTCCAATGTTAGTTTACCCGATTTCAATGCTGTCACAAGGACATTCGGGGCTTCAAAAAGAGATTCTAGAATTCTCGGTCCGAACTCAACATTAGTTTCTTTGAAACTATGAGAGGGCGGGAGGTAAGTGTGAGAAAAGTCGTTTTCAGCATCGTACCCGAGGACGGGCACCATCTGGTGATCCCAAGGGGCTCTTTTAACAATGTGCCACTCTGGTTGCGCAATGGTCTTAGTATGGGGCAACATGTTACGTTACCGTTTGTAATATCCTCGTATGTATAAAGTTCAGCGCATGTGGTTTGACATTGTGCAGTAAGAAATGATTTAGTCAAAATTCGATTAAAGATATGTGTATTTCTGGTTTTCTGCCAAACTGAAGCAAAATACAGAGGATATAGTATGAACGCTTTCCAATGTGTGTAGCCTTGGAAGGGTAGTTCCCATTGATAATAGAATAAAATGCGACCAAATGAGGAAAAATCGATAAATTCAATTTTTCTGAACAACAGTCGCCCAGTTACGAAAAAGATCGATGAGGGTGATCCGTGAACAATTTTGTTTAATCATAAATAATACGATACAGACCACTAACAAATACCCATGAACTTTTTTGTGAATTGAAGGTAAACCAATTTTTAAATAGGTGCTGTTCTTCATCCTCTGTCATACTGGTATACAATGCATGTAGTAAATGTTTACAGGTGTCTATTGTGCACATGCAGTGTTATATCTGTAGCAAATGTACACGGGTGTCTATTGTATACATGCAGTGTTAATAAAATGATACAATTTTCTAACTGATTGTTTTGTGCCCTGATTAGCCGTTCGTAATGATAAGTGTTGGAAGGAATTTCTTTCTATCAACGTAAACTGTCGAAGACAATAACTGAAATAAGATATTAGTGTATTCTTAGTTTCAGAAACATTGGAACGAGTGCGTATATACCAATAGTCGTGAGCTAAGCACTGTAATTTGCTTGTTGTGAATGATACTCGGTCTTCACTTTTAGTTATTTGCTGGCCAAAAACAGTCTCTGTAGCCTGAAAATTATATCTGTGTGCTGAAGATATCTCACATAATGCTATATTTATGTACAGTAATTCGCTACAAAAGATAGTAAATTTGTAACATGTTTACCAAGTACATAAAGTAAAAATTAAAAACAGAAGTCACTTAATAAAAAATTAATTTGAAAACCGAATAGTGGGAAATTTATGTGACAATCACATAAAAACTTAATCTCTGCTCTAACGTAATTCCATCCTTAAAAAGAATCACAGATGTCATTCCGGTGTGGCTATCTTGGTATAGCCTTCCTGGAGTTTCATGTATCTTGAGCAGATAACACCCACTTTTACGTCAGTGATGATAGAACTGTATGGTTGCACGACATCATATTAAAATCTGATGAGATAAATGTTGTTAAAAATAATAATTAAAAAAGTTTATATACTAGAATAAAAAATAAAATATTTCCTAAAATTTCTAATGAGTAACACCAACATCCTTCTACCCACACATACACCCTCCCACACGCAGAGCACTTTCTTCTGACAATGCGCCACTTTTGGTGTGCAACGGTCTTAGCTTGGGACGACATGTTACCTCACTGTTTGTAGTTCCCTCGCATGTTTGAAGTTCAGCATATATGGTTTGACATTATGCTGTAACAAAATGGTTTGTTGAAAATTTGATTAAAGGTATGTATATTTCTGGCTTTCTGCCAAACTGAAGCAGAATACAGGGGATACCGTATGAAGACTTTTCATTGTGTGCAGTCTTGGAAGGGTAGTTCTCATTGCTAATACCAGAAAATGCGACCAAATAAGGAAAAATCGGTACATTCACCTTTCCTGAAAAAACAATCGCCAAGTTACCAAAATACTGCTGATGGATGAGCCACCTACAATTTTGTTTTACCACAAATAATTCAGTACTGACCATTAATAAATACCCATGAGTCTTTTGTGAATGTGAGGTAAATCAATTTTTAAATTGGTGTTGTTCGTCACCCTCTGTGATACTGGCACATAAAGTGTATAGTAAATGTTTACAGGTGTCTGTTGTGTACATGCATTGTTATAATGTGTGTAGCAAATGTTTGCAGGCGTCTATTGTGTACATGCAGTTTTAGAATGTATGTATTAAATGTTTGAGGTTTCTGTTGTGTACATGCAGTGATAATAAAATGATGCAATTTTATAACTGATTGTTTTTTCTCCTGATTAGGAGCTCTTAGCGAAGAGCGTCAGACAAAACTTCCGATGTAGGTTGTCGAAGACAATTTCTGACATAAGACACTGATGTATTCTTGGTTTCAAAAACACTGGAACAAGGAGATGTGTACCAGTAAGTCAAGAGCAAACCGCTGTGATTCTCTTGTTGTGAATCATGTTAATCATGTTCAGGCTTCACATCTAGCTGGCCTAAAACTGTCTCTGTAAACTGCAAATTATGTGTGTGTGTTGAAAAGGCCTCAACGAATGCTATATTTATATATAGTAATTCTCTACCAAACACAGTAAATTTGTAACATGTATACCAGTTAACCAAGTATTCAAAGCAAAAATTAAAAGCAGAAGTCACTTAATAAAAAATTATATTGAAAAGCGAATAGTGGGAAATTTATGTGAGAAAATTAATCACATAAAAGTTACACCTGTTCTAATGTAACTCCAAGCTTATAGTCACAGATGCCATTACGATGTGTGGGTATTTTGGTATAGCGTCCCTGGTGTTTCATATGTCCTTATCAGATAACACCCACATTTTCATCAATGATGATAGAATTGTAAATATGTTAGAGGAAACACAGAGCTCAAAGAGAAAATACTCCGTACACGTGTCTCGCTGATCGCTAAACTAAATGGGATGGCCGACAGATAAACTAAAAATTGATGCGCCAGTCACTCTGTGACACTCTGAAATTTCCAACATAATAAGATAAGATTTGAAGAATTTACAACATTTTAAAAATCGTAACACTCTCGTCTAGTTATCAGCAAACATAGAGGTCAGGTCATCACCTGAAATTACTGCTGCCCTCTCGCTAGAATACAAACCACACTCAATATAAATACTTCAGCTTGTAAACACTAATAGTAGGAACATAATCCTCAGAAATGCTTTCCTGGAGTCAAGATATCATCTGACTATCTAAGTAATCCTACATAAACATGTCCTTTAAAAGCAGACAAGGTCAAAACATAAAAGCAAATAAAATTATGTGGATGTGAAGTCCTCATCTTACTTTAAAATGGAAACACCAGATTCTCTGCTTCGCTAATCCTTGTTACTCCTGATCGACCAAAGCGTTTTTTCCATAAAGCAGTAAACATCAGTCACATCATGGTGTTGTCATTTTAAACTTAGACGAGGACTTCATATCCATACAATTTTGTTGTTATACTTTGACCTTGTGTGCTTTTGAAGTGCATGCTTATGAAAGTTTAACTTAGTCAGTCAGGTGATGGGATACAGATTCCCAAAACATGTTTCTGAGGATTATGTTCCTAACATCGGTGGCTGTATACTTAAGTATTTATAACTATAATTTTCACAACTGCTCCCTCCGGTCCTTAAGATGGGCAATGTTAGTATGCTTCTGCAAGCAAGGCATTGAGGTTTTTATATAAATATAGGAACTTCACATATAAATTATTTAAAAGTGTCGGCAGTGTTATGTTCAAGAAAGGATACCCTAATAATGGTCTTAACCCGAATTATATATAATTGAAAATAGGTGATCACAAATCTAGAGCGGAGTAATTAGCAGTGTTAAAAGGAAAAAAACTGAGGCTACTTACTGAAATTATTCATGCTAAAAAGATAAGTAGAGAAATAGATGCAGTACTGTATAAAATTAGAGATACACAGAACGAAAACACTTGGAAAAGATTAAAAAGTCAGATTGATGATATATTGCGTAGGGAATCCGTAAATGAGAAACTGAGACAGGATAACAAGTTGCTTAAGCTCAGCAGAGTCACATGTAAAACAAGGAGGGCAAAACAACTGCGTAACTTTAGTTTGTACGCAAGAATGGTGAATTAAACGGACATTGTGTTTGTGGGAGATGACAATATACTTCTAAATAAAGGCTTGAATCTAAATAATGAACAGATGTTTGTTGTAGGTTTGTGAGTAGTGGGATACGTTCCAAGTATTTTCTTTGGGGGGAATGCAGTGAGGAAGCCAGTCGGCATTCTAATGAGATCCTCTCCTGGGAATGCATAATCTGTAATAGAATTAAGTTGATAGAGGAGCAGGAGCGTAAGATCTGTGACCTTTAGGAGCATTTACAATACACTAAGGAGGAACTAGATAGGTTGAGGAGCGTGAAGGGTGCTGGGAAATGGGAATTGGCAGTTAGCAAGAAGGTAGCTAGGAGGAGGTATTCAACCAGTTTTACTTTGTGTATACGCAGTAGATTTGACCAACTGTCAGAGTTGAGTGGAGCCTCTTGTAACTGTAGGTGTAGGAAACATGCAACAGTCGTAAGCAGTTAGGAAGCTTAAGCCAGTTGCAAAGTGTAACGGGAAGAAGAAGGTCCTGCTGCTAGGCAGTTCGCACGGTAGAGGTGTGGGCCAGCAGTTGCACGAAGTGTTGAGGAGTGAGTACCAGGTCACCAGCATTGTGAAGCCCAGTGCAGGGTTGGTTCTGATGACTGACAGCATAGTGGAGATATGTAGGAATTTTACGAAATGGAATCAGGTAATGATAGTGGGTGTAGCAGGAAATAGTCTTGATAGGGACGGGGAATATGATATAGTTGGTGATCTGATAAAGATAGCTACTCAAACTGGTGGCACTAATGTGCACTTCGAGCAACTGTTTCAGCATCATGAGCGGCCTCATCTTGATGCAGCTGTTAGGCGTGTTAACACGGGGCTGTAGATCGTACTGATGGCAGAGGGCATGGGTAACACAGCGGTGGTGCCAGATGAGTCTATCAATAGATCGGGTTTCACTAGACATGGCCTGCACCTCTGTAGGGGTGGGAAGGGGAGGCTGGCAAAGCTTATAGGTACGGTGTAGTGGGTGCTGGTGGAACTACTCATGGAAAAATTCCTGCAGTAGTTGGTGTTACAGCTGCACTCATTTTAGATGGAATTCAGCTGATAGGTATAATTGCTTAAAAGAAGTTCCTCTAACTAAGGAATCACCTTCAGAGTAGGTCAGGGCTCTGAGTAGAGAAGAAATTAGCATATTTCATCAGAATGTAACAGGTATCAGAGATAAAGTTAGTGAACTGCTTACAGATGTTGACTCTGACATTATTGGTATGTCAAAGCACCACTTAAATAATTTGCCAATTCAGAGGCTTCCATTACCAAGATACAGATTAGCTGGTTGTTTTAAAGGAGTTCCTTGTGGTGTGGGGGAGTGGCCATGTGCGTAAGAAACACTTGAGTCCATAGACGTATTACGGCACTGCACTGAATAATTTGAATGTTGTGCAGGGCAATTGAATTTAGTGAAACTAAACTTCTAATTTTTGTTGTTTACAGTCCCCTAACTCTGACTTCAGGGCATTTCTGCTCAAGCTAGAGAGGGTTCTTGATTCACTTTGTAGTGTAACACCCCACCCATCACTTATCTGGTTTTGGCGTGTGTTCACCCCAGCTAATTGACTAACAGATCAACAGAGGGTGAAAAACTGCCGCAATATCGGATAATGCAAAGAAAGTAATAAGGCCCTGTGACTCCTGATTGAACTGCGGTGGCAGTGTTGACATTAACTGATTCTGAATTGATCACTTTTAATTAAAAAGGGGTGCACATTGATGTTATATGCAGCTACTGAACATCAGATGCAAATGTTGAACATAAAATTAATTAAGAACTTGACTTGAGATTTCCACTACTTGATTGAAAACAGATACAGTCCATTACCACAAATTTATTTTAACTCACGACCTTCAATCATCACATTACATGACTCTTCTACCAGGCAGTGGTAATAAATTGCGTTTGCATGGAGTGAAGCTCGATAACTCAAAAGTAATTCCTATCGACTGACCCAGGCGTAATGCGAAGTGCGAGAAGAATTCTATGGTACATGGCCCATGAAACCCTCTGCCAACGTGATCCAACAAATTAATCAGTGTCCGGAGCGGGCGCAATATCACCGAATTCAGCATGGCGGAGCGGCATCGTTGTGTGGACGTCGGCCGACCTCGTGGTGCTGCAAGGCTGCGCTCGTCTATTCACTCCTAGCTATCTTGCTCAGTACATAGCTGAACCAAAACTTCCTATCTCCAAGCTCAATCTTTCCCTTGGCTAAGTCCTAAACTGCAGAGATGCTCACTCTTTCTCAGGCAAGCTGAGTCAAGAACGCCACGTCCGCACTCTAGGCAAGCTAGGAACGGAAGACCTCTACTGAGGCTTCTGCCAGTCCGCTCTTTGCCTCAGTTTCCCCTCCAGCAAAATCACTTACGCGAATTGCAGCGCAAGTTGTGTTAATTATGCGTCGCTTCCCAATGCTGACCAATGCCTGCTCTGGGAAGTGAACAAATTCCCACAAAATTTCCCTTCCTCTCAACTTCTTCTATTTAGCTCCCCCCAGGCCACCCATCAAGGTTAGCGTCTGCACAAACACCAAGTTTTCCGGAATTCTGACTCCCAGGAGAGTACTTCAAATTCCTTGGTCCTACGTTCCCATCAGAGGCCGGTGTATTTCATGCTGTCGCTCTACACCTGATTTACTTCAGGCTCTGCGGACCGTGAATTCAGCGTGAATTTGCTATAGTCACGAACATGCATATTTTGACCTCTGTTGACCGCTCCACCATAGCTTTGCGCGGCTTTGTCACATGTTTCACAGAAAATGGTAAGACAGACGTTTATCAACAGGCATACAAGTTCTCTGTCTGTTTCCCAGTACACGAGCATGGAGTCGCAGGCAACCACCCACTCACTGTCACTCATCTTAAGGCGGCTTGAGGCCGCGCACCGTTACCGCTTTCTCAGAGCTTGAGTCGCCCTAAGCTGCCTATTGTCGCTTCCCTTAGCCGCTCCCCCGGCCGGCCACGGTTAGATACTTCCCTGGGGTAAGCTAGCGTCCAGTAAAGTGACTCATTTCCACAAAGTTTTCATGTCATGTGAATTACTTTAAAACCATCGCCTGAAATTAATTATTCCACTACGTCCATACTATACCCTCTACAAGATGCATTGTGCCTTGTCAGTAATTTCTTTGTTCAGCCCTACTGTTCGCTCAATGTGAGTTAGGTGCTCTTTAATGATTTCATGTAAGGGGCATAGTTCTTGCCATCTTACAGTAGAAAGTACCACAAATTAATTATATGTGGTGACTTCAATATTAATTTTGTATATGATTGAGCAGTAAAAAGTATGTTGGTAGGTCTCCTAAATTCATATGATCTGCTGAAGAGCGTGTTTTTTTTCAATTAGTGAGCAGGGGAACAGTAGCACAGCCACAGACAATATTTTTATTCTTTCTTGATTAAAAGATGTCCATTCTGTTAGTAAAAGTGTGAATGGCCTTTCAGACCATGATGCACAAATTTTAACGCTAAAAGGCATATGTACTGAAACAAATGTCAGATATAATTACAAACTATGTAGAAAAGTTAATCCAATTGCTGTAGAGAGTTTTTTAAAACTCATCAAAGAACAGGAGTGGCAGGACGTTTATAGAGCCGATAACATAGATGACAAATATAATACTTTCCTTAACACATTTTTCGTGCTCTTTTAGAGTTGCTTTCCATTAGAACGTTCTAAACGTGGTACTAGCAGTAAAAGGCAGCCTGGCTGGATGACTAGTGGTACAAGGATATCATGTAGAACGTGGTGGGAATTATATCAAAATGTCAGAAGTAGTCACAATCAAGCTACAGTAGCTCATTACAAACAGTACTGTAAGGTGCTTAAAAATGTTACTAGGAAGGCAAAGAGTATGTGGTACGCAAATAGAACACCTCATTCACACGGTAAAATTAAAACCGTATGGACAGTTATAAAGGAAGCATCTGCTCAGCAGCACAAGGTCCACGATATAAAGTCAGTTCACAGTAAAAATGTTTCTGTTACTGATAAGTCATGAAAGTTAACCCGTGGTTTTGACTATATTAAATGACTGAGAATGTAATAATATTTACTAACGACATTTACTTCTTAAAAATAGACATAAATAATAGTTATTGATTGTATACAGTAAACAACTAACACTTGGGTTAAGAGAACAATGGACAAGGATCCTGTGTGGCAGAAGTGAATCAAGTACTCTGTCCCGAAAAACGTGGATAACGCAATCTGAGTTGATCTGACGCTGAGCAGACTTTGATTGATAATTTACGGAAGTCTATATAGGTGCAGCTGAGAGCAAGTGGCGATTGAGATCTGTATGCCCTGACAAGACTGGAGCAGCAGTACGTTACGCTGTCTGCTTTGTGCAGCGATGTAACTTGCAGCTGGCGAGATCTGTACAGTGGAGGCAAAGCGTAAGGTAGCACCTGTGAATCGATCGCGGCCACGAAAGAAATGCAAAATCTGACGGTCTGGTGATCAGGCAGACAGATCGCAATTTACTCTCTACCAGAGCCCTGAAATCACGGTAGATTTCAGTGTGTGACACACCCGTTTGCTAGTCGTACCAAGGACAATTTGGCTCACTTATACGACAGAGTGCACAAGGATACCAAACGTCAAGACTGGTAAACCAAAAACGAATAAGTGTACCCTCGGCAAACGAGTAGTCCGAAACGTTTGAAGTCACACCGTCGGAACAGTAACAACTTAATCACAGGCTCTCCAGTCTAACTTTGTGCGCCCTAAAACACTAATCATCATCATTATCATCATCCAGTCTAACTACTTTTAAGTGAAGTCAGTCTCAGGACAGGTCCCAAGCACCAACCACACATGCCAGATAATCGACCAAAAGATCACTTCCAGACCAAAGTCCAGAACCCAAGTGCCTCGCACCTCGCCAGATAAAAAAAATCCGTTTTTCCGCAAAGTGCAAGAACGACACCGCCTTCACCCTGTATTGAGCCATTCACCGGGCTGTAGAGGCGCTAAATCTCCCCTCCTACACGCCAGCAAAAACTCATGTTGAACAAGCGCAAGAGTTAAGAAACCTGCGTCTCTGAAAAAAAAAATAAACCGCCAATTACTGGCTTTTTTAAATTTTCGTGGAGGGGGAAGATGGTTTTCCCCATTTCGCATTGCTTCCTGTGGTAATAAGCGAAAAGATACATTCTTAAATATCTTTATCTATATCGCCAGTGTCTTGGAGAATGTTAGTCCTAGCTTTGAGGTGTAATAAAGATTCTACCTCTAAATGTTACTCAGGCACCGGAGTTTCTTATACAACTGAAGCGGCCAATGGGAGTGGGTCACAGGCCTATTTGCAGTATTGGGCCGGCCGGAGTGGCCGAGCGGTTAAAGGCGCTACAGTCTGGAACCGCACTACCGCTACGATTGCAGGTTTGAATCCTGCCTCGGGCATGGATGTGTGTGATGTCCTTAGGTTAGTTAGGTTTAAGTAGTTCTATGTTCTAGGGGACTTATGACCACAGCAGTTGAGTCCCATAGTGCTCAGAGTCATTAGAACCTTTTTTTTTGCAGTATTGGTGAACACGAAAACTTGTGAATTTTTATTACGCGTGTCTCTGTGTAGATGCGTCCCTTCAGTCTGTCGCCTCCAGCCCAGCCTTCGGCTGGTGCCAATGCAGGTACAGCTCGGCACTGTTCGGCTTGAGACCTGTATCAACTAGGGGCTGCTCTGTCTGCCCTGCACGGCTGTGGGCCTGTCCGGCAAGATTTACTGAGGGATGGGCTCACCGCCAGTTGCTTTCAACTTCCAACATACTGTTTCTGTGAGCTAAGAACCAAAAAAATACCTCATGCTTTTACCACCCTACCAGGCTCCATCAACGTCTGCCCAGGCCGTTAACTATCTATTGCTCAAGGTGTGTAAGGTTGTAACAAAATCTTTAATAATTTTATACGGAAAATAGGTGGGAGAGTAGCTTCCCTTTCTCACTGCCCTCTACTTGCCATTGATTCCTACATGGGTAGTGTCTCATTTCAATATTGATCAGTGTGACACGAACCAGAGGAAATCATTGAAAATAGTAGGAGAATCTCATCCTTATAACCGATATATATGTGTGAAAAAAGGTAACATTGTCAATCAGGATTGCTCGTGGGTAAAGGACATCCTAGCTTGACCTCATTCATAACAGGAGTCATTCACTTACATGAAGCTGCAAGCCAGCAAGAGTACATGAAAAGTTTGCTTGAGTAGTATGAACTATGTTAGACCCAGGGGTCACTGCAACATCACAGACTTGCAATAAACATTTGATAGGCAGTTAAAAGGCCTTGCAGCAAAGAAGTATACCCATTCACACCATATCCTGAGGTCAGAGATGTCTAATGCCCCTAATAATTTACAGTGTCCTGGAGTATGAAGTGTTAGCTGCTCACTGAGTTACCCCTGCTCTATCACTCATTTGCTCACACTCATGAAACACATACATTCTCAAATTCTCAATGAACAAGGAAATCACATGTGTAATCTGTTTGTCTTATTACCTAAGTTGCATAATTTGTGTATTATTTTCTATGACATGAAAACAAATACAGGCAAATAACAAGAGCAATAATAAATGTGCAGAGCAACATATACATCACAATCAAGACAGTTCAATTGATACATACAAAAACACAAAAAGTTATTACGTAATTATGTTACAGAAAGGTATCCTATCGCACCCTCCACAAGAGTCCGTGGGGAGACAAAATTTACAATTGAAAATGTCACATGAATTGAAAGCATGGCACTAATGCACTCGCACAAACTGTGACTGGTAGGACTGAAGAACAGAAATTTGCGGCAGAGTGGAATAGCCTCTCACTCAGTGCATGACGTGGCAGAAGTGGCGGCAGACGTCTCTGGCGTTCCCTCTCGTCTGAAGGCAGCATTTGGCGACTGGGCAGCAACCGGCATCTTTGGCAGCTTACGGACCACAGCTGGACCCTTGGCATCATCCTGGTCAGGCAGCAGATAGCTGTCAGCGACTGGTGTGACAGCATTGCATTTGACGTGCAACCCACCATCTGGTGTAGAAATTCATTCTGTGTTAGTGGGACGTGGGGCAGCCCTGCTCTTCCCATTCACTTCGGCATCGGAATGCACCTGCCGGCGTGGGACATCGGACTAGCTCGCCTTTTGTCGATGGAACACGTCCCTCTCGGCACCCCACTGAGTTAGGTAGGCCTGACAGGCGCATCAACTGTGATGCCACAAGACTCTCTTGTCCCTTCTTTAGTGGCCTGGTGGGGCGTCGGCCGCTAGGGGTTGCTGCCAACACATGGTGGCATCCCACTGTCTGTGCTGGCTTGAGACATATCGCCCCCACCTGGTAGATGGCAGGGTGCATGACATAGGCGCGTCACCTGGCTGCAGCCCGGTTCTGTCGCAAGGGGGGTCCCCCACACCTGGGCTGCCACAGCTGGCTGAGAGTCATTACGGTTGCCCGCGCCCTTCACCCTCACTGGCTGGAATGGCCTGTGATATCCAGTCTGCTGTGTTGGTCGTTCCAGAGTCTGCACAATCCTCAAGTGTGGTGAAGCGTCATATTCTCTCACAAATGTCATTACATCAATATAATCCATTTACATAAAAAGAATATAATATTGAATACAAATTTTTTTCCTTACTTCATGTATTTAATTATTTATTTACGTTATTACTAAGGATGCAAATACAAAAATTTAATGACTCCTGGGCCCTGTTAACGTTGTATGGATGTAAATTATGTGGTATGCGATGTCTTTGTTTGTGTGTGCATGTGTTTTTGTCAGCTTTTGGTAAGTTCTATTCCTGTTATACATTCTAATTTTAATCTGGCGCTACCTCTATACCTCCACCAAACATGCAGACTTCTGCCAATACTAAATACTAACATATTGTGCCACCCAACGCCTTTGCTAATACTACATGTAACACCGTTATCGATTGTGAGTAATTGGTACAGTCTATGTAATTATAAAATGTTTATTCTTTACACATTAAGTTCTTTGAATTGTTGGAGGGAAATGGAAATTTATGATGTGTATTTTTGTTTAACTTAACAGTGTGCTTAAATAATGAAACTTTATTAAATGTGCCTGTTTGAATACACAAAATTGTATGTAAATATCTGGTTCATACTTAGAGAAATTAGATGATGTAACTTAAAAGGTGTAGGGAACCTCCTCCACTACGGAAGGGGTTTGGCATGCAAAAAAAGATGGAAGTGGCGGTCTGTCTGGGGGCCAAGAGAGAGAGAACATTAGGCAGTCAGGGCCAGCAGTCGCATAGTTAACACCTCAGGTGTCAAGTGAGGCATTCTGAAACCAAATCTATGATGGAATGGTCTCGGATGTGGTTCCGGATGTAAAATGGTGCTCTCATATTTGAAATTCCTCTAAAATGATTAACTCGCCGCCAAGAAGAAAAGAAATAGACCATTAAACCGCCAGAGAAGAGACCAGATAGCTGCCATGTGCTTGTCACCACAGTTGCGTCACCGCTTCAACTACTTTGGAAAACATATATTTATAGCAGTATGAACCAGTGTGCTTGTGTGTGTTTTTGCAATAATAATTCAAGTGTTGCAAAATTTGTGTTTGACCAATGAAATTGTCCACTTCATGATACCAAGTAGGGTCCTATCCTAAATGTGGTAAGACAGAGTATCCTGTTTGTGAAGAACTAATAATTTATTTTTAATTTAAATGTGCCTAAGTTTGAGTGCTAAAGAGCATAAATGTTGTTAGTTAAAACTACTTGTTTCACATGCAGTAAAAGAGGCACATAATATTAAACTTATGAAAAGCTTTAATTTGCTATCAACTGCTTTTACTTTGAAAAGACCAAAGTTCTAGTACTAATGAACGTAACTGTGATTAGTTAAAATCACTTGCTTCACTAGTGGTGCTATAAGGCATTTAATTGTGATCCTATTTGAAATTTAATTCTAGCTTGAAATCATTTTGAAGTTAATTAACCATATTGTCAGTGCAAAGGGTTATAAGGCATTGCAAGATAATTAATATCAAGTGGGATGGGGAATCAGTATTATTGTAATGAAAAGTGTTTCTGTAAGATGTGCATAGTTGATGATAAAGGAAGGAACAGTTTAAGGGCCCCCACTTTAAATTTTGCCAGCAGGAGAAAGTTAATTTGAATCTGGTTTGTGCTCATGTATCTGAAACATCACCACTGTGGAATACAAGGAATAAAATGCATGAAAATTCGTTTTGATATATAACGCAACTCGCGTTGCGCGCTACCTGTTTCCTAATAACCGAACTCCTAGTCTTATCACAGGAAAGCCAAGTATAATGCTACCGCAGAATGTTAAATGTGCCAAATATGATCTTAACCCGCAGTAAGCTGTTTGACGGTATTCACTAGGAAGGAAATAACCTATGTGTTATTTCAGTGTCATACTGTTGCATTTGTGATGGGTATATGTGTGTTAGTCAAACTTGAACCCTTGTCAGGTGCCACTTAGTCTCGTGTTGTCTTTGGGAACATTTTTTGTGCTGAATTAGTGGAAGGTTGAGGTGATGATAGTAGTTAACAGGGGTAAAGTCTCTTTTACATTTCTGTGGATGCTAACCTACGCTGTTAATAATTACTGCTACCCACTGTGTAGTTCGTCAGATTGTTGCAGGTGTTCAATGCACTTTTCTAAGAAAGAATTTATGAAAGTCCCTTTTGCAAGAGTATATATAAATCCATTGAGTATAAGGTTTTCACCTTGTTATGCCTAATTAGGCTGGAGACCGTTTAATATTTCATTCAAGGGAACTTTATTGCTTTAATTTCTTACATAATAAAAGTCTTTCTACTTTCCACTAATTGCTGTAGTACGAAATTCAGTTTCGATACCCTCTGTTCGTTAGGTTAAAGCACGGTCAAACAGCTTACTGCAGGTTAAGGTCACATTTGGCACATTTAACATTCCGCGGTAGCTTACACTTGGCTTTCCTGTGACAGGACTAGAAGTTCGGTTATAGGAAACAGGTAGCACGCAACGCCAGTTGCGTTACATACCGAAATGAATTTTCATGCATTTTATTCCTTGTATACTCCTGTTTTATTTTTCAATGTCTGGCTGTTTTCTCTGCTGACGCTGAAGTGGCCAGGAAGTGCGTTTACTCACTCAGGTGCTGGTGATTTGCCTGAAAAATTTTGAAGTGGCATTTCATGATTGTACGTAGTACAAGGAAGGCTCCTGTCTCCTCTGTCAGGATCACTGCTGCTGAAATGAAACGCAAGGATTATGCATTATTTACATCTATACATAAATATTTTTCTAAGTCGCCACTCTACCATGACTTGCACTTGTCCGTGCTAGTTCCTCATGCACAATATTTCGCCGACGGCGCTTACATGGCGCTGGCATAAGTCCACCATGAGACAGGCTACATCACACGACAGGAGATGGCTTATATCAAACCGAGTCTTAGCGTCGACACGCGCCCAAAGCGTGGACTACTAATACCATACGAAACACATCTGAAAATCGAGACGCACATGCTCTGTGGCACGATTTACCATCTCGACACCAAGAAAAATATAAAGTGACGTACATCCGTCCCTTGGACAGCGTACAAGAAACCACGGAAAGTAAACAGAAACAATTTCATCGACCATGGTGATAATCGCGAAGGCTCTTCTACGAGAATGCTGCGACAGAGTACGTCGCTCAATTGCGGAAATCGGATAATAGTTGTGAGGTCCAAAGAAATAATAGCAGTATTCAGTTGTTTAGATTACTGAGTGTTGCAGCTTGTATGGTTTGGAATGCCACAAAAAGTGCCAACTGGTGATTAAATATAACTGGCAACGGAATTTTAATTCAATCTCCTACCTGCCAGTGAATGTTGGCGTGAAGATGTCACAAAAATGCGCAACTCATTTGACCACGTTCAACAAGGACTCATGCTGAAAACTAATGGAAATGAGAAACAAACAAAATAGCACCGAAATAGAACAAATGGAAAATTATACTATGCATCGCAATATCTACATTAAATTACCTTAAACATTTCCTCCATGGGGACTATTTACATAGTGCACCTTCTATTCACTTGGCAGTTCTCTTGTATCATCGTACTCTAACAAGTTAATATCGCGCGTTCTGATAGTTTCTTTGGCATTGTTTCTGGCTGAGTCCGTAGCAGCTGTGTGTCAATTCCTGTTTGAATTTTCTCTGCGTGACCCCTGCGATGGGTTAGGTGACCTCAATTTCACATATTCGATATGTTGGTCATGCCATTGACCTTGACCGTTGTATGTCCTGCTATTGCTTTGCTGATTGTTGCTAGAATCCTGTTGCTCCTGATTAGTTCTGTTGCCCTCTCCCGTATCCGTTTCTTCGGTAGTTGTTGTTGTTGTTGTGATTATAATTTCCAGGCTTTTTTAAGTTCTCGCGGAGGGGGAAGATGGTTTTCCCCGAAGTCGTGTTGCTTCCCGTGGCAACAAGCGGACATATACATTCTTAAAGATCTTTATCTAAATCGCCTGTGCCTTGGAGCATGTTAGTCATAGCTATGATGTGTAATAAAGGTTCTATCTCTAAACGTTTCTCAGAAGTTAGAGTTTCTTATATAACCAAAGTGGCCAATGGAAGTGTGTCACAGGCCTATTTGCAGGATCAGTGAACACGAAAACTTGTGAATTTTTACTACGATTGGCTCTGCACACAATGTTCGGTTTACAACTCCACTGTGTAGACGTGTACCTTCGGTCCGTCGCCCCCAGCTCAATGCAGGTATAGCTCGGCACTCTTCTGCTTGAGATCTGTCTCGAGTAGGGGCTGCTCTGTCTGCCCTGTATGGCTGTGGGCCTCTTCCGCAAGATTTACTAAGAGATGGGCTCGCCGCCAATTGCTCTGAACTTTCAATATCCCGTTTCCGTGAGCTAAGAACCATAAAAATACCTCATGCCTTTACCGCCCTACCAGTCTCCATCAACGTCTGCTCAGGCTGTTAACTTCCTAGAGTCTCGCTCAAGGTGCGTAAGGTTGTAACAAAATCTTTAATAATTTTCCGTATACGAAAAATATATGAGGGAGTATCTTGTCCTCTCTCAGTCAGATATATGTACATTATTTAACAATCATTTTCTGAACATTGTTGGTGAATTAAATAAAGATTTTATGTCTTCAGGGAATCATATAACTCCCTTGGAAAATGCCTCTCCAAGACTGATGTCTAAAATACTCCGCTGTGATACAGACACGGGGAAGATTGAGTCAATAATTAAATCACTGATGACTGAGGACTTTCATGGATATGATGGAGTGGCTAGCAGATTATTAAAGTACGGTGCTGCACATCTTAGCACTGTATGTAGCCATATTTGTAATTTTTCTTTAAGAATGGCCGATTTCCTGGACGATTAAAATACTCAGTAGTAAAGCCGCTTCATAAAAAGGGAGAAAGAGATAATGTATACAATTTTAGACCTATTTCTATGCCATCATTGTTTGATAAAGTTATTGAAAAGGGTGTGTATACAAGGATAATTGATCATTTTATATCACTTAATTTGCTGTCAAATGTACAGTTTGTCTTTAGAAGTCGTTTAACGACTGAAAATGCTATATTCTCTTTTCTGTGTAAGGTACTGTATGGATTAAACAAAAGATTTCGAGCGCTAGGCATATTCTTTTTATTTAACTAAGATGTTCGATTGTGTTGATCACAAAATATTGCTCCAGAAATAGGACCATTACGCAATACAGGGAGTAGCTCACAATTGGTTCACCTCTTACTTCAAGAACAGACAGCAAAAGTTCATTATTCACAGTGTTGAGGACGGCTGTGATGTAGGGTTTGAGAGGGGTATGGTCAAATGAGGGGTTCCTCAGGGATTGGTGATGGGGCCACTCCTGTTCCTTATTTATAGAAATTATATGCCCTCTAGTATTACAGGTAATTCTAAACTATTTCTGTTTGATGATTGCGTCAGCTTGGTAGTAAAGGATGTTGTGTGCAACACTGGGTCTGTTTCAGATAGAGCAGTTCATGAAATAAGTTCATGGCTTGTAGAAAATAAACTGACGCTAAGTCATAGTAATACTCAGCTTTTACAGTTTCTAACACACAATTCAACATCACCTGAGGTTTTAATTTCATGGAATGTGCACATGACTAGTGAAACTGAACAGTTCAAATTTCTAGGTGTTCAGGCAAATAGTAAACTGTCGTGGAAAGCCCATATTCAGAATCTTGTTCTGAAGCTTAATGCTGCCATTGTTACTATTAGATGGGTACCTACAGTAAGTGATCGTTCGACACGAAAATTAGCCTACTTTGCTTATTTTCATTCGTCTATGTCGTGTGGTATTATATTTTGGGGTAATTCTTCCCATTCTAAATGGATGTTTTTGGCTCAGAAAGTTCGCGAACCTCTTGTCGACCCCTGTTCACTAGTCTGGGTATTTTAGCATTGCCCTCTCAATATATATATATGTATTCTTTACAGTCCTTTCTTGTTAACAATATCACTTTGTTCCCAAGAATTAGCAGCTTTCACTCAGTTAATTCTCGGCAGAACTCAATCCTGCATTTGGATCCGACTTCCTCAACTCTTGTGAAAAATGTGTGCAGTATGCTGCTGCATCCATTTTCAATAAGCTAGCACAAGAATTCAAAAATCTTGGTAGTAATTCACGCACTTTCAAATCGAAACTGAAGAGTTTCCTCGTGGGTCACTCCTTATATTCTGCTCAAGATTTCCTTGAAAAATTAAGCTGATTTTTACGTTATACTGTTGATTGCGTTTACTTAAACTTATTGCTTGACTTTCTTTGGTTCATAAACATTTCATTTTATCTGTTACTACTTTTACGTTGTAATTTCATGTACTGACACGTTCCATGGCCTTGGAGATTTGCTCCTGAATTTAGTCCTACGGAGCTAGACGCGTAAATAAGTAAATAAAAGAGTATGAAAGTAACGAAGGAGAGAGTCATTGCTGCTAAAATGGCGACTGACTTAGCGAAACATGACCGCAACGATGTTGGTCATGTAGGACCCAGTTTGCGTGAGGCCATAGAAGTTGAATTAAGTAAAAGGTGAAATGGTAGGAAATATCATGAATGTAATATGGACTGAAAGCAAATTAAATACATTAACAAGAAATTAACCAATGGGAAAGCTATTGCTATTAAGCCAGAAAAGGGGTTGCTTTATTGATCGTTAAAGACGGATACGTCAGTTAAACACTGTAATTTTCTGATGAAAACGGTATATTTAAAAAAGCCTATATATTTAACTGGTGAGATTCAAAAGTAACTCAACAGGGCCCTTACGCCTACTTGTTTCCCGTGTACGCATGACAAGAAGAGAGCCACGCGGGATAGCCGCGAGGTCTGAGGCGTTTTTTCACGGTCCGCGTGGCTCCCCCCGTCGGAAGTTTGAGTCCTCGGGCATGTGTGTGTGTGTGTCGTCCTTAACGTAAGTTAGTTTAAGTTCGAGTAAATAGGGGGAAAGCTTAGGGACCGATAACCTACATCTATATCTACATCTACATCTACATGATTACTCTGCAATTCACATTTAAGTGCTTGGCAGAGGGTTCATCGAACCACAATCATACTATCTCTCTACCATTCCACTCCCGAACAGCGCGCGGGAAAAACGAACACCTAAACCTTTCTGTTCGAGCTCTGATTTCTCTTATTATATTTTGATGATCATTCCTACCTATGTAGGTTGGGCTCAACAAAATATGTTCGCATTCGGAAGAGAAAGTTGGTGACTGAAATTTCGTAAATAGATCTCGCCGCGACGAAAAACGTCATCGCTTTAATGACTTCCATCCCAACTCGCGTATCATATCTGCCACACTCTCTCCCCTATTACGTGATAATACAAAACGAGCTGCCCTTTTTAGCACCCTTTCGATGTCCTCCGTCAATCCCACCTGGTAAGGATCCCACACCGCGCAGCAATATTCTAACAGAGGACGAACGAGTGTAGTGTAAGCTGTCTCTTTAGTGGACTTGTTGCATCTTTAGTTGAATTGACAGCCTTGAGAATTGTGCTATTTATCGAGTAATCGAATTCCAACGGATTTCTTCTGGAACTCATGTGGATCACCTCACACGTTTCGTTATTTAGCGTCAACTGCCACCTGTCACACCATACAGCAATCTTTTCTAAATCGCTTTGCAACTGATACTGGTCTTCGGATGACCTTACTAGACGGTAAATTACAGCATCATCTGCGAAAAAGCTAAGAGAACTGCTCAGATTGTCACCCAGGTCATTTATATAGATCAGGAACAGCAGAGGTCCCAGGACGCTTCCCTGGGGAACACCCGATATCACTTCAGATTTACTCGATGATTTGCCGTCTATTACTACGAACTGCGACCTTCCTGACAGTCGCACAACTGAGAGGATACCCCATGGGCCCTCAGCTTGATTAGAAGTCGCTTGTGAGGAACGGTGAGAAAAGCTTTCCGGAAATCTAGAAATACGGAATCAACTTGAAATCCCCTCTCGATAGCGGCCATTACTTCGTGCGAATAAAGAGCTAGCTGCGTTGCACAAGAACGATGTTTTCTGAAACTATGCTGATTGCGTATCAATAGATCGTTCCCTTCGAGGTGATTCATAATGTTTGAATACAGTGTATGCTCTAAAACCCTATTGCAAACCGACGTCAATGATTTAGGTCAGTAGTTCGATGGATTACTCCTACTACCCTTCTTAAACACTGGTGCGACCTGCGCAATTTTCCAATCTGTAGGTACAGATCAATCGGTGAGCGAGCGGTTGTATATGATTGGTAAGTAGGGAGCTATTTTATCAGCGTAATCTGAAAGGAACCTAATCGGTATACAATCTTGACCTGAAGACTTGCCCGTATCAAGCGATCTGAGTTGCTTCGCAACCCCTAAGGTATCTACTTCTAAGAAACTCATGCTAGCAGCTGTTCGTGTTCCAAATTCTGGAATATTCCATTCGTCTTCCCTGGTGAAGAATATCCGGCTCAGCAGTTAGGAAACTGATTTCAGAGAGACAAACATATTTCTACGGTGTGTCCCTCACAAGCTTCCTTGGCTGCAATATCGACTTCATCGCTTCTACGAATCTCGAAGTGCGTGGTGCTGCTTACTTTCACTGTCCACCTAAATAAGGGAGTCATTAATTACCTGAGGTGTTACATCTGCTGGATATATATGTTAAACCGATTAGGGGAATCGGAGCAGTTTATAAAGTACAGGGTGCTCCACACGTGTGCAACAACTCTTAGAAAAAAATGAAGCATATGCATAAACGGAAGTCAGGGCCAAGTGTTATGAAGTTGAAGAGGTGGAAAACTTGTGTTGGACATTTTGGATAATGCCATCTTGGTTGTGCCTTTTAATATTAGAACAGAATGGAGATTGCGTAACATAAGACACATATAGAGAATTACACGAGAAGAACAATGGTTTGTTTCATTTGAGCACAGCTTTATTCGTTCTCGAGGTAAATCGCAATTTTCACACAACAAGGCAGATGCTGGTGATACATAAAGGCCACAGCGGCTACTCTACATGGTGTCCAGAACGTTGTATGTTTGTTGATATTCGCTTCACCCATTCCTGATTGACTTTAACCAACACATGTACTGGAAGCATCATTAATCCGCTCTGAGGTATTGATGTACGGATGACCAATTTTCCGCGAGAGGCGGGGAGTATTGTGTTGTGGACTCTTACTGAACGATGACACAACAGCGGCTGATGTTGGTTCGTCCGTAGTCGTTTCCGATAGCACAGCATTCGGTTTATGTGCGACAGAAACAGTTTCACGGAATATCGCGAGAAGTTTCTAAACCGAGCTGTGGTATTGGGTGACCTTTCTGGGCTCCATTAACTAAACAGCGGAGTTCTCTCTCCTGATAACTGGACGATCTCAATGCTTCCAGCTTGTGTTAACACCATCAACTTTCACGTAACCTATAAGGATGAAACATCAGTTACTATTAGAGAATGCATAAAGCTATGCTCAAATGAAAGGCAAGATTGTTTTTGTGGTGTAATTCTCTATCTATTTGATATGTCTCATAACTCCCTATCAATTTAAAAAATGCTAGCTACATCCAGGAAGGCATCTTCCAAAATGGGCATCATGTTGATGATATGGGCTCACAGGTTTTCTCACTTTTTCGTCTCACACTAGTCGACTTTAAATTTCTGTTAATCCACTTGATTTTGTTTCATAAGACTGGTTCCACAACTACAAACTATGTGGTATCTTCTGGTAAACTTTCCGGGATGTAAGGTCGTGGTCCATGAAACTCTTCAGCTCCTAACGTTTCGTCCAGAGCTGCGCTGGACATCTTCAGAGGGGTGTTTCTCCTCCGGTGAGTGTTGCCGACTCACCGGAGGAGAAACACCCCTCTGAAGATGTCCAGCGCAGCTCTGGACAAAACGTTAGGAGCTGAAGAGTTTCATGGACCACGACCTTACATCCCGGAAGGTTTACCAGAAGGTATGTCATCCGGTCGTGAAAGCCTTCAAACTATGTGGTACTTTGACATCTGTCTGCGGTATGTAATAGCTTCAATATTCTGTTACGGCACAGAGTAATACGGGTTCAAAGTTATAAAATTTTTAACGGAGTTAAACCACTTTGACGTAAGATAGGCTGGTCACGCCACGATTAGCGGAGGACCAGGAAGTACGGTGATACAAGACAGACGGGCAGCACAGCCTGCAACTCTGCAGTAGCTGAGTGAGAGAGAGTGTACGCAGCGGGAAAACAGAGGACAGCGACTAAGCGAAATAACGCATACTCTTGTTTGCGCGGCGGAATGCCGCAAGAAGCAATAGACACGGCTAGGGAAAACACTCCTAGACCAATTTAACTAGCTGCTAAGAGATAATTAAAGGAAGGGTAGCAGAATAACGAGGCCACATGCGATCATCACTAGTAAACCGCACGTCACATAACTACGGAGAGATCTTTAAATACCGGGGACCCAGCTCCAAGTAGGAGAACGGTTCAGGTCAATGGGGACGATTGAGTCCGTGTCTACGACATTCCGTTCCGTGACCATATTGTTTCAGTAAGTCTTGTCTCGGCCCAACCAGCGCAGAACCAGCCAGCCGTGGAGTGCCACAGAGCTGAACTCCATTGACGAACTTCATGCTGTGTAACACCAACCACTACTGATGAGAGAGCTGATGAACTACCAGCAACAGTGCAGTATCAGGTGCTGTACTCTCTGAGTGTGGGACGGAAGACAACGACCAGGCCGGCAGTACTGGGATCAACGCCTGCCTCTTACACCACACCGCGAATTGAGTGGGCCAGGGAAGAAGAGACAAGAAGTGGGATCGAGTACACTCACTTAGCCGATAGCAGCTATCCATGCTGTACCAGGCTAGTCTACACATCCGTATCGACACAAGAGGAACGACGTCTCGCTAGGACGCAGGCGCAAGGATTGCCGCAGCGTCCGACACCGATAGTCTGTCCATGACCAGGACAGGAGGCAACTACGGCCTATAGTGCACCACCCCTAGTAAAGTTGCCACAATAAACAATTAACTGAATAATCACGTTTTTTTAGCGCCACGAGCGCTTCTAGACGATTCCTGACATCGTGCAGAGGCGTCATCCGCTCGGTTCCTCTGTAATTCACTTCTTGAAAGGATTTGCTGATGCAACTGGACAGTAGTGCGCCTTTATGCAGGGTTGTTCGCTAAAGAGTGGACTGTGCTGCTCTTTGCTGCCTCGCCTTTGATTAAACTCTTATATTAATATTATTTCACATTTGATTTTGAAGCTCTTGTAGTAGCGGCTCTGGATTTGGGGTCCGTCCGCTACGTGAATAACCGTTTTTTCTATAAACCCAGATGGATATAAAACAGTTGCTGGCACACCAGGGAAACCTGATATTATTGCTATCGTGCGTCAACGTATTCAGTATATTAATAACAGTGAAACTTTTTTCATCACCGCTAAAATTTCACGGGTAACACTATTTCCTGTCTCTTAAGACGAGTCAGCTACCAATTCTGTCCGCTATTAACACTCTCAGTTTATGTCACGCATGCTCTGAAATCCAACGGAATCGGCGCGTAGTTGCAACGCTTGCTCATGCTACATTGATAAAGTTTCACCCTAAATTGCTTGACGGCATACGTGTGTGCCGGTTAGCGGTCAGCGGGGATGGCGCACCTGCCTGCCGAAGTTGTCACAAGGCGTTAGGCCTGCGGAAACCTGGGTACTTGCAAAATGTCCGTCTCGAATGCAGATGCTTGTTGTAATAATTGGGAATTTTCTCAGAATATAAGAACGACTTCTCCAGCGGACGATCTTCTTCATACCATAAGGACTATAATCAAGGTTTGCTGAAACGGAAACTGCGTCAATCTTACATAATTGAAGGGTAACACTATGCCGCAGTGATATCTTATCTTCCATGACGTCCTTGGTATCAAAACTGTAAATACAACAGAAGCATCATAGTGACAATGGCACGCTTTCTATCAAATCACAGGATATTCCGGTAGCGTTTCTATCGTATTAAGGTGATCCTATCTTGAGCTTGTGAATGTGGCAGTGAGGAAGATGTTAAACACATTTTCTTTGGCTGCAACAGAAGATCTGAAGAAACGAGGATACTATTGCAACGTGTTATGTCCTCTGGCATTGCTTAGCGACAGAAGACCCAAAAGTGTGACGACTCCTATATTATTTTATAGTAGAAGGATCAATAAGAATATGGGAAAAGATTTGACATTATAATATAGTAAATGAATAAGCTACCTCCTTTTTTATCTATTAATTTATATCTTTTTTTTACATCATTGATTTATTTTCAAGTAATATGAAGGTATATGGCAATTACTATTGAAAACATACTTGTACCACACGTTCTGTGGCAACAGTTTCACGATGTTACACACTTAAACATTGAAGGTCGCCCTTTGCCTGGAGCGATTTAGGGAAATCACGGAAAACCTAAATCAGGATGGCCGGAAGAGGGATTGTCTAACACACACAAAAAAGACATTTCCTAAAATGCAGAAATTAATGAAATATGGCTCTATGGCTTAAATAAAATAGGGAGGCAGGTATTATATCAACAGCTTTATACTTTTTTAAACAGTATCATTAAGGAAGATAGAATATCAAGAGAATGGAAAGAAAGGATTACAATTACAGTATATAAAAAAAAAAATGAGATATACGAGTATTAAATAATTACCGGAGAATTACTGTGCTTGATACCACCTTAAAACTATCAACATCAGTAAATAGACACAGAATGCACAATTATAAGGAAATAACAGAAGAACAGCAAGGATTCAAGAAAAACAGGAGCACAAAAGATGATTTTTCACTTTAAGATAAAAATGGTTCAAATGGCTCTGAGCACTATGGGACATAACATCTATGGTCATCAGTCCCCTATAACTTAGAACTACTCAAACCTAACTAACCTAAGGACATCACACAACCCCCAGTCATCACGAGGCAGAGAAAGTCCCTAACCCCGCCGGGAATCGAATCACTTTAAGATAGATTTTGGAGAAAGCCAGTCTGCGTGTGATTCTGGGACTTGTCAAAAACCTTTGATAGGATTAGAAAAAAGGATATAATTCAAACCTTAATCGAGTGCCAATGAGTTTATCGAAAATCATAGAGGATGTATGTACAGGCAATAAAACGAGAATTAAGTCACACAATGGATTCACAAATGTAATTATACTGGATAAAGAAATTAGAAAAGGAGACTGATTAAGCCCACTTCTGTTCAACTCGATAGTGGGGTACATCACTGATGACGTAAGAAAGAAACCGGACTACAGAATGTGAAATAAGGTGGTAAGTATTTTATGTTATACTCATGATGCTGTACTGATAACAAATAACGGGGATAATTTACTATGTAAATGAGAAGCAGATGGGGTATCAATCAAATAAGTGGTGAACTGTAATTATCTAGGGACTGTTATCACCAGTTACAAAGACTTAAGCGTTGAAGTGTAAAATCAAGTGACAAAGACAGTAAGGGTAGCTGGAAGACTGAAAAATATTATATAGAGAAACAAATTTATAACAACTCAGGCGAAAATAAATGTATATGAAACAATGGTGAGGCCTGTTTTGGGGTTAGGTTGTTTGGGGGAGGAGACCAGACACCGATGTCATCGCTCTCATCGGATTGGGGAAGGACGGGGAAGAGAGTCGGCCGTGCCCTGTTAAAGGAACCATCCCGGCATTTGCCTGAAGTGATTTAGGGAAATCACGGAAAACCTAAATCAGGATGGCCGGACGAGGGATTGAACCGTCGCCCTCCCGAATGCGAGTCTAGTGTGCCAGCCACTACGGCACTTCGCTCGGTGGGCCTGTTTTGACAAATGTATCAGAAACTAGAGCATAAACGTAAAAGGTATAACAAAAGTTAACGGCGATGGGATTGAAGGTAATAAGACAGATCCAAGGAGTAATGATGATGATGAGGCCCCATACTCCGAGGAGCGTAGGGGACGATGCGGGAGACCCGCACCGCCGTACTAGGCAAGGTCCTTGCGGAGGTGGTTTGCCATTGCCTTCCTCCGACCGTAATGGGGATGAATGATGATGACGAACACGACACAACACCATCCAGTCATCTCGAGGCAGAGAAAAGTCCCTGACCCCGCCGGGAATCAAACCCGGGACCCAGTGCGCGGGAAGCGAGAACGCTATTGCAAGACCATGATCTGCGGAGCAAGGAGTAATAGCGTTAGACAAAAGAACAAATGTGTCGATATGGGAACAGTATGGGTTAAAAAATATAAGGAAATAGGCTAAGACAAGAAAAAGAAATTAAAAGATAATACGGAAAGGACAGACCCCACAAGACTAGCTAAAGACTGTAAACATGGATGACTGCAAGGGAAACGACTACCTGGGCGATCACCCAAGAGATGGGACGGCAGTTGATTCAGTACATCCACGGAATAAGATCGACAAACAGAGCAACACTAGTAAGAAGAAGAAGAAGAAGAAGAGGCTATCTTTGCTCCATTGTGGAACCATCCACGGTAATTAAAAGCAATAGGTGAAATCCAATAGAGCGCGATTCTACTTTGACTGGATTTGTGGCGGAGCTCCGTCATATAGGTTACACCAAGAAAAACGGCACGGAGTTATCACCCGAAAACATGCCGTTCTCCCTGCAAACACAAAGGACAGTCACCAGTTCCTGCTTGACAGTAGTCAGGTAAAATTACAGCAAATATTACTCCGTGTGACAAGGAACTTCACTTGTGCACCCGCTGACTGTGTTACTAGCACGGCACCTATCTACATCTCCGCCACCTATTGCGTCGCAGTGCTTCTGTCTAACGTTCCTACAGTAAGTCACCACCAGATCTGTCACGTTTAACGTACTATTAACAGCATCAGTTCTGCACGCAACAACTAAATTAGCTAAAGCATTGTTAACACCCTGTGTACGTGCCCACGGTATAAGTGTCCCAGGAGGAATGGGGCAATGTTCAGAGATATGACAAGAGCCATCCTTTGAAGCAAAAATTTCATATGGACATATGCCCTATTCCGAGTGGTTTTCGAGATAGAACACATTTAATGTACATTGTTATTTATTTTCTGTATTATGCAATACACTGTCAGGTTTAGGCATGTACACATATGCAACATTACAACATATGTTCCACAAAGTATCAACTGAAAAATGGACATATGCCCTATTCCGACTGGTTTTCGAGATAGAACACATTTAATGTACATTGTTATTTATTTTCTGTATTATGCAATACACTGTCAGGTTTAGGCATGTACACATGTGCAACATTACAACATATGTTCCACAAAGTATCAACTGAAAAATACATATTTCTAACATATTCACTTCTACGCATTATCGAGCACGTCACATTGCAACTGTTGTAGAGTTCACAATAAATGTTCGAATATCCCGCCGGCCGAAGTGGCCGTGCGGTTAAAGGCGCTGCAGTCTGGAACCGCAAGACCACTACGGTCGCAGGTTCGAATCCTGCTTCGGGCATGGATGTTTGTGATGTCCTTAGGTTAGTTAGGTTTAACTAGTTCTAAGTTCTATGGGACTAATGACCTCAGCAGTTGAGTCCCATAGTGCTCAGAGCTATTAATTCATTAATTCGAATATCCCATTATCAACTTCAGTGCTATTGTGCGCTCTTGGGAGAACATGTTGTGTTTCTTGTGCGAATGCTTCTGCAAGCTCCCTAATGAGGACAGCAACGTCCGTGACTCGTCTAAGCAGTTCATCTTGCGTACTCACTTTTCCTTTGTACACCTCAGGCTTCATGCAACTTCATACACAAAATTCTAACGGCCTAAGATCTGGCGATCTTTGTGGCCAGTTAATTGCAACACAGTGACCAATTCAGTGATTAAGGCAAGTGTGGTTGAGATGTTCCCTCACACGTCCGGAGAATTGTTGAGGGTCCCCGTCTTCTTCATGTTGGAAGTACACTGCAGTCCATTTGAACAACGGAAACTTAAAAAATGGTTCAAATGGCTCTGAGCACTATGGGACTTAACTGCAGTGGTCATCAGTCCCCGAGAACTTAGAACTACTTAAACCTAACTAACCTAAGGACATCACACACATCCATGCCCGAGGCAGGATTCAAACCTGCGACCGTAGCGGTCGCGCGGTTCCAGACTGTAGCACCTAGAACTGCTCGGCCAAAAGGAAAGTTCTCAAGGTGTTCAATAAACGAATTTTTGAGAGAATGCAAATAATTATGTCCCATCATCCGCTCTTCTGATATGACTGGACATATCAACATGTTGATTATGACACTGCACCAGATGTGTTCTACCTATCGGAAGCCATTCGTAATAGATCATAAGACCATAGGAAGCTTTTTGCTACAACGAGCGTTCTTGCCATCTCCCTGAATACTGACCATTCCTCCTGGAACACCTTGTATTAGGTGAACTATTCAGCCATGTTTAGCATAGTACGATGGTAAAACGTGATTGCAACAGAAGATCAAATAAATCGACCTAAGAAATTAATTTTTATGTTACCTTACAGCCGTTATCAATACATCCCTCATTAAAATATTCACGTTATAGAGGAAAGCAGTTGGTAGGAATTAAATGGATGCCCTTGGATAAATCAAGAGCATAATACTGACAAAAGTTTATTCGCAAGCTTACAACAATAATGATATCAAGACTGGTGGCAAGGGTCGTGTGTAGGCTGCGGAGAGTGTCGTGGTTGCTGATTCCACAGAGCAGCCTCGACAAAACTGACAGCCCTGGCGTAAAGAGGCTGTAGTGGCAGCGTTCCCCATCAGCAGGATGGCGGTGAGGACCTGACCAGTTAGTAGGTTGGATCTGGTGTCACAGTGCTGATAGCCGAAGAGTGAGCCTGCATTGAGTGCCCAGCAGCAGCAAAGATTGTCCACACTGGCTGATGAACCTGGGAGCTAGATAGCCCAGGATTGAGCTGCGGACCCCCAAGTAGGCGGCTTGCAGTGGATGGAAGTCAGTCGGCAGGTGGCGTTCCGGCTGGAAGGCATCAGGTCAGTAACATTCGGACTTAGGTGCGGCACGGCGACCCACAGCAGTTAGCCTTCTGTCGCCGAGCAGTGCGTCAGCAGTGCGCAAGTAGCAGCAAGTGGCTTATTTAGCGTTCATGTAAGTGTTGTAGCCAAGTTGAAAATTTGTTTGAGTGTTCTTAGCGCACTTGTTTAGTTAAATCCGCCAAATCATGGTGTAGTTTCGTATTTAGCAGGGGCAGATTTGTATTTTAATATCTGTGACGTGTAAAGTCGCGTAGTCGTCTATCATTTGTTTATTTCTTTCAAATAGTCTTTGTACGTTACTGACAGTACAGATAGCCTTCTGCCGCCGAGCAGTGTGTCAGCAGTACACAAGTAGCAGCATTACTGCATTTACTAGGCAGTCTTGTGTCTTAATAACTGTTTACATTTCGTGTCGAATTGTTTGTGCTCTCTGTAGATTAGTTCAGACGTTCTTTACAAAATAGTATTTAGCATGGATAGGGACTGCGACTGCTGTGTTCGGGTGCGGGCTGAATTGGCATCCCTCACACAGCGTGAGGCTGTAACCAATGGGCATCACTGTGAGGGTCCGGACAGGGGTTTGTCGGGGACGGCCAGCTCGTCCTACGCATCCCCCGATCAGACTATGGCTGTGGCTGCCCGGGATATTGCCCACATTGAGGCTGACCCCTCACCTGTGGTAGAGTGGGAGGTCGTTTCGAAGTGTGGCAGGGGGCGAAAGACATTCCAGAGAGCTGATAGGAAGGTCTCTCCAGATTGTCTGACGAACCGGTTTCTGGCTCTGTCTCTGGCTGATACTGATCTTCGGCCGGACATGGCTGCTTGTCCTGTTCCAGAGGTTGCTCCTCAGTCGGCAAGATCCGGGCGGTCCCAGAGGGTGGGAGCTCCAACATCAAGCGCATTATGGGGCCCCTTAGGGATATGGCTGCAAGGTAGGGGAAGAAGACCAATGTGCACTACGTGTGCATACCGGGGGGAGTCATTCCAGATGTGGAAAGGGTCCTTCCAGTTGCAATGAAGGGTACAGGGTGCACCCATCTGCAGGTGGTCGTTCATGTCGGCATCAATGATGTGTGTCGCTATGGATGGGAGGAAATCCTCTCTGGCTTCCGGCGGCTATCTGATTTGGTGAAGACTACCAATCTCGCTAGCAGGATGAAAGCAGAGCTCACCATTTGCAGCATCGTCGACAGGACTGACTGCGGACCTTTGGTACAGAGCTGAGTGGAGGGTCTGAATCAGAGGCTGAGACGGTTCTGCGACTGTGTGGACTGCAAATTCCTTGACTTGCGCCGTAGGGTGATGGGGTTTCGGGTTCCGCTGGATAGGTCAGGAGTCAACTACACACAGGGGTAGCAGGAGTTGTGTGACGTGGGCTGGGAGGTTTTTTAGGTTAGATGGCGTCGGGCAAGTACAGAAAGGGCAACAGCCTCAAAGGGTGCGGGGCAAAGTCAGGACATGCGGGGAACAAGCAGCAATTGGTATTGTAATTGTAAACTATCGAAGCTGCGTTGGTAAAGTACCAGAACTTCAAGCACTGACAGAAAGCACCGAAGCTGAAATCGTTATAAGTACGGAAAGCTGGCTGAAGCCAGAGATAAATTCTGCCGGAATTTTTACAAAGGCACAGACGGTGTTTAGAAAGGATAGATTGCATGCAACCGGTGGTGGCGTGTTTGTCACTGTTAGTAGTAATTTATCCAGTAGTGAAATAGAAGTGGATAGTTCTTGTGAATTTATTATGGGTGGAGGTTATACTCAACAACCGAGCTGGGTTTATAACTGGCTCCTTTTACCGACCTCCCAACTCAGCAGCATTAGTGGCAGAACAACTGAGAGAAAATCTGGAATACATTTCACATAAATTTCCTCAGCATGTTACAGTCTTTTTTTGATAAAGGAAAATTAAATATGAACCTCAATTAAAATGGTTGGAAATTATATTATTTTAAATAAGATATCTGTATATTTTAATGTTACATTTATTAAACAAAATTCATTTTATTATACCTTTATAAAATTGTAATCTATAAAAATGAATATTCTTTGCTGCCATATGGTGAAGCCTATGGCAATTAAAATTAAACTTCATAATGAACAATTGATTGGTGCTGATAACTTCTAATTGATGCTCAAAAAAAGGAAGAGAAATATAAGCATTGGTGGAAATTTACTTACAACATTAGGTAAAGCCAGTTGTGAATTAATTATTGAACATTTCACAAAAGAAACATGAAGGAGAATGTATTCATTTGCTATTGGCTGAATTACCGTATTTAGCTGCTGCTGGTTCATTAACTGATGGAGCGGCTGCTGTGAGCAAGAAAAAAGCTGGTAAAGGATTACAGGAAAAAAAGATATATTTCAACTATAAAGAAGAAAGACGCTGGAGTGCAATAATTGGTAACAAAAATATTTCCTAGAAATAATTAAAAATACAGTGAGCCATTATAAAATTTAGGTACAGATATGTTGCTAAGCTATTAAAAATTAAACATTTTAGAGGAATATTCATAATTGATGAATTACTTAATAATATATAATTGATATTTGTTCAATATGTGCTTGGGCGTTCCCAGATAAATAAAAAACTGTTAAAAATATTTCAGAATCTTTTGAAAACATTTTAAAAGTAAGATACCCAAGAAACTTACAAACAGATAATTGTGAAGAATTTTATAAAAAAGATTTTCAAGAAAATCTTTAAAAAATAGTATTAATTACTACTCAAATTTTCCTGAATTAAAGTCATTAGTTGTTGTAGATCTATTGAAACATTAAATAAAAAACATGTGAAAAACTTTGATAATTATTAATTGGTTAATTTAATTAAAACAGTTGGTGAATATAATAATACAATATATTCAACAATAAAAATGTAGCCAACAGATATCATTGAAAAAGTTATTAAAAGTATTTGCTGGAAATAATAATAACAAAAATATAAAATATGTGATAAAGTTCGAATCAGTAAACAAAAAGGAATTTTGGAAAAAGGATGTGCTACAAATTGGTGAACATAAAATTTTGAAATTGAAGTATTGTATGCTCAGATCGAATAACATAAGTTAAAAGGTATAAAAGCCAATTTTTATGAGCAAGTGTTACAAAAGCACAATTTCCAGATTTATATACTTTTAAGAAAACAAAAAGGAAAGAGGATGAAGTTTTTGCCAAATAGCTTGGTTTTGATAATTCTAATAATAGTTGGGTATCAAAAAATAATGTTATTGTATAAAAATATTTAAAATGAATGCCCCAGTGCTATCTATGGGTAGGACTTCACAGGTTTTAGCCAGGACAATAAAGTCCGGGTAATATACTCTAGATTTTTGCACTAGGAACACTGTTTCCCACCTTCTGTTCAACAGTTAAGATAAGATTTCATCTTTAGAACAGAGTGTGAATTGGTAGAATTTCCTGCAATCTGTGTGGCAAATTATACAAGGTGCCTCTGAAAAGTTCGGGGAATGGTCTCAGAAAATGAAGGAAACAAGGGTTATAAATGAAATACCTTAACTGGCCTTCAAAGTAATCATCATTAGCTACAACATACTTCTGACATCGACTGTAAATCTGTTGGGAACAGTGATTTAATGCATCTTGTCGAATCGCTCGAAGCACAGTGGACACACACTATTGGATATCCTCATCGTTACAGGAGATGAGACCTGGTGCCGCAGTACAGTCACCGAGCAACAGTCAGTGGCATGGTGTTCATCCTCTCCCGCGTTTCCCGCAGGTAGAAATTCATGATGGACCAAGTACTTGCTGTTGAAAACGGCTATCCACATGGTCTTAATCTTGGATTTCTGAGAGCCAACATCTTTTGGCAGGTGGGGAGGCTATACTCACCATGCCACTGTCTGTCGCTTGGCCTCTGCATCGTACTGGTATGAGCAAGCCTCAGCTCCTGTAATGGAGCAGGTAACCAACAATGCCTGACCGTGGGCTTTGAACAATTCCACAAGATGCTTTTGTTGATGGTTTCCAACAGTCTTACATCAATGCCAGACGTTACTTGTAGCGAATGGTGATTACTTTAAAGGCCAGTAAAGGTGTTTTGTTTATAACTTGTTATATTTATTTTCTGAAACCATTCACTGAACTTTTCAGACGTATCTTTGTAGGTCAATCAGGTGGGGTTATAACCGCTAGACTGACTGAGCATGAAAGGAGTTGGAGACTGAGAAAGAAGGATCCCACTTTTGCTGAACATGCTCTGAATGAATGTCATTCATATGATATGAAATGTGATATTCTTCATAAAGGGAGTAAAGGGAGACAATTAATATTACTTAAAATTTTGGCCATTAGTAAACACCAGTCCAAGAATCCTGAACTGATCCTTAATGACAAACACAATTTCATTACTCACCCTTATTAAAGTAGCAGCCAGTTAGTATTCCTGTCACCATTAGGTAATAACTGTTCCACACCCACCTTCCATAGAATTCCTTCTTCCCCTTCCTTTATATAGTCTGTTCATCACATTCACCAGTTTGTCTATATGAGATAGTAGCCTCGTGCCATTAATCACTTGTAGAACATTTCTGTTTTATATACTCACATGATTTTAATATTAGAGTGTACTGTAATGTAAGATTTATTTGTTCAGTGTCTCTAGATATTAGATCATGGTTGTGTTTTGTATCGATATAGTCATAAAATGTCACATATCTTTGTACAGAACTCTTTGTACAGCAGTGAATTCTCGCTGAAGCTGTGTGGAGTATCTGTGAAAAATTAAGTTATGTAATGATGGCCTAAGAAGCCAAAAGCCAGTTCATAACGAACTAATAAATATTATTGTGGAACATTAAGATGTTGTATTCAGCTTATTAATATTATTTCAATTCGCTATACAGGCAAAATCAAAACATTAGGTAAGTTGGTTTTGCATTTACTTGATAAAGTTTTGGATATACTGAATCTAATAGCTCTGCTTTCTCATTTACAAATGCTTAAGTGTCAGAAAGTGACCGGGATAAAATCTGTTCATGAAAGTTCATACGATCTTCATGGATATCTCGTAGGTCTTTATGAACATCTTCTCTCTCACTCAGTATTGTATAAACCTTATCGTCTTGATATAATGCATTAGTGGGAAACGTGTGTGGAACAGCTTTTCCTGACTGAGACAGACGAAAGGCGTGTTCGATCAATCCACGAAGCCAGATACTTTTTACAACACACCCTTTATATTTCGGCAAATACTTAACGCAACTGAACTAGGATATATTGAAGTGCTGTTCCCTCTCTCTAGAAGAACGTAATGTTCCTAGGCACACTGTAATCTTCTTGTAAAATTGCGGATACCATTTGGCTGTAAGCAGTTTCACTTGTTTCAACCATTTTCAAAGAAAATGCGATGGTTCTTGAAGATGGTACAATAAGCTGTCAATATTTATGGGGTTGCGTAACTACTGTCTATTTTCTTAAGAGCACATTATATCATCCGAAACTTCCGACCACACGGAGAGAATGAATGTCCTCTTAGTAGATAATAGTATCAAACCGAATGATATCTGTTAAAGCTAAGTAAAACTTTACAATAGTGTTATTCTTGTTTTGTCCACTATCGTTGTCGCTAAGTAAGTGTAATTCTGATATGTCATTTGCTACAAATTCGTCAATATAATCATTAAGAAATGACACTACTTCATCTTCCTTTTCTCTCCTATCCCTCCTTGCACATTTAGCAATGGGTATTTTTTTTCTGCATCTTCAAATTGTGAATGGAAAACATGTTAATGGATAACTGCCTCCAATAGAGGACATTTTGAACTAGTATTGCTGGCATGTATAGGTTTTGCATGAAGTCAAACACTATGGCCACAGTTTTTTCATTATTAATACATTTTTCTGTGCTTTTCTTTAAAGCACTATAAAATTTATTATTTCTACTTTAGTGAATTATTGGTTCAGCTGCTGTTACCCTTTTGGCTGTTTCATTCAGATTGAGGTTTTTAATTTTATTGTTTAATTCCTCACAAACATAGCACACATGTACTTGTGGGCATCCAATGCACAGTGCAAAGTTTTCGTTGAAGTTTATCTTAATACTTGGATGTGCCTCTTTAAGTTGTGAATACATCTTACTTGTAGACAAGGACGAGTCTCAACAGTGATTTATTTTTACCAAAATAATGACTTTGCTTCACCGGAAACATTTCAATATGTGCTCAGATAAGCTTCAGCTTTTTTACCTTTATAGCGTTTCCACTGGATCTCTCTCCCCTGCGTCATGTTTTGACTTTCCCAGAAGTAGCAATATGCGAGGTCTGCACTTTTTTTCTCATGTGCAGCAATGTTTGTGTTTAAATGCTTTGTCTGTCAGAGTTGGGTTTTCTCTGTGTGGTCTATGTTGTGGTGGAGCGACCACTTCAATCATCTATTGCTAATGAAGATCCTGTTCATCCTTTGTGTTCCTCCTATAGTGAGTTAAGAATATTTCTTCCTGTTCCTCTTCAGTGATAATTTCAAAACATTTCTTATCGCAGCTGTAAGTTTAGAAACTAAACACAGTCTTATAAAATCTGATGTTATATATAGCTTTTCATACTAAAACTACTAAAACTAAGAAGTTGTAGCATCATGTTATTACTTGGGGGAAAGAAGTCAAATGCAGTATGATTCTAATTGTAAGTTGTTTATTCTCATTGTTCGTTTAAGTTCTGAATGCTGCCACCACAACCAACACTAATATGGACAATTAAACAATGTTGTACAAACGGAGGCATACAAATATGTCTAGCCTTATAACAATCTGAAAAGTCGGTCTTTGAACAGCGTCTCGCAACTATCTATTACAGAATTTTATATTATTTACTTTGAGAGATAACAAACAACATATATTCTTTCCGAAATGTACTAATTGTTGCGCCTACAGTTGAAAGTGATACACCCCTTGATATATACCTGCATTTTCAGCCTATTTATCGGTAAGGTATTATCTTTCCACTATAGGAAATATGTACTTCACCACTTACACGAGCATTCTTAATAGGATTGCTTTTACATTTCTCACTTCTATCAACAACTGCCTCCCTTTTCTTAGGAGAAACGTAAAGCGTAGTCTCGTTTTCCGTCAATTTACAGTTTTGTGGATATTTTGGCGGTACTGACGCTCATGCGTTGAAACGCAGAAAATTGCAATGTTTTGGCGATACTAGTGATCACGTGTGGGAAAGCAGAAAAATACCCAAGTCAGTGACTTAGGAACCTTTATGCAGTGCAGATTGTTTTCGTACAGAATTTGTCACTCTTACTATGTCAATGACATAGACATCTTTCTGTTTAAATTTGTGTATGTGCGAGGTTACCGAAAATGGCTGTATCTCAGTCCCCCCTCCCCCCCCCCCCCTCAAAAGTGACTTAGGTACCTTTTTGGAATGACATATTCAATTATAATTTATTAACAAATTATTACACTGATATAATTATATAATGACGTTTCATAGATACCATACAACCCCAGAAAGCAGTATACTATGCTGTTAAAGTATAAAATGAGTTAATTGACAAATGGAGAAAGTTGTTGTTTCACGGATCTAAAAATTGTAAATGTTGAAAATATGTAAAAAAAAGTTGTTCACAATAACTGTAAACATTTTAAGAAATTCCTGTATTTTCCAAACCCCTTCCCCACTTTGAAAATTTGTGGTTAATTCATTAGCAAATTGTACCCCACGCTAACAGATGCAACATTTGGTAACAAATAAAAGAAAAGCATAAAACCTAATTTCATGGATGATATTATATTTACAGTACGCAAGCTAGAACGGAAAAGAATGTGATAGTTATATATGAAGAGAGAGAATTTGGTTCTCAAAATGTACATGAATCATACTATTAAAGGAAAAATATTTATTAGTTCCAGTTCCTGAGATACATACTATAAAAATATTCCAATGGTTTGCTGTTTAACGGTAAGGAAACTTTGAAGACACACAGATGTCCTTGGAGACCACGACTTCAGGTAAGCGACCGCAGTCCAATTACAAGTTCTGCGGACAAACTGATTAAACGAGTTCGCTTCTGTGGCTGATTCTTTTCTGAATCTCAGAGAGGTCCCGAAGCGGCAACCAATTTGTTGGCTGCCGGCTGCATAAGAATTGTGGGGTTTTTCTGCTTTCTACAGTTCTCAAAGTCTTGCCACGGAAAAAACACTGTCGTATATTGTTAATGTTAACTAATACGTAAACAACAAATACGATTTACATGGTACCGGAAATATATCTATCACACTGAATGTGGTATAAAAATAAGCATACATAAAAACTTCACTCTCAGGTTCAATGCACTTACACAGTTTAAGAACAAAAGTAAACTGAAATGCTGTGTCTGAAAATAAAGGCAGAAGTTAACAGTGGACCTGGTAAAATTAGTAACATACAAATGACTGACGGTAGCGACTATCCTCTACGCCGTGTGTAATGTGCCTCTTAGGTAATTAAATAGGTGTGTATCATGCAGGTTTGGATTCAAAGAAGAGCCGGGGGAAGGGGTTGTCAAGGGGGTCATGACCTGCCCTCCAAAATATTTGTAGTAGAAGCATACATATTGTCACATATATCAATCGCAAAATTTCACAGCAAATTTTGGGAGAATAAAGTAGCAGCAAAAATAAGTGTCTCAAAAATGGCAAAGGTGTCTACGACTTACAAGCTACGTGTAGCAGATAAATTGCATTTGCTTGGGTGAGAGCGAGTCCAGAGGGATGGACATATAGTCCGACCGATAACGTTCTAGGCAGATATCAGCCAATCTGTACAAGCTGGCATACCTGCTGTCAACTAAACGTCCAACACAGTTCGTGATTACAGACATAGAACCGATAAACCACAGGAAGGTGAGCAAAGTAAAACAGAAGAGGAAAGACCCTCCACTTAACTAAAGAAAAGGTAGCTGATTTCCAGAAACTGGGCGGAAACAAAAGAACATCATTTACACACTCCTTTGGTCATAATTTGGAGACCAGTGCTTAGTAAAGTAGTAATAGTGAATGCATACTTCGATTTTACAGTGCGTGAATTACGAAATTACCAAAATTTTGAGAGTCCATTGCCATTATAGTTCGTAAAGCAAGAGTGTGACACGTGTACTTCTCAAATTTTAGAGATGTGTGTCTTTCACAAGAAATTACACATGGTCGGTAAGCTGTTCTGACAAGAAAAGAATAGAGCCATTTGGAGCTGTGGTTCTACAGAAGTCTACTGAATGATTATTAAGATACATCGGACAACTAATGAAGAGGAACTAAATTTAACTGAGGAGGAAAGAAATGTATGATTTAACCTGAAAGGAAGAAAGGATCGGTTGATAGGGCACGTCTTGTGGCAACAGGGAATCGTCAATGTAGTAATGGAGAGTATTACGGAGGTTGGGGCTAGGGGACAGCAAAAATTGTAGATGTTGACCAAAAAGTTTCAAATAGATTTGCACTGCAGCAATTACGTAGAAATGACGGCTCTTGCAGAAGATAGAATAGCGTAGACAGCTGCATCAAAACAGGTATGTTACTACAAGACTTCAGAGTCAAAACTTCGTCATTGTAAAGCAGAGCGTCAGCACAGTTTAGTATCCCTTCTAAAGGAGCTGTATCCTACACTAAAACTAAGGTTTCAAATTACTCCGACGGAAAAAATAATCGCAACATAAAGAAGGAGTTGTGTGACATAAACGAAAGTTGGTAGGCGTGTTTCCACATCTGAAAGAGGATGTCGGTTCAATGTTCGCGTCAGTCGCCTAAGTGTGACGCTAGTTGCATCACTATATGGATGCAAATCAGGATTGCTTTAAATACAAGCTGTAATGGTCGTGAGCGTTTGTTACCTTGAGGTCGGACGTGGTGAACTGGTTTTAGTCAAGAATGCCATTAACGCGACAAAGATGCCACTATCAACACCTCACTGAGTTTCTACAAGGTCGTATAGTAGGGCTGCGAGCAGCTGGCTGTTCCTTCTGCGACACTGCAGAAAGATTTGGCAGGAATGTAGCCACTGTACATGATTGTCGGCATCAGTGGTCAGGAGAATGTACGGTCGCAAGAAGACCGGTCTCTGGCCGGCCACTGGTGCTACCGAGAGGGGAGACCATCTTGTTCAGCGTATGGCTCTGGCGCATCGTACTGTATCTGCAGCAGCAATTTGAGCAGGAGTTGGCACCACAGGGACACAACGAACTGTTGCAGATCATTTATTTCAAGAGCATTTTCGAGCCATACGCCCTGAAGCGTGCATTCCATTGAACTCAAACCACCACCATTTGCGACTTCACTGGTGTCAAGTCAGAGCTCATTGGAGGACAGGGTGGAGGTCTGCTGTGCGTTCTGATGAAAGTTGGTTCTCCCTCAGCGCCAATGATTAGTCCCGGGGTTAGAAGGAGGCCAGTTGAGGACCGCCGCGCGGAGTGGCCGCGCAGTCTCGGGCGCCTTGTGACGGATTGCGTAGCCCCTCTCGCATGAGGTTCGAGTTCTCCCTCGGGCATGGGTGTGTATGCTGTTCTTAGCATACGTTAGTTTAAGTAGTGTGTAAGTCTAGGGACCGATGACCCAGCACTTTGGTCCCTTAGGAACTTACGCACATTTCAACAGTTGAGGACCTGCAACCAACTTGTTTTCGTGCTAGACACACTGCACCTACACCTGGACTTATGGTCTAGGGTGCGATTTCGTATGACAGCAGGAGAACTCTCAGGGTTATCCCACGCACCCTGACTTCAAATCTGTATGTCAATCTGATGATTTGTCTTGTTGTGGTGTCATTCATGAACAGTGTCCTAGGGATCTTTTCCAACAGGATAACGCTCTCCCACATATCGGTGTTGTAACTCAACATGCTCTACAGAGCATCTACGTGTTGGCTTGGCCTGCTCGATCACCAAATCTGTCTCCAATAGAGCACATATAGGACATCATCGAACGCCAACTCCAACATCATCCTCACCCAGCACTAACAGTCATTATACTGACAGACTAAGTGCAACAGGCATCGAAGTTCATCGCACAAACTTACTTCTGGCACCTGTGCAACACAATGCATGCACGCTTGCATGCTTACATTCAACATTCTGGCTGTTACACTAGATATTAATGTAGCAGCATTTCACATTTAGCAATGGCTTATCTCGCGCTTACATTGGCCTGTGGTTCTGCAGTGCTAATCACTTAAATATGTTGCCTAGCAAATGTTTTATTAAATTTAATTACTCAACATTAATTACGTTTTTGTGTTGCAAAACTTCGTCGATGTATCTACAAGTACAATGGGAAATTTGCTACCGCGAACGCATACGATTTTGTTGAGCTGTGACAGGATTCTTGGGATGCTACTGATAGCTTGGCACCGTAAACGCACACTACTGTAGTGTCTCTCCATGATGTCACGTGATGATACGGAATGTATCAAAACTGATAGCGAAGACTGTTGTAGGCTCAAGTATATGATAGTATAAGCAAAATTTTTCCAGTCGACATGGATCCGCAAACGCGACGAAGGCGAGATAATTACGAATACGTGTTTACTACCTGCCACAGACTTCACCATGAAATATTGCTCTAGTCTGTACAAATTTATTTGAAATTTACGCTTCGATTAATTCGGGAAATAAGTGTGCTCAAATTTGTCGTAAACGAACATACTGTCTGTGAGTCACCGTATCAAGAACCTTACTGACTGACTGTTTGGTTACGGGTACTAGGTTATCGTATCATTCGCCCTCATATTCTTCTACGAGGTTATCGTCTCACTGAGTCAAAATTCTTCCAATAAAACTTTATGGACAAGGATATCTTCACTTTTGCAGTGCGGTCTTACACAATAGCTTGTGTACGTTTTCCTTTAGCAACGGTGTGAAATATAGTAGATCCACTATCGGGCACTGGCGCATTGAGATGCTGATATAAGACGACATTTAATTCGCCAATATTGTCCAAGATGCATAGGACTAGTAGGGCCCGACGTTCACGATGATCTGACCTAAATCCTCTGGAGTTTTCTGTCCCAAGTCATCACAGAAGTGAAGTATACAGCACTCCCGTTGATAGAGTTGAAGAATGTTGACGTCGAATTGAGTCTTTACGAGAAGATCCGGAAATGATTCTCTAAAAGGTTCGGCGAATGTGATTTTTTATTTACATAGGACAAGGATGAAATTTGAGTCCAATTAAATGGAAACTTGAGCGACACGTTTATATTTGTAATACATTTGTACTAAGTCGTACAATATTTTATACTGAAGTAAATTGTGGCTCATAATCACACATTCGCTATAATCTCACAAACGGCTTGTTTGTGGATCCTTGTTCAGTGGAAAAATTTTCCTTCTGTTGTCGTATACTGTCATCCGCGTCAGTTTACCTGTAATACACCGTGTAGACATTGAATTACTGGACACTACGTCAAGTTTGAATCCCGCATATTGCTCTAATTTCAACATTGTAATGAAGATTATGATTCACTGTAATGACGTGCGTACGTTAAGTCAAATGTGTAGCAGCCTGAGCCCTTTCCGCTTCGGCGACGAGGCAACGCCAGCTACTACCAGCTACGACTGATGGCCTGGATCACTTAGACAGTGCTAAAACAGGCACGCGAATTTACTGTGCACCTCCTGCCCAGGGCTAGGGTGCTAGGTCAGTCACCTGGCTCAATATGATTGCGGGGCAAACGGATTCTTTGCAAGAAAATTAGCCGACATCCCCAAGAAATTCAGCGCTGATAAGCTCCAGAAATAATCTGATTTCCCAAAAGCAAAAAGTCACTGCGAACTGAATAGATCTTGCATCACAGGAAATACCTGAAATGAGAAGTGAATTGGAGCCTTTGCAATTTAAGTCAATCAATCACCAATTAAATTCACGTCCAGTGTCGTTTTGTAAGAAAGAACGAATATAAACGGAATTATTAGTCGTCCTCAGGTGCTTCAAACTATGAAGCTAGAAGCTGTTGTAATCTTCTCTCTGGTATTCTGTAACAATATCATTAGCTGTCAAAAATCTCTTCCTTCGACTTCCATATGTCATGTTCACCTGACTTACTTTTTCCTGAATGCTTAAGCACCAGTTTCCATCTGTTCAGCTATGCAATTCCTGATTTCCTTAATTGTTTCCGTTTCTGACCTAGGTACCGTATTCATGAGTGCAGAAATGCTAACTAAACTCGCTCAGAAAGAAGAACTGCAACGTGTATATATGCTCAGAGTATCAAGGAATAATGACAATATTTTATAGGGGTGACTGCCGGCCTATCAGGAAATATTCATTTTTGGCAGTGTTAAAACCACCAAAGAATTGCAACGAAGAACGAAGGACTGCCACCTAAACATACGCACAGAGGTAATGACAGTAATTTACAGGGGCGCCCGCTTGCCGATCCGGAAAGAATCATTTTTAGCGGTGTTCCTGAAGCTGCTATCTAACGCTATACAATGCATGAGTTGAGGAGCGTATCTCTTGAAGACTGCAGGGTGTACTATACGTAAGGCACTGTGAACGGTACTGGTAGATGTGTGCTGTTTCTGACTGTAACCAGTAATTCCGTGTTGATATAGGTAATTAAGTAAGTGAAAGAAACGGTAAGTATTCAATACAACGTCAGAACACAGTAAACATATCTGAACATGATATGTACATGTGTGGGGATAGGAGGAGGTTGTTGTATCCCGCTTATGACGACAATGTACAGGAGGTTGAGCTGTGAAGACTTACGAGTGGGCGTCCAGGGTTGACGTTAAATGATAAAACAGGAAACACGGTCAAATAAAGAAAATATATTTCAGGGTACTGGATATAAGGGCGCACATATGGGGGAAGCAACCAGGTGTAGGCCAATATAAGAGGTCGAACAACTAAATAAAATGGTCAACGGGAGGGGAGGGGAGGCGGTTCTTGTTAAGTTCTGTTGGTGCAGAGCCACAGGCTTTACCTTCCATGAAAGACGTCTGTCCTGCTCGAGGTCTGGATCCCAAGAGAGAGAAGAAACTGTTTTATACTCTGCAGAACCCTCCAGGGTCCACACACGTGATCTGTATCCCACACAGCCGGCCGCGGTGGCCGTGCGGTTCTAGGCGCTCCAGTCCGGAGCCGCGATGCTACTACGGTCGCAGGTTCGAATCCTGCCTCGGGCATGGGTGTGTGTGATGTCCTTAGGTTAGTTAGGTTTAAGTAGTTCTAAGTTCTAGGAGACTGATGACCACAGCAGTTGAGTCCCATAGTGCTCAGAGCCATTTGAACCATTTGTATCCCACACACGCTATTGGCGAAAACCGATGACCTAAATTTAGTAACAATTTCAACAGTGGGCTGAGGGGGTCCCTTGTCAGCAGCTTTAGCCCGACAGAACTGCCTCGGTTCTGAAAGGCAGGTAACTTGTGTCACGTAGGCACAGCCGAAGTTACACTGGGAGAAAACTTATACAGATTTGACTGAGACCTTTGAAATAAAATTTTTGAACCAATTCCGTAAAATACTCCTCGACTGGCTGCCACCCTGTATATTCATTCATCTTTCCGGAAGAGTGGTAACTCACATTGCTTACAAAAGGGTATTAGTCACTCTCCAAAAGGATGGTTTACCATAATAGGGGTCTTTATGCCAAGGAAGGGATCTGTTACAATAATTCATTTAGTGTAAGAGGAGGACACTGACATGTAGTCACGTTTATCAAATTTCATGAGTTTAGAAAATAGTAAAGCATTAAATATTCAGGTTTTGTGCAGAAATACAATAGCTTCTGTAATAATTGAAATCATCATTGTACAAACAATCAGATCTTAAAATAAACGAAGTTAAAATCGTGCCAGAGATCTTTCCAAAAGTGGAATGAGATATTATGGTTTCTGTTAGGTTGGGGAAAAATCAATTATTAATTTAATGTTGCAATACTATACTCAGTGTCATACAAAGTAGATGCTTTCCGAACGGAATGAGCACTGATCTCACAATGATTTACAGGCACACCTAGAAATGTGTTGTTGTTTGTGTTGTATGATAATTATTAATCTCGTTGCTACATAATGGAACTAATACCAAAATATAAATGTATCATAATTATGACAGAATACTTAATTCTCTAAAATAAATGAATTTGGGCGACAGACATAATAAACCTGCTAAGTGCAAAATATTAATACTAGGCTTGGATTAGAACAGGATTAAGAACGTTTGAAAAGAGCAGTAACGAAGGGAAAATCTTGCTACATCCTCCATGTATTAGTTACAGGTAATAATTGCACAAAGTTCCACAGGCTACAAAATATTAACACAGTTTCAGTAAAATCTAGACTGCAGTTAGTAAGCTGAAGAGATGCTGTACTATAAATCACATGAAAAACTTACCTTCATTAACCCATCTTAAAACACAAAATACAAAACCTCATCTTATACTCACAGAATATTGGAATTACGGATACAATTAGGGGATAGCATAGGCTACACAAGAAATCCACAAATTTCTAATATTAAAATTTTACCTGCTCACCTTTAAGACACCTTAAATTAATCCATAAAATAACAGCCCTTCAAAACGTATCACACTTAGGAATACACTGTGAGAAAGACAGTGAAACAATACACCTAAATCAAAGTTATGCAGTAATTTCAGCTGGTAAATGATAGCATGAACTAGACAGAGCATCTGATAAACCATCACTGTCTTAACTTGAGTACATAATTCGGAAAAGGCCAATGCGGCTAAATAACAGTGAAAATCTCAGAAAAGACAAAAGAAAAGATACATCCATTCACATAAAAATACCTGAAATTGCCTCATGCACATAACTTTGCCTTTCATGTAAATTAATTATTCATAATTGAGGCAAATGAAAACTAACAGGAGTGGAATTTTCACTCTGCAGCGGAGTGTGTGCTGATATAAAACTTCCTGACAAACTAAAACTGTATGCCGGACCGAGACTCGAACTCGGGAGTTTTGCCTTTTGCCTTTATATACGAGGATCACTCCAAAAGAAAAGCACACTATTTTTGTAAAAATACAGTTTTCGTTCTGTATGTGTGAAAGTTTTACAGTGCGTAATAAATCCTTCCCGCTTGTTTTCAAACTTAGTTCAACCTGTTCCCGTGAGTGGTGCCGTCACAGCATGTCTTCAGGCTGGCTGCTACACTTAACGTTCGTCAGAAGCAACGTGAAGTCGTAGAATTCCTGTGCTGTGAAAACGAGACAGTGGGAAACATCCACAAGAGGTTGAAAAAGGTGTATGGAGATGCTGCTGTCGATCTCAGTACAGTTAGTCGGTGGGCAAGCAGGTTACGTGATGAAAGCGGGCACGGCAATATTGAGGATTGTCCTCGCAGCAGCAGGCCTCGTACTGCACACACTCCAGACAATGTGCAGAGAGTTAACGAATTGGTGACTGCTGACAGACACATCACAGTGAACGAATTGTCACGCTACATTGGGGAAGGGGAAGGAAGTGTTTGCAGAATACTGAATGTGTTGGCGTTAAAAAAGGTCTGTCCCAGGTGGGTTCCCAGGATGTTGACAGTGGCTCACAAAGAAACAAGAAAAACGGTATGCAGCAAACTTTTGGAACAGTATGAGAATGGTGGAGATGAATTTCTTGGAAGATTTGTGACAGCTGATGAAACATGGCTCCATCATTTTTCAGCAGAGACGAAGAGGCAATCAGTGGAGTGGCATCATGCAAATTCACCCAAGAAATTTAAATTCAAAACCACACCTTCTGCTGGAAAGTTATGGATACGGTGTTTTTCGATTCCGGAAGTCTCTTGCTTGTGGACATCATGCCAAGTGGAACCACCATAAATTCTGATGCATATGTGGTGACACTGAAGAAACTTCAAGCTCGACTGAGTCGTGTTCGACCACATCGGCAAAAGCAGGATGTTTTGCTGTTGCACGACAATTCACGGCTACATGTCAGTCAAAAAACCATGGAAGCCATCACAAAACTCGGATGGACAACACTAGAACACCCGCCTTACAGTCCTGACCTGGCTCCATGAGACTATCATATCTTTGGGTAACTGAAAGACTCTCTTCGTGGAACAAGGTTTGAAGATTATGACTTACTTGTGCACGCTGCCAAACAGTGGCTCAAACTGGTTGGTCCAGAATTTTACCGTGCGGGTATACAGGCGCTGGTTCCAAGATGGCATAAGGCAGTTGAGAGGGATGGAAATTATGTGGAGAAATGAAAATATTGTTCCTAAAGGATGTATCTACACACCGTAAAACTTTCAAACATGTAGAATAAAAGATGAATTTAAAAAAAATAATGTGCATTTCTTTTGGAGTGACCCTCGTATACACGGCATTTTCGCTTAATGAAAGAACATCAGTTTTTCGGTAGGATCAGATAGTAGGATTGAACACAGCACCTGTATCACTATACATACAACAGCATTTAACATACCTTCTTTTTTTATCTAAGGAACCACTGCGGGAGCGGGACGATGGTTAAGGCAGGGTCAACATCCCAACGACTGAACTACACAAGCTCTACTCACAGACTTACTTTTGCTAGTATCTCATCTCCTATCTTCCAAATTTCACACAAGTTCTCCTGCGATACTTGCACAGTTAGCACTCCTGGAAGAAAAGATATTGCGGCGCCATGGCTTAGTCACAGCCCAGAGGACATTTCCAAAATGAGACTGAAAATTTCATTCTGGAAACGCCCCGGGCTGTGGTTAAGACATGTTTCCACAATGTTCTTTCTTCCAGAAGTGCAAGCCTTGCACGTTTCGCAGGAGGACTTGTGTGAAGTTTGGAAGGAAGGTGATGAGATACTGGTGGAAGTAAAGCTATGAGGACGGGTCATGAGTCGTGCTTGGGTAGCTCATTCAAAATGGCTCTGAGCACTATGGGACTCAACTACTGAGGTCATTAGTCCCCTAGAACTTAGAACTAGTTAAACCTAACTAACCTAAGGACATCACAAACATCCATGCCCGAGGCAGGATTCGAACCTGCGACCGTAGCGGTCTTGCGGTTCCAGACTGCAGCGCCTTTAACCGCACGGCCACTTCGGCCGGCCGGTAGCTCATTCGATAGAGCACTTGCCCGCAGAAAGCAATGTCCCGAGTTCGAATCTCGGTATGGCACACAGTTTTAATCTATCAGGAATTTTCAGTAATTAACAAGGTTGAATTGTGACCAAGCTGTGGTCGGAATTGTTACTGGTTGGCACGACAAATAATACAGTGGGTAACCGTAATCAATATCTCCCATAAATTACTGGTCAAGTTTCGACATACCACAATATTATCAAACTGCAAAATGTGGATGTAATCTGCTCTTAAATATTTATAGGGCGAATGTACCTACTGTAAGGTCTTTCTACACATCATACCACTTCAACTTAAAGTACTCATTAATTGTACAAAACACACTCCTTAGAATGCTTATCGGAATCCCAGGACCACAAAATAAAATCATCAGTATGTGCCATCTCATTACATCATAGTTACGGTAAGAACATGAAGCAGAAGTACTTGATGTAACATACCTGTGCCAGCTCGTTAATACCCATTATCTTATCTAACAATACTGCTCATTACCTTATCTGTCAAGATTAGGGAAAACCATGGTCCACAAATTCAATACCACTCTAAGTCCCTTGGCAGGAAAACATAAAAAAATTACTAATTCCTATTAATCCAAAAGAGATAAAAATGTGAAAATACAACACAAATATACAAAATATAAAGTTATTAGCATGGAGAAACCATAAGGCAAAACACTGGAGATGGTAAATTAAATAAAAGTGTCCGCAGCCACAAAACTGCTATGAGTATCCTCGCCTTATTCATAAAATTTCACACAAAAGAAGACAAAGAATGCTTTGAGTCTTCATTCATTTCACAATATACAAAAGAATTCACGGCTAGAATGAGGTTCGGCGCGATAGAAGCGCATGCATGTAACCAAACTTCAGAGTGGCAGACGCGTCGCTTCCACGTGGGTAGCGAGGCAGGGAAGGCTATAGGCCTATGTGACGTCACTGAACATGATAGTGGCCCAGACGAGTAAGGGAAAGGAATGGCACAGCACTGCGCGGCACAAGTGTGATGGTTGGCAAAGGAGGGAGAACGTGGTATCGCTAAGAAGAGGACTATGCGGGGTGAGAAGGAGAAACGGCGTGATGTTACTGAAGTTGTGAAGGGGAAGCGGAGCGGTAGCAGGGTCCACATAGCGCAGGTGGAAGGGAGTGAAGACGCGGCAATGCTGGAGAAGAGAGGAAATGCAGCGATGCTGCTAAAGCGAACTTGAAGTAAGCGTATGTTTTTAAACCACAGCTGGTGATAGGTGCCAGTGGTGTGACGTAAAGTACACGGAAAAACAGAGTAAGACAATGCTGTCTGACAACAGGTTAAACACCAATAAAAATCAGCACAGAGAGACACAAAATTTTTACATGAAAGGATCTTAACCCTTATACGATAAAAACAGGGTTTAAGAAGGCTTAGTACAATCGTTGGTACGGTACTTGTTTTAAATTTGAAACAGAGTGCATTTCTGTGTCGAATGTCAACAAACAGAAAATTCAAAAATTGCTGTGCAGTAGTTTTAAGAATTTGTTGCCCGCATAAAAACCACTATACAGTCACCTGAAGACGATGAAAATTCCCGTACGCAAGGATCACAGTGAGATAGAGTACTAGATTTCGGAATTAAGGTAGACGTCGCTAAGGAAAGAGTTCATATTAAGTTCATGGACACCGGTCAGGAAAATTTTATAAAGAGAGGCTGAAGGGAAACATACAGTTCAGCGGACATAAGAATTAAAAATGCGCAATAATTTTTAACTCTTATGAGTGGTACCTCAAAAGAAATACGGAAGTAAATGCTTCTAAACCGACAATGGAATTTGCTCGTGGAATGTTAGTTACAAAAATTTGATGGAAATTCGAAGTATAACGATCCATTGAACAATGAAACACAAACAGAGTAGCCATAGTAAAAAGAGGTTGCACATTCTGTACCTGATGAGAAAACTAAACACTGCCGGCCGGGGTGGCCGAGCGGTTCTAGGCGCTTTAGTCTGGAACAGCGCGGCAAGACCGCTACGGTCGCAGGTTCGAATCCTTCCTCGGGCATGGATGTGTGTGATGCCCTTAGGTTAGTTAGGTTTAAGTAGTTGTAAGTTCTAGAGGACTGATGACCTGAGCTGTTAAGTCCCATAGTGTTCAGAGCCATTTGAACTGAGGGAACGGACTTGTCAAGAGAAGCATTGCAGAAAAACTTCAGTAAGGTAAACATTATGCATTCTTTGGAACAACAGCCCAATTCTCCTTCATCAACCACTATAGCTCTTAGAACTTTACATCACTTAATATATCGTATCTTCGTTCACTGAGTTAACCAGTTACAAGCAACTATCACTTATCTAAAGAACATGAGGCATGGGCATTGAAAGATACCATGATGGGGAGATAAAATGTAGAGAGACGCTGAAAGAAGAAAAAGAGAAGAAAGGGAAACTGAAGTCCTTTCGTTCCCCAATCCGACATGTGGCAAAGCGACCCAATGAATTGGGCAACACAAATGCTAATCGTGTAGTCTGTGGAGCAAGGAGTAGGAACCTGTTTTCACAAGAGTACACAGAGATGATGCTTATAGGAAAGCTGAAAGAAATAAGAATAGGTCATGACACGAAACCGAAAAGGAAGAAAATGGCATGAACGGCTGGGAGACTCTCTGCTTGTGAGACACATTTAGCTCTCTGTAAATCCCTGTAAATTTCAAAAATACACCTGCAAGAACTTCTCATCGCAACAACTAAGAATGAAATGCAGCAACAATCAAAGAGTTTAAATCAAGGATAAGAAACCCACTGTAGTTCACAGATCCAACGATAGTATGTGTCTAAATTACACAGGCATTAACTATCCAAGCAAGTATCTGAAGTGCTTATCTAGGAACAGTTACACATTCAATATAACTCACAGTAATCATACTTACAAAATTCCAAAGTTCAAATCGTTCTTTTAAGTAAAGGCGCCTCCAAACAACAGGCAGTAACTGCATAAGAAGCAAAATTGAACCCTACACATTGTACTTCTAAGTACTGAGAGGCAGAACCCATACGAGCAGCAACACTAATGAGGCATAAAACCATAGCCTAATATCGAAAAATCAAGGAAAATTTTCTTGCTAAGCATATTTGAATGATACAAAAACTGAGCTGTAAAAATCTCAGTTCATTTTAAACTGTAATTTACTGATCTGAGAATCCCTATTCCCCTTCTACGTTCTCCTGCAGTGCCTCAGTACGTAGTAGAACTTAACAGTACACTCGTCGCGTCGCGGTGCGTGGAAAGCGCGGGGGCTGCGACGACGGCGTCAGCAGAGTAGCAGTTGATGGCAGTACGCACTCGGTGCCCGCGTAGCGGCGGCATAGCTGCGGAGGCGGCTGGCTGCACAGCGGTAAAAGTAGGCGCCCCGGGCGTTGAGGCCCGTGCTCTAAGGAAGACAGCAGCGGGCGTCTGTCTGGCAGCGAGCGCGGGCGGCACCTGTGTGCGGCACGGCGGCAGGTGGTCTGCGCAGGTAATCAGTAGCAACAGCATATCCGGCGACGCGCACATCTCGGACGGTAAGCAGCGTGGCCTACCACGTTGCACTCAGCGGACGGGAGACGTCAGTGGGCGACGCAGGTGGGCGACATGTTGCTGGTGGGTGGAGGCAGCGGCAGGGGCAGTGAAGCCATGGCGCCCGGCTGAGAGTTAGAGTGCGGTGACTCGGAAAGTTAGACTGGCTGCGATCGTGAAATGGCACCGGTGTGCTGAACGCCTCATCTCAGTTTTCACGTGTCTTTTCTTGCTGCAAGTGGACTTTTGGCAGCCCTGCTGGGCCGACAGCAGACTACCTCGTCCCCGGAGCCTGGGAAATTGCGAAGACGGAATAACAACGGCGAATACTGGCCGACCACACATCAAACATGAACCAAAATTACACGGCCGCCCTATGGACCGAAAGGTGGGAACGTATCGCTTCACACACAAAAGTACAAGTATGGGTACAGGAGGAACTTGTATCCCACTATGACGACAATCTAAACGAGGTCAAGTGGTCAGGACTTCTACATCTACATCTACATCCATACTCCGCAAGCCACATGAAGGTGTGTCGCGGAGGGTACTTTGAGTACCTCTATCGGTTCTCCTTTCTATTCCAGTCTCGTATTGTTCGTGGAAAGAAAGATTGTCGGTATGCCTCTGTCTGGGCTCTCATCTCTCTGATTTTATCCTCATGGTTTCTTCGCGAGATATACGTAGGAGGGAGCAATATACTGCTTGACTCCTCGGTGACGGTATGTTCTCGAAACTTCAACAAAAGCCCTTACCGAGCTACTGAGCGTCTCTCCTGCAGAGTCTTCCACTGGAGTTTATCTATCATCTCCGTAACGCTTTCGCGATTGCTAAATGATCCTGTAACGAAGCGCGCTGCTCACCGTTGGATCTTCTCTATCTCTTCTATCAATCCTATCTGGTACGGATCCCACAATGGTGAGCAATATTCAAGCAGTGGGCGGACAAGTGTGCTGAAACCTATTTCCTTTGTTTTTGGATTGCATTTCCTTAGAATTCTTCCAATGAATCTCAGTCTGGCATCTGCTTTACCGACGATCAACTTTATATGATCATTCCATTTTAAATCACTCCTAATGCCTACTCCCAGATAATTTATGGAATTAACTGCCTCCTGTTGCTGACCTGCTATATTGTAACTAAATGATAACGGATCTTTCTTTATATGTATTCGCAGCACATTACACTTGTCTATATTGAGATTTAATCGCCATTTCCTGCACCATGCGTCAATTCGTTGCAGATCCTCCTGCATTTCAGTACAATTTTCCATTGTTACAGCCTCTCGATATACCAAAGCATCATCTGCAAAAAGACTCAGTGAACTTCCGATTTTTTCCACAAGGTCATTTATGTATATTGTGAATAGCAACGATCCTACGACACTTCCCTGCGGCTCACCTGAAATCACTCTTACTTCGGAAGACTCCTCTCCATTGAGAATGACATGCTGCCTTCTGCTATCTAGGAACTCTTCAATCCAATCACGCAATTGGTCTGATAGTCCATACGCTCTTACTTTGTTCATTAAACGTCTGTGGGGAACTGTATCGAACGCCTTGCGGAAGTCAAGAAACACGGCATCTACCTGTGAACCCGTGTCAATGGCCCTCTGAGTCTCGTGGACGAATAGCGCGAGCTGGGTTTCACACGATCGTCTTTTTCGAAACCCGTGCTGATTCCTACAGAGTAGATTTCTAGTCTCCAGAAAAGTCATTATACTCGAACATAATACGTATTCCAAAATTCTACAACTGATCGACGTTAGAGCTATAGGTCTATAGTTCTGCACATCTGTTCGACGTCCCTTCTTGAAAACGGGGATGATCTGTGCCTTTTTCCAATCTTTTGAAACGCTACGCTCTTCTAGAGACCTACGGTACACCGCTGCAAGAAGGGGGTCAAGTTCCTTCGCGTACTCTGCGTAAAATCGAACTGGTATCCCATCAGGTCCAGCGGCCTTTCCTATTTTAAGCGATTTTAATTGTTTTTGTATCCTTCTGTCATCTATTTCGATATCTACCATTTTGTCATCTGTGCGACAATCTAGAGAAGGAACTACAGTGCAGTCTTCCTCTGTGAAACAGCTTTGGAAAAAGACATTTAGTATTTCGGCCTTTAGTCTGTCATCCTCTGTTTCAGTACCATTTTGGTCACAGAGTGTCTGGACATTTTGTTTTGATCCACCTACCGCTTTGACATAAGACCAAAATTTCTTAAGATTTTCTGCCAAGTCAGTACACAGAACTTTACTTTCGAATTCACTGAACGCCTCTCACATAGCCCTCCTCACACTACGTTCCGCTTCTTGTAATTTTTGTTTGTCTGCAAGGCTTTGGCTATTTTTATGTTTCCTGTGAAGTTCCCTTTGCTTCCGCAGCAGTTTTCTAACTCGGTTGTTGTACCACGGTGGCTCTTTTCCATCTCTTACGATCTTCCTTGGCACATTACTCTTCTAATGCATATTGTACGACGGTTTGGAACTTTGTCAACTCATCCTCAACACTATCTGTACTTGAGACAAAACTTTTGTGTTGATCCGTCAAGTCCTCTGAAATCTGCTTTTTGTCACTTTTGCTAAACAGAAAAATCTTCTTACGTTTTTTTAATATTTCTATTTACGGCTGAAATCATCGATGCAGTAACCGCTTTATGATCGCTGATTCCCTGTTCTGCGTTAACTGTTTCAAATAGTTCGGGTCTGTTTGTCAGAAGAAGGTCTAATATGTTATCGCCACGAGTCGGTTCTCTGTTTAACTGCTCAAGGTAGTTTTGAGATAATTCACTTAAATAAACTTCACTAGACTCTTTGTCCCTGCCACCCGTTATAAATGTTTGAGTCTCCCAGTCTATGTCCGGCAAATTAATATCTCCACCCAGAACTATAAAATGGTCGGGAAATCTACTCGAAATATTTTCCAAATTGTCCTTCAGGTGCTCTGTCACAACAGCTGCTCAGCCAGGGGGCCTATAGAGACATCCAATTACCATGTTTGAGCCTGCTTTAACCGTGACCTTCACCCAAATTATTTCACATTTCGGATCTCTGTCAATTTCCTTCGATACTATTGCACCTTTTATCGCTATAAACACGCCTCCCGCTTCCTGTCCAGCCTGGCTTTGCGGTGTACATTCCAATCTGAGTTTAGAATTTCATTACGGTTTACATCTGGTTTCAGCCAAGTTTCTGTCCCTAGTAATATGTGTGCATTGTGACCGTTTATTAATGAGAGCAGTTCTGGGACCTTTCTATAGACGCTCCTGCAGTTTACTATTACCACATTAATATTGTTATTCCCTGTTGCGTTTTGCCTACTAATACCTTGTTGTGTCTCAGGAGGCGTCTTGTCGGGACTAGGGAGGGAATTCTCTAACCTAAAAGTCCCACATGTGCACTCCACACGTACTCAGCTACCCTTGTAGGCGCTTCCTGCGTGTAGTGCGCGCCTAACTATTCAGGGGGACACTACGTTTCTCCACCCGATAGCGGAGGTCGAGAAATTTGCACCCCAGATCTCCACAGAATCGTCTGAGCCTCTGGTTTAAGCCTTCCACTCGGCTCCAAGCCAGAGGACCGCGATCTGCCCTGGGAACGATACAACAAATAGTTAGCTCAGATTCCACCCCGTGAGCGAGGCTTTCCGCCTTCACCAACTTCGCCAACCGCCTCTATGAACTGAGGATGACCTCTGACCCCAGACGGCAGGAGTCATTGGTGCCGACATGAGCAACAATTTGCAGTTGGGTGCACCCAGTGTTCTCTATCGCCGCCAGCAGGGCCTCCTCCACATGTCGGATGAGACCCTTCCGGAAAGCAGACAGAGTGAACACTGGCCTTCTTCCCCGACCTTGCCGTTATTTTCCTAAGGAGCTCCATCACCCTCCTAACGTTGGAGCTCCTAATCACTAATAAACCCCTCCCTCCGTGTGCCTGCTCGGACCTTGCTATGTCCACTCACAGGCAGAGCGGGCGATGCCACACGGCCAGCCTCCACATTTACCCTCCGCCTCGTGCGCCGCGAACGCCGCTGAACCCGCCACTTCCCTTGGGGAGAGAGTGGCCCAACCGCGCGCGGTACCCTCGAAGATGTCTCGACAGCAGGGACCGTGTGTGAAGCATGTAACACCTGGGGTGCACCATGCGACGCAACAGACTCCCCCCTGCCGCTACACTCCGAGGCAGCAGCCTGAAGACGGCTGACCGCGGCCATCAACAAGCTCAGCTGTTCGCGAACAGGAGCAGCTGCTGCGTCCGTACACAGCAGTCACACATCCTGTCCATCCTAAGAAATCAACAATTTTAGTTAATCAACTTTTAACTAGACTGCAAATTCACTAAAGGCGGCTGATAGCTTACTAAACTGTGGTTACTGGACACTTCTTGTTGAAAACAATGAAAATAAGCAATACCTGTCTCTGGACTGTATTCAAAACAAACACTAGCACTACTGGCACTACCACTGATATAAGGGACTCTCTCAGATTGTATTCAAAACAAACACGAAATCTATGGAACACTATTACTAGTACTCGAAAATTAAAGCTTCCTAAAATCAAAAACACACGGAAGAAGAAGTGACAAGTAAGAAAAATACAGTTAATACTTAAATTATCGTAGCTCGCTGCACAGTAGATGTCAAGCAGACGGCAGTTACGACGACACTGCCACTACTTATATATACTAAAATGGTATCTGTTCTTTCGTACAGATACCATCGGTGACCAAGCAGCTCGTTAGAATGAACTTACAACGAAATGAACACCCTTAGCTGCTTACAGGCAGATGAAAATGTGTGCCCCGACCGGTACCCGAACCCGGGATCTCCTGCTTACTTGGCACACGGTCTATCCTTCTGAGCCACCGAGGACACTGCAGGGATTTATCTCTGGCATGCCTCCCGCGAATTGTCCCGCACTACATTCGTATTGTTCCCGCCCATTATACTCATTACTCGCGGCGCGTTGCCGATTCCCGTAAGAGTTCGGGCACTGTTTGTGCATTCGCACAGAAGAAGAAGATGGTCAAGTGGTCGGTGAGCCGTAACTATATATATACTAAGATGGTATCTGTTCTTTCGGAGATAATTTAGTGATCTGTCAGTTGATTCCAATTCTTGTGTGAATTTTATTTTTTCATGTAGACTGTTAAACGTTGCGAAAATTTGCTCTATTCCTTCTGGAGAATTATTCGCAACGTTTAACAGTCTACATGAAAAAATAAAATTCACACAAGAATTGGAATCAGCTGACAGATCACTAAATTATCTTGATTTAACGTTGACTGTTAAAGATGGTAAAATAGAGTTCAACATATTCTGGAAGGCAACTTATTCAACCCACCCCCAAGCGCATAAAATGGCGTTTTTCTATTCTAGTATCCATCGGGCGATTTCTATTCCGTTGTCAGATGTCAACCTCGAAAAAGAATTAAAAATTCTCGAGAGTATTGAACAGAATAATGGCTATGATCCAAAGATAGTGTGGCAGTTATATCATAAGAAAACCCGAAAAAGGACAACGACTTTAGTAAACACAAATACTCAAACCGAAGATCAGACCAAGAAATGGTTGTCGGTTCCTTATATAGGTAATGTCTCCTCCAAGATAGGGCTCCTGTTGAAAAATTCAGGTTTTAAAATTTCCTACTCGACGAGTAATAGTTTAAAGCAAAATTTGGTTCATTCCCTTGAGAAAGACTGTGACAAGTCAGCGAAATCAGGCGTATATAAGATTATGTGTGATGATTGCCCATGTTATTACATAGGTCAAACAGGCAGAGCTATAGCGGTAAGGTTTAAAGAACATCTTCCAATAAAGGGCTTAGGAACACGGGGGTCAGCTTTTGCGGAACATCTGGTGCAAATGGCTCATACACCTAAACCTTTACGTGACATAGAGCTACTACATCATGGAGTGAAGGGATATAGTCTCGACACGCTTGAGGAACTACAAATTTAGGCACACCTAATTACAGATAGAAGCAATTTACTGAACTATCAACTGTATTTAAAAAATAGGGCATACTTCGAAGGCTTACAACCCATATTGGGTTTACAATAATTCATAATGCAAGTGACCTCACAGTTTCTGTAATAATAGATCCTTTCCTATAGAAGTTCATACGAGATTTGTTGGTCAGTTTAGAAAGCTCTGTAGTAGAATGTAAAACGTAGTCATGCTGGATACTGTAATTAACTTACAATAGTAAAATATAAAATTAATTCATAGCAAAACGGTTATCTGACGCGTGCGTAATAAGAGTTTGACTCTATACGTCTCGCGCATGCGCGCCGCCCTCTGTGAGCCAGACCGCGAAGCCCTCGCGGTCCGCAGTCTCTAGTCACACGACGAGGCCCATACAACGGGCTTAAAATGAATTTCTACAGTTGGTTTAATACAAGTGACAAAACCTTGTGGTTATGCATCAAGTTTTATGAAGTTGACTTAGGACATGGTCTGTTTTAGGCAAACATTTAAATAATAATTTATGTAAGTACTATACGTTGCATCCTGTAGGATGACCATGTCTAATATAATTTACTAGCGCATTATAATATTAACATGTTGCAGGTTCTGAAGAAGACGTTATTAATAACGTTGAAACCTAGGTAAACGATAAAGTTAACCTGCAACTGTAGGCTGTATATTCTTATATAAACAATATCAGTTGCTGTTGCTGCATAAAAATGTTAAAAATTTTGTAACTGCAATCAATCTAGCTGTGTTCCATAACAGATATATTTTGTAGGAACGAAATGCTTGTAACCTAATATATTTACACATCTACATGCGCACTCCTAATCCTTTTATTAGTTTGCAATTGTAAATAACCGATTCATGAGCAATAAAATTTATAATTTATAGATCTAATTAACATAGTTAGCTTCCCAGCATCCGGTTTTGACTAAATCCGACACTACAGAAATGGCGCCTAGCGAGGGGCGTATGGAACCTTGCAAGACTTTGCTTGCTTTAATCATAAATGTATGTCTGAGTGAAGATAACGGATATTATCTTAACATAAAGAAAAATATTATCTTATCAATAACCTTCAAATCATGCGCTGCTCACATGATTCTTCTGTACGAATTAGGGAATTCACTCGTGACGCCTTTGTTGCCCTATGCCTTTCAGAAGTCAAATTAATAATCAGATAAACTACTTTAAGAATATTGAACCTAAAATGGATGGTACACGCATCTACCACCTCCATAAAATAAAAACAGTGAATAGTAGAGGGAGAATGAATGACAACATTGGCGTATTTAAGTCTACAACATAATGACAAGCTTTATTAACACTTTTGTCATAACAAATTTCTGGAGAGCCAGCTGATAAATCTTACACAAAATGACAAACATAAATAAAAAAAATGGTTCCAATGGCTGTGAGCACTATGGGACTTAACTTCTGTGGTCATCAGTCCCCTAGAACTTAGAACTACTTAAACCTAACCAACCTAAGGACAACACACACATCCAGGCCCGGGGCAGGATTCGAACCTGCGACCGTAGCAGTCGCGCGGTTCCGAACTGAAGCGCCTAGAACACTTCGGCCACCGCGGCCGGCTCTTGTCAATTACCTTCAAATCATGTGCTACTCACATGAATCTTCTGAGTGATTTAGCGAATTAATTCAAGGCGCTTTTTGTTGCTCTATGCTTGTAATCACTTTAAGAAGTCGAATTAATAAACGGATTATCTAATTTAATGATACTGAACCATAAATTGCTAATGTACTCACATGCAATCAGAATGAAATAAAAACAGTGAATAGTAGCGGGAGAATGAATGAGAACAGTAGCGTATTGAAGTTTACAAAAAAATGACAAGTTTTATTAAATCTTTAGTAGCTACAGCTTCGTGGAGATCCAGTTGATAAACCTTACACGAAAATGACAAACACAAATCAGTTAAGGAATGGTGTCAGATAGGCAAAGAAACATTGGGGTAGAAGCTATACAAATTTTCTCCTGAATTAATGCCTTTTACAACGCAGTCTGTCTTTGTTTACATGAATCCACTATGAGGCCCAACTCCATTCAAACTGAATCAACTACGATTAACATTACCAGAAACAATGGTTCAACTGAGAACAGGCAGCCGTGAATATCATTCAACAACCACATGTCGGTGTATCAGTACTTCTCCCTTTCACCTTGATTCAGGTTAGCAGCAGAAAATGGCGCACTGTGAGCGAGGAGCTGTCGCTGTGGCAACTGTAATTGTCTGACGCATCCACGAAAAGATACAAGCCACGCGGTCAGGCGTCTGATTATCAGAACGCGGGAAACTTCCCTATCAGAGCCCTGAAATCTCAGCACATTTGCCGGCCTGTGTGGCCGTGCGGTTCTAGGCGCTTCAGTCTGGAACCGCGTGTCCGCTACGGTTGCAGCTTCGAATCCTGTCTCGGGCATGGATGTGTGTGATGTCCTTAGGTTAGTTAGGTTTAAGTAGTTCTAAGTCTAGGGGACTGATGACCTCAGAAGTTAATCCCCATAGTGCTCAGAGCCATTTGAACCATTTTGAATCTGAGAAACGCCGCGCCTGCCCTGCTGCCTTCGGTCGAGGAGGCACAGCCGCGCCTTCTATGTGACTCGGCGGAGTCCTTCGACGCAGCGGCTACGAAATTCAAATGCCCTGCGGGCACCAACGAAGCGGTACTGTATCCATAACGGCACACCCTCGTGCTCCCTAAACATCTCAAGCGGTAGGAATTGCCTGAGGAGGGGAGTGGGGAGACAAAAAAGTATGTGGGCAGCGAATCGACAATGAAATTACACTCCTGGAAATTGAAATTAGAACACCGTGAATTCATTGTCCCAGGAAGGGGAAACTTTATTGACACATTCCTGGGGTCAGATACATCACATGATCACACTGACAGAACCACAGGCACATAGACACAGGCAACAGAGCATGCACAATGTCGGCACTAGTACAGTGTATATCCACCTTTCGCAGCAATGCAGGCTGCTATTCTCCCATGGAGACGATCGTAGAGATGCTGGATGTAGTCCTGTGGAACGGCTTGCCATGCCATTTCCACCTGGCGCCTCAGTTGGACCAGCGTTCGTGCTGGACGTGCAGACCGCGTGAGACGACGCTTCATCCAGTCCCAAACATGCTCAATGGGGGACAGATCCGGAGATCTTGCTGGCCAGGGTAGTTGACTTACACCTTCTAGAGCACGTTGGGTGGCACGGGATACATGCGGACGTGCATTGTCCTGTTGGAACAGCAAGTTCCCTTGCCGGTCTAGGAATGGTAGAACGATGGGTTCGATGACGGTTTGGATGTACCGTGCACTATTCAGTGTCCCCTCGACGATCACCAGTGGTGTACGGCCAGTGTAGGAGATCGCTCCCCACACCATGATGCCGGGTGTTGGCCCTGTGTGCCTCGGTCGTATGCAGTCCTGATTGTGGCGCTCACCTGCACGGCGCCAAACACGCATACGACCATCATTGGCACCAAGGCAGAAGCGACTCTCATCGCTGAAGACGACACGTCTCCATTCGTGCCTCCATTCACGCCTGTCGCGACACCACTGGAGGCGCGCTGCACGATGTTGGGGCGTGAGCGGAAGACGGCCTAACGGTGTGCGGGACCGTAGCCCAGCTTCATGGAGACGGTTGCGAATGGTCCTCGCCGATACCCCAGGAGCAACAGTGTCCCTAATTTGCTGGGAAGTGGCGGTGCGGTCCCCTACGGCACTGCATAGGATCCTACGGTCTTGGCGTGCATCCGTGCGTCGCTGCGGTCCGGTCCCAGGTCGACGGGCACGTGCACCTTCCGCCGACCACTGGCGACAACATCGATGTACTGTGGAGACCTCACGCCCCACGTGTTGAGAAATTCGACGGTACGTCCACCTGGCCTCCCGCATGCCCACTATACGCCCTCGCTCAAAGTCCGTCAACTGCACATACGGTTCACGTCCACGCTGTCGCGGCATGCTACCAGTGCTAAAGACTGCGATGGAGCTCCGTATGCGACGGCAAACTGGCTGACACTGACGGCGGCGGTGCACAAATGCTGCGCAGCTAGCGCCATTCGACGGCCAACACCGCGGTTCCTGGTGTGTCCGCTGTGCCGTGCTTGTGATCATTGCTTGTACAGCCCTCTCGCAGTGTCCGGAGCAAGTATGGTGGGTCTGACACACCGGTATCAATGTGTTCTTTTTTCCATTTCCAGGAGTGTATAATTACGACAAAAATAATCATTGACACCTGAACAGGGCCAGTAATGTATAGTACGGAACAATATTCCTGAACCCCTACTTTAATTTTTTTTAAATTTTAATAACAATCTAAACTCAAAATTAGGCTGGAGAAGATTTGAAAAAGAGCCACGAGAAATGAACGGAGCGACAGGCGAGAGCAACGGAAAGAGCGCGGGCGGGGTCGATCCCCAGTCACAGCTGTCACTGCATTTAGACATGGCCGAACCTGCAGCCCTTCAGCACCACTTTTTTAATGCCGCGTAGGAGGGTCTATACCTTTTTACCGAACACGATGGTTGTGTAACATGTTTAGTGTGTCAAAGTATTGAACCATATAAAGAAATTCAATTTAAGACGTCACTATGCAGTAAATCACGCGGTAGAACACGACAAATATCTCGATGACGAACGAAAGGCAGTAGTCCTGGAACTGAAAGCCTGCTTTTCAAAGAACGTAAGTTACCGCTTAATAATAAGTTTTGTTAGTTATATGGTGACCATGGGAGGAATAAGACAAAACTGCATCGTTTCAACAATTACCACAACAGTTTTGAGAGTTTGTGTTGCCCATATTATTTGATAACAATATTTCATATTATTTGCAGGACGTTAATCATTCTGGAAGAGATTCTTCTGTGAGAGTGAGCTACAGAATTTCTCGTCAGATAGCTGTGCAGCTGAAGCCATTTGCTGAAAGTGAATTTATTAACGAATGCCTTGTAATAGCGGCGGGAGAGCTGTGCCCACAACTGGTTCCGCAGCTACAGTCCATGTCAGTTTCTCGAGCCACTGTAATAGCCGAATCGAAGAATTAGCAGAAGATTTGGATGCTCAGCCGACAATGAATATTAAAGACCGTGTTGCATTTTCTTTGTCTTTGGATGACTCTCTTGACTTGCCAGACACAGCACAGCTAGCAATTTTCGTTAGGACAGTAAACAAAGTGCTGGAAGTTCGCGAGGAGATGATAGATCTCTTCCTGGTGAAGGACACAACAGCAGGTCGAGACATATTCGATGCGCGTGAAGCAGTGATGGAGAAGTTTGGTCTTCTGGGGAATTACTAACCTCCATAGCAACAGGCGGTGTTCCAGCTGTGACTGGCGAAATCAGTGGCTTAGTAGGGCGCGTCCTGAGAAAAATGAAGTCATGATCTTCTGGTTATCCCCATACATTGTCTGATTCATCAACAGTACTTGTGTTCCAGAAGCGTAAAATTGATTAATGTAATGAGCTTGGCTGTGAAAATCACTAATTCTATTAGAACAAAAGGACTCAATCATCGCTTCCGCAAGGCTTTTCTGAACGATGTCGGTGATGAACAAGGAGTTTTACCTTATCACTGTGAGCTTCGCTTGCTCAGTAATGCTAAAGTTCTGGAGCGCTTAATGTAACTGCGCCAACAAATACCGTTATTCATGAATATGAAAGGAGAAAGTGTCCCTTAACTGTCGGATGATAGATGGATTAGTGAATTAGTCACAGAAGCGATACCGGAAACTTCATAGACATGTAGCAATGATGCTGTGTTTATTCAGACCAACTGAGAATTGTGAGCAGTTCTTTTTTCTAATGAGACAGTGTAAAACACGACTAAGATTCTACATTTTCATATTATCATCTGAAATGTGATTTGAGAATGAGGTGTACTGAATCAGTCATACCCAACATTGAAGCTCTTACACAAGGGAAAGTAAGTAAATGTAGAAAGCAGCAATAGAAATCTGAGTTGGATTAATTTAGTATATTTTCTTTGTTGTTCAGTTTCCTAGTTTTGCCTTCCAGCTTGCCATCATCTATTTCTTATTTAGTACATATTTACATTCATTTTATCCTTCTTTATTTACTGGAAATGTTTTCTTGAATTCGAAAATCTGTTTGGCATTAAGACTGCTGGAATATGCGTCTTCATTAGATGTTCAGCATGTTTAATTAGAATTGTGGTTCATTTTTATGTTTTATTTAGTATAAATATCCCCAACTGCCCACCAGAGAACTGATTTGGTAGTGACTAAACAATTTAAAAAGCTGTCTTCTGTTTACGACACCACAATCTTCCACAAACGGAGAATAACCCAGGTTTGCGCAGTGCTGCTTGTCTGTCACTGTCAAGTGAACAGTCCGGTGATCGGCTCTACCGTTTGCAGAGCTCCGACGGAGCCCGAGCAACGGGTGGAATCATGCTACTCCATGAGCAGGACTTCGAATAATCTTCTTCCAGACGGTCGGCAATGCGGCTAGGTCACGATATCTGTGCTAGCGATCCAGTGTTTTGATAGTTTTCTGCAGAGCAGCTTCCTTAAATTTTGCGCTGGTTAAATTGTTTTGCGGGTTTTTCTTGGAAAATGAGTATTTCTGTGCAGCAACAACTCCTGATTCTTTTAGCACTACAGTGTAGCAGAAGAAAAAGACGATATCTGGTGCACCCACTTAAAGCAAAAAGAGAAGAATTTGGTGAATAACTCCGTCTCTCTAGGGAACTGCAGTCACATTAAGATAGATTTTTTGCATATTTCCGGGCCTCAAGATAAAGTTTCAAGGAAGGACAAGATCCACAGCAACAGAGCGTTGAGAAGATAAATACGGACTGGAGAGGCCTATTGAAACCAGGGAAAATTAGCCGTTTGTCTGAGGTAAGATAATCTGAAATACATGGTGTAAATGGTATAAGCCGGCAAAAAAATCACAAGTACCGATTTAAAACGTCTAGTAACATGTTTCTCCATTTTGTACAGATATCCCAGAAACAAAAACAGTTCATCTTGGGACAATATTTTTGGAAAAGTAGACATTACCGTTGTGCGTATTGTGGGGCGGCGTGTGGAATTATGCTGTTTATTATTTAATGTTTGGTTTGTAATGTAGAAAAGATGCATTTCCAGGCAGATTAAGCATATGTGGGGCGGGGGGTGGAATGAATTGTTTTATATTTAAATGTTCCTATTATTTATGCTGTCTTTTGCCGTTCTCAACACTGGCTCTCTAACTACAATATTGGCAACCAGAAAGTGATTAGCAAAACGCGAAGCGTGTAATCAGAATTCCTAGTGCCCACTTCATCTGAGAAATACACTTATAGCTACAGCTTATAGCTCTGAGGAATTAGGAGATTGTTTGGGATTCATAATCAAAAACGATCGTGAAGAAACGTTCGCTATATTCTGAAAGTCACTGATGAAAAAAAAGAATCCACACAATCTGACTAACAGAGCAGTTCAGAGTCTAATCCGCTGATGCAACTATAACTGTCCAAATTAAATGTTTAAGTGAATGCTCGCCATAATTTGCTGATAATGTTCATCAAACGCCACGCTAAATAATGGTAGAATGTTTGTCCCGCGACGGCACGTGAAACTACGACATACGCAAACTGAAGATAGATCATTAAAGTCATCCCAGAATTAACACTTCACTCGAGAATGACTTCATGGATACGTGTATCCCGAGTAACTTAATACGGCATCCGAGGCTGTTTATAGCAATGATACCGACGCGACGCGACTCCCGACACAGATGGTGTGCTATTCAGCGTCTGGAGGAGAACTGGGGCCTTGCTTCCTCGCGCAGCGTTCTTATATATAAAACCGCGGTGCGGACGGCTAAGGGAACGCCAAATCAAATCGGCTCTCCCGACTAGCCGCTGGGCTAGTAATGCACCACATTAAGTTATTGAATAAATCATCGCTTCCTTTGCTGATGTCCGATGAAGCTCTCAATTTAAATGTGCAATCAGCACACAGGTAAGTAATCATAATAAAAGTCTGACGTGGCTAAGTAAAATATTTTGGGCGAGAGAATTAATTTAATTACACTGCACGCAGTAGACGAGCTCTGAACTTGCCCTTTGGAGATACGCTGTCGCTATAGTTTTATAGTTATTCAAATGAAACTTCTCACATCTTTATGGTTATAGCGGATCTCCATTCTACTTAAATATAAATATCCTAGCCTTATTTATTAGTCTACTTAATCTATCTTGCTTTCTTAATTTTTAAGACAAAAACCAGAAAATCGTGAATTTCCACTAAAATTTTAATTTGTGAGATCCAAAGTACTGTTTCTATTAAATTATTATGAAAAAGGAATCTAAATATAAATTTTTAAGTCTCTAGCTCTTTTCTGTTGCGCCAATGATTTTTACAGAAAAACGTCCAAATTTCGAAACTGGTTAAAGTTATTGAACTGATATTCAACACATATTGATTTAGTATTACTCCTGACATGCTAGAAACGTTTCAGGTTATTTACTTGATTTTTAAAGTATTGCGCAACATTTATGACGTCAGAGCTAGTTACAGCGGACTAGGCTGGCACACAATGTAAAGACTGATGTGAATTTTATACAGCGTGAGTAGGCTGCTTCCCTACAGTATCGATACGGCAGGAGAGAGTGGCAAACACACATGCCACAACAGCCCGCGTGATTGAGTCACTGTAGTACGCTGGTCGTTGGCAGTTACCTGTGCAGACTTTATTGCAACCCCAAGAAAAGTTGCAATGGAAGGGAGATTTACTATCACTAAACTATGCGACATTCATTTAATTTATGGCGAGGGCGAAAGTTGTTGCGAGGGCATGACTGGATACAATCTTCTCGGTTTTCAAGTCATGTCAATTCCAATAAATTTCTCGACCTGTCATTGGCTAGCTCCGCCATCGTCTTCAGGAGTAAAACTACTGAATGCCGGGGCTGACACTACTTCCCGCTTATATACCTACGATTACGGCCACTGCCATCAATCAGAGAGGGCCGAAACGACGCGTGAGGGGAATGCGAGTATGGCAGCTCATAGCAGCATCAGCCCGCCGCGGGACCGACTTACGTCAGGGGGTGCGAGGGGCCGGCGCCACGTTTGAAAGTGCAGTTCACTCGGTACCGTGGCGGGCAGAAGCTGCTATGAGCTGCCCAGCTCGCCTTCCGCGCGCACATTGTTTCTGCCCTCTCTGACTGGTGCCAGTGGCTGTGATCGGGGTATATAAGCGGGAAATAGTGCCAGCCCAGTAACACAACCCCTGAGTCAGGCAGCAGTAGCCGATCGCGACAGACGTAGGAACAGATAAGTAACCGCATTTGTCATTTACGAGTTCCTAACCAGGAGCGAATTTTATTATATCGTCTGTGTGCTTTAATAGTTTAGTTTCTTGAGTTTATGCGTGTAAATATAACATCTAATAGCCACAGTTCTCCCATTTTCGTTTGCGTCAAAAGGTAAACCGATTTTGTGATATATTACAAGTTCAAAATCAGGGTCAAATTATTTAGTTTCACCTGAGTGCTTCGGTAGTTAGGATTTTGAATATCTGTGTATTACTAGACACAGTTTGTGCGTTTTCGGCAGGTTCTACAGCAGAATTGCGCAGGTGCTGATAGTCCGTTTATCTGCATTGTTTAGTTTTCCACGGTCTTTAGTATCGACAGGGACTGCGATTGTTGTGTTCGGATGCGAGCCGAGTTGGTGATACTTTGCTCTCAGCTTCAGGCTGTGATGGCTTCGGTTACACAGCTGGAGGCTGCAGTGGATGGGCACCACTGTTGTGGGCCGGCCATGGGGATCCAACGGACGTCCAGCGCGTCAGAGTCCTCTGATCGGTCCTCACCAGTGGCCAACCCAGTTACTGCTCGCACTTGGGCTGACCCCTCACCTGTGGTCGAGTGGGAGGTCGCCCTGGGGCGAAGCAGGTGGCGATATACACTCCAGGAAATGGAAAAAAGAACACATTGACACTGGTGTGTCAGACCCACCATACTTGCTCCAGACACTGCGAGAGGGCTGTACAAGCAATGATCACACGCACGGCACAGCGGACACACCAGGAACCGCGGTGTTGGCCGTCGAATGGCGCTAGCTGCGCAGCATTTGTGCACCGCCACCATCAGTATCAGCCAGTTTGCCGTGACATACGGAGCTCCATCGCAGTCTTTAACACTGGTAGCATGCCGCGACAGCGTGGACGTGAACCGCATGTTCAGTTGACGGACTTTGAGCGAGGGCGTATAGTGGGCATGCGGGAGGCCAGGTGGACGTACCGCCGAATTTCTCAACACGTGGGGCGTGAGGTCTCCACAGTACATCGATGTTGTCGCCAGTGGTCGGCGGAAGGTGCACGTGCCCGTCGACCTGGGACCGGACCGCAGCGACGCACGGATGCACGCCAAGACCGTAGGATCCTATGCAGTGCCGTAGGGGACCACACCGCCACTTCCCAGCAAATTAGGGACACTGTTGCTCCTGGGGTATCGGCGAGGACCATTCGCAACCGTCTCCATGAAGCTGGGCTACGGTCCCGCACACCGTTAGGCCGTCTTCCGCTCACGCCCCAACATCGTGCAGCGCGCCTCCAGTGGTGTCGCGACAGGCGTGAATGGAGGCACGAATGGAGACGTGTCGTCTTCAGCGATGAGAGTCGCTTCTGCCTTGGTGCCAATGATGGTCGTATGCGTGTTTGGCGCCGTGCAGGTGAGCGCCACAATCAGGACTGCATACGACCGAGGCACACAGGGCCAACACCCGGCATCATGGTGTGGGGAGCGATCTCCTACACTGGCCGTACACCACTGGTGATCGTCGAGGGGACACTGAATAGTGCACGGTACATCCAAACCGTCATCGAACCCATCGTTCTACCATTCCTAGACCGGCAAGGGAACTTGCAGTTTCAACAGGACAATGCATGTCCGCATGTATCCCGTGCCACCCGACGTGCTCTAGAAAGTGTAAGTCAACTACCCTGGCCAGCAAGATCTCCGGATCTGTCCCCCATTGAGCATGTTTGGGACTGGATGAAGCGGCGTCTCACGCGGTCTGCACGTCCAGCACGAACGCTGGTCCAACTGAGGCGCCAGGTGGAAATGGCATGGCAAGCCGTTCCACAGGACTACATCCAGCATCTCTACGATCGTCTCCATGGGAGAATAGCAGCCTGCATTGCTGCGAAAGGTGGATATACACTGTACTAGTGCCGACATTGTGCATGCTCTGTTGCCTGTGTCTATGTGCCTGTGGTTCTGTCAGTGTGATCATGTGATGTATCTGACCCCAGGAATGTGTCAATAAAGTTTCCCCTTCCTGGGACAATGAATTCACGGTGTTCTTATTTCAATTTCCAGGAGTGTACTTCCCAGGCGGCCGCACGTAGGGCCTCCCCAGTTTGTCTGCGAAACAGGTTCCAGGTGCTGTCTGTGGCTGACACTGTCGCTGAGCCAGATGCTGTCGCCTGTCCTGTTTCAGAGGAAACCACTCAGCCTGCAAGATCCGGGCAATCGCAGAGGGTGGAATTATTGGTAGTTGGGAGCTCCAACGTTAGGCGCGTTATGGGGCCCCTTAGGCACTTGACTGACAAGAAGGGTAAGAAATCCAATGTGCACTCCGTGTGCATACCGGGTGGAGTCATTCCAGATGTGGAAAGGGTCCTCCCGGATGCCATGAAGAGCACAGGGTGCAGCCAACTGCCCGCATCTCGTGGTCGTGCGGTAGCGTTCTCGCTTCCCACGCCCGGGTTCCCGGGTTCGATTCCCGGCGGGGTCAGGGATTTTCTCTGCCTCGTGATGGCTGGGTGTTGTGTGATGTCCTTAGGTTAGTTAGGTTTAAGTAGTTCTAAGTTCTAGGGGACTTATGACCACAGCAGTTGAGTCCCATAGTGCTCAGAGCCATTTGAACCATTTTTTTGCAGCCAACTGCAGGTGGTAGCTCACGTCGGTACCAATGATATGTGTCACTCTGGATCAGAAGAGATTCTCTCTGGTTTCGAGCGGATAACAGAAGTGGTAAAGGCTGCCAGTCTTGCTTTCAAGATGAACGCAGAGCTGACCATTTGCAGCGTAGTCGACAGGACCGATTGTGGACTTCTGGTACAGAGCCGAGTGGAGGGTCTGAATCAGAGGCTCAGACGGTTCTGCGACCGTATAGGCTGCAGATTCCTCGACTTGCGCCAAAGGGTGGTTGGGTTTCGGGTTCCGCTGAATAGGTCAGGTGTCCGCTATACGCAGGAGGCGACTACAAGTGTAGCAGGGGCTGTGTGGCGTGGACTGGGCGGTTTTTTAGGTTAGAGGGTCTCGGGAAAACATAAGAAGGGCTTCAGTCACAAAGGGTGCAGCCTGAACACAGGAAAAACGTAGATACAGGAACCATTGGTATAATAGTTGTAAATTGTTGTAGCTGTGTGGGGAAAGTACCAGAGCTCCAAGCGCTAATAGAAAGCACTGATGCTCAAATCGTTATAGGCACTGAAAGCTTGCTAAAGCCGGATATAAGTTCAGCCGAAATTATTGCGAAGAACCTAACGGTGTTCCGAAAGGATAGGCTAAACATGGTTGGCGGAGGCGTGTTAGTTGCTGTCAGAAGTAGTTTAACTTGTCGCGAAATTGAAGCAGATACTTCCTGTGAGTTAGTATGGACAGAGGTCATTGCTGGCAACCGAAATAAAATAATAATTGGATCCTTTTACCGACCTCCCAATTCAGATGATACAGTTGCTGAAAGGTTCAAAGAAAACTTGAGTTTGATTTCAAACACGTACCCGAATTATACTATAATAGTTGGTGGTGTCTTTAAATTACCCTCGATATGTTAACGAAAATACATGTTTAATTCCGGAGGTACGCATAAAATATCACCCTGAATTGTGCTAAACGCGTTCTCTGAAAATTATTTCGAGCAGTTAGTTCATGAGCCCACGCGAATTGTAAACGGTTGTGAAAACACATTTGACCTCTTAGCAACAAATAATCCTGAGTTAATAACGAGCATGAAAACCGATTCAGGGATTAGTGAACACAGGGCTGTCGTAGCAAGACTGAATTTGTAATCCCCAAATCCTCGAAAAATAAGCGAAAAATATACCTATTCAAAAAAGCAGATAAAAATTCACCTGACGCCTTCCTAAGAAACAATCTCCACTCATTCCAAATTACTAATATAAGTATAGACCAGATGTGGCTTAGATTCAAAGAAATAGTATCGGCAGCAATTGAGAGATTTATACCAAATAAATTAACAAACGACGGAGCTGATCCTCCTTGGTACACAAAACGGGTTAGAAGACTGTTGCAGAAACAACGAAACAAACATGCCAAATTTAAACAGACACAAAATCCCCAAGATTGGTGATCTTTTACAGAAGCTCGAAATTTAGTTCGGATTCAATGCGAGATTCTTATAACAGTTTCCACAACGAAACTTTGTCTCGAAACCTGGCAGAAAATCCAAAGAGATTCTGGTCGTATGTGAAGTACGTTAGCGGCAAGAAACAATCAATGCCTTCTCTGCACGATAGCAATGGAGATACCATCGGAGACAGTGTTGCCAAAGCAGAGTTACTAAACACAGCCTTCCGAAATGCCTTCACAAAAGAGGACGAAGTAAATATTCCAGAATTCGAATGCCAACATGAGTAACGTAGAAGTAAATATCCTCGGAGTAGTGAAGCAACTAAAATCACTTAATAAAATCAAGTCTTGTATTGACTAATAAAGTCATCAGAAACTCAAAACAAACCGCAAAAAGATTTAGAAGAAATATCAGAATGGTGCGAAAAGTGGAAGTTAACCTTAAATAACGAAAAGTGTTAGGTCATCCACATGAGTGCTAAAAGGAACGCGTTAAACTTCAGTTACACGATAAATCAGTCTAAAAGCCGTAAATTCAACTAAATACCTAGATATTACAATTACGAACAATTTAAATTGGAAGGAACACGCAGAAAATGTTGTGGGGAAGGCTGACCAAAGACTGCGTTTTATTGGCAGGACACTTAAAAAATGTAACAGACCTACTAAGGAGACTGCCTACTCTACACTTGTCCGTCCACTTTTAGAATACTGTTGCGCGGTGTGGGATCCTTACCAGATAGGTACATCGAAAAAGTTCGAAGAAAGGCAGCACGTTTTGAATTATCGCGAAATATGGGAGAGAGTGTCACAGAAATGATACAGGATTTGGGATGGACATCATTAGAAGAAAGGCGTTCTTCGTTGCGACGGAATCTTCTCACGAAATTCCAATCACCAACTTTCTCCTCCAAATGCGAAAATATTTTTTTGACACCACCTTACATAGGGAGGAACGATCACCATGATAAAATAAGGGAAATCAGAGCTCGTACGGAAATATATAGGTGTTCATTCTTCCCGCGCGCTACACGAGATTGGAATAATAGAGAATTGTGAAGATGGTTCGATGAACCCTCTGCCAGGATCTTAAATGTGATTTGAAGAGTATCCATGTAGCTGTAGATGGCGTCCTCGCTTCCCCCAACCTCCTTCGACGTATCACTGCGGAAGTCCTCGATCCCATTTGCAGTGACCGCCTACCAGTCCTTCTCACCATCTGCTTTGACCTTCGCCCTTCCCCAGCTCCCAGCCCTGTCAGCCCTCCAGAAGTTGTTCACGACTACCGCCATGCAGACTAGAATGCCTACCGGTAATCCATCAATATCTAGGTAGGATGACACCCCCTCCCCTTCTACAATCCCGATGACATCGCTCATGCCTCGTACTTCCTCCAAAAGACCGTCTCATACGCTGTGTTGGCCCACATTCCCACCAAACTTATCCACCCCGACCGTCCTCCCGTTCCTCCACAGGCCATACTCCTTGTCCGTGAATCCCGCCGGCTCTACCGTCTCTTCCTCTGCACTTGTTGCCAGGACACTCTTCTCCGCCACTGGAAATTAAAAAGACACGTTCAAGACCTTCTGACAGCAAACAAATGACCGGAATGGCGACATACATGCACACGACTCAACGCCACCCCTCATGTCAACTCTTTCAAGTACAGGTCTGCTTTCCACCGCCTTACTGGTAGCAATACTTCCCCGTATTACCCACTCTTCCATGACAACCACGCCTTTCCTGACAACCTCAGTAATGCTAACCATTTTGCTTCCCACCTCTCTGAAGTCTCCTCCATACCCGATGACCCTCACTTTGATTACTCCTTCTTTCGTGATGACCTTGATTGCACCGATACCACTGTCTCACTGGTTGCTCCCAGCTTCTGGTACTTGGACCAGTTACTGGTCTCAGACTTGAACACTCCTATCGCAGCACATGACGTTAAACTCATCCTCCTCTCCAAATGCAACACCACCACTGGCCACGATTGCGTTACCTGATGCCACGTCAAGGAATGCCCTCTCTCCTTCCTCGCCGCTCTGGCCACTCTGTGCAACACCATCCTCTCCACTGGCTTCTATCCCAACCTGTGGAAGACTTCCATCAACCTGTTGTTCCTTAAATATAAGAAACCCCTTCCGAAACCTCCTCCTATCGCCCCATCTGCCTCACCCCTGTGTTCATTAAGGTCATTGAGTCCATCCTCTCCTGCCACATCCATCACCACCTAACTCAACACCACTTCCTCCTACTTCCTCCCTATTACCCAGTGTAGTTTCCAGCCCTCCTACTCCATCAACGACCAGCTCCTTAACCTCAACCATCTCCTCTCCCTCCAACTTTACTCCTGTTGCTCTTCTATTTTTATTTCCATTGACATCCAGAACTCCCATGACTGTATATTGCATTCTTGGCTGCTTTTCAAGCCCCAGACCTGCACCCTTCCTATTACCTTCATGTCTCACTGCCTCCTTCCTCTTCTGCCATCCAACCTATGTCAGCATTCATAATACCAATTCCTGTACCTTCTACCATACCACAGGTTTGCTCCATGGCTGCATCCCTCCTCTTCTACTATATCTCCTGTACCCTGATGATATCACCAATCTGTCCATCTCCCTGAAGGATATGCTGATGACATTGCCTGACATGCCCTGTATCCTACCCTTCAACAGTCCCAGCGCTCCCTCCAAACCCACCTAAACCAGTTTACCTCTTGATGCCACCAGTGGCTCCTTCGAATCAATCCTTCCAAGACCTGTGGAGTCATTATAGAATGTACCACCTCCTCCTTTTGGCTCCATGATTTCTACCTCACCATCTATGACTGCTCTATCCAACTTACCCCCACTTTGAAATACCTTGGCCTCACCACTGGCTGTCACCTCACCTGCACTCCTTACCATCCAATGCAAAGCCCACAGTAGACTCTGCCTCCTGAAACTGCTGTCTGGCTGGAACTGGTGACTGGACCCTTCCACCGTCCTTCAAATGTACAAATTATTGATCCATCACTTCCTTTGTTACACCACCCCTCCTTAAATGTAACTGTCTTCCATTCCCCATGAGAATCCTCTATGACCTCATATCCTTCTGACATCTACTCCTTCTCCTTGAACATATCTGTATCTTCTACACCGACCACTGTCTCGACCCCTCTCAGCGCCTGGTGCCTCCATTCTTCTCCACTCCCCACCTGCTGCCGCGCCTTTACCAATGTGTCTCCCTTTCTTTCCATCTCCACACCCTCCCCCCCCTCTCGCAAAGAAACTTCCAGTGTCTTCCCATCTCAGATGATGTGCTTCGCTCTGATATTTACCTTTCCTTCCACCTCTGACCGTCCTCTTCCTCTCCACTCCTTCCTTGAGCTCTCTCTCCTTCCCCTCCCCCCTCTGCTGTTTCCTCCCTTCCCCCCTGTCCTTCTCATTTTTCCTTTCCCAGTCCTTGCGCTACCTCCCCATCTCCTGCTCCTTGGTGTGGTACCGAATACACCCCTTCACCTTTTCCTGCTACCCCTCTTCCCCATCTCTCTTTCTTCTCTCCCTCCTCTTCAACCTCTCCTCCCTTGGCAGGCCCTTCAAATTTTAATGCAGCTACTCTTTCATGGTTTGGTACTCGCCGTGTAACATCAGTGCAGTGTGCAGTCAGTTTCGTCGTCCCATACGGTTAACGCCGTTTTTAATTGTGCTATTCGTGCTGTTAGTGTTTATGTGCTACGTCGTTACGGAGTGCCATTTTAAATGTGTATGGATTTTATGTAAAAGTGCATCGCCAATCTACATGTTTTCATCTTTTATCCCCGTATTTCATATATGTAATTCTCTTCTGTGGTATTTTATGTCATCTCTTGGCTGAAGAGCGGCGAAATGTGCTGCTGCCAGCCTACCCCTTCCCCTATGGTGACGGGGAATGAAACGACAGCAAAGAGAAAAAAATAGACATGGCAGTCAGTAGTTTTACTCCTGACGACGATGGGTGAGTTAGCCACCGAAATCTCGAGAATTTTATTGGAACTGACGTGGCTTGAAAACCGAGAGGATTTTATCCAGCGAAGAAAGTACGTTGGAAGCTGAGGAACAAATTCTGGACCGCATCTACGAAGATCCTTCTCAGAGCACGAGAAGCATCGCCCGCCATGTGGTTGTATCGTACACTGTCGTTCACAGCGCTTTGAAAGGGGAGCCTTACCACATTCAATCCGTACATGCGTTGGAAGAGCAATATTTCCCTCCGTGACGAGAATTCTCACAGTGGTTTTTGTTACAAAGTGCGCAGCTCGATTCTGTAAAGAAAATACTCGTCACAGATGAAGCGTGTTTCACTCGCGACGGAATAACCAATTTCCATAACATGTACAATCCGCCCCAAGTATAGCAACACATTTTCAGCGAAGATTTTCTGTAAATGTGTGGGCGGGTATAATCTATTATTACAGTACTAAGCCCTACATTTTACCTTCACGATTGACCAGTGACAATTACCGAACCTTTGAGGAGGAATTATTGTTACCAACTTTATTAGAAAATATTCTTTTAGCCGTATACCGACCAGGGTGGCCAAGAGCGCTAGATGCGCTGCTTGCTGGACATGGGTAGGCTCGCCAGACCCGGATCGAATCCCTCCAGCGAATTACCGACGAAGGCTGGTAAGCTGGCCAGCCTGGATGTGGTTTTTAGGCGGATTTCCACATTCCGCTAAGTAAATGCCAGGCTGACTCCCACGTGCCGCCTCAGTTAGACGATACGCAGACATTGAAAAACATTTACACTATTTCATGGCTCACAGTAGACTCAGACGGCTGGGGTAAACCTCCTAAGTTCCAGGGGTTCAGGGTGGCGTCAGGAAGGACATCCGCCCACCCTCTGCAACTAACACTGCCAAACCCGTAATAACACGGACGACCCTGCGTTGGAGCGGGACAATGGCTGACAGAAAGTAATACAGTAAGTATTCTGTTAGCTGTATGTCATATCACGTGGTTCCTCCACGATGGTGTTCCACTCAAGTTTCGTCACAGAGCAAGAAGCTTTATGAATAGAGAATTTCTGGGACAGTGGACAGGATGTTTTGGTCCACGTCGATGGCCAGCACGTAGTCCTGATTGAAATGAAGTGGATTTTTACTTTTGGGGCTATATGAATGGACTTATTTATGCAAGTAAAAAATGTGGACGAACTTACGCAGAGATTTTCAGTGCTGCCAATACTATAAAGGAAAATGTGCGTGTGTGTGAGCGAGCTCGACTAAACTCGGTTAGCCTTAATGAAGGGTGAGTCTAATCGAATGGTGGGAATTTTCAACACTTATTGTAATACTGCTCCAACAGGAAACAAAGTAATGTGGATTTCATGTTCGTTACGACACTGCTGTAGAAAAGGAAAACAATCTGAATTTAATTTTTGTCATGGAATTGTTGTAAAAAGAGGAAACAGTTGATGGTAATTAACGTACAACAAATTACGTGGTAATGGTTGTTTTTGTGCTAATGGAAACACATTTTATTTAATGTCAGCATTTTTTTACTACAGCGCCCTTCGTTATGGTAATGTTGTAAAAGAGAGAACGTCTGGTTATACTTAATTCGTTGTTTATGTAAAACGAATTACACGTTCTTGACAACCCAGTGGCTGTTTACATTGCTTGTTCCGCGTCGTTGTATACGTCCAATGCTTACACTGCTCTGGTTCGTCTGTTACCTTTCTCTGACCGCCGCGTCGATGTCGGTAATACACATGTAAGGTCATGGGCCGTCACCTGAAAATGTAAATAACAATGTGATACAATGACATTTCATTAGAATTTTTTGCAAAGCACACCGAGGTCGTCTGTATAATTATGGCAGCTTATACGTTTTACACTCTGTGTACTCGCACCCAAGTTACACGCGCAATTATTTATTTGAATGTGTCAGGCAACATTACAAACATAATGTTAAGTAATATGGATAAATATAAGTAATATAGGGAGATGTAAGTCATATACGTATGTACTTTTTGGCTAATCTGCGTCTCCGAAATATCCTTTCATGCAGGAGTGCTGGTTCCGCAAGTTTCGTAGGAGAACTTCTGTGAAGTTTGGGAAGTTAAGGTGTGTGTGGGGCGGCGAGGAGGGGGGGTGAAGGAAGGGGGTGGCGGTCGTGAGTAGTACTTGGGTAGCTCAGTTGGTAGAGCACTGGCATGCGAAGGCAAAGGTCCTGAGTTGAAGTTTTAATCTACCAGGAAGTTTCACAAATAAAGACGTTTTATATTTAGATATGTACCTACGTATGTAGCTTTCTTGTTCAAGCATTTCTTCCTTTTTCTTTTATTTCTATAATAGATTGTAATTTTCCCTATCTCCAGATATTTGGCTATACCCGATAGTCAGCAAACCATCTCTTTTTCTTTACGGCTGGGACGTTCAACTGTTTCCAAGAAAGTGAGAGCAGTTTGTCGAGAAATATGGAATGTTTTATGGCCAATCTGTTTGCCTCATCCCACGAAACAGGTGTGGAAAGAGGCTGATGAAGGCTTTTCAGTGCTGTGACGTTTTCCTAAGTGTATTGGAAGTATAGATGAGAAATGCATCAAATTAAAATGTCCCACGAGTAATAGTTCTGAATGCTGTTGTTAAGATCTGAATGCTGTTGTTACAAAAATCATTTCTCATTCGTTCTTGCCCGCATCTCGTGGTCGTGCGGTAGCGTTCTCGCTTCCCACGCCCGGGTTCCCGGGTTCGATTCCCGGCGGGGTCAGGGATTTTGTCTGCCTCGTGATGGCTGGGTGTTGTGTGCTGTCCTTAGGTTAGTTAGGTTTAAGTAGTTCTAAGTTCTAGGGGACTGATGACCATAGATGTTAAGTCCCATAGTGCTCAGAGCCATTTGAACCATTTTTTTCTCATTCGTTCTTTTAACCGTGGTGGGCCCACTCTACAAGTTTATGGTAGTTGGTGTAGGAACACATAAACAACATATCGACGGTGCAGTTCCTCAGCGTTCAGCTTTCTATCGACAGTACAATGATGGGAAAACAGTTCTACCTACAAAGCAACTACCAGGCAGGGACCGATGACCGTCGCAGTCTGGTCCCTTTAACCCACCACAAACCAACCAACTACCAGGCAGACATACCCCCTCTCTCATGCTATCGTTGGTGACGAAGACTTTGCTCTTAGGACGTACCTAATGACACCGAATCCAAAATCCGGAATGTTCTGCGATCCAAGAAAAATACGTTTCAGTTCACAGCTGTCACGAACACGTCGTGTGGTAGAAAATACGTTTGGCATATATATTTCAGAGCCGTAGTGTGCCGTGCGCGTGTTCTATTTTCTTGGCGCCAGTCCGTATCGACAGCTCACTCGTGCTTTCTGCTTCCCGCGGGGCCGGGGTACTCCTGGCCCTGCGAGAGGGCAGTGAGTATCCGAGAGCAGTGTATATACCTGTTGAGGCACTTGCATGACGCTGGTGGAAGTTGTTTACTGTCCTACAGACAGGAGAGCTCCGAGGTCCTAGTGACGTGTCGATATCGAGTGGGATTGATCATTATTGTGAACATGGATGACGCGCTGTGAAGTCTCTTTGACTGTTGGCGCCCGGTGGAGCTCTTTGATTAACACGTCAGGCAATGAACGCAAGACGCTCATTTAGACTGCCGGATATTGTGATTCCTTTAGCTGATGGTGAGGCTGATGCCTAGTGAAGTACTGGTTTCGCACGAGACTCACCCAACGCATTCTGGTTCCGTGTGTATGTTTGTTAAGTCAAAGGTATCCTTTGTGATTTTGCAGACGCTTGTGCCTGGGGAACTTGCATAAATTTTAACTCTTTCCTTATTGGTATTCACACTGTTGCCTCTTGCACGTGACGGTGATTCCTTTAATACATCTTAAAGTGCCCAATCTGTGGGCCGTGATATTAGGATAATAGCTGTTTTGTGCAAACCGCTGATTTGGTCAGTTGTGATTTATATGTGCTAATATGCCGTTTCTGTGTTAGAGTCATAAGCTCTGATGTATTGACTTGTTGTAGTGTGAGCAATCGATGGGTCGTTGTACGTGAATAACTGAGAAAAGTATTGCTTTGGTCAGTTGTTATTTATTGTTTGTTGTTGTGTACTAATTTCCACTATTCCAGCCAGTGAATTAAGTTCTGTTATAAATGTGAGTAATTAATTTTATATACCAGGTGTTAGGGGTGCAAGTGCAGATATTTTGATCATTGATACCTTAATATGTTTCCAGGTCATTGTGTTGGTTGTTTTTTCTTCCAATCTACCAGTCTTCCCGAAAACACGTAACATAATTTTCTACCAGATGTTTTCTGCACGATAGTAACTCCGCTGTTAAGTGGACTACACATGTCAATGTAGACTAGCCATTTTGTGCTCAAGTGTCTACACTTCAACATTTCACCTGCTGTCTAGGGAAAAATAACCTTTAATGGATTGGTGCTGCCACATGTATTTGGAGGTACTACCTAGTCAGAAAACATACTACTCCTATTAGCTCTAATTATTGGTCACCAAATGAAGTGAACACTGATGTAATGTTGTTCAGTACAGTGCCCGCAGTCATCAATAAAAATATCTGCAGTTACATCCTAAACACCCTGTATATATATATGCGTTGCATATCTAAGCCAGTAGTAGTGATCAAGATGTTTACTTGTTCTAAAGTGGAGTCTGGCTAAGTTCAAAATTGTACTATTGAGATAACGCTCCCCCCCCCCCCCCCCCTCAGCGACACTGACTCTCTGTTTAAATCATAACGAAGATATCTGTGTATGCTATCTATCCTTTAATATTACTCGGTGGCCAGCGCCCTTTAGTTTACTCACATGCCTAATGAGCTTATTTTTTTGCTTATAAGCGCCCTACAGCCATCCAGCGTAGCTTTAACTTTATGGTACTTGAAACCATTTGAAACGCTGTTGACTTTTGGGCGCGTCTAGGTGCGTGTTTAAAAAGAAATCTCCCGCCGAAGGTTCGAGTTTAAGTAGTGTGAGTCTAGGGACCGATGACCTATGTAGTTTGATCCCTTAGGAAATCACACACATGTTTTTTTTTTAAAAAGAAAAACAAACTTCAGTTAAGTGTATCTACATAGTTAGAGCAGTTGTTTGGTTATTTTCATTTCCGAATTCCTTGAAAATACTAGTTGCGCAGAAAAGGGAGTGGTTCACGTCAAATTATTTGTGTGGTCACATGTGACCGACATGACTGAAGTTCCCTTTGGCCGAAATGATGCATATGTATTGTAATTAATTTATTTACGGAGACAAGTTAAACGAGACTACATTATTCGATGCCTCTTGACTTGATACATTTGTTGGCTCAGAATAACGTATAAACATTATCCCAAATTGTTCTATCCGAGATACACCTCGGAGTGTTCTTTGATAAAATTTTAGTTCTCTCTTATAGCCTGAGTAATAATATTTTGCCTTTGTATTTATTTAAGATATGGTAACCTTGTGTTTGTACTTGATTTGCTCGGTGAAGAGTGCTAAACGGAAGAATAACTCACTAATTGTTCTGCGTAAGAGGATTTATTTTCATGTCTGCCGCCTGCCTCAGTCGGATTTTCAGAGCTCGTATGCCATATCACAATAGTTCATTGGTTTTGGGGGGATGTAACTGAGTGAGTACATTTGAAGTTACCCACAGCCTTGAAAAACAGGCAGTTTGTGCGTGTCTTGTAAACGCTTGCGAGGTGAACAAAGAGAATTCTCGTTACATTTGCTGATACGCTGTGAAACCTTTGTTAAACTGAAACTGAGATTATTTTTTTGCGGGAATTATTTTGAACAATCATTGTAATATGTCGAAGCTACAGTGTTACTGCATTATGGTGTACCGACTTACAAAGTGAGCCTCTGAATGTTCCTTGGAACTGACGTTACTACTTTTTTGAGCTACCTAATAATAAATAATAACTACCTAATAAAATAATCTTCTGAAATAGGAACTTATTCGTTCTTACTAGTAATGTTCAGCTCTTCGGCAATCACGACCCATGTTTCTGCCATTTTTACCCTCATTTTTGTAGAAGTGGTGTGACGTGTCGTAAAGATACACGTACTTTCTCACGTATTATGTCAACAATTCAGTTTCTTCTCCCATACTAAAAAAATTTTCTCAACGAACTAATACGGGTTACCTGGATCACGCGATAATTTTGTGATTTTGTACAAACGTATCACCTGAGGCGTGTGTTTCATCATACAACTATATCCCCGATAGCTGCGAACAGCAGTCGCTGCCGGACGCGGCAGACCGCTTCCTGCGTGCCAAAGCCATTACGGGGAACTGCATAGTTGTCTGGACGGTCTGCAAGCGTTGGAGCCCACCCGCCTCTTCCGCGCCGCAGACCGTCCGCGTCACTTAAATAAAAAGAAACAAATTGGTGCGTGCAGAAAAACTTTGTTTCAGCAAAAGTATTTCACTAACGTCGTAAGAAGATTGCTATGCAGAGTATTTCAAAAATTTTCTACAACGTCTGGAAAGTTAGATACTGATGCTTTAAACAGTAATGTTGGGAGAAGAACACACGTATGGCAGATCATCGCATAAAGACCATAAGAACTGGGAATTGCGTTTGAAGGCATGACAGAAGATCAGTGAAAATATAATACTGGGTTTTAATAGTTTGGAAGAGGCAGATGAAAAGAAAGATGGATGGTAAACTCAGATTTTCTTTGTATTTTTATATTCTTTATCTAAGAAATTCATAATTACGTACAGTTAAAGAATTTCAGAAATTCAAAATTCAGTCTCTGCACAGCAGAATGGATACTAATACAAAACAATTTTGCACTAATGAATATTTCTGTCCGTGAGACGTTTGGTGACTATGTGATATCTGTGAGCGCACAGCTACTGTACCATCAAAATATTCTGCGAATTTATCTCGTAGAGTATTACTCGACCTACTGACAGATGCAGATTCTTCCGTATCTACCAAAAGAATAACATATTGGGTGACTTCAGATATTTATCCATTTCTTTTCTAAGAAAATTATTCAAATGCAACACGATTTGACAATAAACATTGCTAGATCAACATTGACATTCAGGGGTGGGTGCAAAACTTTCCACCTGTGACCTGAGAAACTGAAAGTGCAATCACTAAACTTCTGTACTCGAGTAAGTCAGTAATTACAAATCTTTTTTGTCGGTTCAAATTTATTCACCATACGCCTTAAAAACAGGTTGTGGTAAGTCGGAGTATTAGATATCCTTTACTGATATTTAGGTGTCAGACTGTCTTGTATTCTAGCAGAAACCTCATCAAAAGAAGGAATAGACATACGAAAACAGTTATAAAATTTATCTTCGTTATTACGCAATTTGGAATACAGTGTGACGAACGATTCCTTCGTGCATCTTTGTTTCACGATAGGATACACAGAGAATCTTCCCCCGCATGTGGAATTTCTCTTTTTGTATATAAGATAAGTTGAATTGGCTTTTAATTGCAGCGAGCTCATCTCTGTACTTGCGATCAAACAGCACGATGTGCTACAGCACAGATCACAGAGCACAGAACAGCGCACTCGCTCGTATGCACAAAATCACGCGCACAAGCCCGACAGGGACAACCATTGACGCAGGTCCGCCAGCCGTGCGCGGAACGCGGAGCTCGGACCATCTCCTTAAGTGTGTAACGGGCCTTAGCAGCGCCAGTTATGTTGATAGTTTGAGTGGAGCAGTTTATTGCCCGACGGATCGCTGTAACAGTTCTGAAACGATTGCCATGATGTGCTTATTTCGTCTTAGGAATCAAGTTCAAGTCACAAGGGCTTAAGTCCGGGGAGTGCCGTGGGTGGTACAGCACTGCCCAGTCCCATCGACCAATTAGTCAAAACATGCGTCATATGCGCCCTAGTATTGCCCTGCAAACTATTGAGCGAGTCATGCAGGAAATTCGCCAGTTTTTTTCTCTAACCTGGTCGCAGACTATGTTCCAAAAATGATCACATATTGCAAAAGCTGTTACGACTGTGTTTAATGTTTAAATGCAGGTAGATGTACCGTATTACCACGACGTGGTAAGTTTCTGAGTATAACACTTCCCACCAAAAAGATATGCCACGATCAGCAAACACGGTGGATTTCTGTAAATAAAGTTCCTTGCGCCTCGTGTTGTAAAGATGTCTCGTAGCCGTAATCCCGTTTGGTTTCTTCTCCACTGGCTGTAGGCTCTAACCTGCATGCAGTAAAGAACGCATGACGAAGTGGCAGATGGATAAGAATTTAGTGCTATTAAAAATTACATTACAGAATGTTGGGATGCCACCTGATTTTTATTTCTCTTTACAGAATCAAAAAATCAAGAGGACGATTCTAGAAGCTAGTCTGCTATCATCATTCATGGTAAAGTTTCCGTATTCTAACTATTTCTAGAGCACCCCAAAACTTAACAATAAGACAGCTTCACAGGAACTTAAAAATCACACAAAATCCACATCTCTCAGAAGAAAGTCGCCCAAGGCAATTTCAGTAAATTATTCTGTCTTAAAGCGAAATTACATTTTACACACCAATTCAAGTATTGCCTCAGCCGAAAATGATCACAGATTTGTAGTGTGCTATCAGAACAGTTTGGCACGTGTCCTCTCAGGGTGCCCCTGTTATCGGTCCGTAGTTTACGCCAATGACTATCAACGTTAACTGAGATTTGTATTTAGATTTTTGTGAGTGGGTTGAAGCTCTATGAAGTTATTAGTGACAAGCTATCATTGTAAGCAACGTCATAAGCGCGGCTGGAGATGTATATTAATATTTAAACAGTAAATGTGCACTGAAGTCACAAGTCATGGGATAACGCCTTACATCGTGTCGGACCTTCTTTTGCCTGCGTAGTGCAGCAACTGGACGTGGCATTGTCTGAACAAGTCGTTGGAAGTTCCCTGTAGAAATATTAAGCCATATCGCCTCTATAGCCGTCCATAATGGCGAAAGTGTTGCAAGTGCAGGATTTTGTGCACAATCTGATGTCTCGCTTATGAAGCATTAATGTCAAATGGGATATACGTCGGGTGACCTGGGTTGCCAAATCACTCGCTCAAATTGCCCAGAATGTTCGCCGAGCCTAATGCAACCAATTGTGGCCCGATGATATGGCACATTGTCATCCTTCAAAATTTCATCAATTTTGGGAACATGAAGTCCATGAATAGCAGCAAATGGTTTTCAAGTATCTGAACATAACCATTTCCAGCAAATGATCCGTGTAAACACAGCCCACACCATTATGGATCCACATCAACTTACACATTGCCTTCTTTACAACGTTGCTTCATGGGGTCTGCGTCAAAATTGAATAGTATCATCAGGTCTTAGCAGCTGAAATCGGATCTCATCTGACCAGGTCAAGGTTTTCCAATAATCTAGGGTCCAACTGATAAGGTCACGAGCCCAGGAGAAGCGCTACAGTCGGCGTCGTGCTCTTAGCAAAAGCACTCGCGTCGGTCGTCTGCTGCCATAGTTCATTAACGTCAGATTTCGCCGCACTGTCCTAACGGATACGTTCGTAGTACATTTCCCATTGATTTCTGCGGTTTCTTCACGCAATGCTGTTTGTCTGTTAGCACTGACATCTCTACGCAAAGGCCGCTGCTCACGGTTGTTAAGTGAAGGTCGTCGACCACGGCGTTTCCTTGGAGGGTTACTACCTGAAGCGTGGTATTTTCGGCACATTCTTGACACTGTGGATCTCGGAATATTGAATTCCCTAACGATTTCCGAAATGGAATGTTCCATATGTCTATCTCCAACTATCATTCCATGTTCAAAGTCTGTTAATTCCTGTCGTGCGGCCCTAATCAAGTCACAAGCCTTTTCACGTAAATCACATGAGTACAAATGACAGATCCGCCAATGCACTGCCCTTTTATGTCTGTTGTACGCAATACTGCCGCCATCGTTATACACTCCTGGAAATGGAAAAAAGAACACATTGACACCGGTGTGTCAGACCCACCATACTTGCTCCAGACACTGCGAGAGGGCTGTACAAGCAATGATCACACGCACGGCACAGCGGACACACCAGGAACCGCGGTGTTGGCCGTCGAATGGCGCTAGCTGCGCAGCATTTGTGCACCGCCGCCGTCAGTGTCAGCCAGTTTGTCGTGGCATACGGAGCTCCATCGCAGTCTTTAACACTGGTAGCACGCCGCGACAGCGTGGACGTGAACCGTATGTGCAGTTGACGGACTTTGAGCGAGGGCGTATAGTGGGCATGCGGGAGGCCGGGTGGACGTACCGCCGAATTGCTCAACACGTGGGGCGTCAGGTCTCCACAGTACATCGATGTTGTCGCCAGTGGTCGGCGGAAGGTGCACGTGCCCGTCGACCTGGGACCGGACCGCAGCGACGCACGGATGCACGCCAAACCGTAGGATCCTACGCAGTGCCGTAGGGGACCGCACCGCCACTTCCCAGCAAATTAGGGACACTGTTGCTCCTGGGGTATCGGCGAGGACAATTCGCAACCGTCTCCATGAAGCTGGGCTACGGTCCCGCACACTGTTAGGCCGTCTTCCGCTCACGCCCCAACATCGTGCAGCCCGCCTCCAGTGGTGTCGCGACAGGCGTGAATGGAGGGACGAATGGAGACGTGTCGTCTTCAGCGATGAGAGTCGCTTCTGCCTTGGTGCCAATGATGGTCGTATGCGTGTTTGGCGCCGTGCAGGTGAGCGCCACAATCAGGACTGCATACGACCGAGGCACACAGGGCCAACACCCGGCATCATGGTGTGGGGAGCGATCTCCTACACTGGCCGTACACCACTGGTGATCGTCGAGGGGACACTGAATAGTGCACGGTACATCCAAACCGTCATCGAACCCATCGTTCTACCATTCCTAGACCGGCAAGGGAACTTGCTGTTCCAACAGGACAATGCACGTCCGCATGTATCCCGTGCCACCCAACGTGCTCTAGAAGGTGTAAGTCAACTACCCTGGCCAGCAAGATCTCCGGATCTGTCCCCCATTGAGCATGTTTGGGACTGGATGAAGCGTCGTCTCACGCGGTCTGCACATCCAGCACGAACGCTGGTCCAACTGAGGCGCCAGGTGGAAATGGCATGGCAAGCCGTTCCACAGGACTACATCCAGCATCTCTACGATCGTCTCCATGGGAGAATAGCAGCCTGCATTGCTGCGAAAGGTGGATATACACTGTACTAGTGCCGACATTGTGCATGCTCTGTTGCCTGTGTCTATGTGCCTGTGGTTCTGTCAGTGTGATCATGTGATGTATCTGACCCCAGGAATGTGTCAATAAAGTTTCCCCTTCCTGGGACAATGAATTCACGGTGTTCTTATTTCAATTTCCAGGAGTGTATGTGCATACCGCTATACCACGACTTGTCACCTCAGCGTGAATGAGGATGCTTCATGGGAAGCTTTGCAACTGAATGCCTGCCGATAGTAAAGGTTCCATCATTCTTTCACCCACCCCACCGTTCTCTTGCTTTGGGACCATATAACGCGTCGTATGACGTGTACGGTTCTCGTTATCTTACAGTGACATCAGTCTTCCTACGGTGATTATTAAAACGTAGGAATAAAAGTGTAATGAATGTAGGTGGAGATATAGCATGTGCGTGACATACCACCAACAAAAATTTTTCTTAAGCTCCAACTTTACTAATTCTTTATCTGCACTGTTACGGGACTTTTCCGTAATATTTTGATTTCAGTATTTCAAAATTACTTTAAATTTTAAGGAATTCGTCTCTAGTGTCAAAATACAGTGACGAACAGAAAATACTAGCGTCAAGAAGGAGTTGTGTGACATAAATGAAAGAAATAAAGTTTGGAGACTTGTTTCTACATCTGAAAGACGATGTCTATTCACATTTCTTACCAGTCGCATAAAAATGATGCTAGTTGCGCCACTAAGAGGATGGAAATTAGGTTTGCTTTAAATATACGCTGTAACAGGCGTGAGCGTTAGTTACCTTTTAGACTGGATGAGGTGAGTTTATGTTAGTCACCTTTTAGGTGACAAAGACGCCATTATCAACACCTCACTGAGTTTGAACGAGGTCCTATAATGGGGCTACGAGAAGCTGGATATTGCTTCTACGATACTGCAGAAAAGCTTGGCAGGAATGTTGCCACTGTATATGATTGCTGGCAGGGGTGGTTACGGGAATCTATGGTCGGAGGAACACCGGACTCCAAACGGCCACGTGGCACTACCGAGAGGGTAGACTATCGTGTACGGCGTATGGTTCTGGCGCATCGTACTGCATCTGCATCAGAAATTTGAGCAGTAGTTGGCACCACAGTGACACAACGAACTGTTACAAATCGGTTACTTGAAGGACAGCTCCGAGACAGTCGCCCTGTAGCGTGAATTTCACTGACCCCAAACCACCGCCGTTAACGACTTCAGTAGTGTCAAGCGAGAGCTCATTGGAGGACAGGGTTGAGGTCTGTTGTGTTTTCTGATGAAAGCTGGTTCTGCCTCGGTGCAGTTGATGGCCGCTTTTTTGTTAGGAGGGCAGTTGAGTACTTTCAACCTATCTGCCTGCTTGACGGACACACAGGACCTACGCCTGGAGCTATGTTCCAGGTTATGATTTTGAAATTTCGACGAAAATGGGGGTACGCTATGGGGAGAGACGGGTAATATACAACATATGCAAGATCCACGAGGGAGTAATACGAGTAGAAGATCAAGAACGAAGTGATCGGATTAAAAAGGGTGTAAGACAGAGATGTAGTCTTTCGCCCCTTGCATTCAATCTATACATCGAAGTAGCAATGATGGAAACAAAAGAAAGGTTCAGGAGTGGAATTACAAATTCATGGTGAAAGGATATCAACGATATGATTTGCTGATGAAATTGCTATCCTCAGTGAAAGTGAAGAATTAGATGATTTGCATAATGGAATGAACAGTCTAATGAGTACATAATATGGACTGAGAGTAAATCGAAGGAAGACTAAACTAATGAGAAGTAGTAGAAATGGGAACAGCGAGAAACGTAACAACAGGATTGATGGTCACGAACTAGATGAAGTTAAGGAATTCTAATACCTAAGCAGCAAAATGATCAGTGATGGGTGGAGCAAGGAGGACATCAAAATCAGATTAGTAGTGGCAAAAGGGCATTCCTGGCCAAGAGATGTCTACTAATATCAAACAAACACCTTAATTTCAGGAAGAAATTTCTGAGAATGTACGTTTGGAGCACAGCATTGTATGGAAGTGAAGCATGGACTGTGGGAACTTACTGATGCTAGTTCTTTATTTAATAAGGTTGTTGGAGACAGGGCTGCCCCATTTAGGTAGAGCTGTCAATAAATCAGAGTGTTTCTGCTAGGCAGAACAGATAAGAAGTTACTAATATCTTGCTTAGTCAGTGAATTGCCATAACCTAGTACCAGTAAGATGGGTATAGAGGAATTGTGGGCAACGTTTAAGCAGATTGTAAATCGTGCTCTGGAAAATTATGTGGCTCGTAGGAGGATTAAGGACGGAAAAGACCGGCCATGATTTAATAACGACAATAGCAACATGCTGAGGAAGCAGAGGCTGTTGCACTCTCGGTTCTAACGAGAACGCACGAAAAACGACAAGAAAAAGGTTAGCAGAGTTTCGTGCGTCTGCGAAAATATCTACACGCGAAGCATACAACTACTAACACCGTCATACCTTAGCAAAATATGTGGGAGAGAACCCGAGAAAATCGCCGAACGGGTCTATGGCTTCCATGCAGTCACTTGTTGACCAGGCTGCAAGGCAGTTGAAGATAGCGAAAGGAAAGCCGAAGTTTTAAATTTCATCTTCAAGAAATCGTTCACGCAGGACAATTATACAAACATACAGTCATTTGACCATCGGACGGTTTCCCGCATGGACGACATAGTAATAGTGTCCCTGGCGTAGAGGAAACACTGAAGGATTTGAAAGCGAATATATCACCAGGTCCGGTTGGTATCCCAAATCTGTTTTTGAAAGAATACTCTACGGCACTGGCCCCTTATCTATTCTCGGATTTATCGTGAATCTCTCTCTCTCTCAGCACAAAGTTCCAAGCAACTAGAAACAAGCGCAAGTGACTCCTGTATATAAGAAGGGTATAAGAACGGACCCACAAAATTACAAACATATTTCCCTAACTTGGCTTGCTGTGGAATCCTTGAACGTATTCTCAGTCCGAATATGATATACCTTCTTGAGTCTTAGAACCTTATGTCTATGAATCATCACGGTTTTAGAAAGCATCGCTCGTGCGAAACTCAGTTTACGCTTGTCTCACATGATATATTACGAACCATGGTTGAAGATTAGTAGGATGATTCCTTATATGTAGATTACCTGAAAGCATTTAACACGGAGCCCCACAGGAGGCTGTTAACGAAGATACGAACATAAGGAGTAAGTTCACAGATATAACAGTGGCTCGAAGATTTCTTACATAATGGAACCCAGTATGTTGTCCTCGACGGCGAGTGTTCATCAGACACAAGGGTATCGTCAGGCTTGCCTCAGGGAAGTGTGATAGGACCGCTGTTGTACTCTTTATATGTAAATGATTTGGCGGACAGTGTCAGCAGCAATCTGCGATTGTTTGCTGAAGATACTGTGGTGTACGGTAAGGTGTCGAAATTGAATGACTTTAGAAAGATACGACTTAGACAAAACTTCCAACTAGCGTGGTGAATGGCAGCTAGCTATAAATGAGGAAAAATGTAAGTTAATGCGGATGGGAAGGAAGAACAAGTCTGTAATGTTTGGATACATTGTTGGTAGTGTCCTGCTTGACGCAGTAAAGTAGTTTAAATATCTGGGCGTAACTTTGCAAAGCGATATGACATGGAACGAGCATATGAGACCCGTGGTAGGTAAGGCAAATAGTGGACTTCGATTTATGTGGTGAATTTTAGGAAAATGTGGCTCATATGTAAAGGAGACCACATATAGGACGCTGGTGTACGTATTCTTGAGTACTGCTCGAGTGCTTGAGATCCATACCACGTCGGATTGAAGGAAGACGTCGAAGCAGTTCAGAAGTGGGCTGCTAGATTTGTTGCCGGTAGGTTCGAACACTCAGCTGTTACGGAGATGGTTCAGGAACTCAAATGGGACTCCCTGGAAGGAAGGCGACCTTCCTTTCGAGGGACACTATTGCGAACCGACATTTGAAGCTGACCACAGAAGGAATCTATCGCCGCCAATATACATTCGCATAAGGACCACGAACGTAAGACACGAGATATTCGCGCTGATAAGGAGGCATATAATCTGTTACGCCGTCGCCAAGGTAGCCCATGCGGGCCGGCAACACATCGAAAACGATACAGGACCGAGATTGCCTATGCCCAAAGGCGTAAGCAATGGTAAACATCGGCTGTTTTGGAAACAGACATTTCACGTACTACTTCCTGCAGAGGGAGTTCGAGATGGCTTGCAGGAAGTATTACTACACCAGCATCTGATTGGCTGACCAATACTATTTAAAGGCTAGAACCAGCACCGGACGTCAGTTCACGCCGAATACCGACCTCAAGGACGTCTCCACCGAAGACTACGTCTTCGCCATCGGAATACGACTTGGAATTAAATGTATGTGTGTTACAACGGACTCTTGTGGGAAAATTAGAAGTTATCTTTTGCTGCCTGTAGTAGGAAATTCTTATTGGCTTTGTGATTGTGACTTTACGTTGTTATTCAGTCATTTCCATGAAGACACACGTAAATAAAAGTTGTATTGTAAAAACCTTCGAATTGTCAGTTACAACATAATCAGTCTTTTTCCCTTGCTCTATTTGCGAACGGAATAGGAAAGGGAATGACTAGTAGTGGTATAGGGTACTCTCATCCTCACACCATACTATGGCTTGCGAGGGAAGCATACCGGTTTGGACGTAAATTTAATCTACCTATTAAGATGTCACTCCATCCATTTATAGGCACACAAAACTCAAGGAAGACTGTTGTCTCTTATTTATCGAGAAAAAACTGCTAACTGTCTCTCGGTAAAAAATCTTCGTATTGGCTTCTAATTTTGTTAGTGCTGTCACTTCACGAGACGTATGTGAGAGGTAGTAATGTTTGCCCACAGTACTTAGAAGAAGCGACATAGAACTCAACCGTCAACTCCTCTTTCGTCACAGTATCGTTTACCTGCCGCATTCTCATGAATCTTCCAGTCTTCGATATATAGCATTTGAATGTACACGATTTTCACGAGTAAGAAATGTCCCCCGCGAAGTCACAGACCCCTGCTAATTCTCTCGAAATCCAACCACGTTCTGACAGCACTGTTCCATTATTTAGAAGGCTGTACAGCCCTCTACCCGTCCTGACTAGACAGAGAGGTATCATAACGAGAAAAATAACACATTAACGTACTGGAGGACTGTACAGAGAAATTAAGAAGCATAACACCTACAGTTCATCAGAATCCAAGGACGGTCTATAAATATCAGCATATACATGTCATGATCTCCTTTAATGTATTCCTATGACTACTACATTAGAAATACAGCAGCTCAGTGGTGTCAGAGCATTCGTTGACAGCACAGTCTGCCCTCTCCCCCTCCCCCTCTCTCTCCCCGAGCTCCCCACTCCCCTCCCCCTCTTCCTGTTACCACCTCCCCTTCCTCCCCCGTCCCTTCTTACATTATTTCCCCCCTCTTACCCCTTTCCAACCCCTTCCCCCTCTCCACATGTCCCTTTCTCCCTTTCCTCCACATCCCCCCCCCCCAAACTCTCTCCGCTCTCCCTCTCCCCCACTTTTCGACCAGAAGTCTCAGCGTAGTTACTAAGAATTCACCGACCTGTTGGCTCTTGTTTGTGGCAGTGGGGACAAGTCCTGGCTGTGGCGTTCTCTGGTAGTTGCATTGTTAGCATTGTTCACTAGGTCAGTCGGTCCCTGCATGTCTAAGATGTGCACACAGACCGAGAAATTTTCCAACAAGGCAACACTTCCAACCTGTAATAGTGTAATTACGTAACTAGGACATGTAATTACTGGATGTGAGATTTTCCCGCCAAATAAGGAGATTCAGCCTCTGAAAAACAGTGGAATACATCTACTGATACTGTATTTGCTAAGGTTGTAGGGGGAGGGGGGAGGGGAACTTTCAGAGTTGGCAGTATGGACCAGTCCATAGAAAAAAAATTTCCAGTAAACCTAGGTTCTAAAATGCAAACCTGAGGAGCTATGAGCACTTCATCTTCGCTACTGTGGAACACATCTCCTCTACTGGAAAAGTGCTCATCGCTCTTAAGGTATGCATTTTAGAGCCCATGTTTAATGGACATTTTTTTCTTATGTTGATACATACTACCACCTCTGAAAGCTGCGTTCAGTACCGTCCAAGCAATAACAGTACCAATACGATGCACAAGTATCCCACTGTGAGTTATCAGAAAGGTTTTCGGTTATAACTTTCGACTTGTTCGTTTCCAGTAGAGGGAAGCTTACTTCAGATTGATACATTTACAGACAGTGGAACTCATAACTTTGATGCTCTGTAGCGTCGACGACGCCTCTCCCAACGGCTTGGACGACATCCTCTCGGCCCTGTCGACGCGAGAAGGTCGTTTTAACTAGGTTGCGTACTGGGCACTGCCCTTTTAGCCATCACAATTTGTTGAGGCTTATTCCTCCAACACTATGTGCACATTGCGCCCAACTTTTAACTGTCTACCATTGCCTGACGGAATGCCCATTGTTTTTAACAGCTTACGTTCCCGTTTGTATTTGCCGCCAGAGGTATCGACCGTTTTAGCTAACGACGAGCAGGCAGTCGACCACTTTTTACTTTTTATCCGTCGTAGCAATATAGCGAAGGCCATTTAATTCTTAGTTCTGGATCTCCATTTCTCTGTGGCGTATTTTGTAGACCTTTCTCCACGTCCCTGGTTTTAGCTGTGTTATCTTTCGTCGAGTGGAATTGACGTGTAGTCGTTTATAACTCCTCTCTTTGTCTTCCTGTTCTACAGTATTGACATGCGGGCGTATGACCCTAGTTGTTTCTGCGCCCGAAAACAAAAACATAGAAATCTCCCAGGCCCGTGGCAGCCAGCAACTCGCTTCCACTCTACAGCCTGCAGTTCTACGTCCATCACGATAGCAGTCGCTTAGGGCGAGCCAGCCTAGTCCCAGCTACTGGACAACGCGCCGCTCCAGCGCCATCTTGCTTTAGCAACAACTTCTCACGCTTAAGTTGAGGTAGCAACACTGTGCGCTACTATTCATGAGGATCGTCTGCTCTGGCGCGTCGGTGCCCGCACATTCGGATCCGAGGTTTATCACTCGCCGCCCGCCTTTTGCCAATTGCAAACACACAAAAATTGGCTGCCTTCATTGTCGTCTTCTCCATCTGCCTTGATCTACTGAGTCCACGCAACTACCTCTAGAAGTGTTTAACTTGAAATGTGAAACATCCTGTGTAATTCTTGCGATTCTCCCCCTCTCCCCGCCTATCTCTCTCCCCGCCCCTCTCTCTCCCCCCTATCCCTCTCTGGTGTATGCTCGACTATCCAATGGACCTGCAAGTTAGAGAATGGTAAGGATAGGATGTGGGCAATTCAGCGGTAAGATGAAAGTATACAATATTTCTCATCATCAGTATTACTGTTGTAACCTGTTGTGACCGCGACCGGAACGCCTGCAGGGTGGTCGAGAAAGCGCCACGCAATAAGCAACGGAGTGACAGAGACAACCAAACGAATCCAAGACGTCCACTAATAATGAAAACAAAGAACGATGTGTCGAGACTCACGCAGCGATTAGACTCGCTGGCTGAGCGAGAGGCAGGCTCTTAAATACTCTATCGGGCTATTGGCCGCTGGAACCACGGGTTCCACACTAAATGCGGGTCAGGACGTGCGCGCCGCCACAGCTTACGGCGTGATGGTGCAGAGACCTGTAGGGGTCTTCGACGTCCATGACGTCTGGCGGGGATTCAAATTCCGCGGCGCGCGGTACCAGAATTACACTGGCAGATGAATTGGTTTTCCCTATGGTGGTACGTTGGTGACAATGTTCCGTCTGATATTTTGTCACATGGTCGTGCAGGTGTTCCATAGTTAGCTGTTCATTTTGTGAGACTTTAATCTGATCCCGGGAGGCAAGAAGGGATGCGTCTAGCGTGTCATTTAACTAAGTTAGTTTATCCGCGGTCAGGATCTTAAAGGGTATATCCAGTAGTTAGATGAACGAGTAGGTTATGTTTAGCATTCTCGTTCTAGTGATGGTGTGGGGTAACCAGAATGTAGATACTCATACGTCATATCGTGTACCATTTATCACCAGCCCTTGCTCTGTGGTTCTAGTCGCCGCACGCCATCAAAATGACATTGTTCGTAGCAGGTGCAAATGACTGGTTCCGGTTTTGCCACTGTGAATGTTCAAAGAAATAGTACTTCCAATTGCATTTTCAAAGTATTATTTTTCTTTTGCAGTTTAGCCATGTTCAGAGAATTTTTCGATTCAGAATGTTTCAGAACATTCCATAGTATTCGGGAACTATCATGTTATACTCTGCACGGCGATCAATAAGAATTCTGTTTGAGTCCCAGAAAATGATGGCCATTATAGTCGGGAGATAATATCAACTTCGCGTTGATTTGAATGCTTCTTCGTTTCTGCGTGAAGTCCGAACCCAACGTCGCATGCGCAGTTATATATATAAAGTTATTTGAACTCTCTCTAGCAGTGAGTAAACCTTTGTGTTCGCATGTACTGAACAAATGTGGCACCAGTTTTGCATTAAACACTATCCTAGTTAATTCTTCTCATGAATTGGGCCGCACTCTCGCTTCTGATGTCCTGGTTCCATACATCTTTAATCTTTGATCTTATATCCTTCGAATGCAACATCTTCAAGTGAGATACGTCACTCGTTTCTTATCTATTGGAAATGAAGAACAGACTCTTTATAAACCGAAATCAATGTTGGGTGAATTTTCGTTGGCAGTAACGATCCTATAATAATTTTGTTACTGAACAGTACGCCATTCGAGTCATTTGAACGAAACGCGAATAGCGCTATTTTAAAAATATAAATAGTATGCAGTTTTGAAGAGGTAGTTCCCAAGTGACTGACATTGCTGCTGAACGTGATAGGACAAAAAAAGAAATTTCATTAATACCGACGTCATTTCAGACCGAGACTGACAAGGAAACAGTAAATTCTATGGAGCCACAAAATTTTGATAATATGCTCAATAACATGAAATGTCTCACAGGTAGTAAAAGATATATTAAATTAAGCTTAAAATCATTCCTTCAGGACAACTTCTTCAATCTCAGACGAATTTTTAATTAAAAACTAACACATGTAGAGCTGGAAAAAACTATATTTAACTGTATAGTTAGTTACATGATTGATATTAAAGACTAATGTATTTAATTATTTTATAGGCAGCGTGTACTTTAGTCACATGTAAATTGCCAGCATGCAACCACACTCAAAAACAAATCACGTACACGTTGCCTGTAAACTGATGTTTCCAGTTATTTTCATAACACTTTTGCGAATAGTCTAACTACTGTCTCTTCGCCTTGCTTGAAGTCCCGCCCAATGCAACCTAATTTTTATTTCGTACCATAATTACGTCGTTCACATAAGTCACATGGTCTGCTTGTTTGAGTTCCTACATCTACCGGTAATTCCCAATATGCATCTCAGCAATACTTGTTGCAGAACTCTCACCTTTTGAATGGTTTTCTCATTAAAAGTCGATGTCTCGGTGCCACAAGCCAGAAATGACAACGCGCCGTGATTGCAACTGTTCTTGTGATAAACCTATTTGATTTACCAAAAATAAATCCTGAAATTTGTAGGTTTATTGTTAATAAATAACTTTAATCTCACAGTAACCGTATTTCAGATCTTTTTCCAAAATTGTTGTTTCTTTTCACTATAGCATTTTATCTGCACTAGAAGCAAGGAGTATGAGTATAACCTTTTATCTACATGTGCATCTACATATATGGTCCAGAAGCTACCATTTGGTACATGGCACAGGGCATTTTGTACTACTGCTAGTCATTCACGATCGTGTTCCACTAGTGTATGAAGTGAGGGATGAACATCTGTCTATATGTTCGCTACAGACCCTGATTTCTCTTGTTATCGCAGACCTTACATGAGATGCGCGTTGTTGGCTGTAGGATCTTGCTGTAGTCTGTCGCAAATGTCTTAACTTTCTCAACAGTGCTTCCCGAAAAGAACGCCTTCTGATCTCCAGGGACACCCATTTGAGCTCGCTAAGAATTTCCTAAGTATTCGTGTCATCATCAAATCTACTGGTAACAAATCTAGCAGCACGCCTCTGAATTACTTCAATCTCTTTCTTTAATCTGACTTAGTGGGGATCCCAAACATTCGAGCAGTACTCGAGAATGGGTTGTGCAAATGTTCTGTACGGAGTCTCTTTGAAGAAACAGAAGAAACACCTTCTCTACAACCGACCTTAAATGTCCGTTATATTTCATTTCTCTCTGCGTTGTCACAACTAGATATTTAATCGACATGACTGTCTGAAGCACAACAAAACGGATGTTTTCCAGAGACGTTCCGTTAACTCTAGTTACTTTTCATTTTTCGCCGTTTAAGAGCCTCGGAACTTCTTTCGTGGCTTATCAGTATAGTTTTTCGGGCATGGACTCTTCTTTTATGACTTACCTTTAAATTTTGTATTTCTCACTTCCTCGATATTGTCTAATAGATGCTATAGCACAGACATATTCTTCAGTGTACTAACACTGGTCACATCAGTGCCTTGTTTCTCAAGAGCTGTCATCACATATTTTCTGCACCCGATAATTGAATCATAAGCTTTCTCTATGAATCTTCTTTGTAAAATTTCCCATAAAATGATCAGTTTTGCTATGCACATTATCTTCTAAATCCATCTTCTTACTTTGTGATTAAAATCCTATACTTTTCTGTTTGGTAGGTCGTAACTTTATTTAGTTCCTTGTATAATTATGAACTATCTGTGTTCCCTGTCATCCCTTGAGGGATACTAAAATTTATAGAGATCGTGAAATGCTTAAAAAATTTTATCTTTGTTGGTAGTTCCTGTACCGTCTGCTGTCTTAACTTATAAAACGTGATGTCTGAGAAACTAGTATTTCTATTTAGCTTCCATCATACTGTAATAATTGTTTTCAGTCGTTTCTCATAGCAGAGTTTCATTAGACATTATATTCTCTCGGAGGCAATTCCAAATGGTTTTGTTCAGTTTGGAGTAGGGGTTGGGAAATGCACTCTCGGGGGCGCGGGCGCCTGTGAGTGCCCACACAGTTTGCCCTCGGGCGCTCTCAGCCAGCAGCCACATGCCTCCACCTCCCTCCTAACATCAAGCGATTTTTTTCGGGTGCGCGTGATCGCGCTGCAAGGCGGGCCTCTTTCATTTCGTGTCGTTGATATTCTAAGTGGCATTCGTGGTAGGACAAAATTAGTGAGAGGGAAATGGCTGACGAAGATGCGCAAAAGGAAAATCTATCGAATCCCTACGCTTTAACCCACAGTGGGAAGAAGAATACCTTTTTTATTAAAACACAAACCGGCCCTATATGCTATTTTATCGGCGTGGAAGAAGTAAGTTACGAAGAGACATTTTCGGATCCTTCAAGAGAAATTCGTGTTTACTTTGGATACTGAGGGAAAAAACGGCAAACTCCTCGAGCTAAAATAGAAGAGTGAGGTCAGTGATATCTTGAATATGTTACTACTATTTAGAACGCATTATATGGTTCTGCACTATATTTTACTTCTCCTTTGTAATGTATTTATAGTAGGAGAACCATGCCATCCGCAATGGTGGTGCACTGAGAGTGACCTATCACATAGCTCTTAAAATAGCCAAAACGGCTCGTTCCTTCTGCGGCGGAAGATTTGTTTTGCTGCCGTAACAATCTTGTGTCCAGTGGATCTATCTAATTTTCGAAACAGTTCTTCTTTCGCGGAGAACAGTTTGGAGTTGCATTGCAGAAATGGCAAACGACGTGGAAACACAACTGAAGGATAAGGGTAAAGATTTGGTTATTGTCTCTTTGGCGTTTGAAGAAAGCAAGGATGTAACGAATGTTACTGAGCTTTTTGCTGTATTTTGATGTGTTGACGCTGAGTTGAACTTGATGGAGGGACTCTTCGGTTAAGAAACAATGCACGATACAGCTACGGCCGACGATATATTTTCTTGCTTAGGAAACATTGTTGACGTATATGACCTTTATTGGGGAAAACTTTCATTGACTTTAATTCCTGTAATTATTGATCAAAGGTCTGTTTTGATAAGGAAAAGGGTGAAAGAAGTTACTATCCAGCAGGGAACACCAGCAATACACTGCGTCCTACATAACGTCAATCTGCTGGCAAAACGTGCCAGAATATCTGCCGTCATGAAACTCTTCGTAAAAACAGTTAATAAACTGACATCTCACAGTTTGGGACATCGGCAGTTTCAATCCTTCCTGGCGGAGTTATGGTGGCTGTGTCGAAGTGTTGTTTTAGAACTTTCTTTTTCGTAAAGAGACAGTGTAATTCAAGGAGTGTGTATTACATCTTGCATTTCTAACTGACCTTACAAACCACATACATGTTGTGAGTACAACTTTGCAGGGTAGACATAAACTAATTACCGATGTTTACGACACCGGCTTTGGGCTTTGAAGGAAATTTGCTATTGTAGATAAAGCGACTTCTAGAAAGGTTATTTGCGTATTATTTGAATGTTGCACCAATTACGAATGAAATAAATACTGAAAAGGAGACAAAGAGCGAACATTTCGATGAATTTGTTACGGTGCTAAGGCTTTGTTACAAAAGTTTAACCGTAGAATTAGTAACTGAAATCGATTTGAACTTCATTTTAGTTTATTTTTTTGCAACTCTTTTGCAGAGGAAGATGAAAGTACGCCTCCTGGAATTCAATCGGAGCTCACTGACTTTCAGTCCACTCATGTGCTTACGTAGAGGTTTCGTACTAAAGAAAATATTGCAGTGTTTACAAGAACTTCCCTCGACAACAGTTTCCGTAGTTGTTTCAAATACTGCTGAAGTCTGCGGTATGACCGGGGACCACATATTTGTGTGAAAGTTTTTTTCAACAATGAAATTAGCAAAAGCGCGTCTCAGGAGTAGTCTTATTGGCGTTCATCTGACTGGAGCAATGCTTCTGATGACGAGCCATCTCACTCCAAGCATCGAGTTGCTCGTGGAGAATATTTAAGGACAACAGTAGAGTGGTGAAAATAGCTGGTTCTTTGTTTTTTAGTAACAGGCCACCTCCGAACGTAACAAATCTCGGTTGGATGACATGTATTACGTTAAGAGATGTTTAATTAAAAAAAAAAACACGCTTTCTTAGCTTATTACTTTGTCTGCGTTGTATTTGTGACCAGGACATAGTAGACGAGAGTAATGTTTTATTCTCTTTTTTGATCCCTATACCCCCACTCTCCGTTCTCTACTGACCTGAACTACAGAATTTGGAACGTTTCGTGCTGCCTCTAATTGCTGTCAACATACGCAATGTATTGCTTTGTGGCGGTGCAGTACTCATTAAAGCGTAACGCAGTGAATAGAGTATAGTCTTTATTTCTTTCTTTGCCATTGTGTTATGTTCTATGGGAGAGCAGGCAGTCAACCACTTTTCTTTCGTCTGCTGGTGCTGCCGGAACGTATTCACGTGCCTCTCCACCCGTCCTTTTTCCGAACGAAGCTGGAACGATTCATTCATACGCAGAAGAAAGTGGGACAGGAAGTACGAGGTGGTCGCACAGGAAAAAAAAAAAAAAAAATTTGAAACAAAATTTCGTTCACAGACAAACATAGGAAACACACGGCTGTTCAATAACCTAGTAATTTCCAGAATTAAACTTGCACTCTGCAACGGAGTGTGCGCCGATATGAAACTTCCTGGTAGATTAAAACTGCGTGGCGGACTGAGACTCGAACTCGGGACCTTTGCCTATCGCGGGCAAGTGCTCTACCAACTTTTCCTTTTTTCTCTTTTTGTTCGTTATTGTTCGTTCTGTTTGTTCGGTGCGGACGCCCCATGACGATTGTTCATGTTCATCATTGATCCGTTGACTCAGTTTTTTATTACAGAGGGCTGCTAACCCTCTCACCGAACACGCTGAGATATCGCGCCGGCTGGGAGAGCTTCTGCGAAGTTTGGAAGGCAAGGGACGAGGTACTGGCGGAGGTAAGCCTGGAACGACGGGTTGTAAGTCGTGCTTGGGTAGTTCAGTTGGTAGAGCACTTACCCGTTGACTCAGTTTTTTATTACAGAGGGCTGCTAACCCTCTCACCGAACACGCTGAGATATCGCGCCGGCTGGGAGAGCTTCTGCGAAGTTTGGAAGGCAGGGGACGAGGTACTGGCGGAGGTAAGCCTGGAACGACGGGTTGTAAGTCGTGCTTGGGTAGTTCAGTTGGTAGAGCACTTACCCGCTAAAGGCAAAGGTTCCGAGTTAGAGTTCCCGTCCGGCACGCAGTTTTAATCTTCCAGGGAGATTCAGTCTAATAAATGATACGCACAGCCTTATGTGACGAGATGGCGCATAAAATCATGCACGCTAGAGTAAATTCATTTGCCATTCTTCACGACAGAATTATTATAAGTTCACTAGTATCACTTTTTCATTCGATGTCACTTTTGTGTAAGACAAGATTGGTCTTTATGGCTACACTTCCGCAGATACTATGCACATGTTATTTTGCGTCGCAAGTATTCATTGTATTGTCGTCCGTAATAATTACGACAGTGTTAACAGTACTAACTTGATTTCAAAGTCGAGCGTGAGCTGTCGATCGTGCATTATCGGCGGTCTTCAGTCCTGTTTGCGAGTAAAAGAATGCATGCTGCGCGCGCATCGTGCCCACACGGCGACGCACAACGCCCACAGTGCCCGCGGGTAGCTTACGTGCCCAGTCCCGATTTAATGTGTCCTGTCATTAGGAGCCGTAGTCCATTGGATATTATCTTCTGTTTTACTTAATTCATAACTACAACTTCTGTTGCCGATTGCATGGTTTTCATTCTAAATAATAACGCCTTTTGTTTATGTCTATATAACATTAATTTTTTTAGATTTAGAACTTTTTGTTTAATTTAATTCTGTTTACCTCCCCATTCTTAAGTAAATCCAGATAATTTAAATTTCTACATTCCTGCCTAATGAGTATTTTACTTTGAGCCTCGTACGAAGTTTTACGTTGCATATTATGAGTTTATGATCACAGAGAATTCGAAAGTTGATTAGGACCGCCACATGCTATGTAATTTCTGTATTGCTTCATAAATAGTAACAGTTTAATTAGCTCCGAGCTAAGAAAAAATGGTTCAAATGGCTGTGAGCACTATGGGACTTAACTGCTGAGGTCATCAGTCCCCTAGAACTTAGAACTACTTAAACCTAACTAACCTAAGGACGCACACACATCCATGCCCGAGGCAGGATTCGAACCTGCGACCTTGGAGGTCGCGCGATTCCACACTGAAGCCCCTAGAACCGCTCGGCCACAGCGGTCGGTTTCCGAGCTAAGACCATTTGCAGTAAGTTGTCTTCTGAAAGATGGATTACAATCCTTTACTGTTATCCTGTTGTAAGATTTTTGTCTTTCATAATCTTTGTTAATCTTTGTGAAAGCCACTAACATTGTCACGTGAATGTGGACACGTTGGTGCATCGACTTTAATGATTTCCAAAGAATATAACGAAAGGAAACCCCACAATCTGGTCCTGAAGACCGCGCGATAGTCAATCGATCGCTGTGTCACCCTTAGTAATTCATAATCGGATGCGGTAGAGAGGGGCAAGGGGTCAGCACACCGCAATCCCGGTCGAAATTTCGACTTTGGTGCCGTTATCTCTTAATCAGGTAGCTCCTCAGCAGGCATCACAAAGATGAGTGCACCCCGGTCCATTCCTCCGGTCGACGACAATTCCCCTGCAGTACCGGGAATCGAACTCCAGTCCCTCCCATGATGATCTGTTGTACTGATCATTTGGTTACAGAAACAGACTTCGAGGAATATATTCTGTTTATTTCTAGCACAAGCCATGTCATTATATCGGAGACGAGATCAGTTTCTGAATTTTTGTCCTTAATTGTCTTGTTTATAATTACATTTGTACAATCATTTACTCTCAATGCAATTCCTGTATAGAAAATGTTCGCCTCGATTTTAATTTCATTTACTTCGTTTTTGCAATGTTTCTGCTACTGTAATATATTCACCTCCTTTTCTAACATTAGTATCGTGCCATCAGCTCCTAAAGTTCTGTAATTTACTTTCCCTGAATTTAAAGTAACAGAAGCATCTGGGTTTATATGATCCCAAGGTCTAAAGCTGTTGGTTGATTTCCGTAAGTACACTAGTCTTGATGTTCCTTCGAGCGAGCAGGAATATGTCCCAGATAGTTCTCCGTGGTAGTACATCCTCAGATAATCCTACCTATGGTATAACAGCCTGCCAAGGATCGTAGAATTTGGTGACACTCGTAAGTAATGGTTCATTGACCTCAATAAAGCTATAATCACAACCTCCTCAGCCCAGCTCTTAATGATTTTGAACATTAGAGCCAGTCATCAACGCAGCCTGTTCGGATGCTGGTCATGTAAAAGAAGGGACGTCAGGTGTTCACTCAATTAACGTATGCGTCTGTAAAACAAGCTGAATTAGCTTAATTAGTGTATTTCCAGAAACAGACGTAGTAAGACGGAGAAAAACAGATCCCCATGACCAACGATCACTCATTCGGAAGTAACTCGATAATATGTAAGCATTAGTAGCAATTATTGTTATAGTTGTCGAAGTGCTACGTCCTTTCTCATTTTCCAGGAATGGTATAACGAAACCACCAAAATATTTTTTATAAATCGTACACGACATTTTACTCCCAGATTGAGATCAATAACTCGGTTTGCACAGAAACACGACTGGTTGCAGTTACAGTACTGACATGTCATAAATGATTCCTTAATGATTTTGAGGCTGAATATTACATTTCAGGTGCCTATAATCGACAACAATACTTCAGTTATAAATATTATGCTTTGCGTTTAGCAACTTATCCATACCGAATCCGTATTTTGACATATGAGCGACTTTTGTGAATGGAGGAGTATTCATGTTAAGAGAGATGACTGGTATATTGACTTCTCGCGGTCATGGATGTTAGCGTTTACAACATACTACGCAGACCAGTGAAGTTTTCTGTGATTCGCATACGTAGCTCCCGTGGAATAATAGGGCGGTTTATTAAGCGTGTGACCACCCTGTCGATAGGACGTTAAGCCAAGAAAAAGTAGATGTTTTATTCATTGTGTGACAGTAAATTGGTGGCCCGCTAACGAACTGTGTTTAAGGTATGCTAAGGAGGGAGTGACAAATCAAGCTGAATCTCCTAAGCACTCAGCTACCTGGCAGTGCTACGGGAAGGTCGTTGCACTGTACTCACAGTAATTATTTCCCGAACTCTGCGACTATAGCCGTCTCCACTTTTCGAGATGCAATTGGACGCCGGTAATCAGCTCGTGATATTTACATAGACAATAAGATAAGCGGTTCTGAACTATGTGCCACGTTTATGAAGGAGAGAGTTGTCTGGTTTGTCTCAGAAGAACACATGTAAAACTGATGTCTATAATACGACGCACATATCACAAAATCATAGAAGTATTGACGTTCGTTGGATTCTTGCAACAACTTAGTTGTTTTATCAGAAATTATTTTTCTTTTCCATCGGCATAACTGGAATTTGTGCAAGTGTTTGTGTTTGTGGAATGTTACCAAACAGTGACAATTCATGTCTACATTTTTAATTTTGCCTGTACCAAAAACATATTTCAAATAGTGCTAAGTGATTCTCATAGAAATACAGAGAGAATTTATTACAGAAGCAGTTGTATTACTCGGTTACCTGTTATTTCGACAGATTTCGTATTATGTAAAAAAGAATTGTAAGGAGTGCCACAAATGGGAAATAACTGCTGGCTACCACCTGTTATGCGGGCAGGTGTGACGCATTTTTCTCCTAAAGAAAATATGTATTCACGTCTATCAAATGTTCTTTGTCACAACGAAAATACTGGTTCAGCTTAATTGCAAATTATATGCGTAAACTCAAAATATATTTTGCAGTGTAATCCAAACGCCCAGGAATGTTGACAGACGGCATCATTCCACTCATATGTTGCCAAGGTTCTATCTACTATGCTGCAAAAGTTTCACTGGGAAGCCCTTACACATCCTCCATAGGGTCCCGAGCACTCCTTATGAGGTTAATGTTTTTGAAGCCGTAAAGAAAGTCATTCCTGGCCGTCGATTGGATTCGGGAGAGGAGGTGCCTATCTGGTTGCATTCATGCTTCTGCAGGCAACCGAAAACATTTTTCCATATAGGCGTTGAGTGTCTTGTCTCATTGGGCTAGATGTATTAACAGCTACGGCGATTATTTAACATTTATTTCTTACATCTGCCTCTGTACATTCTCTGCAGCAGCAATGCGTGAACATTACGTGCTGCAGAAAGCATCTGTGACAACTCATTAGATTTATCGAATCCATTTTTTCGAGGTCGCTAGACACTGACTTATCAACGAATCTCTGTAGTGCCTCAAGAATTTTCTGCGAAATTCGACACACTTACCGCTTGTTGCATGAAAAAAGTTACTGTGCTAGTAATACACCTCTATGGGTGAGGGTTGGGAACAGAAAGGCTGGTGTAAAACCATAACACAGAAATACCTGGAGCAATTTATATATGGTGTGGTAGAGAGATACTGCTACTAACCGTAAAGATGGGGTGGGATGAAAGGAGACGAGATGTAAAAATGTCAGAAAATGGCCTGTTGGTATCTTTTCCAGACTTAAAGTACTTTAAAAGTATAAAGCGCAATCTCTATTGTTTGTGTTGCATGAAATGTATTCACAGTTGCGAATATGAAGAACAATCAGCTGCATAATGAAATTAGAATGGAAATTCATGCCTTACCGGCACTCGAATCGGGATTTCCCTCTTATCGCCAACGATCGCCTTACCATTTTTTCGTTTTTTTGTTTTTACACTTACCATCTCAGAATATTATTGCGATCCTGCCAGACGAATCACTAAGACGAGGAGAAACAAAAATTAACCGTAGTCTTTCTATGGATACAATCCTCGTTCCCGCTGTATTTCGTCGGTATACGATACGCTAAAATATATTACTGGAATCGGTGGCCAGTGAGTCCCCAGAATATCAATGGAGAAGTTTCTGAATCCATTTTAAGTCGCATTGCAGTGATGCAGATATCTACCGCGATTAACAAACTGCTGAATCAAACAGCTTATCATTAATGATAGTTTATCAGTGCTACCAAAATCCGAAGAGATGTTGACGGCTTCCAAAACCACACATTGTATTAGGGGATACTGATGACGACGGTTTATTCTGTTTGTCAGTGACCTTATTTGGAAAAATATAGACGGCACGGTAGCTCAGCGTGTTCGGTCAGAGGGTTAGCTACCTTCTGTAATAAAAAAACTGAGTAAATGGATCAACGATGAACTTGAACGGATGTCATGGGAGTCCGCCTCGAACAAATACAGGGAACGAAACGAACAAAATGAGATTATTTAGCCGGCACGGTAGCTCAGCGTGTTCGGCCAGAGGGCTGCTCACACTCTGTAATAAAAAACTGAGTAAGGAAATCAACGATCAACCTGAACGGATGTCTTGTGACGTCTGCCCAGACCAAACGCAAAGAATAATACCGAACAAAATGAAGAAAAAAATAAAAATGAAGAAAATGAAAAGAAAAAAGAAAAAAAATTATCAGCGTGACAGAATGTCAATCCTTAGGGCCCGGGCTCGACTCCCGGCTGGGTCGGAGATTTTCTTCGCTCAGGAAGTGGGTGTTGTGTTGTCCTAATCATCATCATTTCATCCCCATCGACACGCAAGTCGCCGAAGTGGCTTCAAACGGAAAGACTTGCACCCGACGACCGGTCTGCCCGACGGGAGGCCCTAGTCACACGACATTTATTTACATACAGGTACATCCTATGGCACAGTATTTGTTCCCTAGTGATGATACTGTGTTCCGTGACGATAGAGCCCCTGTTCACACAGCTTGCAACGTCCAGGGCTGGTTTTTTGAGCACGAAAATGGATTGTCGCATCTCCCCTAACTACGACCGTCACCAGATCTCAATATTATTCAGCCTTCCAGATCTACTTTGGAGAGAAGGGTACTTGATTGCTACCAACCATCTTCGTTACCTGAATTGCTACTATTTTGCAGGAAGATTGGTGTAGGGCCCCGGTGAAAATCAAGCACGTCCTGTAATTATCTATTCTGAGACGACCGGAAACTGTTTTAAATGCCAATAGTTTTCCTACGTAGTTTTAGGAATGGATATGTATTGTATTTTCGGCGTTTACACTTTTCATTCCGCCCACTGTACTTTAAATATTGACAATGAAAATATGAATGTTTCTATTACCTTTGAAAATTCATAACGTCAAAATGCCATAAGTGATATTAACGAAATATGCGTCAACTCAAAACGTTTGAACAGTGTTATCTGGAAACAGATCCAGAATTTATATTACGTCAATAAACTTCGAGCTGTGAGACGGAATTTGATTCCTAGTGCTAAAATCATATTTTAGTGAAAATGAAATTGCACAACAAAGAATGTAGAGTCAGTATCGGATAATAAGCTAGAATAATTATCTGTAGACGATTGATTCTCATTACGTTTAGTACAGATAACAGTAAATAATGCTGAAGCTAACCATTACACTGTATAACATATAAATAACGCAAAAATCAGGGACACCAGCATAAAACTAATGTCACCATCGAAAACCCGGTAGAATTCTAGCCTTAATTCATATGTAGTACCTGTGGTAGCAATAAATTAATTATGGATTTTATTTGTTAGAATACACATGTGCACCCAACGAGAGACGTTATGCGAGATTTTTCGATAAAAATCAATGAAACTAGTACTTTTAATAGATCAGTGCTGAAGTGCAAGTCGTGTAGACTGTTTAAATGTATAGTTTTCGTAGTAACATTTACAGTATATGTAAATGTTTTAGGTTTTGCAACGACAGATCGAGTCTATGTAAGGGCAGCTCCTATGTGACCAGGACAGTTCACTTTGACAGGTCAGAACATAAGGACGTGCGCTGGTGAGCGGCATGTCATTCGTGACAGCGGTGTATAAAATATTTCGGGTGACGTGTTTAGGGCCTTTTAGACCTTCCGCAGGAGTTTTACTCTGAACTTCAGCCTCGTGTTTAGAGGCTTAAGAAATTTCAGAATAGGCTTTTGGACTTTGAAAAGTCATACAACTTTGGAAGCAACGTGGTGTGCCACATGTAGTGCATTCTTGATCGATTTCACGAATTAATCTGTGGTTGCACTCACAGAATAAACATTTTCATTAGAATACGGTATCCAACTTGTGTTAAGGAAATTTGTCCATTTCAACAACCTTACTTCTTCCTGAAATTTAATCAAATTATAGGAAGTTAACAGAAAACTGACAGGGTAATGCGAGAGGTTTGTAGGTATCCCCTACACGCACACCAAGCCAACAAACTTCAGAAATCGATCATACACTTAGTTAACCACTTTGACAGACGGAGACACTGTAGCAGTCACTCTCTTACTTTCGTTGTTGAACTGTCAGTGTTGACGAGAAGTACTGATTGAAGTGCTGAAAAAACTAAGAAGGCAAACATGACACATGATAAAACCATGTCAGGAAGGAACAAGTGTAGTGGAGCCTGAGGGGCGACACTGGAAATACTGGTGAGGGAAAAGTAAAAAATACAAAAACGAAATGACATTTACTTCAAGTGAAACAGTAAACCAGCGAAAATTTTTACAAAGAATCTCTTAGCAATGGGGAATGTAAATGAACTGTCAACAGGGAACAGAAAAAAGTATAATATTGAACAAAGTTTCCCACCAGGGAAAAGCGACCTGAATAAGATACAAAATCACAGAATTAGTCTTCATTTCTGAAAGAAAAAGGTTAATTGTTGCGAAAGAATTGCAACAGCTACAGAGTACAAGATGCTTTAAAATGACACTATAACTATTTTATTAAAGTTACACACGTAAATGATAAAACATGAAAACAGTGTATCATATTTTGGACCGAATTTTTTAATTATGACATGGCTCATTCAGAATATGATACACATATGACATTGGTATGTGCCACGAAGATTGAAGGTCTTTCCATTTCCATCTCGGGCGCACAATTACCAAGCTGGAGGTGTGTTACGTTAGGCGACGGATGACGTTCATCTGGTGTCTTAGCCGCAAAATCGCCAGGGGGCTGGTCGGTGGGTACTGATTGAAGTGCTGAAAAAACTAAGAAGGCAAACATGACACATGATAAAACCATATCAGGAAGGAAGAAGTGTAGTGGAGCCTGAGGGGCGGCAGCGAACCAGGAGTGAGTTCCACAGCTCGGGCCGCAGAAGGATTTTTCTCATCCTCGTGCAACGTGTCACCATCTAGCGAAGCATTTCCTGCGGACAGCCTCCTCTTCTTTCGGCGTTTCGGGAACTTCTGCTTGCGGGTACGCGCCTCCGCGACCTGTGGATCACGACAAACATTTAGCCCCTCCCGCATCTCCGTTTCCGAACTGGAATCGATCTTCTGGTGCTCACCTTCCTCAGACGGCTGGAGTGCAGACGTGGTCGCTGCTGTCGAGCACGCCGACGGTTCCGAAGCAGACCGCATCGGCATGGGTTCGGAAACTGGGCCCGCGGGTGTCGGCAACTGGAACGGAACAATGTCCCCGTCCGTCTTGTTCCCCGGTGCCACAACGTATGTAATCGTGAACCTTCCGTACGAAAGCGTCATCGTCGTTCGAGGTGATCTGTCTATACTACACTACACTACGACTACTTGTACGAGTAAACAACGGCCCGCGCGTGGAACACCGTACAGAGCCCTACACGTCCGCTTCGCAACAAGACTCAGAGCCGACTGTCCGCTTACAGGCAGCACCTTCCAACAGATTCATCAGTTACACAATAGGCGCGAAAGACTGCTGTTGCAATTTTCTCGGAATTGCCAGAGTAGTGAACCTTAGTACTTGCACATTATGTTGTTTTGTTGGCCTACTAAAGCTGTACAAAGTTTGAAGTAAATCAATGACTCCCATGTCGTGGGCTCCCCTTGTTAGAGCTACACACATTATGGTCAATGAAGTGGGGAAATAATTTCGTGAAGTCAACAATGGCTCGTGACAGATCAGAAAGATAGTGCGTTATCTCAGATGTGACATTAGATCCACAAAATCAGAACGACTGAAAGAAGAGAAGTTTGCTTTGGTATGAGAAATCTGATCTGAGTTCATTGCGAACGCATAATGTAGCCACATACCGGGTCTATTTATAAGAATCGACGAATAGCATTTTCCTTAAAATACCGTTGCAGATTCACAAAGTTCATGGTCTCAGAACCGGACAAATATTGTCAAAAGTATTGGAAGCCAGTAGATAAAGACTCCAAATATATTGTGAATGCTTTCCCTTGTCTAGGAAAGGATGACACCAGGCCGAATGATGTGCGTCTTGGCGATTTTGTTGTAAAAAGCTGATGCAACCTCACCTCAGTACAGGAAGAAATATGACATGTGACAATTTTTTCACCTCCTTGGGTCTCTCTGAAACCTTGAAAGCAAATGCTACCTATCTAGTTGGCACCATAACTCTATCTCGCATGGAAATTCCAGTCTGTGTCAAGAAGGCAAAATAAATGTTATACATCACAGTATTTTTGAAGAAGAATGATACCACACTGACACTTTACCAGAGAACGAGCAAAAAATGTGGTGATGCTCAGTACTATGCATCCTTATGTTAAAGCTGAAGATTGTTTGAAAAAACCAGATACAGAGACATTTTATAACGGCTGTAGATACGAAGTGGACGTTGTCGATCAATGGCTCGCAAATACTCTGTCAAAGCACCATCGAGGCGTTGGCCTTTTCACATATTTTACAACTTGCTGAATTTGGCTGGGAGGAATGCCTGGGTATTGCACAATGCTTTAAACGAGGAAAAGTTGAAACGCTGAGACATCATACTGCAGGTGGGAGAGGCGCTTTCTGAGACGTACGCATCAACCAGGAAGACTAGTACCTCCGATACGTGCCTGAGAGACAAGAAAAGCGAAAACGTTGCCTTGTAAAGTCTAACGGTGAAGGAAACAAATTACTTGTAAAGTGTCTTATGTGCAAGAAAACTGTCTGCAACCAATTTACATCAAAAGACCGTTATTTGTGCCCATTATGTGATGGTTGCCAGTAAAGGCACCCAGTAAATATAATTTTTAAAAAATAATAAGTGATAATTTGTGGAAAGCTACTTTATGTTTGTTGATTTCATAATAAAATTTCCAGCACTTCAAACAACAGATTCATTAGTAGCTAAGTATCCCACTGACACAGGATAATAAAAGGGGATGATATACGAGTCATTAATGACCCAGATGCGGTTATAGGCATGTAAAAATACCAGCGGATCTAGTGTTAAACACAAATCATATCACTCGTGTGATATTTCTCACCCTTGTAGCACCATGAGGAATTGGAAATTCCTCCTATCACATCATTCTTTTAGTAAGAGAAATGCCTTACCCATTTAATTGAAAAACTGTTTTGCACTTGTGCACAAACCATAAATACGGAACTTCTAGGTCATTTTCTAGTATTGCTGGATATGTAGTCATGATAGGATCTATTGTGGATTCTCCAAAGCTACTGATATCATCCATTCTGTTGTCACTCTTCAGACATTTCGGGATCAGAATCAGTTTTGTTTCTTTTTTGTGTATTTGCCACAGTTTTGGTAAGAGGGATAGCTTTCAGCACTCCTGCTTATGCCCTACTCATTTTTTCTTTGAAGGTTTTTCTTTTTCAGCCACGAGCTTACAGCTGAATGTGTGGTCTCCAGCGCTGTAGTGGCTGCATTGCTGGAGTATGGGAAGGGCGGCAACCCGCGATACACCGCTGTTTGCCTGGTTGCTGAGACATAGGCGATAGTATATCACTTTTGGGAACCAACCGTATCATACTTTGTAATGGAGTGTATCATATTTAAGGATTATATTCACTGCTTCATAATTATCGTCCTATCAAAAATGTGACAATAATGAATAATTCAACAGATAGCTCAAAGTTTTCTATGGGTGTATTACAAATTTACTGGGTACATAGGCAATACTCACAGAAGTGTGGTAAATGTTCTACAACCGTATGCACAGTTGTTTTTAGTCCTGTTTCGCAAAATCATTTTTAACACCAAAGTGATGTTCCTAATGGAAATAAAGGTTATGACTAACTATTCCTAAACAATGGCAGCATAGCTAAGAGTAGGAACATTTGTGATAGGTAGGGTTTTGCTATTAATGGACTGGCTGTATCATTTTTTGGGGGAAGTTTTGCCTGTATCAGTTTTAGGACACCTTACTCTACAAGAAATGCACGGTTGTAATTGCAAACCCATCGATTGTGTAGAACTTTTAGCGTAACGATTCTTCGCAAATGACGACTGTAGTTGGGGCCACGGCAATAGTAGCGACTAAATAGAAAGCTCTAAATAAATAACTTAAGACAGCCTACAATCAAGGGTTTCGCTTTCCTGATTGATCAGAAACAAAACCATACCTCAAATACGTCACATATCAGTCAGAAAGCACCAGTTAATGATAAGAAGACCTAAGCCACTTGACAGTCCATTTGCACAACTGAAACATATCGAAACCTTATTATTGCAAAGATATCAGGATATATAGCGCGCGTGTAGCTACAAGTACATAGGTTGAAACAAAACCGTTGTCGTGCATACGTATTCTCTTTGGAGTGTATAAAGTCATCTGATACAGAGATCGGTCATTTCAGCTGCTCTTAGTTTTCGGCACATTTTCCCTTGGTGGGTGAAATGTCTGACCAACATCCACCTTGAGTCAAGTGTTACGGTGCAGTCAGTGCAGTCTACTTACTGACGAACAGCATCAACATATCCACCGTTTGCCATCTCTAAACGGATCACTGCTGTCCGAAAGCATCAGAGTAACGTTGAATGTTTTTGCTTCATACTATTTCAGCAGTAACTACAGTCATTGTTACCCTACCTCTCAAAGAGTCTATTGCAATCATGTATTCCTAAGTGCGAATATTGTCTGTGTTTCTCGATCCTACCTGTACGAGTAGATTCAATCAATGGCCAATACCTGCTGTATTAAAATTTTTTATTTTATTCATTGTACTAAATTAAGTTTTAATATTAGGCAATGTATTGATTATTTTGCAAATTGTAAAATCCTCAAAAATTGTACTCCATTCAGAGACAAGGATGTCTGTTGTCTTGCGACTACGACACACGAGATTCGTTACTGCGCATTTGACATGTGTGTTACCACTATACAGCACTTGGGAGACTAATTCGGAAACTAACGTCCGATCGGTAGCGAAATGATAAACTCATTGAAAATCAAAAGCGTTTCATTTGAAACAGTTTTCTATGCCTTCCAGCTACTTCTCTATATAGTCGCCGTTCTGACTTAGACATTTGTCGTATCATTGTACCAACTTTCCAATACCCTCGTCATAGAAGGCAGCCGCCTGTGGTTTCCTTCTCTACCCTAGTCTGCTGTTCGTTGTCTGTGACAAAATGTTATCTTCATAGTTAGCAGTTCATGAGACAAGAGATAAACATCAAAGGGAGCCAAGTCCAGACTGAATGGTGGGTGATAAAATACTTCCCACAACGCACCTGCTGTGTATTAGCGCGGGGCGGCTGCGTGGTCAATGGGCAACTTGCCACGGTTCGCGCGGCTTCCCCGTCGGAGGTTCGAACCTCCCTCGGGCATGGGTGTGTACGTTGTCCTTAGCGTAAGTTAGTTTAAGTTATATTCAGTACTGTGTAAGCCTAGGGACCGATGACCTCAGCAGTTTCGTTCCATAAGAACTTACCACACACAAACAAACAAACAAACCTGCTGTGTACGGTCGAGAATTGTCATGCCAGGAAATGCATGATAGGTACGTTATGTGGAGTTGCATGAAATCAGGCGAAACTTCTCAGCAGGGATACATTCGTGGCGAGAAACACTACTGTTGTAGGTACCTTTACGTGCTCAGAAATGAAAACAGCTGCGTGACGCAATGGGCAGGTGCGCTACAGTCACTGTCCAACACATCTGTGCAACGCTTTCTCAGATTTTCAGTGTCATTTCCATTTCGTGACCTCTCGGACCTCACTTTCCGATAAGCCCTCGCAGGGTTTTATGTACTAGAATTGGCGATTATGAAGAATGACACAAAAAATGACAAAAACTGAAGAATTTTTTTAAAAAAATACAAAAATAAGGGCCCAATAAACAAAGCAAGACAGGGTATTATTCACATGGCAAGAGTAGACGCATTATTGACTGGCGCAACGACAAATAGAATCTTTGGTTTCTACCCAGTCAAAACAAATGACACATAATGATGTGAGTTACTTTTGTTGGTGTGATCATTAGTCCGAAGACTGTTTTGATGTAGCTCTTCACGTATGGAAATTCTGAGTGAGTCTTATCATCTCTCCATAAATACCAGAACCTACATTCATTTGAACCTAGATACTGTAGTAATATCTTAGTGTCCCTCTACAATTTGCACTCCTGCACTTGCCTATATAACAGAGCTGACGACTACTTGATACCCCGGGATTTGTGCTATCAACCGATGGCTTCTTTTAGTCATGTAGTACTATAAATTCTGTACTACCACACTTCTGAAGCTTCTTTTGTCTTCTTGCTGAACTATTTGCCATCCGCGTTTCACTTCCGTAAAAGGGTACACTGCAGAGAAATGCCTTCAGGAAACACTTCCTGCCACACTTATTTTGTGCAATTCTTCCCACTCCACGGAGTATCTCATAGAGTGACTCACGGTAGTATAACGAAAGATAAACAGTTTCTGTTGCAGGGGAAACAATGCTTTTATTGATGCGTTTGGCCTTTCTGGAGCATCATCAAAATCTACAGGAGAAATAAAACAGTATTCAACTGAGTATGGTTTTTTTCTGTAGAGACATACTAGATATTCAGGTATCTACTGAAAAAGTTACTTCAATATACTGCAAAATTTGTGTTCCTTATATCCATGGGGATGCTATCTGTTTTTTAAATGTTAATCTGAGTAGCGCCTTATTTGAGGTAAACGTAGTAAGCACTATAAACACAACTTAGGAAGCACGCACAACCAATCTTTATAAATGTTTTAGTAATGTTTTTACTTCTGAGTGACAGCTCGCCTTACGTGTTGTACCTTGAAAGAATTTTACGCAAGGTAGCGTTAATACCTTAATGTTGAAGTAGGTACCACATATTTGATTTTAGTACTCCACAGTTTTATTTTAATCAGCTTAGTGGCAACACTATTGCAGGTAAACACTCTTAATCTGTTTTTGTAGCGGTGCTATTTAGCGCGTAATTCACATTAGTACATGCGCCACCCGTTTGTCCAGCAAAGAAGTTCAGCATTGCCTGCCCTAAATAGTAGATACTTACGGAAAGCGCCATATGTACGTTAATTTTATTACTTAAATCCAGTAAGTATGGGGAATTGTATCAGTTTATCACAGTACGTTTGAAGTAATCTTGAGGAGAAGGTTACATAGTCAACCGACAGCACGAGCAGTATGTGTTTTGCGTGCGGACTTCTAAGTTTGATTAGAACGAGTTATAGCGTGGTTTCAAAACCTGTAAGTGAAGTCATATACCTCTATTGCTTTTCAAATGATTTCATCGTGTTTAAGGTAAGGTTTGCAGCTAGAGTAAATTTTTTGTAGTTTGGATCTCGGTAACTTAATCATGCCATCCTTTGCTTTGTAGTATAGGTAACCCAGCAATCCCCAATGATTTGACGAACGCAAATTTTGCATTATATTAACGTAAGTTTTTCAGTTAATGCTTTAATCTCCAGAATAGCTCTAAGGGATAGGACCTTACCCTGATTAACATTGTTTTCATTTTCGTGTAGATTGTCTAATGCCCTAGATGGACACAAACGCGTCAGTGAAAGTACTGTTCATCCAATTTGCATGGAGACTGTGGATGAACTACAATTTCATCGGCAAATCCTTAACTTTTCGTCTCTTCTTGAAACTAGTCCCATTTCGAAATATTTCTTTAGTTTCCATTACTGCTTGCTCAGTGTACAGAATGCATGAAATGAGGGACAGGCTATTACACTATATCACAAGCTTCGCTACTACTCGTTTACTTTACTGTCATTGGACTCTTATAACTGGAGTCTGGTTTCTGTACAGGTTGTGGATAACCTGTCACACCCTATGTTTTACTTCTGCTGCTGCCGGCCGGAGTGGCCGTGCGTTTCTAGGCGCTACAGTCTGGAACCGCGTGACCGCTACGGTCGCAGGTTCGAATCCTGCCTCGGGCATGGATGGATGTGTGTGATGTCCTTAGGTTAGTTAGGTTCAAGTAGTTCTAAGTTCTAGGGGACTGATGACCACAGCAGTTAAGTCCCATAGTGGTCAGAACCATTTGAACTCCTGCTGCTATCAAAATTTCAAGGAGAATACTCGAGTCAGCGTTGTCGAAAGTTTGGTCTAAATGAATAAAAGCTATATACGTAGGTTTGTGCCTTTCTTACTAATCATCTAAGACAAGTTGTAGAGTCAGTTTACCTCTCACGTCCCCTCGTTTCTCCAGAACCCGAATAACGTTTTCCGCAATCAATCTTTCAATTGTTCTGTAAATAATGCTTGTCAGTATTTCGCTTCCATTACTTAATAAATAAATTATTGGTTTCTAATATTCAGAGCTGTCGGCAACTGCCTATGGAATTGGTATTTTCTTTTTCTTGGAGTCTGAGGGTATTCAGGATGACTCATGTATCTTGCATACTAAACTTAATTGTTTTAGCGTGATATGCTCTCCCAAAAGTCTTAATAATTCTCAGGGAATATCTTCTACTCCAAGACCCTTGTTTTGATTTTCGTCCTTGGTTGCTCTGTCAAATTCTTCTCGCAGTATCACATCTCCTACATCGTCTTCGTCTACTTCCTCTTCTTTTCCCACAATTTTGTTTTCACATTCGTTCAGTTGTACAGCACTTCTATATACTCTTTACATCTTTCAGCCTTTCCACCTGTGATTAGTACTTGTTAACCATTTGAGAATCTTATATTCATATGATTGTTTCTCTTGTTTAGAAAGGTTGCCTTAATTTTACTGTACATGTCATTTATCTTTCCTGTAGTCAGGTACGCTTCCATGGATTTATATATATCCTTTAGCTATTTGTGCATCATCGTTTTGCACTTCCCGTGAATCCCATTTATAGGTGTATGAACACCCTCTTCCCTCATTCATTTGCCGTTTTATATTTTTTTCTGTCGTCAGTTTAGTTCTATACCATTTTGTTAGCCAATGGATTCCCCTGGGCATCGTCTTTTTGCCAGTTTGATATCCTTCTGCTTTCACTATATCACCACCTCTCCTCTATTTCAATAATTGCCTAATGCCTCGCTTGAAACTGTCAATATTCGATGGTCCTCTAATTTATGTTGTTCCGGCTCCTTAAATTTATAACTTTCCGTTGTTTCTTCAGTTTACGTCTGTAAATGATAACCAAAGAATGGTGGTCATCACTAACATCTGTTTTTGGAAATGTTTTGAAGTCTAAAATCTCTGATATCTCAATGTCTCTTCCATTTATACACTCGTCTTTTATGATGTTTAAACCAATGTTAGTAATGGTAACATCGGGCCCTGCACAAAAATTTACAAGGCCGTTTTTCCTACGAATTCGTTCCCAGCAGTCCATGTTCTCCTACTACTTTAGCTTCTCTTCCTTCTAGTACTATTGAATTCTAGTGCTCAATTACAATTAAATTTTTGTCTTCCTTAATTTAATGAGTACATTCCTTAGTGCCCGCATCTCGTGGTCGTGCGGTAGCGTTCTCGCTTCCCACACCCGGGTTCCCGGGTTCGATTCCCGGCAGGGTCAGGGATTTTCTCTGCCTCGTGATGGCTGGGTGTTGTGTGATGTCCTTAGGTTAGTTAGGTTTAAGTAGTTCTAAGTTCTAGGGGACTGATGACCATAGATGTTAAGTCCCATAGTGCTCTGAGCCATTTGAACCAGCCACATTCCTTAGCACATCATGCATTCTTTCGGTTTATTCGTCATCTGCGCAGCTAGTAGGCAAGTAAACTAGTAATATTGTGATGGGAGTTTGATAGGTTTCTATGTTCGCTACGAAAATGTGTTCACTATGCTGTTCACAGTAGGTAACTCTCACTCCTCTGTTTGTATTCGGTATTAGACTTACTCCAGCATCGCCCCTATTTGACTTTGTGTTGATAACTTTGTACTCACCGGTCCCGAAGTCTTGTTTTCCTTGTCACTGCACGTTACTAATTGCCACTATGGTTTCAGAATATCTTTTTTGCTTTTTTGAAGACTCTAACCAACCTTCCTAATGAACGGAACTAACCATTGGACTGTTGGAGACGCACCACCTGCTTCGCGAACTGAGACACTGCGGCCCGCGGCATAATCTGCACGAAGTGCCTGTTCCTCGAGCCACCGCCGGGGCTGGAGCGGCCCGCGCTGCCTCATCCCCCCCTGTGCTGAATATTTCTGGAGTGACTACGACTTAAAGCGAAGCACTGAGCCCTCTCACGGCTGATGCAGAATAAATGCTCTCACTAGATAGTTTCTCTGCAGACGTGTTACTGCAGAATCACACTAAATCGTTAAAACTATTTTCCATCACTAAAAATTGTATCTTGCTTGTAGTTTCTTTACACGATTTTTGTAGCTTATGCCGAAAGCGGCGTGATTCGTTAGATTTACCTCAATAGTTTACCGTTCTGTCTTGCATACCCGTTTATAACACCTGAATTCCTCACTGAACTAAATCAAGAACGAATAAAATAAGCTATAGATTACAGATAACTGTATGATGTTTTTGTAGATCAAAACGTCGTATTACGTCGTTTCTAGGAGAAAGCGACATACAGTTCATCATCCATATCGCACTACAAGATCGTAATTTACTGCGAGCAGCGGTGAGAACAATTATACTTCACTTCGGTAAGTTTGTTTTGTGACGTGTTTGGAAGTTCCACATAGCCTGCTATTTGTTTCTCAGAATACAAAAAACCTGAGTGCTTAGTCATCCGCCGTCACTTTACACTGTGTAAAGTGTTCCATCCAGGCACAGATACAGCCATCCTTTGCAGATGGTGAGCAGTGCTGTTATAATTTGGAATCGCCGGAAATGACTGGTTGTCTGTCACAGATTTTTTTCTTGTGCTGTACTTTCAATTGTTGTACACAAGTACTCAACAGATTTTCCAACATTTTAAATGTGTGAAATCTCGGTTTTTTTGTTAGCACATTAAATTCACTTATAGAGAAGATTCAAAGTCGTGAGCTGTAAATTTAAGCGTTACTTTTACACTTTGTGAATATATTTTTCATCCTTCTTTTTTATCCGGGCTTTGAACTGGCATTGGCGAAGTTAAAAATATATTTTTATTTTGTTATTTTGCTTTTTTGTAATTTTTTTCGTTTAAGAAGTTTTTCCTGATACAACTGTTTTATTCGTTCTGTGCTGCAATTAGTAATTCGTTTTCGTGTGGTAATTTTCAAAACAGGGTACGACAAACAATGGTATCTTGCAAGTTTTACATTCATACCTGCTTTCTCGACGCACTCTTTACTTCCAGCAAAAAATGCATCTAGGCGTTAGCGTTGTTATAATGTTTGGAAAATGCCCTCCCACAGAACTTAGAGGATTATCATCAGAACACCTTCCCCTGCCAGTTTTTCTGCGCTCTGATGCATGCGTTTCCGTAAGTTCCCTTACCAGCGACAGAATAAAATCTGCTATCGACATTTTACGACCTGTTGGTGACCTGTGTAGACATGAGCGTTTAAAACACACAGATCTAGAACGTGAAAAAAGATCTTATACCATTTCATTGTTTTTGGTATACACCCGACAGAGCTAAGTAGCATATCAGAACGGTCAACTGCTCCCATATTCAATTTATAATCTACAACGCTTTGTGATTTCTTTATTTCCTCTCCAGTATCCCTGTCAGTCTTTGCTGTGTCAACCATTTCCGTGGTGTTAAATGTGGTCAACACCCACACTTCCCTTTTGTCATACTACTTTATAGCAAGCATTCTATTTTTGCACATAAATTGAATATCTCCTCGTTCCAGTTTATTCTGTAGTTTCGGCATGTTGCGTCTGATCTTACGGACAGTACGACATGCGATGGTCCCATAACTGTGAAGCCAGGAAAATAAGTCTGGGCTTGAGTACCAATTATCGAGGTAGAGGGTATATCCACGTTCCAAATAGGACCTTATTAGTGTAGCCACTACGTTTCCACTTTTCCCCAAATTGTAGAACTCAGTTTCTGTTGATACCCCTTTATAAACAATAAAATGTAGGACATAGCCAACCTTACAATCACATAAAACAAATATTTTTATTACGAATCTACTCCGTTTCGATGGAACGAACTGTCTGAAAGATAAGCGTCCTTTGAATAATAAGAAACTTATATCAACGCAGAGTTTCTGCTGTGGATTAAATGCACAACGGAAGGCTGTACGAACTTTATCCACACTGTTCCTAATTTTGAATAATCTGTCTCCTCCAGTATTGGTAGAGTTGTCACTGAAACGTAACATTCTCACAAGTAACAAAAAGCGTCCTATTGACATCACTTCACTGAAAATAGGAGTATTTAGAAGAACATCTCTCGTTCAGTGTTCGCTAATTTTCATTTTATTCACTCGAGCCATCAGAAGACAAACAGCTATGAAACAATACATTTCTTCAAATCCAGTATCGTTCCAGTTTGATATTCGAGAATGCACTGATTCTCCTTCGTGAATTAAAAGAAAACCGATTCGTTTCGTCAGCTATATATTTCATCAATTCTTCTGTAAAGAATAAAATTAAAACTGAAAGAAAACTTCCCTCATTCCCTATTTGACACACAAGACCCGATAGCATATCATCAAATGCGTGATTAACTGTCCGAAAATCATTTTCTTTCAAGTCAAATTTATCGCTAAGACGTGATCTCTTCTTAGGCCTTTCACTATTACTTCCTGAGTCTTCAGAACAACTAACATCTTTTGTTGAAACACGAGACTGCATTGACACCCCTGCTGACTTGGGCGTTTTATGGCTACAGCTTTCCGACTCTGTGGAAGAGCTGTCACTTTCGTCAAGAGAAAGTAGTTCATCCTCACTGTCGCTCCTCATAATAATCTCCATGATATCTCCTTCAGTGCAACCACGACGTCTCGCCATTTCCTTTGTAAAATACAGGACGCGAAGAACACTGACGTAAATTCTGATGAACAGTGAACTGTAGTGCGAAGCCTAGGCACACAACAGATAGAGAACCGGACGACAAGCTAGCGAGCGGCCAGAACTGCAAAGGGCAACTGAGGCATGGGTCGGGAAGTCCGCTGTGTGAGTTATCTCGTCATCATCACTCAGGTAGCGGCGCGTCTATACTCGTCATCAGCGCTCAGGGGCCGGCAAACGGGTGCGACTTAACTCGTCAACAGCGCTCGTGGGAAAACCGGCGACTGTGACTATACTCATCAGCACCCAGGGAGCTGCAGGCAGCATGACTAGTAAACTCGTCAACAGCCGTCAGAGGGATAACATTACTCACTTCGACTAGCTGAGCGCCAAATTTCATTTTCTTGACATCATCAGCCTTAGTATTCGAGTGGGGAGAGTATTTTACCTGAAGAATATTTTACCCAAGAGGGTTAGTATCACAATGACAAATCAGTCATCATCCAGTCGATTTTCCGTGCTACTAATGAATAGGCCTCTCCAGAAATACCCCTTGGATGTAGGCGCTCTTCCTATACACCCAGGCCACCCTACTGGGGCAACGTCTATGGTTCGTTGCAGAAGCCGGCCACGGTGGCCGAACGGTTCTAGGCGCTTCAAAAAATGGTTCAAATGGCTCTGAGCACTATGGGACTTAACATCTATGGTCATCAGTCCCCTAGAACTTAGAACTACTGGAACCTAACTAACCTAAGGACAGCACACAACACCCAGCCATCACGAGGCAGAGAAAATCCCTGACCCCGCCGGGAATCGAACCCGGGAACCCGGGCGTGGGAAGCGAGAACGCTACCGCACGACCACGAGATGCGAGCTCTAGGCGCTTCACTCCGGAACCGCGCGACTGCTACGATCGCCGGTTCGAATCCTGCCTCGGGCATGGATGTGTGTGATGTCCTTAGGTTAGTTAGGTTTAAGTAGTTCTAAGTTCTAGGGGACTGATGACCTCAGATGTTAAGTCCCATAGTGCTCACAGTTATCTGAACCATTTAGTTGTAGAGCGGGGAGAGGAGGGGTGACAGGTTTACCATGTGAAAGTTATTGCAGAATTTCAAACAAAGCAAGAGCGACACTGATATTGTGGTTGAAGTTAATTTTTGTCGACGAAATGAAAGAGTAGTATGGCAGTACGACAGTCAGTCAACGGTAATAGCTAAAAACTTATTTTCCATGTCGAAATAATTCACGAACTATTTAGATAGCAAAGATTTCGGTAAAGGCTAAGGAGCTGTGGTTAAGGTCGCTTCGCAGGACCATGGAAAAGGTGTTCCTGAGAAGCGCGGACAATCTGCAATACATGAAGCCACATGGGAATAGGAGCTACGAGATTCATGATTCCCGCATGAAAGATTTTTCACTATGTGAAAGCATCCCACCAGGGAGAGAATGTCCGGTGCTTCAGATTCCAAGAACGCTTGGCGGCAAAACGAATCGTAGAGGGCCATATGCAGGAGCACTACGTGCAGAGGTCGAGACATCAAAGAATATTGGCTGCAGGGAGTGACGCTTTTCCGTGGACGGCAGGCATTCTTGCGAATAACGCTGGAGGATCTCTATGTGGAGAGATGAATAGTACCAGCATTAAGTGCAAAAGTGAAATAGAGACTATGCTTAGTAATGGTTGCGAAGGATGTTATTACAGACCAACAAATAATTCCTTGACATTTCCCGGAATAATTAAACTGTCTGCTGGAGCGGACTGGAATCGATTTTCGAAACCGGCCTTCCACCTAGAATGCTTTCACCAACTGAGCTATCTAGCTACTACTCAAGATCAGTAGCAAATTTAAAATTCAATGGGGGGCATACAGCAAGCAGAAATAACGACGAAAATGTTATGAAGTCTGAGTGTTGGAAATATGTCGTCACACTGCCATCGTTTAAATTACGTTAGAAAAAAGGGAGATTAGGTTTTAACTTCCTTTCAGAGCACAAGCCCGGAAAGGACAAGTCAGAGAGTGGAATCCGACTCTGTGGTTTCCATAGAAACGACTTGGGATACGATTGATCGATTTATGGAAGTCATTAAAATGTAAATCATTATGGTCGGACGGACGTTAGAAATGGTTCAAATGGCTGTGAGCACCATGGGACTTAACTTTTGAGGTCATCAGTCCCCTAGAACTTAAAACTACTTAAACCTAAGGACATAACACACATCCATTCCCGAGGCAGGATTAGAACCTGCGACAGTAGCGGTCCCGCGGTTCCAGACTGTAGCGCCTAGAACCGCTCGGCCACCCCGGCCGGCCGGACATTAGAACTCATATTCTCCAAAACGTGGTTTTTAAAGGCGAGACACCAATTCAGACGGATAAGAATGGTTCAACAATCACTAGTTTCTCTACTGAAGAAACGAACGCCGTGTTAGTCAAGGTTCATTTAGAGAAACCACGGAAAACTGCCTCAAGACGCACTGTCAGTGGTCACCACAGCCTCTATTCCCAAACACAAATAGAGGCCATAACCACGGCGTCACCTTTGTACATATAAATCCACACCTACATTTAGAAAATTCATGTAATATCTTTCACCTCTCAGTGGGTATTGCGCTTTCGTAAGTACAACGATTTCTTCCACATATATTCATGATGAAGTGGAGGAAAAATGATAGGTTATAAACCTCTCTGCAAGCTGTCACTTCAAATGTTTACGGCCGCTGCCCTCGTCTGATCGTTGATTCCACCGCGAGAACTAGTACCTACAAGTTTCTAAGTAGTTTCTCACAAGATGTTAGCCACCTTTACTCAACTGTTAATAGGTTTAAAATTTTTAACCTTTCTGTTATACTCTGAAACGAATCAATCAAACCTGCAGTTTAACTGTCTTCTATTGTCTGTACCAGTTCAGTGCGACCTGGAAAAACATTCCAGAGCGCCCGAATAAATACTTTATAAGCACTCGTGATTGTAGTAAAATTTTACTGCCGTTTCTTCTCCCTTTTCTTCGTGACTACTTCATTGAATGTTGCTAAATACAGTTTCTACGAGGTACTGTACAGCGGGAGTTGCTCCAGGCCTCACTCATTAACTGTCTGATCAAAAGCTGTCATTACTTCACATGCTGTGGAGTAGACTTTACAGTAACAGACACATATCAGTTTCTGTAGTTAGCTGAAATTTTTTTCAGTCGAAGTGTATCATTTAAAAATTAAAAATTGCTTTATGTATATTATCATACCAATGTCTGACAGTTCAACAAAACCACAAATTAGTGATATCGAAAAGGCAACCTGTGATGATGAACAAGAATTAAGACCACTCGAAGCGAAAGAAGCAATAAAACATGTCGGAATACTTTCTATATTCTAAATTGAGTAACCTGCGGAATTAGTCCTTCCTTAACTCGTCTTTCGAGAATACCTAGAAACATGTTGTCCAGACGATTGCAAAAGAGTACAGATCACTTCTTATAAATCGTATGAAAGAACAGATATGCAGAATCACAGATCAACTACACTAATGACAGTTTGCTGCGCGATCCTAAATCATATTTTAACCTCCAGTTTTGCACCATTAATTGAGGAAAATAAAGTTTTGTCAAATAGTATTCACCAGGGCCTCACGACAAACCATTAGTGTGTTCGTTTGCTTTATTCGCACTCGAGATCTTACACATAGTAAGTGCACGGGGAGGGTCTGTCTTTGTAGGTACTGAAATGTTATTGGACACTGTAACACATTGTTGACTAACAACAACAAAAAAAAAATTGGCCGTAGCTGGATGAATTTGAGACTACGAGTACCTAGTCAGTGACAATGGATGGCGTATTTATACAGAAACGAAAGTAGCATCGGATGTCTCCAACAACCGTGACAAACACTTTAATGTTATCATTTTAAATCATTTATCAAGTGCAGTCATTGTTTGAATCCTTAAGGAAGGGGTCAAAGACGCAAATTCAGTTGTAGAGAAAGTGAACAGAAGACTTGGATTTGTTGAGAACGTTCTTGCCTGACCTATTCAGGGGGACCCTACATTTCTCCACCCGATAGCGGAGGTCGAGAAATTTGCACCCCAGATCTCCGCAGAATCGTCTGAGGCTCTGGTTTAAGCCTTCCACTCGGCTCCAAACCAGAGGACCGCGATCGGTTCTGGGAACGATACTGCAAATAGTTATCTCAGATTCCACCCCGCGAGCGAGGCCTTCCGCCTTCATCAGCTCCACCAACCACCTGTATGAACTGAAGATGACCTCTGAACCCAAATGGCAGGAGTCATTGGTGCCGACAAGAGCAACAATTTGCAGTCGGGTGCACTCAGTGCTCTCTCTATCGCCGCCGGCAGGGCCTCCTCCACATCTCGGATGAGATCCCCCGGCAAACAGACAGAGTGAACACTGGCCTTCTTCCCCGACCTTTCCGCTATCTCCCTAAGGGGCTCCATCACCCGCCTAACGTTGAAGCTCCCAATCACTAATAAACCCCTCCCCCATGTGCCTGCTCGGACGTTGCTGAAGGAGCGGCCACATGTCCACCCACAAGCTGGGCCGGCGATGCCACATGGCCAGCCTCCACATTGACCCTCTGCCTCGTGCGCTGCCAACGCCGCTGAACCCGCCATTCCCCTTAGGGAGAGGGTGGACCAAGCACGCCCGGTACGCGCGAAGATGTCTCGACAGCAGGGACCGTGGGCGAAGCATGTAACACCTGGGGTGTACCATGCGACGCACCAGACTCCCCACTGCCTCTACACTCCGAGGCAGCAGCCTGAAGACGGCTGACCATGGTCATCAACACATTCAGCTGTTCGCAAACAGTGGCCAGCTCCTCCTGCGTCCGTACAAAGCAGTCTCACATGCTATCCGTCCTAAGAAATGAATTTACTGTACAGAGTTAATCAACTTTTAACTAGACTGCTAATTCACTAACGGCGGCTGATAGCTGACTAAACTGTGGTTACTAGACACTTCTTGTTGAAAACAATGAAAATAAGCACTACCTGTCTCTCGACTGTATTCAAAACAAACGCTAGCAATACTGGCACTACAGCTGACTAAAGGGACTCTCTCTGACTGTATGCAAAACAGACACGAAATCTATGGAACACTATTACTAGTACTCGAAAATTAAATCTTCCTAATAGCAAAAACACACGGAAGAAGAAGTGACAAGTAAGGAAAATACGGTTAATACTTAAAGTAGCTCACTTCACAGCAGATATGAAGCAGACGGCAGTTACGACGACACTGACTTATATGGAGATAATTAACAAGCAGTCAACATAATCCTTAATTCTGCTACACTCTAATCCAAAATATGAGACAGTTAGTTACCAAGACTGATACACTGCTGCCTAAGACCGTGCCGCAAGCCACACAGCCGTGTACCTTGGGTTGATACCCTTCCCACACGCCAGCAACAAAACCAATGGAAACGACGCCTCCAGCAGTTAACTCACTGAAAAAGAAAAGGAGAGTAGGGCATAAGCAGGAGTGACAAAAAGCTATGCATTTGACTAAACCGTGGCAAGCACCCAAAAAGAGAAATGAAGCTGAGGAGACCGATCCTGATTCAAAAAACTCTATGAAGAGTGTATACAGCATGGATGACATTGGTCCGTTTCGAGAATCCACACTAAATCCTGTTGTAATGACAGACCAAGCACATGGAGGTGATAGAGATTATACCTTGGCTAAATTTCGAGGAGGAAAGAGAAAATCATACAGCCACAGATACGTCTGCAACACGCAAAAAAATACTAGGAAATGACCTAGAAATTATTTCTCAAATTCTGTGCACAAGAAGGAAACAGCTTTTCATTTAAATGAATAATGGACCTCTCTTATTAATAAGGGTAATGTAATAGGGTAATTGCCAATTCCTCATGTAGCGACTAGGGAGGCAAATACCAAATGAGAAATCTGCTCTGTGTTTAACGGTCATGTGGATGTTCATGAACAATTGTGAGACAAAGATTCTCCTTTGCGTATCTCGTATTTTTGTATTAATATCCATATGTATTAAGAATAATTATAAACTGTTCCTACCCCTTGCAAATCGACTTTATAGTATTAAACATGGGAAAAAGAAATAAAGAAATGTCTGTAGTTCTCTGTGACGTAGGTTTCATGCATTAATACCCCAGAAGTATCCACCGCAGGAAACTCCCATTTATTCGTGCGTATAGTTTTGTGTGTTACCTCATTTTTAAGATCTCAACCTTCTCTTGTAACGAGGCATGTAGACAGTTTTTTGCTCGCTCCATCTGCGGAGCAGCCGGAAAGGTACAAGGTATCTTCTGCTATACATCACACTGAGGCTTGTGAAGTATGAATGTAGATGCAAATGTAGAAATACCGTTTTCCTTAATCATGTACATCAGTCTACATACATGCGAGTGCCAGGTTATAATCACCACGATATTTTATTTTTTTAAATGTATATTCTGCACTTTGTTCATATCCTAACTTCCGTTGACGAGCCGAAACGTTATGAAAACCTGCTTAATATTATGTTGGCTCTCCTCTTGGAAAGAAATACAGCAACGAATCAGCGTGCCATGGATTCGAAAAAGCTTTGGGAGGTGTCCAGTAATTTGCGGCACCAGATGCCAACCCACAGATTGCACAAATCACGTAAATTATGGGCCGATGATCTTCGGTTGCGGCGCTGGCGCCCGGCGTTTTCTATTTGGTTCAGATCATGCGAAACTGGTGAACAAGACGTCAATATCAGTTTACCATCATGCTCATCAAAGCGCGGTTTTAGTATTATAATACATACAGGTATCTTGCTTGGATATGTCATCGCTGTCGGAGAAGAATCAAGCCTAAAAGAACGCAGGGGATTTGCAATAAAATTCACGTATTCAATGGCTGTCATTTTTTCGAATAAAGCTGCGTGTCACTTGGAAGCATGGTGGATGTCCCCCATAGCGTAATACTGCCACCATGTCCTGCGTCATGGTGAAGTGCGTATTTTGGGTTTGTTGGATTTCCTTTATCATGTTGGGTCCAATATTGCTTGAGGATACTTACACAGTGTCAGTGAATAATTATGTAAGTGTGAAACATCTGAATATGGGATTTGAGGGGCGTTTATTAGCATTTACAGTGACGCTACTGCCCAGTCTAAGACAGAAGAGTTGAGATGAGTTTTTGTGAATATATTCCTTATGTATGGTGTAGCACTGTCGAGTTCGAGAATTGTTTCTTGATTATAGGGGATCAATATTAGCAGTAAGTTGTGTTGTTCCTTTTTTTCCTATATGAGGAAGTTTAAACATTTAACTGTGTGCAGACTCTCATTCACTGTTGTTTGATTTTCGGTATTCTGTTGGTTATTCAAGAGATATTTTGAGCACGGCTCTCTTGTGTTATTGATCGTGTCATGATACACAGAAATTTTGGCGATTTGTAGTGGAATTCTTTGATTTCCTCAATCTGAGATGTTCGGGCTGCGACACTGCATCACTATCACTTGATGTATTATCCAGAGGGAGTTGATCACCTTCCCTGATTTTTTTTATTCTTTACAAAAGGAGGAGACTGTGGCACATCATAGACAAATGAAGAGCGGGAAATAGCTATCGTCTTATCTTGTCCATCTTACAGTGCTGTAAAATTTTTTTATTTCAATTTTTTCACCGTTTGTTTTGTGTTTATAGCATTCATGTGATTCAGTGTAACATTTTGAGGGGTCTTAATCACTATTTTGTTTTTATAACAATCATTACAAATTGGAGAAGTCACTGCAAATCAATAATGTTGTTTCAGTTCCAAAATTTGCTTTTGAAAAAAAGGTGGTTCAGTAAGTCGGTAAAATCCGTGGGAAAGCGAGTTGATGCTAGCAACAAAAAATAATGCCCGTGAACCGACGGACGGTACAAATAAACTGAGGGAAGAAGTATAAGATAATTCTAAGGAACAGTAGGATAATATTAGTGCAATAAAAACATACATACAGATCTAAATTCATTAGGGAAGTACTTTCAGCTATACTAGATGCACTGAATCATCAGTTGAGGGGAAAGCTGCATTTTGATTTTGATGGGTGGATCTCTGTTGCAGAGGACAAACTTGTTTTCTACAGGACGGTCAGGTTGAATTGAAAGAGGTTGTGGATTAGCTACATGAGTAATTTCAAGTGGATTTTAAAATATTAAGGGAAGATTATGTAAAAAAAGATAAATTTGTCAGAAAAGTTAGATGCTGTCCCGAGGCAGGAGGCTTTCAGTCAGTTACGGGAACAGATGTCAGATGATTCCACCATGTTACACGATTCTGTAAAAGGGTTTTGAGAAGGAAAATCACTGTTGAGATTCAACAAAGGACAGATGGAAATTAGTTGGAAAACGGGAGAGTTAGTTCAGGAAGAGAAGATATATGAAGATCTTTCTAAAAGTTATTGCTATAGTAGAAGTCATATGCATGAAATCTAGGTCAAGGAGGTGAACTAGAAAAATGAATCTTAATATGAGAATAAAATGACTCAACAGAGTAAGAGACAGTTTATTCACTAATTTGTGAACCATGGACTGACATCTGGTTTCGATTAAAATCATTTCCTGTCAGCGGGTAAATTCCAGGTGTTGAGAAAGAAGTCAAATGGATTCATCCTCTTACTCGGATAGAGCAATTTGATTTTTCTCTTCCTTCCACTGGGCCTGCAAATCACAACTGACTGGGCTACCCAAGCATGACTAGCGACCCATCATCACAGCTTTTTGCTTCATCCAGTACTTCATTTGCTTTCTTCCAAACGTCAGAGAAGCTCTCCTGCGAATCTCGCAGAAATGCTTTTGTTAAGTTTGGAAGGGACGAGATGAAGCATTGGCGGAAGTAAAGCTGTGAGGATGGGTCATGAGGCGTGCTTGGGTAGCTTAGTCGGTTGAATATATACCCAAGAAAGGCAAAGGTCCCGAGATCGAGTCTTGGTCCCGCACACAGTTTATGCCTGCTAGGAACTTTCATTATTGTATTTACTTTGATGGTGTACCATTCACTATTCGTTATGTGTGTTTCGTAGTCAGAAGGGGTGCCAGTAGCTTATAATTTAACTTGAAGGAATGCTACCTTGCCATTTTTTAGATATGGTTATTTTGTCCCCCCATGTGAATGTACCCAAGTTGAGGCAGCGAAATTTTATCAGATGGTGTGGTTAGCTTATATTCTTATTATGGGTTCATTCAAACTCATATTCAGTGTTGTTCTTTTGCTGTTTAAGCATTGTGAGGGGAATGGCTTGCACAAATGGCAGGCTGGGACTAGTTTGGACAGTCCTCTGGTGACATAGTTTCTTTTGCTGCTGAAGAGGCATGACTACAGTCATCTCTTCAGTAAATATGCTTTTTTAATTTTATCTCAGTCGGTGACTGGCGTCAGATGATACTAGCTAATTATTTCTGCCCTCCCCTTTTTATCCCTTACCGTCCTGCTTTGGCACACACTGGTCTGTGTCTCTTCTTCTGCTGAAGCATTGAAACTCAAGCTGAACCCTTGTGGCAGTACTGCTTCACTATCTCATCTCTCCACTGTTCAATCACTGAGGCATAATGTTCCCCTTCTGACCGCTTTCAACAAGTTCAATACCTAAAGTTCTGCCACATGGGATGAACTTTTCCTTTTAAACATATCAAAAAAGCAGTTAGCGTTGTCATTTTGTATTGTTTACCCAGTGGTCTGACTCTCCTTGCGTTGAAGACAAAAAACAATGAAATTAGATCTTTTTGTTGCTCTTTGTGGCCCCTTACATTATCTGCCTACCGCATATTGTCAGTGTAGCATGTGGCTGTGATTATACACATTCTGATGGATACCCAAGCTTATGATAGGTACTTCTGAGCCACACATTTCAACCCAGTACTCACCTAGAAACAGCCCCGATTAAGTTCCTTCACTGGATTTTGTGTAATTTATCGTAGCCGCCAAACAGTTAATTATTAGGATTATATCACCGTGTGCTTAATGGACGAAAGGCTATCAGGTTTTCTGCTGTGGTTTTGGGGATATTTCAACCGAGTGCGGCTGTTTTGCAACTGAGTAGTGGAATAGTGGAAGTTTGTCTATTATTAAGGACCACAAAGGTTGCGATGTACAAACTAATATATATTTCCTAGTAACACACAAATACTGAGGCAGTTGCTACCTTCGCCTTACACATCTGATTACGATTATATCTCTTATTGGTTGCTGATTTTAGGTATTTCGTCACACGCAATGATGATGGCTAACATCCACAACAATCCTCACTGCAATCCATGGTTGTTGCTGGCCGACGCAGTTGACGCGAATCACGAGATTCGGCACTTGTCACTTTTGTTTCATATCACTCGCGAATCGATATTAGTGAGTGTCAACCACACGACGATCAGGGGGACGTGCTCACTCTTCATACTCCGGTGAATTTTACCGTTTACAACTCACTCGACCACCATTCTTGCCTGTCTCTCCAGCACTACAGCTCACTCGACACTTTCTAGTACTACCTCACACTCAACACTCGTGTCACTGCCTCTTGTAGCGCTCGACAATCGACTCCAGTCTACTATCAACCTGGGTGTCGGATACTAGCATCTATGTTCGTGGGATCACGGATCCCTTACATCCCCGTCCTAAAAATCTTCTTTGTAGCCACAGGCGAAAAAGAATAATAGGAAAAAATTATCACATAGCATATAAATGAAAATGAGGAACATAAGTTCTGGTTCAAATACTGAAAATTACATCGTATCACAGATAATATCCTACTGACTCTGGTAGCAAACTGCCCCTACAGAAACACCATACAGCATCAATTTATCTTAATTAACATGTTGTTGTTGTTGTGGTCTTCAGTCCTGAGACTGGTTTGATGCAGCTCTCCATGCTACCCTATCCTGTGCAAGCTTTTTCATCTCCCAGTACCTACTGCAACCTACATCCTTCTGAATCTGCTTAGTGTATTCATCTCTTGGTCTCCCTCTACGAATTTTACCCTCCACGCTGCCCTCCAATACTAAATTGGTGATCCCTTGATGCCTCAGAACATGTCCTACCAACCGATCCCTTCTTCTGGTCAAGTTGTGCCACAAACTTCTCTTCTCCCCAATCCTATTCAATACTTCCTCATTAGTTATGTGATCTACCCATCTAATCTTCAGCATTCTTCTGTAGCACCACATTTCGAAAGCTTCTATTCTCTTCTTGTCCAAACTATTTATCGTCCATGTTTCACTTCCATACATGGCTACACTCCATACGAATACTTTCAGAAATGACTTCCTGACACTTAAATCAATACTGGATGTTAACAAATTTCTCTTCTTGAGAAACGCTTTCCTTGCCATTGCCAGCCTACATTTTATATCCTCTCTACTTCGACCATCATCAGTTATTTTGCTCCCCAAATAGCAAAACTCCTTTACTACTTTAAGTGCCTCATTTCCTAATCTAATTCCTTCAGCATCACCCGACTTAATTAGACTACATTCCATTATCCTTGTTTTGCTTTTGTTGATGTTCATCTTATATCCTCCTTTCAAGACACTGTCCATTCCATTCAACTGCTCTTCCAAGTCCTTTGCTGTCTCTGACAGAATTACAATGTCATTGGCGAACCTCAAAGTTTTTATTTCTTCTCCATGGATTTTAATACCTACTCCGAATTTTTCTTTTGTTTCCTTTACTGCTTGCTCAATATACAGATTGAACAACATTGGGGAGAGGCTACAACCCTGTCTTACTCCCTTCCCAACCACTGCTTCCCTTTCATGTCCCTCGACTCTTATAACTGCCATCTGGTTTCTGTACAAATTGTAAATAGCCTTTCGCTCCCTGTATTTTACCCCTGCCACCTTTAGAATTTGAAAGAGAGTATTCCAGTCAACATTGTCAAAAGCTTTCTCCAAGTCTACAAATGCTAGAAACGTAGGTTTGCCTTTCCTTAATCTTTCTTCTAAGATAAGTCGTATGGTCAGTATTGCCTCACGTGTTCCAGTGTTTCCACGGAATCCAAACTGATCTTCCCCGAGTTTGGCTTCTACTAGTTTTTCCATTCGTCTGTAAAGAATTCGTGTTAGTATTTTGCAGCTGTGACTTATTAAGCTGATAGTTCGGTAATTTTCACATATGTCAACACCTGCTTTCTTTGGGATTGGAATTATTACATTCTTCTTGAAGTCTGAGGGTATTTCGCCTGTTTCATACATCTTGCTCACCAGATGGTAGAGTTTTGTCAGGACTGGCTCTCCCACGGCCGTCAGTAGTTCCAATGGAATATTGTCTACTCCGGGGGCCTTGTTTCGACTCAGGTCTTTCAGTGCTCTGTCAAACTCTTCATGCAGTATCATATCTCCCATTTCATCTTCATCTACATCCTCTTCCATTTCCATAATATTGTCCTCAAGTACATCGCCCTTGTATAGACCCTCTATACAGTATACTCCTTCCACCTTTCTGCTTTCCCTTCTTTGCTTAGAACTGGGTTTCCATCTGAGCTCTTGATATTCATACAAGTCGTTCTCTTATCTCCAAAGATCTCTTTAATTTTCCTGTAGGCGGTATCTATCTTACCCCTAGTGAGATAGGCCTCTACATCCTTACATTTGTCCTCTAGCCATCCCTGCTTAGCCATTTTGCACTTCCTGTCGATCTCATTTTTGAGACGTTTGTATTCCTTTTTGCCTGTTTCACTTACTGCATTTTGATATTTTCTCCTTTCATCAATTAAATTCAATATTTCTTCTGTTACCCAAGGATTTCTACTGGCCCTCGTCTTTTTACCTACTTGATCCTCTGCTGTCTTCACTACTTCATCCCTCAAAGCTACCCATTCTTCTTCTACTGTATTTATTTCCCCCATTCCTGTCAATTGCTCCCTTATGCTCTCCCTGAATCTCTGTACAACCTCTGGTTCTTTTAGTTTATCCAAGTCCCATCTCCTTAAATTCCCACCTTTTTGCAGTTTCTTCAGTTTCAATCTGCAGCTCATAACCAAGAGATTGTGGTCAGAATCCACATCTGCCCCTGGAAATGTCTTACAATTTAAAACCTGGTTCCTAAATCTCTGTCTTACCATTATATAATCTATCTGATACCTTTTAGTATCTCCAGGGTTCTTCCATGTATACAACCTTCTTTCATGATTCTTAAACCAGGTGTTAGTTATGATTATGTTGTGCTCTGTGCAAAATTCTACCAGGCGGCTTCCTCTTTCATTTCTGTCCCCCAATCCATATTCACCTACTATGTTTCCTTCTCTCCCTTTTCCTACACTCGAATTCCAGTCACCCATGACTATTAAATTTTCGTCTCCCTTCACAATCTGAATAATTTCTTTTATTTCATCATACATTTCTTCAATTTCTTCGTCATCTGCAGAGCTAGTTGGCATATAAACTTGTACTACTGTAGTAGGTGTGGGCTTCGTATCTATCTTGGCCACAATAATGCGTTCACTATGCTGTTTGTAGTAGCTTACCCGCATGCCTATTTTCCTATTCATTATTAAACCTACTCCTGCATTACCCCTATTTGATTTTGTGTTTATAACCCTGTAGTCACCTGACCCGAAGTCTTGTTCCTCCTGCCACCGAACTTCACTAATTCCCACTATATCTAACTTCAACCTATCCATTTCCCTTTTTAAATTTTCTAACCTACCTGCCTGATTAAGGGATCTGACATTCCACGCTCCGATCCGTAGAACGGCAGTTTTCTTTCTCCTGATAATGACATCCTCTTGAGTAGTCCCCGCCCGGAGATCCGAATGGGGGACTATTTTACCTCCGGAATATTTTACCCAAGAGGACGCCATCATCATGTAATCATACAGTAAAGCTGCATGCCCTCGGGAAAAATTACGGCTGTAGTTTCCCCTTGCTTTCAGCCGTTCACAGTACCAGCACAGCAAGGCCGTTTTGGTTATTGATACAAGGCCAGATCAGTCAATCATCCAGACTGTTGCCCTTGCAACTACTGAAAAGGCTGCTGCCCCTCTTCAGGAACCACACGTTTGTCTGGCCTCTCAACAGATACCCCTCCGTTGTGGTTGCATCTATGGTACGGCTATCTGTATCGCTGAGGCACGCAAGCCTCCCCACCAACGGCAAGGTCCATGGTTCATGGGGGGGTTAATTAATTAACATATCACGGTAAATATTTTTATAAACTTATCTTACATTCAATTACCAAAAATCTACACTTTCAAAGGTTTGTCTGGGTCATTAACTACATATTTGTTACTGGTTAATCTTTTATAACTAGCCACAGCAAACACAAGAAAACAACCAGTTGAATGCCAGCTACCACTTTGGTATGCCGTCCTTTCAGCGGGTTTCCTGCTGTCCATACTACTATCACTCTAACTTATAACTCATTGGCCAAAACACATCAAAGTTAAGGAAGGAATTCACAACTTATTCATTTGAGTCTTTAACACAAGCAAATATAGCATTTACACCTTGACTTACGCAATTATTTTACAATTCCTCATACCTCTACAGACTGATTCAAAACATTAAATGCTCCATTATACCACTAAATATGTCTTACATAACTATTTGCATCGCCATAACTAATGTGGTCACTCAATGAAAAATTTTAAAGTACTGACCATTTCATTTTGCCAAACATTTACTGCCATCGTTAATGCTCAGATGAAAAATATAATATTTCCTATTATACTGACATTAATCCAAATCTGCTATATGGATATTTATTATTCATTACACAGTGCCAGAATTCTGCTTCTAAAGCTTGATGTAAGTACAACCATACTTGACTTTGATAGCTAACTGGATACATGAATAACTCATTACACACTTTCTGTTTTATCAGCATACTTTAGATCAACATGTATACCTACAAATAACTTGCCAACAGATGTTGCTCATGTGCTAAATAACATACTTCAATACTTAAAACGTCTCATACTCAATACACTTCACTACACATAAGTCCCTCAATTTAACAGCAACTTCAACTGCAAATAAATGTGTATCTATCTTCAACCTACATCAATCCTTCATATACTTCAATACTTCAAACATCTCATACTCAATACACTTCATTACACACAACTCCCTCAACTTAACAGCAACTTCAACTGCAAATAAATATATATCTTCAACCTACATCAATCCCCCATATTCGCTGCAATAACTACATAAAAATACTACTCCAGGCTCCTTGGCCTCTCAGTTCATCATATTTCACATCATTTATTCAAACAACTATCTCCTCATGTATTTGTTTCTTTACATGCCATCCTAATTACAAGCTGATACATTACTTCGATTCTCTTACAATTGCTTGACGTTTACATGCCTCATAAAACAACTCTATAAGATTGCACAAACTCTTGTTTGACCAATTAGCTTCCCACCACATTTTATAAACATTAAATTTCTGATGTGGTTCATTTTATTACTTCTGGCACTAATAATTTTGTAATGTACTCACACTAAACTGATTTTTACCTTATTGATTCTTTGACCTCTCACATTATACATCAAGTGTAACTACTTATCCTTATTTTAGGTCAGTTATAAATTTGCTACATGGTTCCTGATTGAATTATTTGGATAACCACTACCTATTCTAACTACTATACACTAACTTTCTTAACCTACTGATAGAGAAAGATGGTAGAGGAGTGAAACTTGAAATAAAGTCTCATCGAGCTGGGAGTGTACCAGTCGCCACTTGGTATACCAGCAAAAGAGTTGCTGGCTCCCTACACCTTCTCTGACTCTACTCTATCACCTGGGTTGCCCTTATCTTTATGTGGATAGTATCTTTTTATATTCTCAACGTGTTCTTTACCATGAGCTCTTTTTGTTTGCACATATTCCAATTCAACTGTGTTCGGGTGATCAATTCTTGTGATATTATATGCTCCTTTAATACCATGGTTAAATTTATGCACCTCAGAATTTATTTTGTTCGATTTGGCGTGCACTTTTACTAGCACTTGATCCTCCACTCGATACGTTATTGGCTTTACCAAATTATCATGTCTCTCCTGTCTCCTAACTGCTTTCTCTTTCATATGCAGTTCCACTAATTCTAATTTTTTCTCCCATGTTACATCATTTCCAGGTGGATAATCCAATATCTCACGAAACACACTATCAGGTTCTTGGTTAAGTAAGATCTCACATGGTGCAAATCCCATCGAGTCATGTGGGAGACTCGTTCAAACTCTCCCAGGTACTCCTTCCATGACGCATGCTTCCTGTGACAGTATGTCCTATATAAACGATTTAATTCATTCATTGACTGTTTGGCTGGATTGGAGGCCAGTCTATATCTTGAGACTGCAATTGGTTCTATCTGATGTCTATCTAGCATTTCTTTGTTTTCTTCCTTGATTTCTTTATTTCCTTTCGACATATCTTCTACACACTTGTTGATTTCTTCATTTCCTTCGGACGTCTCTTCTGAATGCTTGTTGATTTCTTTCTTTCCTTTGGACATCTCTTCTAAATGCATGATGATTTCTTTCTTTCCTTTGGACATCACTTCAAAAAGCTTGTTGATTTCTTGGCGTATTTTAAATATTGTTGACTGTGATTCTCCATCCTCTAGACTCATTTCCTTTCCAATTGGTTTTACCAGTGTCTCAGGGTAACTGGTTGAATGACCCAATGGGCTGTCCACTGACATTCCACTAGAACCAATTCCTGACTCATCCTTGTCCTCCTGCCCTATCTCTTTTTTTTCTAATTACCTCCTCTACAACCTTTTCTTTCAATTCAGGATCCACTCTAACTATTCACTATGCACAAACAAGAAAAAGAAAACCTCCTAGTAATCCAAACACTCACTAATTAACTAATAACGAAATAATACTTCACTGTATTCGGTTAACCCAGACTGGCAAAATAGACCGCTCCATTGCACACCATAAATTACAGAAGCCTATCCACAATAAACATCAATGACTGCATTTGTACACAAAATCTCAAAGTAACAAACACACAACTTAAAAGACATATAAACATGTAGTTTACAATAAATAACGCAAATGAGATACTATTTTGTGCTGTACAGCATGAAAACACGCGCAAATTAGCATACTATGTTTCAGAGCAAATTCGCAAAGAAATGTTAAAAAATATATTGTTTTTATAATTTCTGCATTTGACAAATTTAATTTGAAGTTCCTTCCGCACTGTGAAGATAGGGCAATATTAATTAGCCTCGCGCCAGCAAATCGCCTTCACTCACCCCTCGACGCTCGTCGAAGTCGCGTTGTTTTGACGTTTGAAGTCGCGCTGCTAGTCGTGTTGGCGTTGACTCCTCCGGCGCGGCGGCTGTCAGGCAAAGCGTCGTTGTAGCTGGTGTGCTGCCGTGTGCACTGCTCACGTCCGTGACGATTCACGCTGACGCAGTCTCGTAGTTCGGTGGTTGGCGACGGGATGGAGCTGCCATCACGTATTTCGTTGATCGGCGAGTAGGTGGCGCAGGCGTCGCTTACTTCGGGGGTACGCCACTAGATGTCTAACTCCGCGTCATCGTCGTCTCTCTACTTCAGCCATTTGGCTCCGCTGTAGTCACTGGTCAGTGTGGTACATCTCCGCTGTCTAAATCCTTGATGTAACGGCGTGTGGAACTGCTTCACTGCTTCAGATGCTTTGGCTAGCCACTCACAGACTCTTAGTGACGTCATCCAACAATTGCGCCACAGTCAACTAAACACTCGCAAATGCGGTAACAGTTTATGGGTCAACATCAAATTGAGTGATTTACACCGTTCAAAAGACAATTTCAGATACAAAGTCACTTGAAAACATGTTCCTGATACTTTCGTAACGGAATTTTGGCTGGTTCATTCGCGGTTACGCACAAACGCGCCTTTTCATAGAATATGAATTTTCCAATAATTCACGGAGGTTCTCGTGTCCATACTTCAATATATTGTTTATTAACACTGCTTTTGTCATTTGAACTCATAAAAAACAAATTGTTTACTGTTTCTCAGTCACTTTTGCACTTAATTGCCTAAATAATGTGCTTCTTTCCCGCGATTTCTAATTTCGCCATATATGTTATATTACAATGTTTCTAGTTGAAACACTGATTTTAGTCACGGTAACGACAATACTGGATTGCTCTTGCACTAAAAGTGGCCGATAAATGCAAATGTCATCCCACTGAGACTATAGATGGTGCTTAATAAATCATTGCTCGGATCCGAAGACTGCAACTGTCCTTTTCACGGGAGCCAAGATGAAATACCCCCGTTTAAATTCTTTCACTGGATTTTGTGTAATTTATCGTAGCCGCCAAACAGTTAATTATTACGATTATATCACCGTGTGCTTAATGGATGAAAGGCTATCGTGTTTTCTGCTGTGGTTTCGGGGATATTTCAACCGAGTGCGGCTGTTTTGCAACTGAATAGTGGAATAGTGGAAGTTTGTCTATTATTAAGGACCACAAAGGTTGCGATGTACAAACTAATATATATTTCCTACTAACACACAAATACTGAGGCAGTTGCTACCTTCGCCTTACACATGTGATTACGATTATATCTCTTATTGGTTGCTGATTTTAGGTATTTCGTCACACGCAATGATGATGGTTAACATCCACAACAATCCTCACTGCAGTCCATGGTTCTTGCTGGCCGACGCGGTTGACGCGAAACACGAGATTCGGCACTTGTCACTTTTGTTTCATATCACTCGCGAATCGGTATTAGTGAGTGTCAACCCCACAACGATGAGGGGGACGTGCTCACTCATCATACTCCGGTGAATTTTACCGTTCACAACTCACTCGACCACCATTCTTGCCTGTCTCTCCAGCACTACAGCTCACTCGACACTTTCTAGTACTACCTCGCACTCAACACTCGTCACACTGCCTCCTGCAGCGCTCGACAATCGACCCCAGTCTACTATCGACCTGGGCGTCGGATATTAGCTAGGATCCCTTACAACCTTTTTAAGCTAAAACCTAATTCGTAGAAAAGACTTAAAGTTTTGATGGAAGTATGAAGCCATAATCACAATTAATATAAATATGTCTCTAAAACGGCTGACATGTTGCTGAAATGAAGGAGGTCCAGATGGTAGTAAATCCCCTATTGCGCCGACACGTTTCCTGCAAAGCTGATCATCAGAGTGCCTTGTAGAACACAAGAAAAACAATACAAATAATAATACAAACAGTGACATAGGATTTGAACTTGTTGAAAACGAGCAGAGCAACTGAACGTAAGGAAATACATACCATTCTTACAAAAGAAGTTAAAGTGGACGCATAGTGACGTCGATATAGAACTGAAAATTAACATTTTTTGATGAACACAGTAAGTGACATAGTTCCGTCGCAACCAAAATATGGAAGTGAGACTGACTCACTACAGATCCATAATGAAAGCATAGAGTACATCAGCTGAGCGCCGTCTACATCGTATGATGCACCGTAAGCTTAAGAAATAAAATCAATAAAAACAAATTTTATGGTTTGTTATTTTTCATTAACATTATGAAACTTCTGAAACGTTCTACTTTCTCTTGAAGCAAATCAGTCACAGTTGTCAGTGGAAACTTACATTTCTCCCACTAGAGGACGTCTTGATTGACTATAGCTTTGAATGCACAGTCTAAACTTAACTTATACGGAATTCCACAATATTTAGATAGCAGTCTTAATAAAAAGCAGTTTATAACAAAGCAGTTGAAGGTAAACATATAGTTAAGAAAGCCGTTTTTTATTCACTATTACATCGTGGAAGAAATCGAAACACCTTTGAACACAGTACGCTACCTGCTCATTTATAAAAAGCTATATATCCTCCTGCTAGCTCACGTAAATTTCAATCTCCTCCAAAATACCGAATATGGATTCTTTACTACCATAGTGTAGGATAGACAAGTCATTGTTAATGCTCCTTAAGCAATACCTGAATTCTCTTACATTGTCCCTGTTGTGGTTGTCAGGAGAGCCAACACCGTGTTACTAGAGGAAGTCGAAAGGCACGCGTTTTAGCTCATGCAGGCTGACGTGAGGTCTGGAACAGGACAAGGAAATTAGAATTTAGAAAAACGGACGTAGCTGGTGGAATACTTAACTTTAATCCATTAATGATGAGCGTCGCTCTTGACGGTACATGATTCAATATCAATAGTAACTGGTAATGGCGCCTTGCTAGGTCGTAGCAAATGACGTAGCTGAAGGCTATGCTAACTATCGTCTCGGCAAATGAGAGCGTATTTTGTCAGTGAACCATCGCTAGCAAAGTCGGTTGTACAACTGGGGCGGGTGATAGGAAGTCTCTCTAGACCTGCCGTGTGGAGGCGCTCGGTCTGCAATCACTGATAGTGGCGACACGCGGGTCCGACGAATACTAAAGCCGCCGGCGCACGGACCGTGCTGTCGAACGTTAACGTTGAGCGTGCCAAGTTCAACGTGCTGCTGAACGCTCAGGAACGATGCTACTTGTGCATACGGTACGTGGGCCCCAACGTGGTATACGCGATCGCAACGCACTCCAACGGCAGTTTGAGGGATGTTTCTAGTTCGCAAATCACACTGTTTACTCAACGGGCGCGCGTAAAATTACCACGTTAGCTCTATTAAAACGCCCATTTCCTCCATCGTCCATGAAAAGGGAAGTACCATGTCCAATTAATAAGGACACAGGCTTATAAAAGTTCCATTACAAACAGTGTGGTACAAATTTGGAATACTTCTCCGCACAAGACAAACATTTTTTCATCATTCCCACATTTTAGTAAAACCCCAAGGTCAGTCTTGCTTGAATACTGTTCTTACCCAGTAGCAGAATCTTTGCAACATGTGAATTACGAAGCGTAAAAGAAAAAGGAGCAAGATATCTTTATACATGTAGCGCAAGCTGTCCTGTAGATTAAGCCAAGCGAATAGTCACTCCTAAAAAAAAAAGTGAACTTATATTTATATAACATCAAATATTATAGCATATACTTATATTAAACTAATAATAAAGTGTCAGAACCTAATAAAAACGCGAATGTTAGGAAAAAAATATGGAAGTGTTAAGACGCAAACCACCGCTTCAACAAAAATTAATTGTTGGATAGAGACGCTACTTATTACGCTATATCAACGACATACGTTAAGAACCCAATCATATTATATTACTCCATGCTAAAAAGTTAATAGTAGATAATTATGTCACTAATTTAAATTTAGTTATTACAAATTGTGCCAACAACAATGCGTTGGGTGGATCTTCTGTGTATCGCAGCCTTCAAATAGCCTACTCTTATAATACGCAAATTACAATAATTCTTTTGCCACGAATATGATGTTTCTTATTATTCTATTGGAAACGAATCAGACAACTAACAACGGGTTTTCCAGTGATTCTCAATTTGCTGGTGCTCAGAAACGGCATATATACATATAGGCTTGAAATGAATGCTAATATGGCGCCTCGTAACTCTGTACTGAAGGGAGACGGCGTGCGTGTGACGTAGGTGGCGATGTGCCATCTCATTGGTCAACGCTCAGACGCACGCTCAGAATATCTGACACGCTAGATATTGCTCTGCACGTTCGAAAAGACTCCTGAACGTGCTATTCCACGCTATGACGTCAGAAACACGGCACGCTCAACGCTCGGATGCACGGTCCTTGTGCCGACGGCTTAACGGACCGAGGCCGATTTAAAGGCTACCACCTAGCAAGTGTGGTGTCTGGCGGTGACACCACAGTCCCCTAATGCACTACCATTACCAGCATATCCTTACTCACGATACGGACCTGAAAATCTCTCCCAGTCCGTCCAATGTAATATCTTGCACATGAGCCACAATTGATCTTGTAGATCCCATCTCAGCTAAATTTATTAATAGCTGGCTTCAAGCTGTGTCGCAGTATTTTGTCCAGTTTATTATTTGTCAGGAAAAAAGCTGTGACGTTGACTTCACGGAATACATTAGAAATTTTTTCTGACACCGTGCCACAGTAAGAGAGTGAGATATACTTTCTCATCATCGCCTCTTCACTAACCCCAGATTCCTTTCCAACTTTCTTAAGAACCGCTTTTCCGAGTTTTCATATTTCTGCTTCAGTGAAAACATTTGCTGTATCTACTTTAATAATCGCATTTGTCACTTCTCAATAACCTCCTTAGTGACGCCTAATTTTGCTACCCGATAAAACATGGAATCAAAAAAGCGCGCTTTTGTGCTGGTTGCGGTCTTTCAAACAACTACGCACCCTCAGACTCAACGTTGCAATATTAAAAGTTTTGGCTGGTTTCGTTGTCTAGGGGCTGGGATACGTAGCTGCCGCATTACAGGCCAAATGTTGCTGAGTCTACAGTATACAATATGAACAGACACATGAATCAAATGGTCGAAGGTTCCTATCACTCGGCAATTGCGAATTTTGAACGTAATATAGACATTTACAAATGAAAGATTGCAATTGAATAAAATCTGCGGGTTCTATCTTAACGACTTTAAATGATGTGTACGACAGTAGAAATACTTTTGAGAATGTGGTATATTTCTGCAAGACACTTATTGGTGTCGATGGTCCAGCAATTAAATAAAATATAAGATGAATAACAGTGAAACAATAGATTCCTACAGCACGTAATTAGTTATCAACAACAACACAGCTCGCGAGATATTCACTTCTAAGCGCACACTACGACTTCACTGTAGAAACTACGGAATCTCGCAAGTTCACAAGTCGGCACTCCGAAGTATTTCTATCTCTCGCGACCACGCGCAAACCGCTCCACAATCCAAGTCTCTCCCGCAACCCCGCGTCCATCGCGCCGTCGCGTCCAGCACTTCCCGTGTCCTGTCCCGTTCTCTACAGAATTGCCACACCTCCGGTAACGTTCCCGAAACAGTCTCGTGTCCTCTCCGGAAACGATGCTCCTCCCCACTTCCATACAGTCTCTCCACGTGTCCTTTTTGCAACTATCGCTGTGACTGGCTAGAGCGCTCCCCAACGCACACTCACAAACATAACGAAACATAATCGAAATACTGGATCTACATTTAAATACTTAAAATTAAATAAATGTTCCTACGGGTAGGCCATGAACACGCTGTAACACACATTTTTAAATACATAAACAAATTAAATAAGCATATATCAAAGGAATGGCAAGAAAGGGTAGGACAGTAGTCTAATGTCTCTGTGCTTTTAAAAACACAGTGAATATTTATCCAATGTCTTCATGAATAGTATATATCGGATATAAACAAAGACGTAGATGAATAAATGTATTTAGAAGCATGTTGGCCGGCCGGTGTGGCCGAGCGGTTCTAGGCGCTACAGTCTGGAACCGCGCGACCGCTATGGTCGCAGGTTGGAATCCTGCCTCGGGCATGGATGTGTGTGATGTCATTAGGTTAGTTAGGTTTAAGTAGTTCTAAGTTTTAGGGGACTGATGACCTGAGAAGTTAAGTCCCATAGTGCTCAGAGCCACTTGAACCATTTTTTAAGCATGCTGCTACCGTTTTTTTCGAGTAACTGTGGAGTAATTATGGCCTGACGCGATCGATAGTAATCGGCCACTTTTACCTCCAATAACTCATGTACTATTTAAGTTACATGCCTGTAATTCATACCAATTTAGGTTTACACTAATAGCTCTCGAAAGACACGGCGATCGACAAAATCAGATGAAGCGTTTATATTTTGGAAATTCATTCCGCCGCGCGGGATTACCCGAGCGGTCTGGGCGCTGTAGTCATGGACCGTGCGGCTGGTCCTGGCGTAGGTTCGAATCCTCAAATGGTTCAAATGGCTCTGAGCACTATGGGACTTAACTTCTGAGGTCGTCAGTCCCTTAGAACTTAGAACTACTTAAACCTAACTAACCTAAGAACATCACACACATCCACACCCGAGACTGGATTCGAACCTATGCGCGGTTCCAGACTGTAGCGCCTAGAACCGCTGGGCCACTTGGTCCGGCTGTTCGAGTCCTCCCTCGGGCATGGGTGTGTGTTTCTCCTTAGGATAATTTAGGTTAAGTAGTGTGTAAGCTTAGGGACTGATGATCTTTGCAGTTAAGTCCCATAAGATTTCACACACATTTGAACATTTTGAAATTCATTGCTGGGTGTTACTTGTATAATTTAACGTCAGATACTATACTTAAAACTAATAAAGATATTGAAATCTCATTACACCATCAGAATCATCCTGCAAATAATAGTAATGTACATGTTTCGTTTTGAGGTATCATGATTCATTTAGCTACTATTAATTTCTAAACGAACTGTGAAATGTCTGCCATTAAGGTTTCACAAAGTCCGCCATCTTTTGCACTCCCGGCGTGTCTCCTTCATCAACATATCATCACCATGGAATTCCCAGCTCCGCGGCTGGACCCCTCTTGCTTCGGCTAGCATCTGCCACCACGTGGTCTGCCGAGTGGCCAGCGCCCCCCAAGCGGCCCGTCCGGCCACTGCTTCCTCCGAACTTTGAGTATTTTCAGGGCGCGACAACTCACATGGTGGATGACATGACTCCTCTGCTGTGATCTAGTCAGTAGTTGTCGGCTTACAATAGGAATCAATCTTAAATACCTGTTCAACGCTAATGCTTTGCAAGCCAAGGAAATTAATTATATTCTCTAACTCTGCTTCCATAGTAAATTCCATATTTTTACACAATGCATTTAAGGTATTTTACAGCTCATGAATGTCAGCCTCGTCACCTTTGACGACCATAAAGATGGCTTCCACTGCGATACAGTTTTACCTTTTCGAAATTGTAAATGTAAGGAGTGAAGAGATTAATTCCAGCTAATTAACAAAAAATTCTGAGAGTATTCCTGATTAACTTGAATCTATAGTAAGCCCTTCCTTCTGGGAGCAAATTTTCTGATTGAAAGTAAAATAAATGACAGAGAAATCTTAACCATCTCCAACAGATCAATAAGTAGTAAGTGGGTACGTTAAGTGCACTAGGCATGTTTTTAATGCCCAACCTTTTTTTAATAATTGCATAAATTTTATAAATCTTAATTTATAAATTTATAAAATTTATAAATTTATAATAAAAGGTTATTCATTAAAAACATGCCTAGTGCTCTTAATGTACCCAGTTACTACTATACATAAAAATCCAAGCCAACTTTTAGCACACTAGAATGAAATACATTTTTATCTGAAAATAGTTGACATTTTGAGCGCACTAGAATTAATTTTATAACATAATTTAAGACGCAAAATTATGTATTCCAGTCAACAAAATTTCAGCAAAACCTTTTGTTGCCTTTGGCAGGGTTATTTCTAATAATTTCACCTCGCCCGGCCTTTTTGCTGAATGTTGCTGTTGGACTGCAATTTGAATGCTAACTGTTGTCCACCCATCGTCTTCATCTGGCTGCGTCTTTGTTAGTACACATTGCCATGTACAGAGAGAAGCTGCTGACGTTCTCGTCTTCTTCCAGATGGTCTTGGGTAGTGGATGACGACAGCAAATGACAATAATTTGGCCAGCCGAACCAGTCCCACAGCCATTCAGCTGTGCTCCGCAGGACAAGGAAATAACGTTAACAAATCATATATGTAGTTGGTATTTGAGGAATAAAATTGACTGGAGAACAAAAATGATAAATCTGTTAGCGGTTTCATGAATCAGTTCTGGCAGCTAATTCCATCCAGAAAACTTGTTTGATAGCACGGCGCGACTTTCTGGCCACGCCGGACAGCGATAAAAATTTCAGTCAGCCTCTGGTACGTTAGAGGCAAGAGCTATGCAATATCTCCCCACCAGCTGGCCTGCTCAACAGAACGATTTTCGTTTTTTTCTCAGCCAAATATTAACCGATTTTAAAAATTCAAAATTTTAACATATTATACATTACAAGGGCTACGCAGAATAATAATAAGGAATAAAAATGGATACCATTAGATATGCAATTTTTCAGTTAATAATTCTCAGTAAATATTCTGTGTTGAGAATCCCACATCAAATTTTTCTTAGAGTATATAACTACATAAGGAATTATACTTTTTGTACTTTATTGTTAAATGTACCCACCAATTTCATCATTGTCTTTTGTCTTGAAACGGTATTTCTTCTATGTGTCCTGTTAACCACACTTATAGGATAATGTGTTATGAAATTATAACGATATATATCAACATTTCCTTTCAGTTGAATAACTCATTTAAAATTGTGAAAAACTTTATAAACTTTCATATATTTGTCTGGTTGTTCTAAATTCCATGCTTCTTGAAGGAATACTTCGTTTCTCCCGTTTTTCAAATATATATTAGGCAGCTTTACGTGATCATATAGTGATGAATCAGCCAGTTGGTGATATTTTTTAGTAATCTGAAACAAGATAAAAATAAAGTAAGACATATCAAATTCTATTTAGTGGTCTCGATTAGTGAGACCTATCTAGAAATTTATTTGTTAGCTAAACCAGCAACTTCCACAGTTTGTAGTTCATAGAAAGACTCTGGAACTATAGTATTTTAGTACATTTTCTCATTGTTTAAGCTTACAGTTCAGTTTATATTTAACAATAGGTACACAAATTTCCATAGATTCTACTACAATTTTACCTTCTTTTGGAAGTGTGTGTTTTATTTCATCTCCAACATCATTGTAGTCAGCCCATCTAAGAAGAGAATTTCCAGCACTGAAACTCAAAATAAAAATTACAGTGACATTCCCTTCCCATAACATTTTTTATTGTTCCTAAGGAAACCACCAAGGCAGTAAAATTTTCTTACCCTTTACGTTTGCATTATTAAGTATACATCCTTCGATAAGTATTTTATCTTTAAGAGGTAAAGTCAGATACAACCAAACTGATGATAAAATAAAAGGATGCTCTGTTCCACATATAACATTATTTCCTTTCTTTATGGTTATAAAACCAAATAGCTTTCCCAGATAATTATCAATTACCATTTTAGATTTTCCATCATATATTGAATAATCTGTACGATAAGCTCCAGTAATACTGAAGGTCATCTACAACTGAACATGATTAGGATGAAGACATCCATCTCGTATATATAGGTTAATTTCTGTATCCTTAGAAATATGTAGATCATTTTTTGATTTCTCATTCATAGGCAATGAGTAAAACTGGTAGCTCTGTATTTAGTTCATTATTCATTAAAGATAAAAATTTATTAAGACTTTTCTAAAATAACTGTCACACAAGCTCCATTGAAGTCAATCCAATTATCATTTTCAGTATTTACAGTACTTGCTAGTCTTCCATGAATAACGAAACAAACAGGTAACCTTTTGTTATGTTTTAACAACCTACCATTACAGCTGAAGCTTCTGGGCGTATATTCAGATTGTGTCGCTGACTCGTCTCTGTATTTACATCGGCCACCTGGCCATTTCCATTCTGTGGAAATGATTGTTAAAATGATAACATGGATAAGACAAACAGATGTTCCGTTGAAATAATGCAAAATTTCAGTGGAGTCATTCAGCAAGATGCACGAATGTGGTTTGCCACGGGAAAGTCTTTAACAAAAAACTATGCTCTTTATTTCCCTAGGTACTTGCCAAACGGTCCTTAATTCTAAACGACGAAATTATTATTTAAAACACCCCACGTGATATTTGGGAGACTAGTGAAGTTTCGAATTAATATGCGGCAATTTACTCTATGCATAGTTGTATGAGGCGCATAATTAGCAAATAACGCAGCAAATACATTAGATATAATATTTAGATATTCTAAGACCTTTCTTTTTTAATTATTTTACAAGCTGTTGCTTGCCCAGATTATCGGCGAAGAGTAAGGCATCTTTCTGTGTAGTCAAACACTGACCCAAAATGTAATAACGGTACCGAACAAACTGATGCTGTGATTAGTCAATGTGTATCGAAAGCGAAATCTCTCTAACCTGTTCACTTAGAAATATAGTAGCTAAAAGTGGTCTTTTAAATTAAATTAGGATCTGACAGAAATGTTAAATGGGAGAGGCAACCGACACGTTGCTATTGAAATGAGCATAAGATCTCCTATACCTTATCTCCGAATAAATGAGAATATGACCATTCCCAGGGTTCACAGAATATTTCACCCACTTAGATTGGAACTACTACTGACACTTATCGCCGGCCGCGGTGGTCTCGCGGTTCTAGGCGCTCAGTCCGGAACCGCGCGACTGCTACGGAAGCAGGTTCGAATCCTGCCTCCTAAGTTCTAGGGGACTGATGACCACAGATGTTAAGTCCCATAGTGCTCACAGCCATTTGAACCATTTTTTTGACACTTATCGGAAAAAATAAGTACTTGCCCACATCTGCTTTTTAATACAGCAGTGTAACCATTTCTCAGATGTGAACACACCCATAGTCAACATATAACTGTTAAATACAAAGCTTTCACATGGTATAAAAACACCAATGAAAATCCATCTACTCTTTCCCGATTGGTCACAACCAACTGGCTTAATGGCGGACCCATAAGACACATATTTTATTAGCACATTGCATAAAATAACAGATAATTTGATTTTAACTCTGCATAAACACACAAATAAAAGAGCAAGGGCTACAAAAACGGCAAACATTTATATATAATAAAAGAGAAGAAAACAAAGTTACTCAAAAATTTTGTATCGCTCCAGATCAGTGTACCTGTAAATGCCACAAAAATTTAAGCATTGTCAAAAAGAAATCATCTGCGTATAGTTTTTATATTTCTACTAGCGAAACGTGAGACGTTGTTCTGCTCGTTTATATTTCAAATGTTCAAATTTGCGAAATCCTAAGGGACCAAACTGCTGAGGTTATCAGTCCATAGACTTACACACTACTTAAACTAACTTAAACTAAATTATGCTGAGGACAACACACATATCCATGTGCAAGGGAGGACTCAACCTACGGCGGGAGGGGCCGAGCAGAGTTTAAGTTTATTTACCCTTGCATGTATAAAAATGATGATCTGTATGTAACCTGGAATCCATAATCCGTTGTAGAAAAATGACGATAAATGAAAGTAGTTCATACTCATGGGACTCAATTATTGTTACTAGTATAAACTGATGAATTATGTGCTTTTTTATTAATAAATCACGTGAATGAGCAATGTGTTTGACTGTTTCATTCGCTATATTACTGAACGAAGTTTAAAGTTATGCAACATTTAGCGTGACGCGAGTGGATAAACAACATTTTTGGTTTTCTGATTTGGGGCAGAGATGTACAGGAGTTCTTAATATGGAGCAAGCAACATGTAGTTGATCATGAGAAAAGCATGGATTATCTACATTTAATCCACCAAAGCGCTGGGGCTATCCTTGAGTTTTGTTGATTATCAATGCGAAAGCAAGACACACAATTAATTGTAGTCGTTCGAGTCCGAATGGCAAATCAGTGGGAATCATTGGAATACGTGGAACCAGCACATCTTTTCCTTTACATTAGCCGTCAATTATTGTTGCGTCAGTCACATTTGGAATCAGTTTTCTCACCGAAAGTCTGGTTCCGTTACACAGCCTCGGAGTGCTGGTGAGCCAGCTTTCAATGACAACATGTGCGGTGGCATTCCCGCAAGCTCCAATGAAGTGAGAAATTCTAACAGTTTGATCCTCTTCTGTAACTGTGTCAATGGGTTTTTATTTCGTAAGCACACCAGGAATATTCAATAGAATACAATATTTGATTCGACTGAGGTCATCATTCTTTGGAGCTAGGTCGCGCCCATAGCCAACCGTGATTCCTGAAGTTTTTGGCCATGTTCTGAATAATCTTTTGAAGATCTTAAATTCATGGCTGAAACTGACCGAAGTTCGATGAGGTACGGTATCTCCTGTGTTTCAGGAAGAACCTGAAGTATGCCGTTGCCCATATCGAAAAGTTGCTTGGCAAATGTTTGAGCAGAGACATCTCCAAGTAAATGCACACGCATATTGGTAGACAATGTAATTTTCTTCACATGTCTCCAGAGAACCAAATTCGTACGACATGTTCGGCTCGTCTTCTGGTGTTGATCTTGGAGTAATAGACAGAGTTTGACAGAAGTCACATGCGAAGCAATATCAGACCTCCTCCTGCTTCCTGAAAATACAGAAACCATGCATTCAAATAAATGATACTGTTTGATGGGCTATGAATTCACAACCACCATTGCAGATGCACATTTGAGTTCGAACTCTAGCGGGAATCTAAAATTAACGAGCACGGAGGACATGGGGAGGGACTGCGGATAAGTGTGGACGCTAGGGGGAGAGTGTGGGTCGGCTGAGGAGTGTGACAAGATAGTCTGTGCATTTGCGATAAACCCCGTGTTGGGTGGTGCAGTGGTTAACACAGCTGCCTTAGTAAGCAGGAGATTCCGGGTTCGAGTCCTGGCCTGGCACACATCTTCAGTCATCACCGTTGATTTCTCATAAAGTCCCAATGCATCTGACGTCGTCAGTCCCTTCCCCACCCCCTCCCCCCCCCCACCCCCAACCCCACACAACCTTCAATTTGCGTAACATGTACCACAGCTGCGGATTCCGAGTCGTGTCTGTGCTTTTGGACGTATCCGTATGAACAGACACCACGCATTCATATAATTATATTTGTTTCTCTGTTGAGAGCAGCGCAGAAACCGCCGGAATTGTCAACTCTGCGTCTGGTGAACCTGGAAAAAATGTTTGGAAATTTGTGGTAAGAGCCTGTGGGACCAAACTGCTGAGGTTATCGGTCCCTAAGCTTACACACTACTTAATCTAACTTAAACTAACTGACGCTAAAGGCAACATACACACACACCTCTGCCCGAGGGAGGACTCGAACCTTCAGCGGAGGAAGCCGCGCGGACAGTGACAAGACGCCTCGGACCACGCGGCTACCCCGCGCGGTGAACCTGGATATTATTGGTTATAGGCTATTGCTTTGTATAGAGGTTGTTGCAAACTGAAGTGATGTAGCTTTTTTAAACAAAAACAACATAGCACGTTGGTTATTAATAGTTTTTATAAGGTCTGCGAGATGTCACTGGGCTTTAGAAGTGTAATATTAAACAGTAATAAACAGTAATTATCTGTAGCAGCTGATTTACCACATATACGTACAATGACGTACCAAGGGAAGAATTATTACGGTTTCTTATTAGTCACCAAATAAAAGCTTCTGCCCATACTGTGTCTTGCAGACAAGCAATTATTGCCGTGGTTCAATCCAAATGTCCAATTGTCAACACACATTACGACTCTGCATGGTATCATGTCTCCAGGTAGTCACACTGTACAAGGTTCCATCTGTCTTCTAAGAAGATAACACCATAACTATTGACTACAGTTATTCTTTCGCTCGTAAGGCAATAATCTTGCGTAGTTTGCCGGTTTTTTTCCTCTTAAATGGGATATACTGCTATTATAGACCTCTTGCTATTTTGGCGTAGCTATCTGTCCTCAGTCACTGTCCATCATTGAATGAAATGGGCACTTATTCTTTTATTACTGTAGCCAAATCTTTCCATGTTTGCTATATTCTTTAATGTCTTTATGTCAGCGCCCAAATGCGAATGCATAAAACGTAAGGGTGGTGACACGAAAACAGATTGTTAACGTAGAAAATAGAACGTTTGGTATGAATATTATAGCTACCTTGCCTGAAATGGGTATTCAGATTTTATGTAGTTCATATGTAGTTCATGGTGAAAGAACTGGGCTAGCACAAGCGTGTCTGATGTTTACATGGCATGACTGTTACGCATGTGCAGCTGTGTTAAGAATGGAACATTTTAAGAATTTCCCAGGTTGTTGCAATAGTGCAATGGATAGCGGAATTACTTTTTGTGACCTGGTGATGCCTATCGGCTGAGGATGACACGGTGGTCGGTGAGTACCATTGGGCCTTCCGAGGCCTATTAGAACGGAGACTTTGTGAAACGAGGATAGTCAGATTCATGACCGAAATCTATCATCTTTCATTCAAACAAAGAAGTACCCCTAAGTATTACACGTTGCAATTTTTAACCTTTGTCAAAACTATCCACCACAGCGTGCACAAAATATATACAAATCTATCAACTTTCGGGTTTCGCTAAGCTTTGTCGGACAATGTAGCCAATTAAATGGTATACGAAAGTAATTTTTGATGTTTATGGTAGCCGAAATATGACAGACCTTTCTTCCTAAATCGAACTACATGCTATTTTGTGGCAGTTTGCAGTTTGGAGAGAACCGTTGAAGAGCAGTTTCGACGATCCAACTAATAGGACTGTAACTTGCTCAGATAGTATAAAAAAAAGAGCATTCCAGAGTGCTGTCATACCGTCAGGAGAAGGGGTACCAGATACTCCACTGTACCAAATGTAGGAGTCTCAGAAACCTATTTAACATTGGTATAGCCTTAATATGCGAAGCATCTCACTATGAACAACTATCTCCCTCAGTTCCTTTGTTCCAGAGCATTTCATATCATATTCTTACAATCATTTGACAACTGAATTATCACTCTTTTGCCATTTTTGTTTCGTTTTTGCAAAGGTATTCAAACTCGGTTCATGACCGACACATCAACTTAGAATGTGCGAATTCGCCCATTTGTGGCTATAGTAGGGGGTTGCCTAATTAAACAGGAAAATACATGTGTTAAACTGTCAGACAGCGAGGTACATTTAGCGCCGTTCATCAAAGGTTACCTTAATGAGCACAGATGTCGGCACGAAATGCTCCAGAAAGACACTTCCGTGTAACGCTGCTCCCACAAAGAGCTTGCGTTGTAGTGACGTTAATTAGAGTACGCTGCTGTCATAGAATGAGACGTGGGAGACAGAAGGGAGCTATTTGACGCTTTGCTCGCTTCTGTGTTTGAGCGTTTCGACAGCATCTGCATTTCGCTCTGCGTAATACGTAAGCGCAGGACAACTCCGTAGTATTTCGTGTACCTGAAACGAGACGGCAACAGATCAAAATACAACCTGCGATCGTAACAGTATTTTGTATTATGTACTTCATTCTAGCAGCTTACGCTAGCGACAATTCTTGTTTTAGTATTTTATTTCCTCTCTATCACCAGTGAGTTTTAATGTATGTGTCACGTGGTTTCTCTCCACTTGGCTCAAACTGTCGCCCTCCATCTTTCGGTAACCACTCAGGTGCTGCTGTTCCTAATTCTTCCCTGTAAGACCAGAGGTACTGTGTGAAACAAGACTGGTTTCTCTAATGCGTCGTTGGAGCAGGGAATCTATGCTGTGTACGAATGCGCTTAGTCATTCCTAATACCAAAACAAGAAAGAAGGCAAAATAAACATATATTTCCGAAAAACCTCTTCATTAACTGTAAGTTCTCAAGTCGGAAAAAATGATTAAATTTCCTCTGCTTGCATGTACGTAAGTCGGTTCATGGCCTGTAGCACCATTTAAAACTCCTCAGAGGCTTCTTAAGGGGCACGAGAAAGGTTCAAAATCATGAAATATTCAATTTTTACTTTTTTGCATTTCAAAAATCTACAGAATTTTCCCTTTCAATTGATATACAGGGTGATTCAAAAAGAATACCACAACTTTAGGAATTTAAAACTCTGCAACGACAAAAGGCAGAGCTAAGCACTATCTGTCGGCGAATTAAGGGCGCTATAAAGTTTCATTTAGTTGTACATTTGTTCGCTTGAGGCGCTGTTGACTAGGCGTCAGCGTCAGTTGATGCTAAGATGACGACCGCTCAACAGAAAGCTTTTTGTGTTATTGAGTACGGCAGAAGTGAATCGACGACAGTTGTTCAGCGTGCATTTCGAACGAAGTATGATGTTAAACCTCCTGATAGGTGGTATATTAAACGTTGGTATAAACAGTATACAGAGAATGGGTGTTTGTGCAAAGGGAAAAGTTCTGGACGGCCGAGAACGAGTGATGAAAATGTAGCACGCATCCAGCAAGCATTTGTTCGCAGCCCAGGAAAATCGACTCGCAGAGCTAGCAGAGAACTGCAAATTCCACAATCAACTGTATGGAGAGTCCTACGAAAAATGTTAGTTATGAAACCTTATCGTCTGAAATTGGTTCAAGCACTGTCTGCAGCTGATAAGATTAAAAGAATCGATTTCTGTGATTTTATCCTTGCTCAAATGGAAACAGATGAATCTTTCGTTTCAAAGATTGTGTTTAGTGATGAAGCAACTTTCCACACTAACGGGAAAGTCAACCGTCACAATGTCTGTATATGGGGCACTGAGAATCCGCGGGAAACAACTCAGTATGAACGTGACTCGCCTAAGGTGAACGTTTTCTGTGCCATTTCAGCCAATAAAGTTTTTGGTCCCTTTTTCTTCGAAGGTGCTACTGTAACTGGAATACAGTATCTGGAGATGTTAGAGAATTGGCTGTTCCCTCAGTTCGAACAAGAAGCACAACAATTCATATTTCAGCAGGATGGAGCGCCACCACATTGGCACTTATCTGTCCGTAACTACCTGAACGTCAACTACCCGAGGCGATGGATCGGCCGCCAGGCAGCCCGTGACAGAGCACTTCATCACTGGCCTCCAAGAAGCCCTGATCTTACCCCCTGCGATTTTTTCTTATGGGGGTATGTTAAAGATATGGTGTTTCGGCCACCTCTCCCAGCCACCATTGATGATTTGAAACGAGAAATAACAGCAGCTATCCAAACTGTTACGCCTGATATGCTACAGAGAGTGTGGAACGAGTTAGAGTATCGGGTTGATATTGCTCGTGTGTCTGGAGGGGGCCATATTGAACATCTCTGAACTTGTTTGTGAGTGAAAAAAAACCTTTTTAAATACTCTTTTTAATGATGTATAACAGAAGGTTATATTATGTTTCTTTCATTAAATACACATTTTTAAAGTTGTGGTATTCTTTTTGAATCACCCTGTATTACTTACTCAGTTCATAAGACTAAAACTATTTTTAAAATATTTTTGAAATATGTTCTGCATGGGCGTGGCCTACTGTGGCGCTGTTAAGCTGCTGTTAAATTTTGTACTCATGAGTCTACATGCTCATCATGTACATTTTAGTGACGTGAGAGAAGATAACTGTTACAAAATAAGTGTTGTGGCAGATCTGTGATAGTTCGGTACATATCACTCGCTAGATTGTTGTGTTTCGTGTTTATTTACTCTTTTTTAATCCTTAAACTATTAGTAATGAATTCTATTCATTGAAGCCTCGGTTTTATAGATGTATAATCACGGATAAACGTAAAGTTACTAGAAATATTCTGAAGGCTTTCAAGAAAAGAAGAAATGTTGAAAAGCCAAAGGTAGGTGTTATTACCGTAAACAATTAAGACGATAACGAGGTGTGTGAACCTAACCTTGCTGGTACACCCGCCCATTGCATTGAAAGTAAGAAAGTACTTCGCAGGCGAAATATGGATTTTTTATGGCCGAATCGGATGTGAATGAAATATTTGTGATATTAGTTATCAATGGAATTTTTGCAAACTGTGTAAGATGTATTCAGCGTAGTGAAGTCAGTCTGGATATCTCTATAAAAAATTAAAACCACGTAGGAACCGCCAGTGAAATGGAACTGAAGTGTCGTAAGTGTTCATATATGACCACCTTTTGGAACAGTGTTGCAGTAACTCCAAATGACGAAAATGGTAGCAAAATCAGATTTGTTTATGCCTTGCGTACAATTGACAAGGGTGCTACTGTAGATGCAGTTTTCTGAGGCATGATGAATCTTCTAAATCCCCCAACCAAGTTTACGACTATAATAGATTTATAGGGTCTAAAGTAGAAGATATCTGTATAGAATCTACGAAAAAAGCTGTGGAAAAAGCAGTAATAGAAAACAGTGGTAATAGAGACTCGAGTGCAACATGTGGTACACACATCTCTTCATGGTGTAGTATCTGTCACCAAAACGTATACAGGGAAAGTATTAGATGTTTAGATGTAGTAGTAATATCTAAATATTGTGGATGTCCACAAAAAATAAAGGTACACATGAAAATAGTTGCACAGCTATCTATAGCGGCAGTAGTGGAGGAATGGGAGCTGCTGGTGTTCCTAGTATATTTCATCGTTCTGTTGCGTGTGATGTGCGCGATATGTGAATTACCTTGGTGATTGTGATTCTAAAAGTTTCGAACATATTCAAGAACTGAAGCCCTACGGTGATGATGTCGTAGTGCAGAAATTTGTGTCTATTGTACACGTACAGAAACGAATGGGATCAAGATTTCGACGACTAAAAGCTTCGTACAAAAAACAAAAACTCAGTAATGTTAAAGAGTTGGGTGTGCAGGGAAGGTTAACTGACAGTGTAATTGACGAAACAGAGAACTATTATGGAATGGCTATTAAGCAAAACACACACAGTGTCGATGAAATGAAGAAGGCTGTTTGGGATCTTTTTCTTCATACTTTTTCAACAGATGAAAGTTTCCATCATTAGTTGTGTCCCAAAGGAGAAAACAGTTGGTGTAAACACAACAAGGATTTGCTAGCTGTTGAAGTGTACACTCATAAACAGTCTTCATGATGCGGTAATAGAGGTGATAAAACCTATTTCCAGAGACTTAGCAGCACCTGAACTGTTGAAAAAGTGTGTTAATGGAAAAACTCGAAACCTCGGTGAAAGTGTAAATAGTGCTATAAGGTCAAGGAACCCTAAGACTGGGTTTGTTGGAATAGAAACATCTCACTTTGGTGTGTATGATGCTGTTGCTACACTCAATGATAGTAACGTCATAAGGTGCAAAGTATTTCGAAACATGGGAATGAAGATAGATTTCAACATGGTACGAACGATGCTTGCTTTAGACAAGGAATGTCATCGAGCTGCTGGCAGGGCTGTAAATAGCCCAGAAATACAAGCAAGAGTACACAGGAGGAGGACAAAGAGGAAGCTGCTGGAGGAGTTTGCAGAAGATGAAGATAATCCATCCTATGGACCTGGTATGCACTAAAAAGGTAATCCCAACTTCGTGGCTCGGTTCCCAAAAGTTTTATTTGTTTATAAAAATTAAATGTTTTCTCATAATCTACCGAACCAATTTGCTTCAAATTTTCAGAAGATGTTACACAGACCCTTCCGTGTAACTTAAAGCAGCCTTGTTCAAAAAACCTGCATATTGTTGAATTTATAAGCAAAAAATGGCATAAAAAGTAGTTAATTTTCATTACAATAGGAAAAATTAATCTCTAACCAACTGAGCTAAAATTTTTAAAAATCCCTGTGTTACGTTGCAGCCAGTTCTCCAATCAATAACCTGTAAAAATTTTAACTTCATAGCTCAAATATTTTATGAGAAAACATGTAATTTATAAGCGCTATTTTAACATTGGGAACATAGGTCTTTCCGGAGCCCCTCAGTGGTTTCGCAAGTTTCCATGACGATCACGAAGCTTCTCTGCAGTAGTTGTGTCTACTGTACAAACCAACTGCATTACGAGTTGTTTGATCACAAACGTTCATCAATATATCTTTACTTTTGTTATCATGTTACCTTGTAGCATGTAATATTACGTTGACAGTTTACACTTTGGTCCGTCTACATGCAACTGAATAAAATGAATTTTATCATACTATACAGTTTTCACCTTTAGACCTATTTATTAGAGGGCATCGTCAGTGGCAAATTATGTAGATGCTGTTCTACACGTGATCTTTCTCTTGTTCTGGTTTTAGAGCTGTTCTGCTTACATCTGGAATTCTAATTTTTATTAGAATATCACTAACAATGTTAAGTAAAATGTGTTCACATTCATACTACTGTGCTAGTGAAAATTCGATTTGGAGAAAACAGAAGAACAGCTCTAAAACCAGAACGAGAATGATAACATATGTAGGTTAGCATCTGCAAATCTTGCCACCGGTGATGAGCGTCAATAAATAAAGGCGAAACGCGTGTGAAACGGTATACGCTGATGAGTTAAAACATTATGACCAGTTGTTTAATAGCTTGTTGATCCATCTTCGGAACGCAATCGTTACCGATTCTGCGTTTTACGCCGTTTTCGAGAGACTCGTTCCCAGGTTCTGGGTAATAATAATATCGCCTTTGTTAAAGTCGCCTATGTCAGTAGATTTCCCAACTTGTGGCCTGTGTCGTCGCTAGAATGAATCCCCATCCGTCTTTGATACACTTATCTACTTTCCTTACCGTGTCACGTTCCTGCTACACTATTAGGCGACATCAAACCTTGCGGTGGGCAGTGGTCGTAATGTTCTGGCTTATCAGTGTATATCGTTTTATTCAGTTGTACGAGGTCGTACTCAAAAGTAATGCCTCCGAATTTCTATGGGAAAATTCTTTTAACTTTTTAAATAAAACAAACGTTTTAACATTCTAGATCCTTTTTCTTCATACCTACATATTTGCAGCCCTCTGCCACTAGAGGGCTTCGTACTGTAGCGTGTAACATGGCGGTGTATAACGTAACTATGTCGGTGCGTGAGAAACAAAGTGCTGTAATCACTTTCCGAATTCAAAGAGCTCGTCCACACATGGAGTACCTGTATCCTCGAGCATGACACTATCAGACCACAGACGAGCACTGCGACATCTGCAACAACCCGACATCTTGGGTGCACTGTCATCTATCACACTCCATACAGTCCCGACTTGGCTCTATCGTAACCCAGGGATACATAAAGAAATGTACGATGGAAGCAAATTACCCTAGTCATGGATATGCAGAGGGAAGCTTTTTGCAAGTCATTCTTAGTTTACAAGATTAAATGAAGGTAATGCTCACTCGAATTTTATCCACGGTAGAATTTCGGTCATCCGAGGCTGGAAGTATTTTGATTGCTGGACTCTCGAATTCTGCATTTCTTGGTGTTCGAGGTTTTCTATATACGGCGTTTGGGGCCGTGCTCTTACAGGTGACACGGGACTGCGTCGCTTCTTGCTTCCAATTGGCAATGAGTAAGTGAGATGTCAGGGGTTCCACAATGTGTGTGACCTCTTAACGGACTGACGAAAGTGAATTGCACTGTAAGTCTCTAAATAAGCTGCGTGACCTAAAGCTAATATTCATACTTAGATGATTTTTTTCTGGCCCCTCATGATCGACCATTACAGCCCCATCTGATTTTCATATGTCTCTAAAATGTAAAGATCGCTTTTATAGACTTCACTTTGATAGTCATGATCTACATCTACGTGATTACTCTGCTATTCACAATACAGTGCCTAGCAGAGGGTTCTATGAACCATCTTCGGCCGGCCGAAGTGGCCGTGCGGTTAAAGGCGCTGCAGTCTGGAACCGCAAGACCGCTACGGTCGCAGGTTCGAATCCTGCCTCGCGCATGGATGTTTGTGATGTCCTTAGGTTGGTTAGGTTCTAAGTTGTAGGGGACTAATGACCTCAGCAGTTGAGTCCCATAGTGCTCAGAGCCATTTGAACAATTTTGTTTTTTGAACCATCTTCATGCTGTCTCTCTACCGTTCCACTCTCCGACGGCGCGATGGGAAAAACGAGCACTTACATTTTTCTATGCGAGCCCTGATTTCTCTTATTTTATCGTGATTATCATTTCTCCCTATGTAGGTGGGTGCCAACGGAACGTTTTCGCAACCGGAGGAGAAAACTGGTGATTGAAACTTCATGAGAAGATCCCGCAACGAAATCGCCTTTGTTTTAATGATTGCCACTCCAATTCACGTATCATGTCTGTGGCACTATCTTCGTATTTCGTGATAATACAAAACTAACTATCCTTCCTTAAACTTCTTCGATATCTTCCGTCAGTCCCACCTGATGCTGATCCCACACCGCACAGTAGTACTCGAGGATAGGGCGGACAAGCATAGTGTAAGCAGTCTCTTTAGTAGACCTATTGCAACTACCAATGAATCGCAGTCTGGTTTGCTCCACCCACAACAGTATCTATGTGATAGTTCCAATTTAGGTTATTTGTATTGTACTCTCTAAGTATTTGTATGAATTTACAGCCTTCAGATTTATATGACTTATCGCGTAATCGAAATTCAGCTGATTTCTTTTAGTACTCATGTGAATAACTTCACACTTTTCTTTATTCAGGGTCAACTGCATCTTTTCGCACCATACAGGTATCTTACCTAAATCATTTCGATACGATGCAAGGACAGGTAAGGCCATGATTCCGTCAACAAAGTCAGAAATTCTATAGTGACGGTATCAAGAAACTTCTCTCTCGTTGAGAGAAATGTGTTTCTTGTCGGGGTGACGATAGTGAGAAATAAATAGGTAGACATGAAGAATAATGATGTAGAATGTTAATAACGTTCGTTTTATTTAAAAAGCCTTAAGAGCTGTAGGGCGCATACTTTTCAGCATGCGCTCGTATATGGGAGGAACTAACGTAAAACTTATTAAGATAATAGTGCATCAATTGATCGTATAGTTCGGTCTGTGATGACCATCTTCAGATCTTGATGTATGTATCAAAAAAAGGCATTTTATTCTATGGACTTGTTTTTACCTACTGACATTCAACACTGAGTTGGTCACCGCAGACATAAATCGATAGTAAGTTGATGTACGTGTCCGATCAGGCACTTGGATTAAAGAGAATTGAATTACCAATTGTGCTAATTAGCCATCCAGATAATAATGTAAAGGAATGAGGTCGGAGGAACGTCTAGTTCAAGGTTCAAATGGCTCTGAGCACTATGGGACTTAACATCTTAGGTCATCAGTCCCCTAGAACTTAGAACTACTTAAACCTAACTAACCGAAGGACATCACACACATCCATGCCCGAGGCAGGATTCGAATCTGCGACCGTAGCAGTCGCACGGTTCCGGACTGCGCGCCTAGAACCGCGAGACCACCGCGGCCGGCTAGTTCAAGGAATTGGTCATCCATTACCTATTCAGTTCTCATAGCAGACATCATCCAGTGAATGTAGGACAGTATGACTGAATTGTGTGAAGCTGTCACGCTAAAACTGCGTACTTTTTGTTATTGAGGAAAGAGGGGGACAACCTGCAGCAACTCTTCAGTCCTTTCCGTATATAGTATTTGTACGTAGGGACTTCGGAAAGTAAGTTACACATGTCGATCCACGCTAAGACCACAGAAAAACAAGAACTGCGCATTGTCAGAAGAAAGTAAATGTTCAGTGTCCCGCAGGCGTAGTTCTGCTGCGGTACGGATAATATGTTGATCAGTATGGGCGAATGGAAAGGCGCGGCCACTGGAAACGTACTACTTACTTCAAAGCTGAAGCACGGGGGACAGTAAGAAAACGCTTAAATTATACACAGATTCACTGTGGAATACTGGCTGTTTATAGACAAGATGCAATGTCATTTCCAGTCATTGTGTAATGGTGCCAACAATTTGACGAAGCCGTACATACGTGGGTGAAGCTGATAGGGAAATTTAGATCTTGCAGCATGCCATTTCCATCTTTACGGCAAGCTGAAAGAACATCTGGAGGAAAGAGGTTTTCCAATAGTGAAGACGTTTACACAGCGGTTCTCGGATGGCTCCGTGACCAAGGTGCGAATTTTTATTTTAGAAGTAAACGACTGTTAGTGCGTTCCGACCGTTATTTCGAGAGACTTGGTGACTATGTTCAAGAAGGCTTTAAGGTATCTGTGTCACTTTCATGTGTAGCGCACCATTCATTAAAAGTTACGTGGCCTGCCATGGTAATGTGTAACTTACCGTCTGAAGTGCCCACGTAGAAAACGCCTGTCATTCGCGCTGGGAAAACAAAAGTCACTTACAATTCCACTCCGCACATTAATCTCAAACTGTTGCTAATGAAAAACACAAACTGTGCTACGTGTAATTTAACCAGCTCAAAGATGTCGTGGGAGAGTGCACGCGGATGCAGAAGAAAGTGGAGAACATTTTGAAAAATTATAACGAGTTTTGGCATGAGAAGTTTGCAAAATGTTCTTTCATTAATAACTCAAAACTGAAAGATATACGTATATTTGTTAATATGAACTTTTTCTTAATTTGGTGTAAGGAAACTTCCCCCAAAATTTGTAAATTTTTATACACATTTTGTGTAACTTATAAGACCAACTCCTTATTTGTGAAGGATGTGGCGCTTTATCACATTTTCGAGATGTTTACAAAAATATTCTGCTAGTCACTACAAACTGTGGCTACGGATAGTATTTCGTATTGTGTAACCTTAATTTTCTGTTACATTACCAACTGGAGTGTGGGGAAGTAACACTCCGTACGATATCGTATGAGTCCTAATCTGTCTTATGGCGCTCTAATAACCCTTTATATGTCTTTAGTCACAAACTTTGGACGAAATAAATGGAAATTTTTGTGTAAAAAGTAGCTTCCGTAATTTCATGAATTCTCCATATAGTTTTTCGGTTCGTGAATCACAGATGATATTCGCGACCATGCACAAATATACTTTTGTTTCTCATGAAGTATGTCTTTTCATTAGAAACACAGTCGGCATATTCATTGGAAGAGCAGTTTCTTGTCGTTGCTCGTGTAATTGCATTCGCTTGCCTGCGTTGATGCACAGAAACGAGGTAAGAGGACTAGTGTATTGAGTAATGTGGCCGCGTCTGTACTTAATCACCATTTGCATTTGTAACGAATCCGGCGAATCAGTTCCACAATGGAATGGTGACTGTATATGGGTATAACGTGCCAGCAACAGAGTCTGTGAAAAAGTGGAGTAGGTGATTTTGTCTTGGTTACGCAGATATGGAAGACCCACCAAGAAGAGGGAGCGCTGCCCGACTCTGCTGGGGGAACTATAGATCATCGGAACAGGTGGAAGTTTTAGCGTTATCTCATAGGTTCACTACCATCCATAATTAGTACTAGATCGCCACATAATATCCAACACGGCATACAGGACACGACAGAAGCGTTGGCGTGATAGGTCACTTATTTGTTATCACTCGTTCAATGGAAGCAGCTCATGACGTCTGCGGCGGAGAGTGTGATAAAGTGAAAGACAAGGAATACAAGTATTTTTCAGCCATCTGATCACGATGGACGAATACTGTGTTCAAAGCTATTATTCCAAAACGAAAGAGAGGAGCCAGTGATGGAAACACACAGATTCTCCTGGATGACAGGCGGCAAAGATATAGCACTCTTTCGGGAATGTGGTTGTGCTGCTCCATCTTGGGATGTCAAGAAGTCAGCCTTACGGAATATGCAAGAATGAGACTGATTATTACGACGCAGTATTAATAAAGTCTTCTGACCAATCTTCGGACTGAGATTACGCAGACGTTATGAGGAATGAATGCACATTCTGGATGACAAATCACAAGGCAATTGTCAAATCAGATATGTCGAAAAGTGCCTTGAATTTTTTTGTACAGGAATAAGAAATAAAGTATATTTGTGGATTCCAGACACCGGTCATTGCAACTTCCCTCCTTCCTTTTTTGTGTCGGTGCTGATACCCACAGCAACCGACACAACATCTGGTGACGAGAATTCTACAACCAAACTGCCTTCGCTCTTCACCGTTTTGTCACAGTGCGTCACTAATATTTCTCTTTTCTGTCGGAGGAGCATTGCTACTAATTGTTCTTTCTTGGCCGGCCGGAGTGGCCGTGCGGTTCTAGGCGCTGCAGTCTGGAGCCGAGCGACCGCTACGGTCGCAGGTTCGAATCCTGCATCGGGCATGGATGTGTGTGATGTCCTTAGGTTAGTTAGGTTTAATTAGTTCTAAGTTCTAGGCGACTGATGACCTCAGAAGTTAAGTCGCATAGTGCTCAGAGCCATTTGAACCATTTTTTTGTTCTTTCTTGGAGACTAGCCGCAACGCTTCCGCTATTTGTGTATTTGCCTTGCTTATAAATATTTTGTTATTGCGCTGCTCTAATTAAAACGACCTCTAGCCAGCCTCCCACAGCACCTGTGCCTACAACTCCAGATGTTGCTGGCTTTGATGTAATCCAGTTCATTCTGTTTCAGAACCACCAAATTTTGCAGATGCTGATTGCATTCCAGCACCCATTCATGCACAAGATACTGCTGCATCAATTCTGCCACAACAACCAGCCACATCCACAGCACTGCCTCCTTGCTTTCCACTGTTCTGAGCTCTCAAAGAACAACAAGAGGAATGGTATGAATGGTACACTCAGCTCGACGCTCATGGTGCTATACATCAAATGCAAGATACTGCAAAACTTAATTATTTCTTTCCAATGGCCGGCACAGGCGTTTACCGAATCGCTCAGAAGTTATTCCTGACTAGTAGGCTGGAGTTGATGATTTTTAAATATTTCGTTTCCATCCTCACTAAGTATTACAAGGGTTAGGCACAGATTGCTGCAGCTCGTTACAAGTTCTTTTGATTGCAGGAAAAGCCAGAACTGACATACTGTCAGCGGGTCACTGAATTTCAGGAATCGACACGACAGTATCGTTTTGACTGTAGCTGTGGATAGTAGTGACAGCCCGCACGGATACCCACGCGGTCTAACGTGCTGCTTCCCGAGCGGGAAGGCGTGCCGGTCCCCAGCACGAATCTACCCGGTGTATTTGTGTCGAGATCCGGGGTGCCGACCAGCCTGTGGATGCGTTTTTAAGGCGATTTTCCATTTACTTCGGCGAATGCGGGCTGGTTCCCCTTTTTCCACCTCAGTTACAATATGTCGGCGATTCGGTGATTGCTGCCCGAACACTACCTCCACGTACGCGTATACAATAATTACTCTACCACGCTAACATTTGGGGTTACAATTGTCTGGTATGAGAGGGGGAGAAGAGGAGGGGAGAAGGGGTGGTGCCCACTGGGGGCCGAACCGTCCTATAACCCTGGCAGGGTTTGGAGTGTGGCTGCGGCGGGGTGGGTGGACTGTTGTGGCCTGTTATGGGGCACTGTGAGCTACGGCGGGACGAAGCCTCTCCGTTGTTCCTAGGTCCCCAGTTCAATAAACAATACACACACTATAGTGACACAATGACTCGTGATGCAATTATGTACAATGTACCAGACAGTAGGATTCATGAACAAATTCTCAAACATTGTGATCCTACTCTGAAACAAGTGTTACAAGTTATTGAACATCAAGACTCATGGGATAGTACCGCGGAAGTGTAACGTAAAATAACTAACAGGTATGGCCTTGCTACTGACCACCGTGAGCAAACAGACCGCTGCGCCATGGACAGAGTAAACAAGTGTCAATGCATGTATCTGATGTGAAATCATGTCCCCGCTGCTTTTCCACGCATAAGAGACAGAACTGTTCTTCACGGAAAGCGACTTGCTTTGCTTCTGGAAAACCAGGCCATGTCCAGTATGTGTGCTTGCGACGGAAAGAGAAGTCTACTCACATTCACTCTTGTAAGCATGGAGCAACTTCTCTCTCAATGAATGTAGTTTTCCCTAAATCGGCTACCGGTACTAGTAATGACCAAATTCAGGATGTGTCTTCACCCCGCCCAAGAGCTGTGCAATGACAGTAAAACAAACTGTTTGTGAACTTAGTCTTTGCCATACGCTATGTGCGACTTCAGTTAGACACTGACGGTTCAGTTACATTGTTTAATCGCGCCACTTATGAACACTTGGCTCGCCGCAGTTGACAAAATCGTGCTCGCAACCTACTGCGTATAACAGTCAAAACATTTCACTGCTTGATACATGTAGTTTGCCTTCCGCATTCCAGTCTCACACAAGAAAAGTGACGTTCACAATTTTGCGTTCGCGAAACTGTGAAAATACTTTTGGGTTAGATTCATTTGATTTGTTTGGTCTTCGTATTCAGCGCAATGTACTTCTGTTCCTGCTTTCAACCCAAAAGACGATGTTACTCAGTTGACTGAGGAGTTTCCTTTGGCAGAGTGAATAATTTTGTGGCACACGTTACAATGAAGGACAATGCACAACCTAAGTTTTTTCGGGCATGGCCGGTCGGAGTGGCCGAGCGGTTCTAGGCGCTACAGTCTGGAGCCGCGCGACCGCTACGGTCGCAGGTTCGAATCCTGCCTCGGGCATGGATGTGTGTGATGTCCTTAGGTTAGTTAGGTTTAAGTAGTTCTAAGTTCTAGGGGACTGATGACCTCAGTAGTTGAGTCCCATAGTGCTCAGAGCCATTTGAACCCTTTTTCGGGCAAGTCCCATTCCTCGTGCACTTAGAAACAAAATTGCAAGTAAACTTAAGGAATTGACAGTTTGGTGTTATTGCTTCTGTCCAGGCTAGTCAGTAGGCTGCTACCTTAGTAATCATACCAAAGCCTTCTGGAAGATTTCGTCTAGGTGTTGAGTTTAAATCCACTGTGAATCCACAAACAATAATTAATACTTATTTATTGGCTCGCCCTGAGGAATTGATGGACAGACTTGGCGCAGTCTGCTATTTTTCAAAAATTGATTACGTGATGCGTATTTGCAAATTCCGCTAGATGAGGAGTCTCCGAAAGTGTTTGTGGTCAACACACATTTAGGGTTGTTCAAATTTTTGCGCTTACTCTTTGGCAGCGCTTCCGCACCTGCCATATTCCAAAGCTACTTACAACAGCTTACTGCAAAACTTTCATTCTGTTCAAATTACTTGGACAATATTATACTGTAGAACGTACACTGGAGGAACACATCAGTAACCTTCGTACGCTTTTTTCAAGTACTTTCAGCTGCAGGTTTGAAGTGCTGCATGGAAAAATGTGCATTTATTCAATCTGAAATTCAGTACTTAGGCCATGTTGTTAATAGCTAAAGTGTTCATCCCCTTCACTTACATTTGCTGGCAATCCGGGACCTCTCTGGCCCGCGGAACGTGACGGGAAGATGACATATATATCTGGTTTATACCCAACGCAGCTCAGATCGCGTCTCCGTTGCATCGTTTGGCCGGAAGAAAGGCCTTTTGTTTGGACCAAAAAGTTTCATCATGCATTCCAGAAACTTATAAATGACTTGTTGAGTGACAGATGCCTTGTTCATTTGGATCCCGCTAAGCCTGTGGTTTTGGCAGTGGACGCTTCTTCGTACGAAATCGGAGTTGTACTCCCGCACAGATTTGATTCACTACAGGCCGATTGCTTTCACTTCCAAGTTATTGAGCAAGACTCACTGTAACTATTCCCAAATCAAGAAGGAAGTGCTCGCTATTATCTCTGCGGAGGCAAAGTTTCACCATTATCTGTTTGGTTGGTCATTTTACCTAGTGACGCTCCACAAGCCACTTCAGTCTTAGTTTCATCTGTCCAAAGCTGTTCCGCAACGCATGACTCAAAAGCTGCAACGTTGGGCTTTCTTATTCTTACAGTATCAGTACGAAATATTGTACAGGCCCACGTCGAAGCACGCAAATACTTATACCCTTTTTCCCCTTCCCGTTGGTCCTGATTCTGAAAATGGTTCAAATGGCTCTGAGTACTATGGGACTTAACTTCTGAGGTCATCAGTCCCCTAGATCTTAGAACTACTTAAACCTAACTAACCTAAAGACATCACACACATCCATGCCCGAGGCAGGATTCGAACCTGCGACCGTAGCTGTTGCGTGGTTCCAGACTGTAGAGCCTAGAACCGCTCGGCCACCCCGGGCGGCCCTGATTCTAAATTCGATGCTACTGTCACATCTTGTTGTCAGATCAATGTGCAGGACACTGAACATCTACAGACTTTTCCTCAGCACTATAGGAAAATTACACAGGTCACAGAAGTAGAACCTAGTTTGAACCTTTTATTGCACTACATCCATAATGCTTGGTCTTGTTCTGTGAAAAACATTCAGAATTCTTTTCTGCGCTGATATTTTGCCCATTGGCATAGCCTCTTCTTCCAACACGGTGTGAGTTTATTGCGAAATGACTCTGGACAACTGTGTGTGCTTATTCCTAAAGTGCTACAAGAAGATGTATTGCGATTGCTCCACCAACGACACTGGAGAATCGTATGCACGGAACAGTTATTGCGTCGGCACTGTACTTGTCCGGGCATGGAGGCCCACATAGAACAGATGACGTCATAGTGCCATGTCTGTGGTGAAACACTATCGGCCACGCCGCAAGCGTTTTCAGCTTGGCTAAAGTGTCAATCGCAGTGGCAACGTGTGCACATTGACTTTCCCGGTCCGTTTACGAACACTCGTAGGCTTACTGTTGTGGACTGTTTTTAGCAAATAACCGTTTGCAGTGCCAATGAACTCAACTCCGTCGCGTATTACCATTTAGGTTTTGTCATCTATTTTTTACTTGGAAGGTTTGCCTGAAGTGTTGGTTACATACAACGGATCACAGTTTACGGCTCAGGACTTAGAACAGGTTTGTTCAACCAATGGTATTATTCACATTACCAGTGCTCCGTTTCATCCTAAGTCGAAAGGAGACCATGAACGATTTTTGCGTACGTTCAAGCAACAAATGAACACACTAAGTGCCTCCCAAACACAGGAACAAGCGCTGCCGCTCTTCCCCGCTACATATTGTATACCGCTCCCCTCCCCGCGACGGTTGGTTGCCGGCGGAGCTTCTACATGGCCGGAGTCACCGCATGATGCTCCAGTTGATGCACCGACCGCAGCTCACGGCGCCTTCCATGCTCAGCAAATAGCGCTATGTGCCTAATGTTTCTATTCTTCTCAGAGTTTTTGGTCAAAGTCCTGCTGGATTGCTACGCCACTATCAGAGCCATATCGTGCTTGTCCATTGCGAGATTCTTCCGCAGATTTTCTGTCCCCATATTCACCTCCTACCGGGATCTTGTGGCCGGCCCGCGAAACCGATGGACCTTCGCCTTCGCCTTCGCCTTCGCCGCCACAGGAGGTCAAGTTCCTGGCCATGCCTATACACACACATTAAAAAAAAATTTGCATCACCTCGGTTCCGAGAATTCCGGAACCTGTACAGAAAATTGGAATAGAGATCAACATAAACATCACTTCCGTCCTTTTTATTGCTCATGAAAACCACATGCTGCATGGTGTACCACCACACAGCGAGACCTTCAGAGGTGGTGGTCCAGATTGCTGTACACAACGGTACTTCTAATACTCAGTAGCATGTCATCTTGCATTGTTGCATGCTTATATTCGTCGTGGCATACTATCCACAAGTTCATCAAGACACTGTTGGCCCAGATCGTTCCACTCATCAACGGCGATTCGGCGTAGATCCCTCAGAGTGGTTGGTGGGTCACGTCGTCCATAAACAGACCTTTTGAATCTGTCCCGGCATTTTCGATAGGGTTCATGTCTGGAAAACGTGCTGGCCACTCTAGTCGAGCGTTGTCGTTATCCTGAAGGAAGTTATTCACAAGATGTGCACGATGGGGGTGCGAATTGTCGTCCATGAAGACGAATGCCTCGCCAATATGGTGTCGATATGGTTGCACTATCGGTCAGAGGATGGCATTTACGTACCATACAGCCGTTACGGCGCCTTCCATGACCACCAACGGCGTACGTCGGCCCCACATAATGCCACTCCAAAACAACAGGGAACCTCCGCGTTGCTGCACTCACTGGACAGTGTGTCTAAGGCGTTTAGCCTGACGGGGTTGCCTCCAAACACGTCTCCGAAGATTGTCTGATTGAAGGGATATGCGACACTCATTGGTGAAGAGAACGTGACGCCAATCCCAAGCTGTCCATTCGGCATGTTGTTGGGCCCATCTGTACCGCGCTGCATAGTGTTGTGGTTGCAAAGATGGACGTCATGGGTGAAGTTGCGCATCATGCAGCCTATTGTGCACAGTTTGAGTCGTAACACGATGTGCTGTGGCTGCGCGATAAGCATTATTCAACATGGTGGCGTTGCTGTCAGGGTTCCTCCGAGCCATAATCCGTGGGTAGCTGCGATCTACTGCAGTAGTAGCCCTTGGGCGGCTTGAGCGAGTCATATCATCGACAGTTCTTGTCTCGCTGTATCTCCTCCACGTCCGAACAACATCGCTTTTGTTCACTCCGAGGCGCCTGGACAGTTCCCTTGTTGAGAACCCTTCATGGCACAAAGTAACAATGCGGACACGATCGAATCGCGGTATTGACTGTCTAAGCATGGTTGAACTACAGACAACACGAGCCGTGTACCTACTTCCTGGTGGAATGACTGGAATTGATCGGATGTTGGACCCCCTCCGTCTAATAGGTGCTGCTCATGCATGGTTGTTTACATATTTTGACAGGTTTAGTGACATCTCTGAACAGTCAAAGGGACTTTGTCTGTGATACAATATTCACAGTCAACGTCTATCTTCAGGAGTTCTGAGATTAGGGGTGATGCAAAACTTTTTTGATGTGTGTAGGAAGAATCCACTGAAAGAAACATCTTGTCAAAATCTAGACGTACTGCAGAAAGTAAATAAAGAAAAAGAGTTTGAAAACAGCCAGATTCCTAGCTGACCAGGTGTATATGTGGATGGAGAAATATACACCACTACTGGAGCTGTGGCGGACAGTGCATGTGCAACATGAGAGGCGCATTTGTGTGGTCCTGGCTGCACACTAACCAGCACAGCGCCACGGAACGTTCAAATGGTTCAAATGGCTCTGAGCACTATGGGACTCAACTGCTGAGGTCATTAGTCCCCTAGAACTTATAACTAGTTAAACCTAACTAACCTAAGGACATCACAAACATCCATGCCCGAGGCAGGATTCGAACCTGCGACCGTAGCGGTCTTGCGGTTGCAGACTGCAGCGCCTTTAACCGCACGGCCACTTCGGCCGGCGCCACGGAACGTGTTCAAGAAGGCACTGACCCGCATGTCAATGGAAAGAGCTGGCAGCGCCACACTTCCAGGAAGACAAATTTCAGCACCTCCTGTCAGTACTAACTTAAACAGCCGGCCAGCCCCGGTCGACCCCATTTCGGTCGCAGACTTCGAGAGCATGAGTGCCGAGTAATAGGAAGACGATACTTAGCCTGCGTTCTGCGAGTAGTATTAGAGATTAAATGTCATTGCATGTAGGAGGCACAGGAAACAAATAAATCCACCTCATAATAAAAAGTTATATTCTTTCCTTTTTACGAAATAAAGTGTTGCATTAATCTGCAACTGTCTTAAAGAGATCATTGTGGATTCCGGCCACCGGTCATTGTAACTTCTCTCGTTCCTTGTTTGTGTCGCATTGACTGCGACAATAGCCGACACAACAGCATATCCTTAGTTTTTGGCGCATCGGTGAATACTCTCGGCGAGGTAGTAATTTGTAAGGCGAATTTCGGTTTTCGTTGACAGTTTCTCTGAAACAACTGCGAGCACTTAGTGTTCACTCACAGTTTCAACCCATTTACGAAGTCGTGCTGAAAAGTAACACCTCCAAATATTTTATGTGCTATATCTTAAGAATTTTAAAATAAACCAAACGTTATTCACATTATATATCTTTATTCTTCGTGTCTACATATTTAATTCTCAACATAGTCACTCCCGTAATGAAATATTTCTGTCAAGGAGAGACCAGTTTGTTGTTGCCTTCACTGTAGGATGTTTGATTTTGTTGATGGAACCATAACGTCACCTTTGCTAGCACCGCTTCATCACTATACAAGTGATGTCCTCGATGTGTGTTTAAAGTTTTGGAAGGAGCTGAAAAACGGATCGTGCCACGTCGGGACTGTTTGGAGGACGGTCGATGACAGTGAACCCAAGGCGTCGTATTGCTGCAGACGTCGCAGCGCTCGTGTATGGTCCGGCATTGTCATACTGAAGGAGAGGGTGCTTCACGTGTGAACGAACTCTTGAAATTCGAAACGCGATTGCAGCACCGCTGTATCTCTCGCACCGATGTAGTTACGTGACACACCGTCACGTTAGACACTACAGTACGGAACCTTCTAGTGGCAGGAGGCTGAAAATATGTAGATTTGAAGAATTAAAATATAGAACGTCATAAAGTTTGTTTTATTGAAAACGCTTTGACAATCATCACAAAAAAAACTTCGGAGGCTTCACTTTTCAGCACGCTCTCGTAATATCCATAAGAAGTAGCACTTGATTTTGCAGTGACGTAAGTGTTAACAATGAAGATGAAACTAATTTTACAGTCATTGTGTTTATGTTAAGCAGTGTGCAAACCTTCATCTGCATCGTAAAATATGATCGTGAACTGTATAAATGGAAGAAAGAAGAAGATAACAAATATGCGCCAAAATGAAACTCTGAAAACTGTGAAGGAAAAACTATCCGAACGATTTACTGGAGAAGGTGGCCACAAAGTCCCGTTACCCCCACTAATAGTCAACATAAAACCCTGAATTTAAATAAACAACATGAACAACAATTCTTTATAGAAGTTTCCTTGAGACTTGAACCATGCAGAGCTGCTCGTGAGCGTGAGAGCCAGTGCATCGTTACCGATGGGGGTTTCTTGGACTGAGGTGAACACTGCTGATTTTAAGTCTCCTTCGATCTGTTTAAGCAGATTCAAAAAAATTATGCAGTACAGGAAGTCACAAAAAAAACGAAATTTACGTCAAGTAAATGCGTATAGGAAATGTCAGTAAAATGTAGCTGACGTGAAGACGATGCTTACTGTTATCCCTACAGCTGTTGGTCCAATCACGATCAGACACTTTCCGTGAAAGAACCGCGAGCAAACTCCACTTTATCATTTCGAGACGAAAAAAAGGCGGAGTCTATTGTGCAGTCGATTAATGCTGTGAATATGCAACACTATCACAATTATAAGTGGATTACATTCTACGAAACTTTATATCTGTCTTCAGGGATCTCAAGGCATAATAGTGATAAAAATAAAAATGAGGACTGTTTAGTAAAAAATCTGATAATCGATCCATCAAAATCTGGAAAATGAAAAAGAATAATTTTTAACATTTCATTCGAAACAGTTTGTAACCAGCTGCCGAAATTAATTTATTTTATGGACTCTTGGCCTTGACATAACGATACCTCTCTTTTTAAGGAGGGCTATGAAAAGACTCTTGATATAATTTAGATTCCTTCCGGAACAATCAGCGTGACGCTCAATAAAAAAATTTTTCGATTGTGGAAATTAATCGCATTTGTGAGGAAATTGTTGGACAATACAATCACATGTAGCTCCATTTCATTTGAGGTTTATCAGAGGAACAGCATTTTTAAATTTTGGTCATTTATGCATTGTCAGTTTCAATTGGTACGTTTAATAAACCGCTTTAAGTATACCCGGTATGCAGCACAGTAAGTGGAGCGATGTGTGGCGGCGCAATGCGATTCAGCTGCGTATAAAATTCCACTCACCTTTGATGAATCTCTTCACATACGCACACCTCCTCGAAGTTACTGAAATGCAGTTCTCAGCCGGAAAAAGCTATAGAAAAGAAATGCTGTACACATAGTGATCACAAATCACACTAAAAATTCTCTTTTCGATTGAAGGTTAATAATAGTTAAATGAAAGTATTTATGAGCGTAAAATTTCACTCTATTACGCTGAGCTAACATACACCAGTTAGTGCCAGAGCCCTACTCTAAGCTGTATAAAGTCTGAACAGTCCACACGCACACATCATTCACAACCGTAGCCAGTTTGATAATTATTGTTTATCTTTCACCGAAAGCTTGCAAACGGATTGTTTCTTTCAGAATAGCTCGTTCAAATGTTGTTATAATCAGACTCATGTAACAAAATTTTCACTTTCTCGATTAAGCAACACGCCACGCGGAATTTAGTTATTTAAAATGTCACCAAAATTTTTGGTATAAATAATTTTTGGTATAAATAATATAGTGAAGCCATAATGCTTCTCACTATCTCGACCATAATGTTTTGACTTAATATAGACATAGATCATATACAACTCTTTCGTTTCACCTTCTTTCTTTCCAGTTCTCTCATAAGAGTCTAGCTAGTGTCAATATTAGTATTATCCTTTCCAAAGATCGTTAGTCTTCACATCATCATACTAATCAGTTAATCTCGATAGCTACATCCGGTATTTTTCCATGTTACAAGAGGCTGTTAACCATTTTCCATCAGAACAACAAACTGTCACCTTACAACAAGTTAACTTACTCCATCATTATCGGATTTTCATCATGACAACTCACCTCTGGCAGCAACAAAACTACTTATTCCTCATTGGTCTCCATTTACAAATACGTTCCTTCACATGTAACCTTCAGTAAAATTTAGATAATCAGGTCAAAATCCACCTACCATCTGTCACTAACACAACTCTCACTACCCCAAGTACCTCAAATCGTCATTAATCACATAATTTTCACTAACACTCCATGTAATCACTACATATTACATTAAGCCTTCCTTCCACAATTAAACATTTTGCGCCGTTTATAAGCATCATCGTGACAGTACCTCTTGCTGCTTCTACTTTACTACAGAAGTGAAAAAAATTAAAGATGATAGATCAAAGTTCAGAATGACAGATGAGGATGATCGACAACACAAAATGAAATTGAAGTAGTATTGTCAGTCACTCGAGTACCTGGTAGTCGTCAATTACCTACGTTGCAATGAGTGTAATGCCCTCTAAGGTATTTACCCAACTCCTTTTTTTATCTGCCTGATACCTTCTGTATTAGTACAATCACAACTTTCAAGGGCCCATTTATGAATATGTTTTTCCATGGCTACCCAATTACTGGAATTCAATTCTCTCTCCATCTAACTTTCACATGGTTTAACAAAACAAATGTGCCTGCTGAACGCTTACATTCACACCAAATGCAACAGAACTTACCACATTAAGCTACATTACAACGCTTACAGCTTCAGCTATCACAACAACATCAACACAATTTCCTCCACAGAAGTCAATCTGACTTCCTTAAAGTAAGCACCCCTTTGTGTATTACCATGTCAACAACATATCGCACAGGAAACACTACCTGTTAATTCTAAACTTCCACCTCTTTGTTGGAGTAAACACCCCTTTTTATGCATCACTACCTACAAAAACACCAGCTTCAGGCCCTACTGCCTGTACTCAATAACCACTGACTTTCACTGCAGCATAGTCCACCTTACTTCCTTCAGTATTGCTACTGTTACCCATCATTAACCTCCTATCACCATAGTACACAGTCATTTTACCAAACTACACATTTGACTCTAATTTATGATCTAGAATAGATAGCAGAACCGTATTACTTCCAAATTTAGCTCCCATACAGAACACTGAAACTCCAGCAAATAAAATTATGCTACAACAAAAATTATTTCTTGCCCTACTTTGCAAGAACTTTTATGCAAGAGATGACAGATGTTACAAGTGGATAACTGTATCAAAGCTTCCTTTTCCAAATCACCTAATCCACACAAGCTGTTGTCATATCAAACAGCATGAACTTCAGACTGAAAAGAGTAAAACGACAACTGAAGAGCACAGTGGGAACAGAATTCAGACAGGAAAGAGATAAGATAGAGTGCACCAGAAAATAAGAATGGACACACCCAGCTAGCGAATGCATCACTCGCCACATGGTGTGCCTACCAAAGTCACCAGACTGCCTACCTCATTTTGCTCCTCACTCTGACTTTGTTAATTCAGGTATTTCTTCTACTTTCCCTTCTATCTTGTCCTGTACAGCTAGTAAGTCTTCTGGATCAATTCCAAATTTCTCAGGGGCAAATTCGTTCTACTCTTCCATATCTTCCCTTTTGCTGCAATTATCTAATGGAAAAACTGTCATCCTCCTCAGTTGTTAGATCCTTCTTCCTAGAAAATGGTATTATTACATTTGTTTCATGTATTTACAAGACCATAGAAAACTCATGGAAATCATACTTCCCTTTGAATTTATTGAAGAAGTCCACCCTTGTCAGCATGTCCACACTTAATCCTTGAATTATCAGAAAGTTATGGTACAACTGTATACCATTTACTTTAAGAGGCAGAAACACTTCATATTTAACAGGTTTCTTAATATTTCTAGTGGCAACAACTATTTGAATTCCTATAACAGGAATCATAACTAAGTCGTCCTTGATTGCGAACCATCTAACTAGTTCTGACTAACAATACAAAGATCACTGCCACTCTCAGCTTAGCACTGCACTTCGTACCCTTGTACCACTAACTTAACTTCATGTTGTCCTGTCTCCTCCCAACTATTACTAACTTCAGATTGATCTAGCAAATCGTATACAATCTACCTTCCCTCAAAATCTTCCCCATGCCTAGGGAGTACACAGATATTTGTAGGATTATTTTCAGTATTTATCCTCATAGCAGCAGTCAATCTGTCCACTAATGACAACTGAAAATACCGTAACTGTTCACCTTTTTCTTCCTGAACCTCCTCCAATCCATTGCTTAACTGACCCCAAGTATGGTCATACTCAGCGTGTATCTCTACCCTTATTAGAGAAAATTCTCATTCATCTTTTTCAGAATATTTCTCTCGCCTAAATCGTGTAATTCTTTACTCTCTGTGCTCTCCCGTTCCTCATGATAAGGTTCCTCATCTGTTACATTGCACACGGTTCCCTGTTGATTTGAACCTGTATCATCATCTGTATACACATATATCAAATCCTCATTACTGCAGTGTTCACTTCGCCTGTTCCCATTCAAAAGGTCACCTAAGCCACCATTAAATACACATATTTTGATGTTATTTGCCTCATTTGCTGCATTCACGCTGCCCATATCATTACTTCCTAATTCAGTCACTTCTTCATTACACATCACAAATTTTTTTTTCTTTATTGAATTTCGATTCCCCTCCAGAGAAAGGGGGGGGGGGTAGCAGCGTAATATGCCGTTCGGCAGCCTACAGTAGAGTTTAGCAACATAATGGGTACAGAATAAACAATAAAAACAGGCGATAAAACGGTGACTGGTTAAAATTGCAACAGGGCGAAAAGTTGCGGAAGTTAAAATATAAAACAAAAGGTTGGTGATGCTGATTGAAACACATAGTAAATAGACATGCAGAATTAAAAGAAAAAACAAGGCAATAGTCTGGTTTCTGTTCGCAAGAGTTAAAAACACGCATGGCGACAGGATAGTGTCTGTTCACATCATGTAAAAAAACGGGACACACAACACTGACACATCACTTAAACACTGCATTATAAAAGAGACACAAAAGCAAATGGGGAGTCAGATGGGTGGGGAGGACCAGGGCAAGAGAGGGGAAAAAGGGGAGAGAAGAGGAAAAGCAAAAGGGGGAAGCCAATGGAGGGAGAAGACACAGAAAAGGGTGGGGGTCAGGGCGGATGCGAGAAGGAGTGGGAAAAGGCAGTGGAGGGGAAAGCAAAAGGACTCCGGGGAGAGAAAGGAGTCAAAGGAGGGGGAAAAAACATAATGGAAGAGAGGGGAGAGGAGAGGAAGCCCAGGTAATTGACAGAGGGAGGGAGGGAGAGGTGAGGATCAGAGTTGATAGGGGGAATAAATAGAGGAAGGGAGGGTATCATTTGGGTGGGGGAGTAGATGGAAGCCACCTTGGGAAAGGAGATGATGGGTGTAGAGATGGAGGGTAGAGGGGACACAATGGTGAAGGTGCAGTAGCAGGTGGGAGTTGGAGAGGAGCAACCAGGGGAAGGGGGGGAGATCAAGTAGGCAGGATGTGTAGAGGACTCAGATATGTTTGAGGAAATGGAGCATAAGGGGGAAAGGAATCAGATCATAGAGGATCTAGGATCTGCGGGGGGGGGAGGGGGAGAGGCATATACAGAAGGGGAGATGGAGTGCATGGCACTTGAGGATCTGGAGGGACTTATAGAATTTGGGAGCAGGGGACGGATATCCAGGCAGGACTGGCATAACAGACGATGAGAGAGATTGATTGTTTGTAGGTTTGTAAGTTACACATCACTGAAGGAGTTGTTAGCGATTTTAAAAGATTTCCCGTCCTGCAGTTTCTAGTTCCCAAAACAGGCGCCAATATGCTAATTTCTGATTGCCAGAGGAACATCATAGCCACTCGGAAAGCAGCATCAAACCCGCTCAATCCCGCACATATGTACACAACCAATCAAAATTTGCTACTGAATCAGATCAGTAAATGAACATAAATAAATTCTGAAAATCCACAAATATGAAATTAACTCCCTCTTAACAAAACCACTTTACCAAAATCATAGTCTCATTTCCCCAGTACCATAAACTGACTAAATAGTTTGTAACAAATTCTCTGGTACAGATGACTAATACACAGGCCATCCTCGAACATTCATGATGAGACCAGTTGCTTCAATATACAATACATACTCAACATAAAACATTATTTCACATTCATACCTTTATCCACTCTGTTATCTAAGAACGTTATAATAGTAATTAATAAACAATTATAAAATTAAACAAACAGTACTGTTAATAAAAACGACAGTATTTTGACTGCATCTGTAACAGTGTCCACAGCCAGTGACCTCTATCAGATCGCATACAAAATTCACAGCTCGTGGTCTCGCTGTCGCGTTCTAGCTTCCCGAGCACGGAGTCCCACATTCGATTCTCGGCGGGGTCAGGGATTTTCACCTGCCTCGAGATGACCGGATGTTTGTGTTGTCGTCATCATTTATGAAAGTGGTGAGATTCGACTGAGCAAAGGTTGGGAATCTGTACGGGCGCTGATAACCGCGCAGTTGAGCGCCCCACAATCCATACATCATCATCATCACTGCATAGAAACTGCATGCTCCCGGGCATCTGATGCCACCTGTCCTGTGCGTGCCGGCGGGTGTGGCCGAGCGGTTCTAAATGCCTCAATCTGGAACCGCGCGATCGCTACGGTCACAGGTTCGAATCCTGCCTCAGGCATGGATGTGTGTGATGTCCTTAGGTTAGTTAGGTTTAAGTAGTTCTAAGTTCAAGGGGACCGATGATCTCAGATGTTAAGTCCCATAGTGCTCAGAGCCATTTATATTGTCCTGTGGGTGACTCATACTGCACGTCTCTTCACTGTGTAACGATCTCAGTAGCCACGATGTAAGGTGCTAAGGTTCAAATGGGATGCGCTATTTATTATTCCACCGCTATTCCGTTTAAATAGAACTAGTAATAATGTGAAGTGCCTGAAAGTATTAAGTTTCCTTCCGTCAGTTGTATCAGGTGTGAAGAAAATATTTATTTTCGTCATTCAAATGACACTTCACCTTATTGTGACGACTGTGGGGAATAAACAAAGTACTCGTCCTTACCAATATATATAGTATTCAAACATTATCATAAGAAATGTGCTACAGGAATTGTTATAAAATAATACACTTACAAGAAATATTTTGATAAGTTAAAGACACGATTGATTGAAGTCGTTTATAATGTAACATCAAACACTGCTAACAGAATCTTCCGTCGGGTCTTGGTAGAAAAACATTATAATAAATGAAAAAGCATTAGTTTGCTTTTGTTCTACAACACTATAGAACAAAAGCAAATTAGCGCTTTTTCATTTGTTATTAATTTTCCTCTCCCGGTCACGTTTATAAGAATTACAGTGAGGTGACGAAAGTCACAGGATAGTGATACGCTCTTATACAGTTGGCGATAGCGTCGCGTGCACAAGATATAACAGGACACTGCGTTGGAGGAGCTGTTATTTGTATTCAGGTGATTCATGGGAAAAGGTTTTCAATGTGATTATGGCTGCACGACAGGAATTAACAGACTTGACAGAATGGTAGTTGGGGCTACACGTATGGGACATTGCGCATCGGAAATCGTTAGAGAATTCAATATTACGAGATCCACAGTGCCAAGAGTGTTCTAAGAATACCAAATTCCAGGCACTACCTCTCCCAAGGACAACACAGTGGCCGATGGCCTTCTTTTAACGACCGAGAGCAGCGGAATTTGCATGTTGCCTTGGCCTGCTCGATCAGCAGACCCTTCTCCAATCGAGCACGTATGGGCATACATAGGACGATAGGTCCAACGTGATCGACAAACAGCATTAGCCGTCCCTGTATTGACCGACCAAGAGCAACAGGCCTGGAACTCCATTCAACAAATTGACATCCGGCACCTATACAACACAATGCATCCAACATTGCCGGGTTGTATTCAACATTCCGTCGGATACACTGGTTGTTAATGTTTCAACATTGCAAATTTGCAATGTTCTATCTAGCGCTTGCATTAACTTCTGATGTTGCAATGTTAATCACTGAAACATGTTACCTAGACAAATGTATTCCCGACATTTCATTACTGCATGTTAATTACTTTCCAGTGCTACGGTTTTTTCCGTTAGTGTATATATGCATCTTTAAAGTGCATAAAAATGAAAATGTTTCCTACAAATGAGGAATAAACTGAAAAATCTAATTATTATTACTGTTCAGAATGTGTAGCTTAATCTGCGTTACGCGAATATTTTCTACAAAAACATAAGCATTCTTACACATCTAGATACAACTAAACGAATTTTTCAGCCACACACACTGAGGTATGAGGTCGACGCCATTACAGCATGCTGTGGGAGTTGATGGGGGGTATGACTCTGCTGGGCTTAACTGTTGCTGATATCTACGCCCGCAACGAAGATCTTATCTGTCTGGTGGGGCTTCCCGCCCATGCTCGCATATGGGACTTACCTACACCACGCCACGCGGGCGCTAACAGCAGCTCAACCTGGTGGAGAATCATACTACTCAGTCACTGCTCAGCATAGCTGTTGCGGAATCGTACCCCTGAGTCGCTGCTCAGCTCATCTCGCTGGCAGTGACTAATTGTATGTTTATTTGCATGTTATGGGACATATATATATGCGGAAATGAAGAAAGTATAATATGGACAACACAGCAAAAAGACTGTATGATTGTTTGATGATATATACTCTATATGCTTTGCAATCAGCCTGAATCGTATTCAGGTATGCAAGTGCAATTACATACATAGACATTCCTTCAGTAAATTCAGCTTCCACAGATTTTATAATTACGATGTCAACACTTAGATTCTTTGTTATTAGTTGAATACAAGCATTTACGCGCTGTTTTAATTGTTTTATATTTACATACACTACGGGCCATTATAATTGCTACACCACGAAGATGACGTGCTACAGACGCGAAATTTAACCGACAGGAAGAAGATGCTGTGATATGCAAATGATTAGCTTTTCAGAGCATTCACACAAGGTTGTCGCCGGTGGCGACACCTACAACGTGCTGACATGAGGAAAGTTTCCAACCGATTTCTCATACAGAAACAGCAGTTGACCGGCGTTGCCTGGTGAAACGTAATTGTAATGCCTCGTGTAAAGAGGAGAAATGCGTACCATCACGTTTCCGACTTTGATAAAGGTCGGATTGCAGCCTATCGCGATTGCGGTTTATAGTATCGCGACTTTGCTAATCGCGTTGGTCGAGACCCAATGACTGTTAGCAGAACATGGAATCGGTGGTTTCAGGAGGGTAATACGGAACGCCGTGCTGAATCCCAACGGCCTCTTATCACTAGCAGTCGAGATGACAGGCATCTTATCCGCATGGCTGTAACGGATCGTGCAGCCACATCTTGATCCCTGAGTCAACAGATGGGGACGTTTGCAAGACAACAACCATCTGCACGAACAGTTCGACGACGTTTGCAGCAGCATGGACTATCAGCTCAGAGACCATGCTGCATCACAGACAGGAGTGCCTGCGATGGTGTACTCAACGACGAACCTGGGTGTACGAATGTCAAAACTTCAATTTTTCGTATGAATCCAGGTTCTGTTTACAACATCATGATAGTCGCATCCGTGTTTGTGCGACATCGCGGTGAACGCACATTGGAAGCGTGTATTCGTCATCGCCATTCTGGGGTATCATCCGACGTGGTGGTATGGGGTGTCATTGGTTACACGTCTCGGTCATCTCTTGTTCGCATTGACGGTACTTGGAACAGTGGACGTTACATTTCAGATGTGTTACGACCTGTGGCTCTACCGTTCATTCGATCCCTTCGAAACCCTACATTTCAGCAGGATAATGCACGACCGCATGTTGCAGGTCCTGTACGGGCCTTTCTGGATACAGAAAATGTTAGACTGCTGCCCTGGCCAGCACATTCTCCAGATCTCTCACCAACTGAAAAGGTCTGCTCAATGGTGGCCGAACAACTGGCTCGTCACAATACCCCAGTCACTACTCTTCATGAATTGTAGTATCGTGTTGAAGCTGCATGGGCAGCTGTACCTGTACACGCTATCGAAGCTCTGTTTGAGTCAATGCCCAGGCGTATCAAGACCGTTATTACGGCCAGAGGTGGTTGTTCTGGGTACTGATTTCTCAGGATCTATGCAACCAAATTGCGTGAAATTCTAATCACACGTGAGTTCTAGTATAATATGTTTGTCCAATGAATACCCGTTAATCATCTGCATTTTCTTGGTGCAGCAATTTTAATGGCTCGTAGTGTACTTCACACACAATTGCTATATAATGTCATAGTATGCAGCTATAATATACTGAGGCCAGTGTATTAGTCTGTGTTGTGGTCTTCAGTCCAGACACTGGTTTGATGCAGCTCTTCATGCTACTTTATCCTGTGCAAGCCTCTTCATCTCCGAATAACTATCGCAACCTACATCCTTCTGAATCTGCTTAGTGTATTCATCTCATAGTCTCCCTCTACGATATTTATCTCCACGCTTCCCTCCATTCCTAAATTGGTGATCCGTTGATTCCTCAGAACTTGTCCTGCCAACCGATCCCTTCTTCTAGTAAAGTTGTGCTACAAATTCCTCTTCTCCTCAATTCCATTCAGTACCTCCTTATTAGTTACGTGATCTACCCAAGTAATCTTCCGCATTCTTTTGTACCACCACATTTCGAAAGGTTCTATTCTCTTTGTAGGATGTGAGGTCAGCCGGCCAGAGTGGCCGTGCGGTTCTGGGCGCTACAGTCTGGAGCCGAGCGTCCGCTACGGTCGCAGGTTCGAATCCTGCCTCGGGCATGGATGTGTGTGATGTCCTTAGGTTAGTTAGGTTTAATTAGTTCTACGTTCTAGGCGACTGATGACCTCAGAAGTTAAGTCGCATAGCGCTCAGAGCCATTTGAACCATTTTTGATGTGAGGTCAGCCAGTTACGCAAACACGGTCAATACAAGGTGCTGCAGATCCAAATGATGAAGATCTTCTCTTCTCTTCTTGTCTAAACTAGTTATGGTCCATGTTTCACTTCCATACATGGCTACATTCCATACAAATACTTTCAGAAAAGACTTCCTGACACTTAAATCTACACTCGATGTTTACAAATTTCTATTCTTCCGAAACGCTTTCCTTGCCATTGCCAGTCTACATTTTATATCCTCTCTACTTCGACCATCATCAGTTATTTTGCTCCCCAAATAGCAAAACTCCTTTACTACTTTAAGTGTCTCATTTCCTAATCTAATTCCCTCAGCATCACCTGATTTAATTGGACCACATTCCATTATCCTCGTATTGCTTTTGTTGATGTTCATCTTGTATCCTCCTTTCAAGACACTGTCCATTCCGTTCAGCTGCTCTTCCAGGTTCTCTGCTGTCTCTAACAGAATTGCAATATCGTCGGCAAACCTTTAAGTTTTTATTTCTTCTCAATGTATTTTAATTCCTACTCCAAATATTTGTCTTGTTTCCTTTACTCCTTGCTCAATGTACAAACTGAATAACATCGGGGATAGGCTACAACCCTGTCTCACTCTCTTCTCAATCATTGCTTCCCTTTCGTGTCCGTCTACTCCATCTACTGCCGTCTGGTTTCTGTACAAATTGCAAATAGCCCTAATAGCCCTTCGCTCCCTGTGTTTTACCCCTGCCACCTACAGAATTAGAAAGAGAGTATTCCAGTCAACATTGTCAAAAGCTTTCTCTGTGTCTACAAATGCTATAAACGTAGGTCTGCCTTAACCTATCTTCTAAGTTAAGTCGTAGGGTCAGTATTGCCTCGGGTGTTCCAACATTTCTACAGAATCCAAGCTGACCGTTCCCGTGCTCGGCTTCTACTGGTTTTTCCATTCGTCTGTAAAGAATTCGTGTTAGTATTTTGCAAACGTGACTTACTAAACTGATAGTTCGATAATTTTCACACTTGACATCACCTGCTTTCTTTGGGATTGGAATTATCGTATTCTTCTTGAAGTCTGTGGTTATTTTGCCTCTCTCATACATCTTGCTCACCAGATGGAAGAGTTTTGTCATAGCTGGCTCTCCCAAGGCTATATCAATAGTTCTAATGGAATGTTGTCTACTTCCGGGATCTTGTTACGACTTAGGTCTTTCAGAGCTCTGTCAAATTCTTCATGCAGTATCATAACTTCCATATCATCTTCATCGACGTCCTCTTCCATTTCCATAATATTGCCCTCAAGTACATCGCCCTTGTGTAGACCCTCTACATACTACTTCCACCTTTCTGCGTTCCCTTCTTTGCTTAAGACCGGTTTTCACTCCCAGGTCTTAATATTCATATAGGTGGTTTTCTTTTCTCCAAAGGTCTCCTTAATTTTCCTATAGGCAGTATCTATCTTAACCATAGCGATGCATGCTCCTACATCCTTTCATTTGTCCTCTAGCCATATCTGCTTTGCCATTTTGCACTTCCTGTCGATCTCATTTTTGAGACGTTTGTATTCCTTTTCGCCTGCTTCATTTACTGCATTTTTTATTTTCTCCTTTCATCAATTAAAATCGAACAACTCTTCTGCTACCCATGGATTTCTTCTAGCTCTCGTCTTTTTACTTACTTGATCATCTCATGACTTCACCGTTTCATCTCTCAAAGCTACCCATTCTTCACCTACTGAATCTCTTTCCCTTTTCTTGTCAATCGTTCCCTAGTGCTCTGTCTGAAACTCTCTGCAACCTCTGGTTCTTTCAGTTTATCCTGGTCCTATCTCCTTAAATTCCAAACTTTTTGCAGATTCTTCAGTTTTAATCTACAGTTCATAACGAATAAATTGTGGTCAGAGTCCACATCTGGAGCTAGAAATATCTTGAAATTTAAAACTTGATTCCTAAATCTCTGTCTTACGATTATATAATCCATCTGAAACCTTCCAGTGTCTCCAGGCCTCTTCCACGTTTACAGCCTTCTTTCATGATTCTTAAACCAAGAGTTAGCTATGATTAAGTTATACTCTGCCCAAAATTCTACCTGGCGGCTTCCTCTTTCATTCCTTACCCCCAGCCCATTTCATCAACTACTTTTCCTTCTCTTCCTTTTCCAACTATCGAATACCAGTCACCCATGACTATTAAATTTTCGTCTCCCTTAACTATCTTAAAAATTTCTTTTATGGCACCATACATTTCTTCAATCTCTTCATCATCTGCGGAGCTAGTAGGCACATAAACTTGTACTACTGTGGAAGGCGTGGGCTTCGTGTCTATCTTGGGTAGAATAATGCCGTCACTATGCTGTTCGTAGTAGCTTACCCGCGTTCTTATTTTTTATTCATTATTAAACCTACTTCTGCATTAACCTTATTTGATTTTGAATTTATAGGCCTGTATTCACCTGATCAGAAGTCTTCTACATCCTGCCACCGAAATTCACTAGTTCCCACTATATCCAACTTTAACCTATCCTTTTCCATTTTTAAATTTTCTGCCCGATTAAGGGATCTAACATTCCACGCTCCGATCCGTAGAACACGTTTTGTTTCTGCTGATAACGTCCTCCTGAGTAGTCCCCTCCCGGAGATACGAATGGGGGACTATTTTACCTCCGGAATATTTTATCCAAGAGGAGGCCATCACCATTTAACCATACAGAAAAGCTATATGCCCTAGGCAAAAATTCAGACATTCGTCGTTGGTCCCTTTCTTGCACGATCTTTTTCCGACCGCAGCGATGTCGGAGATATGATGTCTTACCGAATTCACAGTACACTCTTGTAATGGTCGTACGGAAAAATTCCAACTTCATCATTACCTTGGAGATGCTGCGTCCCATCGTTCGTGCGCCGACTATATCAACACGTTCAAACTCACTGCAACTGTAGCAGCGGTAATCGATCTAATAACTGGGCCAGACACATGTTGTCTTGATTAGGCGTTGCCGACCGCAGCGCCGTATTCTGCCTGTTTACGTATCACTGTATTTAAATACGCATGCTCATACGAGTTGCTTTGGTGTTTCAGAGTATTTGTAAATGGTTGAGTACAATATTACTAATTGATGGATAAATACTGATGTTCCAACTTCTTCTGCTGTTTGGCCAATCTCTGCTGACAGAGCTTCATGACAATCATTTCACTACCACATACAGACATCAAATGATCCCTACTGGGTGATAGCAAAGTGGGGGAGATGACCTGTGGGGAAGAGGAGAGAGGATGAGTGTGGTGTGAGGGGTGGGAAGAGGAGGGAACAAGAAGGGGTGATTTTGACACGTGTGACCAATATGACGTGCATAACTGCATCAACCGTAATATTATACGAATGCTCATATTGTGGTTATGTCGCACCGGTGGACACTCTCTACTAACATTCACTGTGTCAACTAATGCAAAATTGTGTATAATCGCCTATATCCGAAATGTAGCCATTATTCGGACTACAATGAAAAGTGTAGAGATTCTTTGATTATCTACTTTTTGAGGTTGTCTAGAGAAATTTTATTGGATCTATGTTCTATAAATCCAATGGTAAACTTCCAAAGATTTCTTCTGTAATACATAGACGTCTCCGTAAGAACGTTTCTGGCGGAAGAGCTATTCAGCTAGCACGGAAGAACAGAAAAGGTAGGGCTACTCCACTTCTGCAGCTATTGTTTCGTAACTTCTATTCAAAATACTAAGACTTACGCACCACTGCATCAAAAAAGCTCGGCTGCACACATTTGTCGATTTCCGATGCACAAGAAATAAACAGAAGTTAAAGAAACCGTTTGACGTGCTGTTAAATTGGGGGATGGGGTGGAAAATGTGCCATAGTCACATTGTTTACACAACATATGGACTACAGGCAAGTAGAGTCTCACATCCTGTGACAAAGCGTCAAGTTTGCTGCCGTATACAAAAAAACTGTGCACTAAATTAGTGATGACGTCTTACGAAAGTTACTGTGGTTCTCAACGACTGCCGACGTATGAGAGTGCCTTGAGTTATCACAGTCACGAAAATATGGAGGACAGCTGGTTTTATGGAAGAGTAACATAGAAAGAAGAGTAAATTAGTGAAATGAAACCAAGCGACACGTCAGTTTCGTCATAGGCTACTAAAATGTACGAGATGAATGTAAATCTTAGGTGGAAATAAACCTGATATGCATGTGTGTCTGTCTATGCAGTAATTCATTTTTAGAAGAGCTTTACAATGAAGAGAAAATTAGGTATCAGGATAACTGTATATATTTTGTATTGGAGTGGCCAAACAAGAACGACAGACGAAGTCGTCACTCTCATCGCTCCAGAAATGCACTCTGACACAAAAAAGAGACGCAGAACGAAGGAGTTATCCAAATAGGACAGAATCGGCAGATGTACAAACAAACAAATCAGCGGTAGCTCGAAAGTCAGAGAACTAAATTCTCCCAAGATTGGAGGAAATTTTGTGGCATCAGCTTCAGACAGATACTGGCAACCTTCCAAGGAATAAGTAGGCTGACGACTGACATAATGCTGCAGCTAGGCACCGCAGCAGTGGTCATGCAGCATCCTGCCACGCCGTGTTCTACCTTCAGCGGTGGACTAGCTTACTACATGCTGCACCACAATCTGGCGTTTCCACAGCCAGATACTTGACAGGAGCCTGGCTCCTCTTGTAACATACGCAGCTAGGGTGAGTATAAATACCCCCATCTCAGCTGGTTATTGCACTCGTTCAGTGTAATGCATTCGAGCAGCGCTGTCTCCATACCAGTCACTGGGTGAATGCGCAGCTAAGCTAGTACAGCATCATTGAGAAGACTCATCAAATAGGCTAGGCCACTGATCTACAAACCATCAGCTAGCACTTATGATTCCAGGCTTCGAAGTGGATGGGGCGAGTCTGCCTGCTACTCCAGTCAGTCTCTGAGCCAACCATTTCAGGCTGCAGGTGGAGTGGTGTATGTTGGCCCAGCCACCAAACCTTGCTGTGCGAAGGAGCTGACGCCTGACTTTTGTCAGTAAAGCCCATCTCATATGGAGTTTAGTAGGTGGTGCACATGACTGTTAGCTAGCAGATGGGGATGACGCCTACCTCACATGCTGATCCTCTCACAAGGTGTATGATCAAGCGCCGAAGCTAGTTGGCTTGCTTGACGCCATAAGTGGCAAGTCGTGCAAGCTGGCTGAACCGCAGTATTCTTCAAACCATTATAAAGTAACCACTCAGTGAAAAGAGAAAGAATTAATTCTCAGCCATTTAGAGCGTCATTATTCAGCTTCATGATGAACTATCATTTCGTTATTCGTTGTGATATTTTAGGATTAAGTAAACTAATGTAAGAATTTCGGGATGTTTGCAGTGAAAAATAGACGTCGCTATGAATTTGCGTTTGGTGCATGCTATGCCATACGTTGCAGCATATGAAAAGTACCTAACATATTGCATTTTTTATTAAAATTTTGAGGGGTATTGCTATGGTTTCAGATATCGCAACAAGATTTTGGCAAATGATAGTACGCAAAGAGGAGAGTATTTTGCCATATGATTTAAACGCTAAATTTCCATACCATATGCATTGCAATATTATATGCATTGCAGTCAATCGACTACAGGTTTTTCCAGTGCAATGTTGTAATATTTAATCGCCGTCGATAGCTGGTGAAACGAGAATTACTCTGTGTTTGGAACAATAAATGTGAAAAAATTCATAACCTATTGACTTGTCGTTCCATCAGTTGCTGTTTCATAATTCTGTCGCAGTTTCAACTGCATTAGACTGTTACTGAGGTGAATACTTACAAACCTTGCTGCATTTTGGCGAAATAAGGAGATTTTACAGTGCCAACAAGGGAACTTATGTATTATTCAAAACTAGTCATAACTAGTGATAACGTTTCTCTGAAGAAAAATAAAGGGTATAGGAAGTCTGGCGAAAACAGACCGCTACTTCCACTGAAATTTCAACGGAGTCCTATACCACAGAGTGTTGTTAATAATGAACGATGTGGATTGACACTACACTGGCCAAAGAATTTCATTTCTGTGAGATATGAAGACATTTAAATTTGCAAAATTCCATCAACTACCTATCAATATGTAAATATATTACCAATATCTTTGACAAAGCGAAAGCTGTTTGTCGTGAAAAGTACAATCCCTCATTCTGTATAGGGATAAACAAGAAAAGATGGCATAGCACGTACTACTAATTGTTTGCATACGTTGTTAGATTATTGAGATACAGAAATAATATCCGTTGCTCAGTTTCAATTCACATCTTTCATTTTTAAAAATGCAATGAGGTATAGCATCGTGCCGAAATTTCAACAGAAGTGGCACTTTACTTTCCTCAGACTTATTATCACCTTTGTTTTTCTTCAGAGAAACATTATCAATGCTGAGTTCTGATAAATATGTAAATCTCCTTATTGACACATTAATCGGTTTCTTTCGCCAGCTGAGTTTATAAATATTCATCTCACTAACAGTCTAATGTAGTTGAAATTTGCAAGAGTATTATAAAACAGCAACAGCTGGAAAAACAAATTAGTATCGTATGAAAATGCCTATTCTGGGGATAAAAATAAACTGTCATTCCTTCACATAAATTGTTTCAGTTCCACAGTAATTCTCGTTTCACCACCTATCGATGGCGCTTTAATCTTACATCATTGCATTGAAAGTCTGTAGTCGCTTGCATGCCACGGTAGATACGGAAGTTTCGCATATTAATCATACGGAAAAATACTCTCCTCTTTGTGTAGTATCATTTGTCAACATACTGTTTCGATATCTGCAACAGTTTACGAGATACGAGAAATTTTGTTAATGTTTCATGCTGGCTCTTTCACTGGCACGTGAGTTCGAGAGGGAACGCTTTATATACGTTCCAGTTTCTCGAGTAGGTAATAGATAGACAGAAATATCCTTCAAAGTTTAAAGAAAAATTGAGTATGTTAGTTATATTTCATATGTAGCAGCATATGACCTTACATGCACCAAACGAAAATCCAAGTGACCTCTATCTTCCACTTCAAACTACCCAAAAGTCTTGCATTAATTTACTTAATCCAAAAATATCGCAATCAGTGTGACCATTAACGAAATGATAGGCAGTTCATCATGAAGCTGATGAATGAAGCTGTATTATGTGCGAGAATCAATTTTTCTACCGAAAAGCTTCTTTACAATCGATTGAGAACAATTGCAAGTCGGCCGGAGGGCGCGTGACTTCCTGCTTGGTCTCGAGGGTTAACTGGCGTTGTCGAGTTCCCGCCCTGTAGGGTTTGACGCCAGGTCCCAAACAGTACTCCAGATTGGTCAGTGCATGTAGCATTTAGGAAATGCCACTAGGCTTCAGAAGAAAAATAGCACCTGAGCTGATAGGGTAAACGTGCACAGCTCCCTGCTGGTGAGCAGGCTAGCAGATAACAGAGCCCTCAAGGGAACTATAGTGTTAGCCAGCATGTTAGCTTGCAGCGAATCTTATTCCTTGTGGGACTGGCTCGTGGGCGTTATCGCCGCCAGCAGCTGTTATGCTACCGCAGCATTCTGCCGTCTCACTACATTTCACTCGCTGCCTACTAAACTCGTGCGGCTCCTAGGCCACTATCATCATACTGCTGCGTGGAAGGTAACTAATTATGAACAATTTTTCTTGTTGAGAAAGCATTCTCGACTCCACGCTCCCACAGTACTGGATAATACATCCCACAGCCTTCCGTACACGTATTATCATCATCAGAAGTAAGCGACCATCAGCGTTGGTGTCAATCACTACTAAAAATATAGAAATATTATTGAGACTCATACATGCTTCCATGTCTTTCCCTTGATCATTAGTCATGTAATCGAGACAAATTTGTTAATATAGTATTAATTATTATGACAATTAGCACTCCATTTCCAGTCCTAAATCTTAAAATTTGGCTAGTGTTGAAAGTTAATATTTGTATCTCTTGTAATCTCGATGTACAAGCTGGCGGCATTCAGTTTATGTTATAGTATTCATCTGAAAGTTTGAGCAGCATTCTGTGATCTTTTAGTCTTTTGGTAGTGGACAATGCCGATATTTTGCTCATGTTTTCATCACTGCGGATTCTCCTTACTCCAATTAAATTAGTGTGTAGGCAGATGGGCTTTTGACGAAATATGATGTCAGTGTTTTCTTGCATCACAAGGTGCATAATTTTATCGTAGAACCTTGAGAACGTTACAAATTTATTTGCCTTTTCACGTATTATTTTGAATTCGGAATAATACCTGAAGGTACTGTATAGCGGGTTGTAAATAACAGCCACCCAATAATTTACGATCTATTGTTATTCTATGCAAGAAACTATGTTGAGCTGTTTTGCATTATGATTTCTTTTGAAATATCTGGATTCCATGTCTGCAATATGCTGCGTATGTATGGGTCTTTTCTCTTAAATAAACTCTAGTCTGTAATCGTTTACGTATTTTTTGGCCATGTGTAATACTATTTTAGAGCTTATAATGGGCTTTATTTGGTGATAGAGGAATCTCTTGCCACTGTTTAGTGACAAAATATGTGGCCAGATTCTCTCCATCAAACTTCAAATCAAATGCCCCCGTCTTCTCCAGTTACATTTCTCTCTTTTCGTTGCTCAATCAGCTGTCCGCTGTGGTCGAGCAGTTCTCGGTGCTTCAGTCCGGAACCGCGCTGCTGCTACGTTCGCAGGTTCGAATCCTGCCTCGGGCATGGATGTGTGTGATGTACTTAGGTTATTTAGGTTTAAGTAGTTCTAAGTCTAGGGGACTGATGACCTCAGATATTAAGTCCCATAGTGGCTAGAGCCATTTGAACCATTTTTTGTTTCTTAATCAGTCACACCATTTTATTTCCACCTGTCTTAATTTATTGTGTTCTATCTTTCTTTCCCCCTCCGTTTATCCCCTTCCCTTACCTCCATTGCTGCCAGTGCGCTCAGTTTAGACCTACCTTCTTGTAATTTGTTGTAATAGATTACATAAATTATGTTTTCTTCTACTGTACCTAATACTGTTTCTATCATTTTTTGTTCGTGGATGATTCCACAAGTCATGGCAACTATGGTAAATCTTGCGATAATGCGACAACATGAGAATTTCACAGTGTGCATTGAACCGGTACGACAGTGTGTATCTGAATGCCAACATAAAGTAGGTTCCAGTACAGGGGCTCACGGTGGAGGGTGAAATGAAACACACACATTAGAACTCTATGTAAATTTATTGTTCACGAGTGCAAATGGAACAAAAAAGCGATGGGGAAGACGCTGAGTGCCATTGGCATTGCTATCAATGTGTGCCACCTGTTGCCAAAATGCCATGAGGACATTTGTTCCTTTTGCAAAGCGTCTCCCACGAAATGGTATCCTCAGTTGTTGAATGAGATCGAAATCGCATGGACTGAGGTCTGGTGAGTAGGGTCGATGGGGGAGGATCCACCTCGTAACATGGCCAATCTCACACTGGACGTTTAAGGCGCTGGTACCTAGCTATCCTCGCATGCAGTCGCAATCTGTAGGTTGCTTTCGGTAATGTTCGCCTCTTTCTTCCGAACGTATTTAGAGCGATTACGATTATGCCAAAAGGTGTACCATAGTTGCCATGACTTATGTAATGACCCTTGTAGTTATTTCTGAGTAGTGCATCCCAAATTAAATGTAAGACTTCTTATAGCACTGTAAGCCTCGCTGGCATGATTTGTTACATTAAAAGTATAATTATTTCTCCAGTCTGCTTAAGGGATGGGACAAATGTGCGACCCTGTTTGAATAAACCTGACTCGTGTTCTACGTCTGAGGGAGGGGAGCACCTGAAAATCTTACAGTAAGTCCTGTTATTGATATCTGGTACCAGATAATTACTCAGATAGTTTGCGAAATTCAGTAATTGCCTTTAATAAAAATGTGAAAGGTTCATTGTGTGAAAAGTAATGCTAAAATCGGTTTAACGTGTGCCCATTATTCAGCAAGCAACTGAAATGAAATTAATGGTGCCTACTACAAATGTACATGTGTTTAAGAGAGTGACACTACAAATGCACGAATGGAATTGTAGTAGAGTGAAATTACATATTTAATAACGCATGCAGAACCCCTACCCTTAATGCAAACGGTAGACACGTAAATAAAAAATCAAAACATGCCTTACCTTAACAAAAATAAATGTAATGAAATACTAATAGCTATAATACTGGTAGCCATATACACGGTTATTCATAAGACCAAAAGAGGTTTCAGAAGAGGACTGTGAGAAAATACAAGACTTATAAAAACACTTATTAGTTGACGGAGAACCCCTACAAGGTCTTAACTCACGTTACAGGTGCTCAACATGGACGGCTTGGAAAAGATCAAGACAGGTGTGCAGTTCACTGAAGTCACTGTTGCTGCGCACGGGAAGGTGCAACGACACCAGCCCGCGTTGGAAATTCGTTCATTGTTTTGGCTGTCTGCAGATGAGAACTAATTCGACGCGATAATACTGAGTGGTTCGGTCTCGTAAACTGACATGTGGCCGAAAGATCGGTGAGCTAACTGCATGCCCCGCAATATCCGCATCCAGTGACACCTGTGGGCTAAGAATGACACAGCGGCCGGTCTTTACCGTTTGACCTTTATGGCCTATTCGGGCGGAGTTTAGTTTTTTAATATGGGGTGGTTGATTTGTCTACATTTATGACTTGTCTGACCTCTGGTGGTGACTTTTGCTACCACACCACGGCGAGTAGGATGGAAAACCTTAAGAGATGCCGTATCCACTGATATATGATATTTTTCTGTATGTGCAGCAGTTCTTGCGCATTAGTCTTCTGAAATATTCGGTAACTTAAGTATAGCCCTACAACCAAATGAAATATGAGTTCAAGTTCCAAAGTATCCAGAATGTTCCAAGTCCAAACTACTGTAAAACTTCCTAATAGTTGCCAATAGCTAGACTTCGAAACTAACGCGAGATTTTCTCACTGAAACCACCAGCAAATCCAGTCCATCACATATTTCTATCATTACGAACTGTTTGGAATCATACTGTGCATTATTGACATGCGTCCTAGGGTAACTACCGCTCACTGTTCATGTCCAGAATGACCTAACGAGTGATCGACTGATACTGACTTACTGACTACTGACTGATTCAGAAATGTCTTGAGCACCGATTTCTCCGGATCTTATATACACACAACCCCTCGAATTCTCTCCAACATTCCACCAACATGCAAGTTTTGAAAACCATTTAAATTTAACAGATAAAGCGCAGAAAAAATGTTTCTCATAAAATGTGTCTTGACGATTGTCTCTTAAATGTGCAGAGTGTTCCACAATTCATGTTACACAGTTCTAGAGGTTGTAGAGGGGACTTAGTAGATCGAGTTTTACATTGGAACCCGTGTCCGGAAACGTCACCCAGCGACGCTACAGAGCGTCAATGATACAGGCACCGGTGCCTGTAAATGTATGTACAGTATACACAGGATGAGATGCTGATAATTTTATAAACTTTCTAGGATGATGGAGAAGGACAAATGTATCAATCTGAGGTAAGGGTCCCTGTACCGGAAACAAACGAGCCAGAATTTATAAGCGAAGACCGTTCTGATTCCTCTGACAGAGGAATACATGTGCTGGTACGGTTGATGCTACGATTGTAAGACAGGCACTTTTAGAGGTGGTAGCATGGACCAAAAAAAAAAAAATGAAAAAAATGCTCCTAAGGTACGCATTTTACAGCCCATGTTTGCTGGACATTTTCGCTTCTTTTGATCCATACTACCACGTCTGAAAGTTGCCTACCCTACGATATTAGCCACAACAGTACCGGTACACGTATTGAACTGCCAGAGGTATCAGAATGGTGTCCGCTTATAAATTTCTACTCGTTAGTTTCCGGCACAAGCACCCTTACCCCCGTTTGATTAATTAATGCTTCTCCATCATCCTAGAAGATTTGTAACATCATCTTGGGATCAGCTTGTATATACATACGTTTATAGGCATCGACCCTTATAACTTTGACGCTCTGTAGCGTCGTTGTATGACGTTTCCGGACATGGGTTTCTGTTTAAAACTTGATCTACAAAGTCCCCTCTACAAGTTGTAATATGAATTGTGAAACTCCCTGTATATAAAATAGACAGTACTGAAAAATAAGCAAGAAAAGTGAAAATCACAAAAATAAAAGTACCGATAAACATAATTATAACAACACCACATGACCATCCCAACTTGTCAGTCTCTGAGTTCCAACCACTCATGTCATCGCATTTATCCCATGTGACCCCAAATTTGAATAACGGGGAATTTTATTGTTGAATAATTAACCTTTCATTTCAATAGTAATTGGATACGAGAAGGTGAAGATCAGGCATAGGTCGTTATATATACGGTTCCATAGGAAGTGTCAGTCGAGGTATATGAGTGTTATGGCTCGAATAATTGATCCCATATTCGGTCAAAATACTTTTACGTCTAAACTAGACATGATAAAAATATGTGACTTGTACCAGCCACTGCTGGATCTGTCTGCTGCCAGTCCCGGTTTAGAACGTGTTTGTAGCTGTACACGTTTGCGCACACTAATGCCTTAAGTATCTTAGCGTAACTTGAGGCATCGTAAACGTTATCAAATTTCCACTATTCAGGGTTACTTCGTGCTGGTGTTACAAACTTTCAGGGATGATGGAGAAGGGTAAATGTATCAATTTGAGGTAAGGAACCCTGGTCCGCAAATAACCTAATCGAAAATAAGTGAATATCGCTCTGGCGCCTCTGACAGTGGAGTGGACTTGCTCAGACTGCACTTTAGATACCTCTCAGAGGTGATGTAATGGACGGTAACAAGAAATGGCTCTGAGCACTATGGGACTTAACTACTGAGGTCATCAGTCCCCTATAACTTAGAACTACTTAAACCTAACTAACCTAAGGACATCACACACATCCATGCCCGAGGCAGGATTCGAACCTGCGACCGTAGCGGTCGCGCGGTTCCAGACTGTAGCGCCGGTATCAAGAAAAAAGTGTTAAGTGAACATGTGCTCTAAAACGCATACCTTAAGAGCTACGAGCAATTGTTCATCTTCGATAGTGTGGAATAAATCTCTTGCAATGAACAAGTGGCTGTAGCTCTTAAGGTATGCATGCTAGAGCCCATATTTAATAGATTTTTTTTATTGTGTTGGTCCGTAGTACCAAAGACATGGAAACCAAAGAGCATGCAGTAGAAGAGCTGTATTTCACAGTATCGAAGATGAGTTAGTGCTCGTTGCTCTTAGGTAAGCATGTTAGAAACATACTAGCATCAGAATTTCTTCGTGTTTATGACGGTCAGAGTGCGTTAGCGATCTCGGCTACGGAGGCGGGTATTTATCACACCATGAATCAATATTTTCAGTAATTTAATGAAAATGGAGAAATGATATTTCAGGCAGGACCGGATGTAGAAGGAAATGAATGCCATCGTGTTTGTTCCTTCAATTTAATGTCACAGAGGGAACAAATATTGTGTTGAATTTATAGCATTTATTCGTTACAAAACAATTTCAGCGGATATGAGATCGTCGCTGGTCAGAGTGTGTGTGTGTGTGTGTGTGTGTTTGTGTGTGTGTATGTGTGTGTGTGTGAGTGAGAGAGAGAGAGAGAGAGAGAGAGAGAGAGAGAGAGAGATACTCTGCAGCACACAGCGCTGATGTGAAGGTTTAAAACACAGGGTATGGCAAGAGTTACTATTCTGCTTGGAGAAAACACTCCCCACGTTTAATGAAAATAAAAATAAAGCGATACAAAATACATAAAATTTACTTATTACAAATTAAGAGGTTACTTATTAGGATGACACCGCCCAAGTTGCTTTCTGTGAAAGAAACAAATAAGGTGATATTGTATGATCGCCGGCCGAAGTGGCCGTGCGGTTAAAGGCGCTGCAGTCTGGAACCGCAAGACCGCTACGGTCGCAGGTTCGAATCCTGCCTCGGGCATGGATGTTTGTGATGTCTTTAGGTTAGTTAGGTTTAACTAGTTCTAAGTTCTAGGGGACTAATGACCTCAGCAGTTGAGTCCCATAGTGCTCAGAGCCATTTGAACCATTTGTATGACCAGTTACCCTAAAGCAGAGAGTGTATTTTCAGTGGATCGTTTTAGTTAGCCTCTAAGACGAGATAAAACTATCGCTTCATACTATAGATGGAACAATCATGTAGGTATTGGTAATGCTTCAGCAACAGCTTCCACCGCAGTGGTCGATTAGTGAGATCAGGTTAGGAGAGTGTGACAATCTAAGCTTGCAATTCTTTCTTCTCCTTCTGCTTTTTACACTGTATTTAACAGAATAGATAAATAGAAACTGTGTACACACATTAAAGAGAATGATTGTCTATTGCTGTAACACAGAAATCTAATAAACTGTACAAGGCACTTTTAGTTAAGTTAGATATGTACACTCATGTGCTTGCTTGGAGGCACCTATGTTCTAGCACTGCTATCATTTTAAGGGAAAAATTTGTGATGCTGTGTCTTGATACGGGATAAGTCAACAACGATGTTGAATTATTGTTAGACGACTAGGCTCGCTTGGTGTAGCCTGTTAGCATAGTGATAATGCACAGCACAGCCAAGGGGATTTTTTCCATCATTGGCATCTCGGTGGTGGTGCTTGGTGCGTGACCAGAACAGACGCATTGGCATAAAAAATGGGCTGGTACCTAGAATAAGTAGCTGGCGATATTGTAGCATAAACATTCACAGCCCAGCAGGGTACCAGGATGAAGGAACTACCAAACTCCTGCCCATGGACACTAGGTCGCAACCTGTGCACAGCTGATATCTTCTGACAATGCATTTGACGCGCCTCCTCGCCGCACGCTTCGGCTGCCTATGTGTAATCATTAGCTGTTGACTTGGCTTCCTCTGCAAGATTCCTATTCTCCCCACACGCCGCCGCCGACGGCGGTGCTGTGGCTCATGCAAAAGTGACCTGTGCCAAACACTGAGTGCAGGCGTCAGCAAAAAAGCATTGAGTGACCACGTGTCGCAGTCAGCTGGCCGGTCGCTTGCAGCTCCCTGGCTAGCTACCACCATCATTCCGTGAGGCAGGAGCGTGATCGCCTTCCCGCGTCGATGTAGTGCTGACGTACAAGTTGCAAATGAAGTATTGATTTTGAAAGTCGCTTCTCTCTGGGCCTTCATTAGCCTACCTCCCAGCCTCAACCCTCAGCCATTCGACATCCTAACAGCGTAGTCACCACGGCATCCCTGGGGTCGGATATAACGTGACAGACTCTTTCGCAACTATGACGTGGGTGACATGTGATTGCGTTGGCTTCACGAGACACCGACAACTGTGGGGGTCCATTACCATCAATTATAACTCAACTGCCGTCCACAGCCTGAAAGGAGAGATAGCTGTATACAATCAAGTGGAGGAAAAAGATCGAACATTACATTTTTATACAGGAAGAGGCAGCCAAGACGGGTCACCCCATATATGTCCACAACAAGTAATTATATCGAGCTACGGTTTTGCAAAGTTATGGTGGACAATGTAACGAATATTCTGAAGTACAAAAGTAGTTTTTAGCGTTAATGGCTACCGAATTAGGCCACCGACTTGATTTTTTGTACAGATATATTCGTTCTCCGTGGTTTTGGAAAGAGCCTTTGAAGAGGATATAACGACATATCATGTGTGGAACTAGACCAACTAGTAACAAGGCAACAGCACTCAAAACGCATGTCTCCGATGGGGAGAAGAGATTCCGCAACCGTCAGCCCTAGTGTGCCAAATGTAAGCAAACCGAAGTACACTCCTTGTATTGTTGTTATGACTGTCATATCACGTACTCAAAATATCGACCTTAGGCACTGATACATGACATAAAGAGAGTCTCACAACATCGTCGCTGTACATAATTGCACATATTTCACCATATGGGCTACATAAAGGTGTAAAATCAATGTTAATACATCCTTATAGTGTCTTAATCTTTTTAACTGGGACTATTACCACTTTGCCAATATATTAATATAGACAAAAAGAGTGATAAACACAAATCTATTTAAATACTCCTGAAATAAATTTTAGACCCAACAGGAAGTAGTAGAAGAGTGGAGATTAGCCGTCTCCTTACACACTTTGAAAAAGGGAAAACTGGAAAAAATATAGCGGGACTTGCTGAACACAGTATGTGGAGTTCTGCAAAATTATTACCCAGGGATTAACGGCATAATGGTTCTTGAACGGCCCATCTTACCGCAGAGTAAATCAGCTATCGCAGAGAGGATTCACATACAGATGACACATTTACTGTTAGATATATAAGCGGTAAAAAGAGTGTAGTAAAGGAAAACTCTGTAGAAAAGTCTCTCTGATGATTAAATAGTTGTTTCCTTCGTGAACTGAACTAACAGAACAGCTTTTTTATTTCTTCCCTGTTTAATATACAGTTCGAGCTTAAAATTACACAGACAGTAGCCGATCCTAAGCTGAGAATTTAGAAACACGGAATCTGTAATCGAAGTTAAAAATATCAAGTTTACGAGGCCTTGAATGAGCAATAAGCACGTGTTACATGAATTAAATGCTCCATTGCCTGTAAAAATTACAGCACAAAATGATATGACCTTGAAAGATATTCCACTGACGTGCAAATGATCAGAATGATAAGGCGCATTTGTAGCTTGAACTACTGTATTAGGCCCATATTTAAGACATTGGTAAGGGTATCTTACTCTGTTTTAAGTATCCGCACAAAAAAAAAAATCATTTTGTCGGCTCCACTAATTGCTCGGAACATCATACTGTAGACTGTGTTGAAGTTATACAGAAACAGTGACGCATGGCTTACCTTATGTTGTTCTAACGCAATGTATCTACGTAGATAAGGAACAGCAAAGGGCCTATAACAGTATCTTGGGGAACGCCAGTAATCACTTTTGTTTTATTCGTTAACTTTCCGTCAGTTACTACGAACTGTGACCTCTCTCACAGGAAATCACGAATCCAGTCACATAACTGACACGATATTCCATAAGCACGCAATTTCACTACATGCTCCTTGCATGGTACAGTGTCAGAAAACTTGCGGAAATCCAGAAATACCAAATAAATTTGAAATCCTTTGTCAATGGCATTCAGCACTTCGTGCGAGTAAAAAGCTAGTTGTGTTTAACAAGAACGATGTTTTCTAAATTCGTGTTGACTGTGTGTCAATAGACCGTTTCCTACGAGGTAATTCATAATATTCGAACACAATATATGTTCCAAAATCCTGCTGCATATAGATGTTAATGATACGGGCCTGTAATTTAGTGGATTACTCCTACTACCTTTTTTGAATATTGGTGTGATCTGTGCAACTTTCCAGTCCTTGGGTATGGACTTTCGTCGAGCGAACGGTTGTATATGATTGTTAAGTAGGAGCTATTTTATCAGCACACTCTGAAAGGAACCTAACTGGTATACAGTCTGAACCGGAAGGCTTGGTTTTGTTAAGTGATTTAAGTTGCTCCACTACTCCGAGGATATCTACTCGTGTTGGCACCTGGAATATTTAATTTTGGAAGGCTGTGTTTAGTAACTCTGCTTTGGCAGCACTGTCTTCGATAGTATCTCCATTGTTATCGCACAGAGCAGGCATTTATTGTGACTTGCCGCTAGCATATCTCACATACGACCAGAATCTCTTTGTTTTTTTTGCCAAGTTTCGACATAAAGTTTGGTTGTGGAAACTATTAGAAGCATCTGGCATTGAAGTTCGCAATAAATTTCGAGCTTCTGTAACAGATCGCCAATCTTGGAGATTTTGCTGCCGTTTAAATTTGGCATGTTTTTTTCGTTGTTTCTGAAACACTGTTCTGACTTGTTTTGTGACGTGATATAAGATGAAACTGGAGTCGAAACTGACGACATATGAATTATAGTATTAGAGTCATAGTTTAACAGTTCGTTGGAATTTGAAAACATAACAATTTCTTGGTTACTTTTAAAGTCACTGGGGAAAGTGACAACCAAACGCCTAGTAGTTCTATACAATCTATGAGTATGAAGATATACAATGAGAGTTTCGAAAAAATATTATTGTTGCAAAGTACGAGAACCATCACACAGTTAGCTTAACAGCTCATGCAACTATGCTGATGTCAAGAACAATACAAAGAAGAGTAATAGAAAATTGAAGATCTATCAGAATACGGTCAGTTAGGCTGTGGCGAAGATAAAGACACCAGAGAGGCAGTTGTGACGTTGCACTTGATTGGAAACAAGACTTTAGAAAAAGCGAGTAACGTTTGTAGGATCTGTCCACGGCGAAAAAGTGTTCGGCGATTTAAAATTGAGTAAGATTTTCGAAATTTTCAGGGAAATAGGTGTAACCTATACGAAACGATGGATAATGCACAACATGTACTAGAAAAACGAGCGAAAACGGGAATGGTATATCAAGAGCAAGGTGCTCGAATTCGAAAGACTGTAAGACAGAGATGTAATCTTTCACCCCTAATGTTCAGTTTATACTTCGACGAAGCTATGTCAGAAACAAAAACAAATTTCAGGAGTCTGAAATGCAGGGTCAATGGATATCAATGACAAGATTCGCTGATGACATTCTTATCCTCAATTAAAATGAGGGAGAACTGCATGTCTGTTAATTGGAACGAACAGCCTGCTGTACACACGTTATGGATTGAGAGTAAACTGAAGAAGACGAAAGTAATGAGTAGCACAAATGAAATTACTGACAAACTTAACATCAAAACTGGTGCCAACGAAGTAGACGAAGTTAAAGAAGTCTGCTGCCTTGGAAGCAAAATAACACGTGAAAGACGAAGCATGGCGTACATAAGAAGCAGATTAATACCAGCGAAGAGATATTCCTGTCTAAGATAATTCTACTAGCATGAAACATAGCCTTAAATTTGGGGAAGAAATTCCTCACAGCACTGAATGGTAATGAATCATGGCATATGGAAAAATTGGAAAAGAAGAGAATCGAAGCGTTTGAGATCAGGTACTATAGAAAAATGTTGAAAATTTGGAGGACTGATAAGACAGGAAACGAGAATTTCCTTGACAGTATCGACGAGGAGAGAAGCCAGTGAAAAACGTTGACGAGAAGAAGGGACAGGATGAGAGAGCACATGTTAAGGCATCAAAGGATAACTTCCATCGTACTTCAGATATCTATAGATGGTAAAACTTTCAGGGAAGACAGAGACTGGAATATACCTTCCATTAATTCAGGAGGTTTAGTGTAAGTGCTACTCTGAGATGAAAAGATTGGCGCACGAGAGGAATTCGTGGCGGACCGTTTCATACAAGTCGAAAGACTTATGACCACCCCTCCACCTCAAAGGAAGTCTTTATTGATGATGTCATTTGTATCTTTTTGATTAGCCCTGCATAGAAATATATGTTCTGAAAGGACATTGTAAGCAAGGTTCAAGTATCGCTGCTTAAAACATTTATTCTAAAATATCGAAGTGAAATCAATATTTTACAATTTCACCCGAAATTTAACTAAAACAGTCACCAGATAAAGTCACACCAGATGTTATACATACTCCAGGACAACGTACACGCTAGTCTCCCTCTTACTTACATAATTTAGAAATATAAAAATTAATTACAACATACACTGTTGTCCAAAATTAAAGCATCAAACCGCTCTTCCCCTGTCTTATGTCTAATTCACAACATAATCATACGAACTGTCAACAGGTGTCCATACGATCTTTTTCTGCACGCAAGATGGCATTCCGGTCAACGGACAACCACGCCAGCGCACTTTCAAAAGGGGGAGTGTCTACCGGTCGCTGTGTACACAGTCACAGGCGGTGCAGTATGGCAAAGAGGAGACGCCTACCAGACACTCTGTGGTGGAGGGTCATAGGAAGAATGGCAGCAGAACAGTAACAAACTGGTTTGGCCCAGTGGCTTAATGTGAATCGTTCTATTGTTTCTCGGATGTGGCGACAATTTATATAGACCGAAGCTGTACCCTGAAGACCAGGGCAGGCCAGCCACGTGAGACGTCGAAAGAGAGGACCGTTATTTGGCTGTGAGGGCACAACGGTACCACCTTAGTACTTCAGGCAACTGTCATCTGATCTCGCAACATCCACTGGACGTGTTGTATCGAGGCAAACGGTGTACTGAAGACTTCGGCATAGTGGCCTTCATTGTCAGTGTGTGTACCTCTAACGCGTCTTCACAGCAAGGAACTTCTGGAGTGGAGTCGTCAACATGCCACCTGGATGGTCGAACAGTGGACCAATGTTCTTTTGGCAGAGGAGTCTCGATTTGGCTTGGTGAGTGATTCTCTACGGATTCGCATCTGGAGGGAACGTGGAATAGGATTTCGCGGCCCAAACATTGTAACAAGAGATGGATATCCGGGAAGATCGCTAATGGTGTGAGCAAGGATTATGTAGACCACTCGTACACAGTTTTATGAGATTGTACGGGTGAACCGGAATGGTTTAACTGCTGTTAGGTACCCTGACCGTGAGCTCGGGACCTCATGTACGGTTGTTGGTAGATGCTGTGCACTCAGACATCGTACTGAAGGACGATAATGCTCGAGCTCATATATAACAGGTGGTTGATTTTTCTTGGAAATGGAAGATACTGCACATTTGGCGTGGCCTGCTCGTTCTGTCGATTTGAATCCCATAGAGCAAGTCTGGGATGTTCTAGAGAGACGGGATGCATCATGTCGGCATCCTCCAACCACTCTCCTAGACTTGCTAGCAGCTCTGCGGAAAGAATAGGCGTTATTGCCATAAAATGAGATTGATGACATCACTCACAGCATGCCTCGTAGTTTCAGACCTGTATTGCAGCAATAGGAGGTCACATTGTGCAGGTTAAGCAGTTGTGTGCAAATCCATTAAGTTGGAAGAAACGAAGAACGTTTTCGTCTACCGGTATGCATGTTACAGTTGTTTACGTTCTGTATTCTCTACATTATTTCTATCGTATTATCGCCTGTTAATATTGTTTTGTGGCAAAGTAAATGTAACCCTCGAAGATTTCTATTTGTTGCTTTTATTTTGGACACCCCCGTAGTAGTTTGTGTAATTCGTGATAATGAAAATTACGACTGCAGTTTCTGTTATACCTCAATAACTCGCGAAGTTCTTCACTTATAAAAATTAAGCCTAAAAGTCTTATAGAACTATAGCACATTGTAATTCTCAAACGTTGTATATGCAGGTACTTAAAAATGGAAATCTTCCGAAACAGCTGTCGTACTACTCAAAAAATGTTTTAAGCAGTGATACTGGAAACTTACTTACAGTGTCCTGTTTTTATGAGTTTCGCTTCAAGGATTACGCAACTGAATAAAAGCCTGTTGAATTCTGTACCTACAGCAGTTCTACCGGAATGCCTGGATCTGTTTTCCAGTGCGTCTCAGCGTATTAGCAACAATGACGCCAGATCTTAATTGGGACTTCAACAATGATATAGTTGTAGAGTCTTATTGATATACTTATCTCAGAACATTTATGGCACTGTCTTCCAACAAAACAACCCTCATTATAAGCTGAAACGGAAGTTCGAGAATTCGTCTATCAACATTAGGCAATTACTTCTCCTTTGACGTAATCAAATTACAGGTCACCCATTGAAGATATGTGGAGACTCACCCTTTACTCACACTTCTTCACAACTTCGGACTGAGATAAGAATTTCCAGGACAATATTCTTCGTGGGAATTCTGCAGGGCCACATCCTATGCTACTATTGCCCAGGTGGAACCACAACCCCCTCTGACGTCACAATCTAAGATGGCAGCAAGCCCCGTCCTCGTTATCAGTGATGTGTCATCATCATCATCACATGAAAAGCCACGTCATTTTTCCCTCCCCCTCTATATAGCCAATCTTAACCCAAGACGGCGGAACTAACTCAGTTGTGCTAGGCCGGAGGCAACCAAGCACAATGTAGATTTGAAATTATGTTACCTTCACTTGAATGGGCTTCAAAGATAAAGACATTTGCGTAAACTAATGCTATGTTCAAAGATATTTATCTCTGAATTGCCTACACACACAGACACACACACACATACATCCACCCACACACCCACCCACACACACACACACACACACACAAACACACACACACACACACACACACACACACACACACATGAACTGCACGATGTTCCACCTCTGCAAACTCTGTACTGTCTCGTCACTTAAATTTCATCTCACATGAGTTTACACAAAATGATTGACAGTAGTTGAGGTGAGAAATAAAGACAGTCAGACATAGACAAAGAGGTAACACATTAAAAAGTTTTTTATGATGTGTAAACTTAAGGGAGATGTAACGGAAAATGTAAAGATTTATTTAAAAAATCATTACAGCCATATTTATTGATGTACAGTTCTAGAATTTTGCATGTGTAAAGCAAAAGAGTTGTGGTTTTAACGGAAAAATATAATAAAATATGCACGATTAATATTTTGGCAGAAATCTGAATTTTTATGAATTTTTAATTTTTTTATTCTCTTTTCTTCAAATTCTAATCACGTAATTAATCTGAAAATTTTACTGTAGTGTCCTGAGAACGTTATAAGACCACTGAACTACAGTTATTAATTTATGGTGCAATTTGTATCATTAACAAAGTTTTCAATTTTGCACATCCAAAACTGACTTTTTTTCTACATACAATCATCTAAAAATCAGAATGTAACTGCATGATCTTGTATTTTTAGTTCCAGGGAGACAGCAACACGTTGCAAACAGTTCCTGAAAATTACATAGCATTAGCGTGTATACTTTTTGAGAAAGAGCTTCTAACAAGGTAAAAAATGTAAAATAGAGAAAATGAGGGTCAAAGATATTTTTCTCATACTTCTACATGTAATAAGCTTACCTCAATTTTAAAATCCACCATACTGATACTCCTCTTCCTCCAGGTTTCTCTTCTCTTCGGATCTGCCTGGCCGGTATTTGCAGGTAAGACACTGATCTGTTAGCTGTCTTGACCCTGCTCTCGTCGATAGTGTAAATTACTTTTGTTGTAAACACACCAGCACTCTATTCAGCACTTCAATTCGGCCATTATTTCCGTTATTGTAACATAAAACTGCATCATAGACACCTGCTTTGAACATCTAATCTAAATTAAATTATTGAGACTTTCATTTGTATTTTGTGTCTCTCCGGGAAGACACTTCCTCAGTAAATCAGGGTTTGCAAGAAACCTGAATGTGGGGTTAATTGCATTCATAACAGGTTCCGGTAATGAGTGTTTATGTGAATATGTCTCATTTCTGTTGTTCAACTTCACCAATCGTCTTTCGGACACGGATTGTACATTGGTGTTTGGTCAGTGGATAGTTTGCCGAAGAAAACTGCCGACACAGCACACCTCATTGCCTCAAAATTATGTGTGTTTTTCCTGACAGCTCTCCCATAAAATAACTGAAGAGAATCAATTTCTTTCAGAGTAAACCTGCATTTTCCTCGTAGTGGTTTTCCATCCTCAGGTACTTCACATTTCTTCTCCTTCAGCAAGCGACGAAGCCTACCACCAAGTCTCTTTTGGATGCGGCCAACAGGTTCCAACTTTTCTATTGTTGTATTGTACGGATTTTTATCTGTAACATCTTTGAACGAAGAGGGGTCCCCATCACAAAGGTATTTAGTATATCTAACACCATACTGGTCCTCAGATCTGGAGAACATCCTCACAACTGCAGCAGCCTCCATGCCTCCACTTGAGCCGTTATAATTTTTAGAGCATGCTACTGCGTGCTTTTCTTGCCACAGTTTCCTGCTGTCTTCATTGTTGGACATTTTCCTTGTTGCACACTGGTAGCAGTATTTAGACAAAATTTCTACATGTAAAACTTTACCTGATTCAATACCAATAACAGATGCAACTCCATACAGAGACGTGTGACCCTTTTTCATCCAAGTCCCATGTACAGCCACACACAGGTCAGTAACATTTGCAGGAGATTCACTGTCATAAATATCTACCCCAAGATCTATTTCTTTTTCTTTTATTTTCACTAATTCTTCCTCTGATTTCATCACAGAAACTTTGTCGGTATCTAATAGAGAATCAGACATTTCTTTATTTATTTTTTCAAACCTTGCACAAGTTGCAGGCATGTTCAGAAAACCACACAACGAATTACCTCCTTCCCTGCCCTGTCAGAGGCATCTCAGAGCATGTGCTAACCTAAAATTGCTTTCATAGGTACCAGTGTCAGTTTTTTTGGAGTAGGAAAATGAAAATTCATAGCCACACAAATTACAAATTAATTTAAAATCACAAGCTATTCCCTCATTTCTTTCTGATGAAAATATGATCAATTTTTTAGTGGTGATTCTGATAGTTTTAAGGATGCTTAATACGAATATAAAACTATTTTATCACAATCCTTGTTTAAAGGTCTTAAATGGCAGCTTGCAGAGTGAGACACGCCCACATGTCGCTCTGTGACTTCTATGTCTTTGAATTTGTAAGCCTAGGCACATTTTCTCCTCCGCATTGAGTATTCAAATATGGCTTATATCGTTTGTTGCCTTGAATTCAGTTGTTACTATAGTAATAAAGTAACACATGTGTGTCAGCTCAAGGAAATGCCTATGCAGACCAGACCTCCAAAGTATTCAATACAAGACTGGTGAAACTGGAAGAAGAAATATAGTGAATATAATGAAAACATTATACGGTTTGTGTAAGGCATGCTTATTAATGGAAAAGGGCTAATAGGAGCGAAATTTTATCTCATTATGGATTTACCAAGCTCTTTAAGGAATTCTTTTTACTGTCTCACTGTTTTATTAATTTACTATTTTGTGATTGTTTATAATTATCTCAAGCGAAGTCTGTGATATGACAAGACAATATATCAAAGAATTAACCGCAGATATTCACAGTCGCCTGAAAATTAGGACTGTTAATGAGTGAGTGGGCTCCGCGTAGGGAAATGTGGGCTAGGTAAGTAAGCTTGTAGCTCGTTGTGGGGGCTACAATCAGGCGTAGCCCATGTGCAGCAGTCTCGACCGCGGCATTCAAGCTTCTCGTCTCTCCACCCCGAAGCACTACAATGTCTCATAGAAGATTAATGGAATAAAAATTTTGAGAATTAAAGTTGTCTCACCATAAATTATGTGGGTCCTGCTTTTATTCTCATCTCAATATTCGAAGTATTGTTCGTTACAGCACGTAATACACTGAGGTGACAAAAGTCCAGGGATAGCGGTATGTAGATTTAAGGATGGTAGTAGTATCGTGATCACAAGATATGGAAGGGAAATGGACTGGTGGAGCTGTCATTTGTACTCAAGTGCTTCACGTGCAAAGGTTTCCGATTTGATTACAGCAGCACAGCACTGCGTGAAGTAACCGCAGGAATCAATGGGGAACGTGCCACGAACGTATCCGTTAACACAGTGCGACGAAATTTGGCGTTAATGGGCTATGGCAGTAGATGACTGACGCGAGTGTCTTTGCTAACAGCACATCACCTGCTGCACCTCTTCTAGGGTCGTGACCATATCGGTTGTACCCTACACGACTGGAAAACCGTTGGCCTGGTTAGATGAATCCCTATTTCAGTTGGTAAGAAGCTAATGGTAGGGACTGAGTGTGGCACAGATCCCCCGAAGCCAAGGATATAAGTTATCAACAAGACACTGTGCAAATTGGTGGTGGCTCCATAATGGTGTGGGCTACATTTATATGGCATGAGCTGAATTCTTTGGTTTAACTGAACATATCATTGACTAGAAATAGTTATGTTTGGCTACTTGGAGACCATTTTCAGCCATTCATGGACTTCATGTCCTTGCGCAAAATCCTGCACCGACAACACTTGCGCAATTATGGACAGTTGTGGAAGCACATGACTCAATATTTTTGCAGGGGACTTCCAACGACTTTTTGATTCCAAGCCACGTCGATTTGCTGCAGTACACCCGGAAAAAGAAAGTCCGACACAATATTAAGGGGTATCACATGACTTCCGTCACCTCAGCGTAAAGGCAAATAATGAATCTTCTCCATAGTTAACAATTCATTAATCATCCATCAGTAGAAGAGACTCGGCTACATCTCATCTTTACTTTAAACAACAAACAATCAGAGTCATGTATATCTACAATTTTAATCCGGCATAATAAATGAGGAATTCACCCATAGCGGGTAGAGCTCTTATCAGAGCTACATTGTAGTCACGGATAACCTTTCATCCACATAGTAGTGTGTTTAAAAATACGTTTAATGACAGATGTAGTCATTTTTCACACTCAAGGCCAACGTCAGGTCAGTTTTTAAGTGTTATACTATATAAGCCCCAATGGGAACTTGTGACAATATCGCATTTTCATATTGTTGTTGCAGACAATCTATGAACAACTTAATTATGCTTGAAGCAATTCATGTTTCCATTACCTCCACACAACAGGAGTCATGGTAAAAGCTGTTACTCACGTTACCAGTCTTTCACTTCACGGTTACAAATAAATTAGTGGATTACAGCTTAAAGTAGTGTATTGATAGACATGTTATTCTTACTGTGTGTTGTAAATTGGTGGAATTCTGTGACTAGTATATGTATCCAATTTGTTCCCTTGTGGGTATGTGTGGTGTTTCTGTCGCCTACCAGTGTTGACAGTTACGCATATCAAGACTGGAAAATAAAAACAAATCCTGGATTAGCTATTCTGCCTTCCCAGTTGTGCTTAGCTCTGAGAGAAACCAGGCGAAAACCTGAAAGAGGCCTTCAGTCACGAGGAACGTAAATACCTGTGTCCTTAGTGTGTTTCAATGTGATCCATTGATGATACCAAAACTGAAATTTGCAGTAACTTAAAAAATCGTTGGTTTAGTCGGTAGAACACCTCAACTATAGAATATATATAGAATATTGACAGAAGCAGTTATTTGATGGCTCATTATGAAAATTTCAGTATGGATATTTAGAGTTCTTTCATGTTCAACTGGATATTGTTTTGAGAGTTCAAGTAATCGGATTTTGGTTTTGACAGCAGAATTCGATAGGTGAAGATGTCGATATGGAGGTAATAGCAACAAGTAGATAGCAAGATGGAAGATAGGTCAGTATGGGATCTATAGACTCACGGTTGACTGGTTGCGATGGCAGCACACTCTTTCATCGGTACAGGCCTCAGTCAATGACAAACAACCACGTGAGAGGGTACATGAAACTACTGAACGCCTGAATCAGAATATTCCGCGCTCAGCTATTGTTGTTAACAGGGCTGCAATAAAGGGATTATTTTGGATATTCACTCTTCACAATTAGTTTAACTGCACTGAGTGGAGATACGGATTACAGTAATGTGAGAACGAATCGTCACCGAATCAAGTTATGTATCACCATCGTGAAGTTATAAATAAATTAAATAAAAGCAATTCAAAATTTATAGCATTTAATTAGTATGTTAAAAATCTAAGATTGTTAATAGTAAAATATGAATCTATCAGACTTATATTTTTTGGTTATGTGCCAGAAAAATCACGAACGATGTTGACAGCTAAGATGATACGACATCAGTGCAAACCTGGAGATGAAGCTCTATAAAGTAACCTCCCAAGTGAATAGTGCTGAATGGTATTTCCAAATAACTCTGAATCTTTGTCCTGAGTCAGCAAATTTCGTTCCTTACGTGAGGATTCCTGTTGAATCTGCAGGTGAGAAGTCTTTGCACACGCATCCTCAGCATTTCTTACCCCAAATGGAACCCCGAGTTCCTACCACCAGTTCCCAGGTGAGTTCAGACAAGCAAGCCCTTATTTTGTAAACATCTTCCTCTTCCTCGTTTCCAAGAAATGTGGTGTTGCTACCTTTTCTTTGTGCTGCATGAATTGTATCCACTGTGGATAATTATGATTTCACTCGGAGCACTAAGGTAATGTTCACAATGACAACACCAGCTACTGCCTCCAGCTCGAAGCAGAAACCGAGCGAGGTGGCGCAGTGGTTAGCACACTGGACTCGCATTCGGGAGGACGACGGTTCAATCCCGTCTCCAGCCATCCTGATTTAGGTTTTCCGTGATATCCCTAAATCGCTTCAGGCAAATGCTGGGATGGTTCCTTTGAAAGGGCACGGCCGATTTCCTTCCCCATCCTTCCCTCACCCGAGCTTGCACTCCGTCTCTAATGATCTCGTTGTCGACGGGACGTTAAACACTAATCTCCTCCTCCTCCTCCTCCTCCTCCTCCTCGAAGCAGAAGAAGTATTGTGCATTAAATTTTGCGTTGTGGGAAGCTAATGTAGAGGAAATCATGGCGAACCGGATCAACCACTTTCAGAACATCGAAATGTATCTGATAGGGGGAATGTAATGCTAATGAACAGCATGAAATCCCTGACATCCACATTCTCCACTTAAAATCATCCCAGCAGAGATCAGGCCATTTTAAACACTAATGGTGGTCACAACCCGCATGAATTTTCGAATTTGTTAATTTTTAATAGGGTAATTTGTTGAAGTTTATGGTGAAACATGGCACCAATGACGCCGTATGAGGCAAAGTTTTTCTCTAATCGAATCTAAAATGATGATGTGTGGGGAATTTGTTTCATTTTGTTGCGATTTGCTGTGGCGTGACAACTTGATTTTCCTTGTGAAGACAACATGAGAAATTACAAAAAGAAGACAAGCAGAGCACAAGACCAAAAGAAACAGTCAGCAAAACGGCGAAACAAGTGATAGCTGATTCTGCGCTGAGGAAGGTTCCTAATAAAAATGGCATAAATTTCGTGCCACAGCAGCAGTTCTATAGAAAAAATGAAAGCAGATTCTGCTGGCAATAATTTTTATAGATATACATAATTCTACACTTAAATTAGCTATAGAAACATTTGGTATGAAGTAACGGAGTAAATATTTTGACATGAATTAATTTTCAATTTTATTTCTACCATCCGTATGAAACGCAGTGAAGTATTACGTAAAGGAACATTAAATAAGATATTTATATTGTCTCGTACCATCGATCAATGGACATATTATGTTATTCTCAATATAATACCTTAAGCCAGGAATGTCTAACGTTGGATGCAAAAGATCTGGCCACAGTTTGTCAAAGAAGACGATACGATTCAAGAAGCACACAGCAGACCTGTTTTTCAACAGCTACAGGGATTGTGGCTCCTGTTCTGAAGCAATAAGACCATTGAAAAAAAAAGGAGATCGATCTAAAGAAATCGATGTATTTTTGAAAGCAGAAGAAAGAGAAGAAGAATCGTTAAAGGGTATTATAGCAAAGACAGGACGTGGACTGGCAGTATTACTTTTTAGTAAAGCGATAAATATAACACTATCTAAATTTATGTAAACGCAGTCAACAATGCAACGCAGGAATCAGCACAATTTTTCAAGGAGCTACTCGACAGAATAGAAGGGGTGACCCATGAGGAAACACATAACTTTAAATGTGACGCGTGGATTACTGCTAATTTTTTTGAATTCTTGTCGTAGGTTATTGAAAATGGATGCAACAATGTACTGCACCCCTTTCTGCACAAGAGTCAAGGAAGTGCTATCCAAATGCAGTCTGGATTTCTGCCTACCATTAACTGAGAGAAAGCTGCTAGATCTTGGAAATAAGCTGATATTGTTAACAAGCAACGACAGTAACGATATTATGTACAGAGAGGTCAGTGTCATAATACCCAGACTAATGAACAGGGATCGACAAGAGGTTCGTGAACTTACACCACTTACTGCTAGAAGTGCCCCATTCTGAGCCAAAAATACCCTGAGAATGGGAAAAGTTGCCCCAAAATATAATACCATACGTCATAAGTGAATGAAAGTAAACTAAGTAGACTACTTCTCATGTCGAACTATATCTAATTTAAGATACCGTTCTAGTAGTTAAAATGGCAGCATTAAGTCTTTGAAAAAGGTCCTGATCATGGGTTTTCCACGACATTTACTATCTATCTGAACACCAAGAAACCTGAACTGTTGAGATTCACTAATCATATGCCAATTCTGTGAAATTAAAATGTCAGGTTTTATTGAATTGTGTATTACAAACCATAAAAATTGAGTCTTACTGTGATTTAGCAACAAATTTTTTTTTTTCTGCAAGCCATGAACTTATATCTTGAACTTCACTATTTGAAACAGTCCCAGAGTTGTACACAACGTCCTTTACTACCAAGCTGGTGTCATCAGCAAACAGAAATATTTTAGAACCGCCTTTAATAATAGAGGGCACATCATTTATATAAATAAGGAACAGGAGTGACCCAATCACTGATCCCTAAGGCACTCCCCATTTAACTGATCCCCATGTGGACCCCACATCATAGCCATACTCAATACGGTGTCCTTTTGCTGTCTGTTATTGAAGTAAGAGGTGAACCAATTGTCAACTACTCTCTGTGTTCCATAATGCTCCAACTTCTGGAGCAATATTTTGTGATCGAAACAATCAAACGCCTTAGTTAAATCAAAAAATATGAAAAGCGTTCGAAACATTTTGTTTAGCCCATCCATTACCTCACAGAGAAAAGAGGATATAGCATTTTGTGTTGTTAAACGACTTCTAATCCCGAACTGAACATTTGATAGCAAATCGTGTGATATGAAATGATCAATTATCCTTACATACACAGCCTTTCCAATAAACTTAGCAAACACTGATGACATAGAAATAGGTCTAAAATTGTCTACATTATCCCTTTCTCCCTTTTATAAAAAGGTTTTACTACTGAGTACTTTAATCGTTCAGGAAACTGACTATTCCTAAAGGAAAAAGTACAAAAGTGTCTTGGTACAGGGCTAACAGGTACAGTAAAGTACTTTAATATTCAGCTACATGCGCCATAATATCGACGAGGGTACTTACTCTTCAGTGATTTAATTACTGATTCAGTCTCCCCTTTGTCAGCGTCACAGAGGAGTATTTTAGGTACCAGTCTCGGAAAGGCATTTTCCAGGAGAGTTATATGGTTCCCTGGGGAAATTAAGTTTTTATTTAATTCATCAACAATGTTCAGAAAGTGGGTGTTAAATATTGTACGTATATCTGACTTATCAGCGAGAGATACTTTTTTTACTACGTACTGACTTTATGTCGTCGTCATTGTGCTGCTGACCATACACTTCCTTCACGATTGACAGTATGCTTATCCTGTGAATTAGGTATTCCGTTTGCGTAGCACATTCCCTTTGCCTTCCTAATAACATTTTAAGCAACTTTACTGTTTGTAACGGCCAACTGTAGCTCGATTGTGACTACTCCTAAAGTTTTGATATAATTCCCATTTTGTTCTGCTTGATTTCATTAACCCACTGGTCAGCCATCCAGGCTGTCTTTTACTGCTAGTGACCTTTTTAGAACGTTCTAATGGAAAGCAGCTTTCAAAGAGCAGAAATGTGTAAAGGAAAGCATTATATTTGTCATTTATATTATCGGCACTATAAACACCCTGCCACTTTTGTCCCTTAACGAGTTTTAAAAATCTCTTTGTTGCCGTTGGATTAGCTTTCCTACATAGCTTGTAATTATATATAATATTTGTTTGAGTACAAAAACCATTTAGTGTTAAAATTTCTGCTTGGTATTCTGAAAGGCGTCACCCTTTTACTACGGGAAAGCCCAGCTAATAAGAATGAATAAAATTATTCTCTATGGCTGTGCTTCTGTTCCCCTGCACCCTGGTTGGGAAAAATATAGTCTGCATCAGTTGAAATGAATTTATCAGATCTTCCAACATTCTTTTTCCTGCAGAATCACATACAAAATTAATATTGAAGTCACCACATGCAAGTAATTTTTGATAATTCCTATAAAGTGAACCAAGAACCTTCTTTAGATTGAGCGGAAATGCTCTGAAGTCAGAGTTGGGGGACCTATAAATAACAACAATTAGAAGTTTAGTTTCACTAAATTCAACTGCTCCTGCATAACATTCAAATACGCGTTCAGTGAAGTGCTACAGATTCAAATGTAATACTGTTTTGTACGTACATGGCTACTCCTCCACTCCGCAAAGAACTCCTTGAAAAACAGCCAGCTAATCAATATCCTGGTAAAGGAAGGCTCTGAGTTATCAAGTTATTTAAGTAGAGCTCTGATATACCAATAACGTCAGTGTCAACGTCTATAAGCAGTTCACTATGTCTCTAATACCTCTTACATTTTGATGAAATATGCTAAATTCTTCACTACTTGTTATCTGACCTTTGGAGGCGGTTCCTTTGTTAGAGAGACTTATTTTATGCAGAGATACCTATCACCTAACTTCAGTCTAAAAAAGGTTCAACTCTAACACCAACTACTACAGGAATTTTCCCGTGAGTGATCTCACCACCACCCACTATGCTGTCATCTATAAGCTTTACCGACCTCCCCTTCACATACCTATTGAGGTGCAGACAATGCCTAGTCAAATGTGATCTATTGGTAAACTCAACTGTCAACACTGCAATGTGTGCCATGCCCTCCGTCATCGGTGCCTTCTCAAGCCCCATGTTAACACGCCTAACAGCAGCATTAAGATAAAGCCGATCATGACGCTGAAACAGTTTCACAAAGTGCACATTTGTGGCACCAGTTTGAGCAGCTATCTTTCCCAGATGACCAACTACCTCATACACCCAGTCCCTATCAAGACTATTCCCAGTTGCATCCACAATCACTACCTGATCCTCTTTCTCAAAATTCCGACGTAATTCCCCTATGTTAAAAGTCACCTGAGCCGCTGCACTAGGCTTAACAATGTTGGTGACCTGGTACTCACTCCACAATACTTACTGCAACTGCTGGCTTACTCCTCTGCCATGCGAACTACTTATAAGCAGAACATTTTTCTTTCTACTAGAATTTGCAACAGACTTAGGCTCCCTAACTGCTGAGGTCTACTGCATGTTACCTACACCTACAGTTACAAGAGGCTCCTTTCCACTGAACTCAGACAGTTTGTCAAATCTACAGGTGACACGCAAAGTACAACTGTCTGAATAACTACTCCTCCTAGCTGCCTTCTTACCAACAGCCGGTTCCCATTCCCCAGCGCCCGTCTCCATCCTCATGCTACTGTATCTAGTTCCTCCTTTGCGTCTTGTAACTGCACCTCAAAGACACAGACGTTACGCTCCTGCTCCTGTATCAACTTACTTTTGCTACAAATTCTGCATTTTCAGCAAAGGATCTCGCTAGAACGCCCACTGGCTTCCCCACTGCATTTCCCTCAATGAAAATACATTGAACAAATCTCACGCCATTACTCACAAACGTACGACAAAGCCCACACTTATCCCTCATGGTAAAATGTTAACAATTACTAAAAAAAACTAAACATCTTTGTTACCTCATTTCAATTACTACAATACAACGATGTAAAGAATTAACCATAGTGATCTCAAGTTGCGCTCTCTACCAAGAAAGCAAGTTCTTATATTAATACCACTATACCACAACTAATACCAGTACCACAAAAACTTCAAAAATTTCTTAACAGAAACAAAAAATTCAAACGTCCAACGAAATTAAACACAGAGAACGATATTTACGAAAGTTTATTAAACCGTTATTTTACGAGAAACTGCGCGAGACACCGTTGAAAACTATTAAATTTAATAATCGAATAACAGTGCAAACCCAAATTTGTCAGTACTTAACTCAAGAACCGGTACAGCTGCAACTGAACACCGCAAAATTTAAACACCTGTCAAATTCAGCAATTTCAGTAATTCACAACATGAGATACCTTGGAACGAGAAGACTTCATAATCTATTGTTTAAAGTTAAATCTTCTAAAAGGGGATACAGAGCACAAGATTTAGGAAATTGTGGTAGAGTTCATAGGGCAACCAATGCTCATAAATAAAGCTATCTCGCCTACAGACAGATATATTCAAACAGAGGTTATAAGTATATGCAAATCACTAAGCCTGCATAAAATAAAAGTTGTGCATAAGCATTCCCACAGAGTTCAAGCCATCGTAAACGCGAAATATGGGCACGCATGCCATATTAATGTCTAATGTTACATTTTTGCTGTAGCATGAACTAATTGGAAGACATCCTCTGAAAGTATGTTTTGCAGATCTGAAAATCCTTCACATAATTGTTATTCGGGACATCACAGAATGTACTGGATACTGGGATCGGACAGCAAGAGAACGCATTCAGTTCCACTGGAGAACTGAATATATAGGCCAATTTATAGAGGCAGTATTACGTCTGCATTACAGAGCGCAGCGTCTGAGATAGTATTCATTTGGGTATTATGTTACGCCAGACGCCGAAGGTAACTGGTAGCGAGTGTTCTAAGACACACCCGTATTTTTGCGCGTATCTTAAAGAGCTGAAAAAATTATTTCTGCAACATCGTGGCATAGAGATATTAAGTGCCATGAGTACACATATTTACTCGCTGTTGCAGAGATTGAATTTCCTTCATTACGCGGGGCATCTCGGAGCTTGCATTCGTCAAATAACATGATCTTTAAGAGTAGGGGAAACCCAAAATATGATGCTTACATCAACAAGATAGAGCCTTCTGACTAATGCATAGTAAGCACAATTTTACCTATTGATTCAGCGTGATGGCATCTAATAAAAACTGAAAGTTCACTGCACTAACTTATTATTGATGCTGAATAATCAGAGAGGACATCATCATCATCGTCGTCGTCGTCGTCGTCGTAGTCACCAGAATTGCTTTTTTTACAGAATGTAAGTACAACTTGCACTCAATACTACCACTAACAGAACCTATATATATATATATATATATATATATATATATATATATATATATATATATTGCTCATCAATGACTTGTTTTAGTACTGGAAAGTAGGATTCTTCTACGTGTATGTTACGGAACTTAGAATCTGGAAGGCTCAGTACTCACTGAAAGATTATAGGTATTCGAGAAAGGGCGGCATCCTCCAATACTGAGTGTGAGATACGTCGTTACCAAATCTGGAAACTTCGCGCTGATTCATCTGCATGACTGCAATATATACACTACTGGTAATTAAAATTGCTACATCAAGAAGAAATGCAGATGATAGACGGTTATTCATTGGACAAATATATTATACTAGAGCTGACATGTGATTACATTTTCACGCAATTTGGGTGCATAGATCCTGAGAAATCAGTACCCAGAACAACCACCTCTGGCCGTAATAACGGCCTTGATACGCCAGGGCATTGAGTCAAACAGAGCTTGCATGACGTGTACAAGCACAGCTGCCCATGCAGCTTCAACACGATACAACAGTTCATCAAGAGTAGTGACTGGCGTATTGTGACGAAACAGTTGCTCGGCCACCATTGACCAGACGTTTTCAATTGGTGAGAGATCTGCAGAATGTACTGGTCAGGGCAGCAGTCGAACATTTTCTGTATCCAGAAAGGCCCGTACAGGACCTGCAACATGCGGTCGTGCATTATCCTGCTGCGATCTAGGGTTTCGCGGGGATCGAATGAAGGGGAGCGCCACGGATCGTAACACATCTGAAATGTAACGTCCACTGTTCAAAGTGCCGTCAATGCGAACAAGAGGTCACCGAGACGTGTAACCAATGGCACCCCATACCATCACGCCGGGTGATACGCTAGTATGGCGATGACGAATACACGCTTCCAATGTGCGTTCACCGCGATGTCGCCAAACACAGATGCGACCATCATGATGCTGTAAACAGAACCTGGAGTCATCCGAAAACATGACGTTTTGCCATTCATGCACCCAGGTTCGTCGTTGAGTACACAATCGCAGGTGCTCCTGTCTGTGATGCAGCGTCAAGGGTAACCGCAGCCATGGTCTCCGAGCTGATAGTCCATTATCCTGCAAACGTCGTCGAACTGTTCCTGCAGATGGTTGTTGTCTTGCAAACGTCCCCATCTGTTGGCTCAGGGATCGAGACATGGCTGCACGATCCGTTACAGCCATGCGGATAACATGCCTGTCATCTCGACTGCTAGTGATACGAGGCCGTTGGGATCCAGCAAGGCGTTCCGTATTACCCTCCTGAACCTACCGATTCCACTTTCTGCTAACAGTCACTGGATCTCGACCAACGCGAGCAGCATTGTCGCGAAACGATAAACCGCAATCGCGATAGGCTACAATCTGACCTTTATCAAAGTAGGAAACGTGATGGTACGCATTTCTCCTCCTTACACGAGTCATCACAACAACGTTTCACCAGGCATCGTCGGTCCTCTGCTGCTTGTGTTTGAGAAATCGGTTGGAAACTTTCCCCATGTCAGCACGTTGTAGGTGTCGCCACCGGCGCCAACCTTGCGCGAATGCTCTGAAAAGCTAATCATTTGCATATCACAGCATCTTCTTCCTGTCGATTAAATTTCACGTCTATAGCACGTCATCTTCGTTGTGTAGCAATTTTAATGGTCAGTAGTGTATATGTCAGAAGATTCTGTATCATCACTGCTGGCGAACTGGACTTTCTCAATAGTGTCACCATGTGCATGATATATCATGGAAGAGTGAGGAATAGGGACAAATTTCATATCGAAAATATGAGTATGCAACTATTTTGCCTAGTATAAAAACTCTGGATATAAAAGCGTCAGTTAATATTCACAAATCATACCACAGTGGATCTATAAAGATATTGATATGAAGCCCCCAAAAGAAGATTTTTGTGGCTCCTAGAGTTTTTAGTTCTCACACACAAAGCCATTGGTTTTGATTGCGACGCACGTGTTTTTTCTGAAGTTTATGCGAATATAGTACACTAGGTTATGATGTAGTGTTTTACAGATTCTGAATACTTTGTTCATTTCAAAGATTACGCTAGGTATGAATGTTTTTTTTTGTTTTTGTTTTTAGATTGAGTTGTTTCTGTGTTACGGTATGTTAAACTGGTTGACGGTTACATTAAGGATAAATTAGTCAATTTGATGCAGTTTGCCCACAAAATGCAATTAAGAGCAATTTAGATTTCATTAAGGTGTATGCAGGGTTTGTCTAATGCAGTTGTCTCCAATATTTCCTCAAATTATAACAACCTGCTGTTTGCAATATCTGATATTCTACGAGTGCGTGCTGAAAACCTGTTGCCTCCGAATTTTTAATGTGAAAATTATTAAAGCTTTTCAAATAAAACAAACATTATTAACATACTATAGCTTTATTATTCATGCCTGCGTATTTGCAGCCCTCTGCCGCAAGATGGCTCCCAACTGTAGCTTTTAAGATGATGATGTAAACATAACTATGTAGATGCTTGAGAGACCCTCAGAAGACAGAAAGCACGAATTAGAAGAGTTAGTCCACAAATGGAACACTCTGTTCTCAACATGAAAACGCCAGAGCACACATGAACGCTGCGACATCAGCAACAATCCGATGGACTGTGTTCACTGCCATCAATAACACTCTATACAGTGCCGACTTGGGCCCATCCGCCATCCATTCGTTTCTAAAACTAAAAGAACACCTTAGAAGACTTTACTTTGGTAGTGACGAAGTAATGAAAGCAAGTATGAGATTGTCGCTTCGTCGACAAAGTCAAACATTCTACACTAACATTCTCGTTGGGAGAAATGTGTTCGTTGCCAGGATGACTATGTTCAGATATGAATATGTAGACATGAAGAATAAACGTGTGGAATGTTAATAACGTTCACATTATTTAAAAAGCTTTAAGAACTTTCGCACAAAAAATTCGGAGGCATTACTTTTCAGCACACACTTATAAACTGTGGTGAAGACGAAGATTAATTTCGTATGGTTGAACTGCGTGTGATAGTACAAAATATCCAAGTTCACTGTGATATACACTCCTGGAAATTGAAATAAGAACACCGTGAATTCATTGTCCCAGGAAGGGGAAACTTTATTGACACATTCCTGGGGTCAGATACATCACATGATCACACTGACAGCACCACAGGCACATAGACACAGGCAACAGAGCATGCACAATGTCGGCACTAGTACAGTGTATATCCACCTTTCGCAGCAATGCAGGCTGCTATTCTCCCATGGAGACGATCGTAGAGATGCTGGATGTAGTCCTGTGGAACGGCTTGCCATGCCATTTCCACCTGGCGCCTCAGTTGGACCAGCGTTCGTGCTGGACGTGCAGACCGCGTGAGACGACGCTTCATCCAGTCCCAAACATGCTCAATGGGGGACAGATCCAGAGATCTTGCTGGCCAGGGTAGTTGACTTACACCTTCTAGAGCACGGTGGGTGGCACGGGATACATGCGGACGTGCATTGTCCTGTTGGAACAGCAAGTTCCCTTGCCGGTCTAGGAATGGTAGAACGATGGGTTCGATGACGGTTTGGATGTACCGTGCACTATTCAGTGTCCCCTCGACGATCACCAGTGGTGTACGGCCAGTGTAGGAGATCGCTCCCCACACCATGATGCCGGGTGTTGGCCCTGTGTGCCTTGGTCGTATGCAGTCCTGATTGTGGCGCTCACCTGCACGGCGCCAAACACGCATACGACCATCATTGGCACCAAGGCAGAAGCGACTCTCATCGCTGAAGACGACACGTCTCCATTAGTCCCTCCATTCACGCCTGTCGCGACACCACTGGAGGCGGGCTGCACGATGTTGGGGCGTGAGCGGAAGACGACCTAACGGTGTGCGGGACCGTAGCCCAGCTTCATGGAGACGGTTGCGAATGGTCCTCGCCGATACCCCAGGAGCAACAGTGTCCCTAATTTGCTGGGAAGTGGCAGTGCGGTCCCCTACGGCACTGCGTAGGATCCTACGGTCTTGGCGTGCATCCGTGCGTCGCTGCGGTCCGGTCCCAGGTCGACGGGCACGTGCACCTTCCGCCGACCACTGGCGACAACATCGATGTACTGTGGAGATCTCACGCCCCACGTGTTGAGCAATTCGGCGGTACGTCCACCCGGCCTCCCGCATGCCCACTATACGCCCTCGCTCAAAGTCCGTCAACTGCACATACGGTTCACGTCCACGCTGTCGCGGCATGCTACCAGTGTTAAAGACTGCGATGGAGCTCCGTATGCCACGGCAAACTGGCTGACACTGACGGCGGCGGTGCACAAATGCTGCGCAGCTAGCGCCATTCGACGGCCAACACCGCGGTTCCTGGTGTGTCCGCTGTGCCGTGCGTGTGATCATTGCTTGTACAGCCCTCTCGCAGTGTCCGGAGCAAGTATGGTGGGTCTGACACACCGGTGTCAATGTGTTCTTTTTTCCATTTCCAGGAGTGTATGTTATGAAAACTTTTTATAAAAGCATTTGTCTCTACAACTTTTTTGGTGTTTACTTCATGTCTCCTGAAATATAGTAAAATGATGAGGCAGAAGTGGAGATATTTTTTGCACACACATCTGAGGTGTAATTCAAATGAGGAAACAGCACAGTCGTGTAGTTCAAATGGTTCAAATGGCTCTGAGCACTACGGGACTTAACTTCTGAGGTCATCAGTCCCCTAGAACTTAGAACTACTTAAACCTAACTAACCTAAGGACATCACACACATCCATGCCCGAGGCAGGATTCGAAACTGCGACCGTAGCGGTCACGCGGATCCAGACTGTAGCGCCTAGAACCGCTGGGCCACTCCGGCCGGCTAGTCGTGTAGTATTCCTGAAGATGAAATGATGTGAATAAGAAATTGAATATATTTGTGTAGGATTTTGATTTATTAAAGGTGGACTGTAATATGACACTTCGAATTTTCTATGATTATCCGCTCGAAAATCTGTTTAACATCTATCTTTACTTCTTATATTTTGGTCCAAGATACAGGGTAAGTGGAAAGGCAAGAAGGTTCGTGGGGCTTCATTCCAAGATGACATTCACATTCCTTAATTACTCCAGATCGTTCCTCGAAAACCTCTTTATGGTGACACATGGCATCTTCCAGTTCTTGCCTGCATGTTGCTTTCAAGTAATCGGTCTCTTTCACTTTATTTTAGATTGCCTCCAACAAATACGTTCTAGCCCGTTCAGTCATGTATGCTTCTTATCAAGACCTATTGTCAGTACTATTATTTTTACTTGATCAGAGAACCTTGCGTGTGTGGTGTATATCTTAGCAAATGAATCTCAGTACTGTCTCCTTTAATACATATCGTCAGTTTGTAGGCAGATAATTCAATCTTTGCATCCTCTCGCGTAAAAATCAGTCCCTATAATTAATTTAGTCAACTAACAAATTTCCAGCTACCATAAATGAATGTTCCATTCCGTTGCCATTTAACTACAATTCCATTGGCCGTCGCTACTCACTTGGTTTCGTTCTCTATCATATTGTTCATATTAATTTTAAACCAGTGACTAACAAAGCAAATATTTTTTCGTTTCTCTTTGGCTGCGGAATTAATCTCCAGAAAGTAGACTTAAATCTGCGGATGCGCCAGTGTGGGATAACTGTAATCCTTATTTCATTTACAGTAACAATGTTCGTTTATGTCTTACACTCCTGTGTTACGTATTTAATAGTTTCATTTCGAAGTACCCCGTTATTAAATACTATTAGATTTATTGTGTCCGGTTAGCTCCTTATAAGCACCAATCAAGCTATGATCGTGAGCTTTCCAACTGCTGTATCGACCTCCATCAGCTGCTCTGCTGAAGGGCAGATCGCTCGCCAAACATATTCACATACTGAATTAAAAAGTGTGCTCAACAGATTTGGCCATACCTAATGGGTGTGCCTGGCAAATGAGTCCTGGGTTTTGGGCTTGGAAAAATCGTTAAAGGTATCCTGCTGAGGAAAGGAGATGCACTAACTGCTGAATTAAACTATCAGCTCAACTAAGTTTATGGCATTCATCCTCAGTGTGCACAGGTCAAACGCAACATTGACACGAATCTTAATAGGGCACATGACAAATGCAACATTTAATTAGAGCAAGTAAATGTGATATATACAGAAACTGCTGTAGTGAATTTGGTAAAATTATTGGAGTAGCAATCGAGTATATCGGAAATAATTAATATAGTAATATCTTAATCGGGACAACCATGGCCTCTGATGGTTACACAGTAAATGTAAGTTAGTACTGCGCAGAGAATGGAAATGAAGCATACAACAAATCTCGCTCGCCTGAGCATGGTTGGAACCAGATTAATTTGAACACTAAATACATGTAGCTTCCCTCCTCCCTAATCAACCCGTGCTACCAGATAACATTACCATGGTCGATGTGTAGAGCCGACCGCTGAGGTCGAGCGGTTCTAGGCGCTTCAGTCCGGAACCGCTCGACTGCTGCGGTCGCAGGTTCGAATCCTACCTCGGGCATGGATGTGTGTGATGTCCAAAGGTTTGTTAGGTTTAAGTAGTTCTAGGGGACTGATGACCTCAGATGTTAAGTCCCATAGTTCTCAGAGCCATTTGAGCAATTCGATGTGTAGAGACGTGTGCAAAAAAAAAAAAAAAAAAAAAAAAAAAAAAAAAAAAAAAAAAAAAAAAAAAAAAGGTTCAAATGGCTCTGAGCACTATGGGACTTAACTTCTGATGTCATCAGTCCCCTAGAACTTAGAACTACTTAAACCTAACTAACTTAAGGACATCACACACATCCATACCCGAGGCAGGATTCGAACCTGCGACCGTAGCGGTCGCGCGGTTCCAGACTGTAGCACCTACAACCGCTCGGCTACCCCCGCCGGCTGAGCTGTGCACACCCCCAGTGGCTGCGATGTATACAGGCTACTCTCAGAGCAGAAGTTTCACTCGGTTCTGCATCTCGTCACTGAAACCAATAAGTTTCCATTTTCAACTCTGAACGAGTGCACTCTTCAAAATGGTAGCACCAAATCTTCTCCTCATAGTCCTAGACATGTGGACGTCTCCCCCACGTGCCTTGTCCCTGCTGAAAGCAGAATCTGCGCCACTAAACACAATCCTCCAATGAGAAAGGATGCGTGAAATTTTCACCAATTAGGTAACAGTTAAGGCGTCGACTGTTTCACCACTAAAGAACTAGTGTAAAAATTTCTCCAATCAGCAGGCTCCTCACTGATACCATTTTTGAACAATCTATTAATTTCTCAGTACTCCGATCCCTGATTTCACACGTAAAAGATTTCCAGAAATTCAACTCCTAGTATTCCACATGGCAGTGTATTTTAAGAACTCCCAATAAGATCATCTCCACCTTTTTATGGAAGAGATCCTCACATCACCGTGGATGGTGTCAGACTGATGTAACTTTCTCTAGGAGACCGAAAACACTGTAAGCAAAGCAGACTAGCCTCGCTTCCCCTGGTGTAGCAGATGATAGGAATCTATTCAACCTGTTTCCCATTTCATCAGCCTTCAGAGATGTCACTGGGCTGCGTGCAATGTCCCCTGGAAAGTGAGCTTTTACTGACAGGGGCTCTGGTTGTAATATGGCCGTTTACTTGCTACAAATGTTTTCCTCCACTGTTCACCATCGTCACGTTCTTAGCCAGGCCCGTGTGGCGAGCACTGTCATCCTGGAGCTCACGGAAAATAATTGTGGACCTACTGGAAGATCACCCAGCGAAACAGTGCTGGCTGGCAGAGTACCTGCACCTCTGCTGAGCAGAGGAATTTCCCCTCCACCTGTCAGGACGAGTCTCAGAGGTCAGCACATTCCAAAGGTATCCCTGCAGGGAACACAGCTTGCAGCCTCTGCTGTCACATCAATTTTCACATGTGACATTTACCCTTCTACACGCTAAAGTTCCCAATAGGAATGCAGAAGGTTAATATACAGGGTGTTTCCGTAAGAACGTGCAAGACATAGAGGATGCTCCACAGAAAAATTTGTGGCAGGGAACCTAGGGTCGGAGAAGTCAGCTTATGGAGATAATAGGAACAAAATCACATTACTGTAATACTTTTTATTTACATTAGTTAACTGCAAACACCATCATTGACACAATGAACGTACCATTTGTACTGTATCTTACAAAATGTGCTGAAAATGATGGTCAACATCCTCAATGGAAGCATGACGTCGATGAACAGGATTCTGACGCACCCTGACACATCACAGGCAGCTAAAATTCTGACAGCTAATTACATATCCTTATTCACTAGGGTCTCATACAGAACTTTAGATATCCACATAGGAAAAAATCAAGGGGTCTCAGGTCAGGTGACGAAGCAGGCCATGGAACAGGATTTCCCCTTCCAATCAGCGACCCGGGAATGGTATACTGGTACTGCTCCATCGCACTGTACTGTACGTTTCTGAATAGCACTGAGTAATAAATAGGTCAGTCGTTGATTCATAGCACGTTATGTCACGGGACGACATTTACGAGTTCCTAACAAGGAGCGAATTTTATTACATCATCATAGTTTAGTTTCTTGAGTTTGTGCGTGTAAATTTTATATCTAATAGCCTGTGTTCTCACATCTTCGTTTGCGTCGGAAAGTAAAAAAATTTGGTGACATATTACAAGTTCCTTATCAGGGGCGGATTATTTAGTTTCACCTGAGTGCTTCGGTGGTTAGGTATTTGAATAACTGAGTATTATTAGACACAGTTCCTGCGTTTTCGTCGCAGTCTACAGTAGCGTTGCGCAGCACGTGCCGATAGTCCGTTTATCTGCATATTTGAGTTTTCCACGATCTTTAGTATGGACAGGGACTGCGATGGTTGTGTGCGGATGCGAGTCGAGTTGGTGACACTTCGCAAACAGCTTCAGGCTGTGATGGCTTCGGTTACACAGCTTGAGTCTGCAGTGGATGGGCACCACTGTTGTGGTCCAGCCGTGGGGATCCAACGGACGTCCAGCACGTCCGAGTCCTCCGATCGGTCCTCACCGGTGGCCAACCCAGTTACTGCTCGCTCTGAGGCTGACCCCTCAGCTGTGGTCGAGTGGGGGGTCGCCCTGGGGAGAAGCAGGCGGCGAAAGACTTCCCAGGCGACGGCACATAAGGCCTCCCCGGTTTGTCTGACAAACAGGTTCCACGTTCTGTCTGTGGCTGACACTGTCGCTGAGCCAGGTGCTGTCACCTGTCCTGTTTCAGAGGAAACCACTCAGCCTGCAAGATCAGGGCAAAAAGAGGGTGAGATTATTGGTACTTGGGAGCTCCAGCGTTAGGCGTGTTACAGGGCCCCTTAGGGACTTGGCTGACAAGAAGGGTAAGAAAACCAATGTGCATTCTGTGTGCATACTTGGTGGAGTCATTCCAGATGTGGAAAGCGTCCTCCCGGATGCCATGAACAGCACAGGGTGTACCCAACTGCAGATGGTTGCTCACGTCGGTACCAAAGATGTATGTCACTTTGGATCAGAAGAGATTCTCTTTAGTTTCGAGCGGCTAACAGAAGTGGTAAAGGCTGCCAGTCTTGCTTCCAAGATGAAAAGAAGTCTGACCCTTTGCAGCATAGTCGACAGGACCGATTGCGGACCTCTGGTACAGAGCCGAGTGGAGGGTCTGAATCAGAGGCTCAGACGGTTCTGCGACCGTGTAGGCTGCAGATTCCTCGACTTGCGCCAAACGGTGGTTGGGTTTCGGGTTCCACTGAATAGGTCAGGTGTCCACTACACGCAGGACGCTGCTATACGAGTAGCAGGGGCTGTGTGGCGTGGACTGGGCGGTTTTTTAGGTCAGAGGGTCTCGGGAACACACAAGAAGAGCTTCAGTCACAAAGGGTGCAGTATGAACACAGGAACAGCGTAGATACAGGAACCACTGGTATAACAGTTGTAAATTGTCGTAGCTGTATTAGGAAAGTACCAGAATTCCAAGAGCTAATAGAAAGGAAAGAACGACATTTTGTCTATGGAGTGCGTGACTGATTATTTTGTAGAAGCTTTTTGTTTATTTTTTGTGTGTTTTTTTATTTTGCTAATAGAGAACACTGATGCTCAAAAAGCTGGCTAAAGCCGGATATAAGCTCAGCCGAAATTTTTGCGAAGAACCTAATGGTGTTCCGAAGGGATAGGCTAAACACGGTTGGCGGTGGCGTGTTTGTTGCTGTTAGAAGTAGTTTAACTTGTCAAGCAATTGAAGTAGATACTTCCTGTGAGTTAGTATGGGCAGAGGTCATTGGTGGCAACCGGAATAAAATAATAATTGGATCCTTTTACCGACCTCCCAATTCAGATGATACAGATGCTACAGGTTCAAAGAAAACTTGAGTTTGATTTCAAACATGTACCGGACTCAACGATAATAGTTGGTGGTGACTTTAATTTACCCTCGATATGTTGTCGAAAATACATGTTTAATTCCGGAGGTACGCATAAATATCATCCGAAATTGTGTTAAACGCATACTCTGAAAATTATTTCGAGCAGTTAGTTCATGAGCCCACGCGAATAGTAAACGGTTCTGAAAACATACAAATAATCCTGAGTTAATAACGAGCATCAAAACCGATCCAGGAATTAGTGAACATAGGGTTGTCGTAGCGAGATTGAATATTGTAATCCCCAAATCCACGAAAAATAAGCGAAAAATATACCAATCCAAAAAAGCAGATAAACATTCACTTGATGCCTTCCTGAGAGACAATCTCCACTTATTCCAAGTTAATAATACACTACTGGCCATTAAAAAAGCTGCACCACGAAGATGACGTACTATAGACGCGGAATTTAACAGACAGGAAGAAGATGCTGTGATATGCAAATGATTAGCTTTTCAGAGCATTCACACAAGGTTGGCGCCGGTGACGACAACTACAGGGTGATCACATGAGGAAAGTTTCCAACCGATTTCTCATACCCAAACAGCAGTTGACCGGTGTTGCCTGATGAAACGTTGTTGTGATGCCTCGTGTAAGAAGGAGAAATGCGTACCATTACGTTTCCGACTTTCATAAAGGTCGGATTGTAGCCTATCGCGATTGCGGTTTATCGTATCGCGACATTGCTGCTCGCGTTGGTCGAGATCCAATAACCTTTAGCAGACTATGGAATCGGTGGGTTTAGGAGGGTAATACGGAAGGCCGTGCTGGATACCAACGGCCTCGTATCACTAGCAGTCGAGATGACAGGCATGTTATCGTCGTGCAGCCACGTCTCGATCCCTGAGTCACCAGATGGGGACGTTTGGGAGACAGACGACATTTGCAGCAGCATGGACTGTCAGCTAGGCAACCATGGCTGCGGTTAGCCAAGATGCGGCATCACAGACAGGAGCGCCTGCGATGGTGTACTCAGCGACGAACCTGGGTTCAGGAATGGGAGAACGTCATTTTTCCTGATGAATCCAGTTTCTGTTTACAGCATCATGATGGTCGCATCTGTGTTTGGAGACATCGCGGCGAACGCACATTGGAAGCATGTATTCGTCATCGCCATACTAGCGTATTACCCGGTGTGATGGTATGGAGCGCCATTGGTTACACGTGTCGGTCACCTCTTGTTCGCATTGACGGCACTTTGAATAGTGGACGTTACATTTCAGATGTGTTACGACCCGTGGCTCTACCCTTCATTCGATCCCTGCGAAACCCTAGATCGCAGCAGGAGAATGCACGAGCGCATGTTGCAGGTCCTGTACGGGCCTTTCTGGATACAGAAAATGTTCGACTGCTGCCCTGGCCACTACATTCTGCAGATCTCTCACCAATTGAAAACGTCTGGTCAATGGTGGCAGAGCAACTGTTTCGTCACAATACGCCAGTCACTACTCTTGATGAACTGTTGTATCGTGTTGAAGCTGCATGGGCAGCTGTGCGTGTACACGCCATCCAAGCTTTGTTTGACTCAATGCCCTGGCGTATTAATGCCGGTATTACGGCCAGAGGTGGTTGTTCTGGGTACTGATTTCTCAGGATCTATGCACCCAAATTGCGTGAAAATGTAATCACATGTCAGCTCTAGTATAATATATTTGTCCAATGAATACCCGTTTATCATCTGCATTTCTTCTTGGTGTAGCAATTTCAATGGCCAGTAGTGTGTAAATGTGGACCAGATGTGACTTAAATGCAAAGAAATAGTATCGGCAGCAACTGAGAGATTTGGAACAAATGCCGGCCAATGTGGCCGAGCGGTTCTAGGCGCTTCAGTGTGGAACCGCGCGACCGCTACGGTCGCAGGTTCGAATCCTGCCTCGGGCATGGATGTCTGTGATGTCCTTTGGTTAGTTAGGTTTAAGTAGTTCTACGTTCTAGGGGACTGATGACCTCAGATGTTAAGTCCCATACTACACAGAGCCAAACCATATACCAAATAATTAATTAAACAACAGAGCTGATTCTCCTTGGTACACAAAACGGGTTAGAACACTGTTGCAGAAACAACGAAACAATCATGCCAAATTTAAACGGAAGCAAAATCCCCAAGATTGGCGATCTTTTACAGAAGCTCGAAATTTAGCACGGACTTCAATGCGAGATGCCTATAGCAGTATCCACAACGAAACTTTGTGGTCTTAAATCTCAAGACTGGTTTCATACAGCTCTTCATCTTACTCTTTTCTTTGCAAGCATCTTCATCTCCGTATAGTTACTGCACCTTACATTCATATGAACATACTGACTGCACCCATGTCTTGGTTTCTTGTATTTATAATGCTGTTCTCACGTGACCAGAAGTCATGTTCATCCTGCCACCGCACTCATTAATTTACACCATATCTAATTTCAACCTATCCATTTCCATTTTCAAAGTTTCTAACCTACCTGTCCGATTAAGGGCGCTATGTATAGTATCCCACTCTCCGACCGATAGCGAGCCAGTTTTGTGATTGGTGATGAACAGCCTGAATATTTTACCGAATAGGATGCCAAAATTTTATAACCATACAGTAGAACAGCTTGCCCTCGAGAAGAAAATGACGGCTGTTGATTCCCCTTGCTTTCAGCCATTCGCAGTACCAGCACAGCAGCGCCCTGTTAGTTGTAGTTACAAGGCCAGGTCCCTCTGCTGGCCCTCGTTAGGAACAACGGGTTACTCCGGTCTCTGACCAGGTACCGCTCCATTCTGGTTGCCCTTACATTTAGGCTATCTGTATAGCTGAGGTATGCAAGCCATTCCACCTCTATAAAATACGTAGTTCAAGGGTCATACGGTGTTAACAATGCTCAGTCGTCTTTTTGGTAACAAACACTGTGGTAACAGAGTACATAACGCAAAACGTAGCTAAGAAGTGGAGTCAACTTTAATGTCTTGCAGATGTCGATGACATTAGAGACTTAGTGTTAACTCGTCTTTATAAAGATGAGGAATGAAATCGGCCGTGGCCTTCTTCAAGGATCTATCCCAGCATTTGCCTTCAGTTGTGGAGAAAATCCACAGAAGAACTGAATCATAACATCGCAGACAGATTTTATCCATGCTCCTACTGAGTACTAGTGCAGTGTCGTAACAAATCGGACACTTCGGTCGATCTTGAAAATAGGTGATTTCATTCTGCACGTGTTAGTGCCTAAGGATAGTTTACTGAAGATTGTAACAGCTTGAAAGGGCCATGCCCGAGCAGCGAGTGGCCGGATTTTCCGAGCAATTTGCGCCGTCGCTTCGCTACGAGTCGCTCGATATGCGGGGGTGTGTCACCCAGGCAGCTGGCGGAGACGCGCTGCCATAGCAACAGGGATGCGGAAGCTGTCCGTGCTACACTCAAGAGTGTTGTTCTATGTTAAAATACCATTCACTCTGTGAATCTCCTTGTCAGCTATCACATGAGGCTATGTCTCACTGGATGATCGCTCTAGGAATACAGCATAACCAGGCAGTTGTAATTGTAGTTTTTCCCACATTACGTAATGAGTGGACTGCAACTTCTCCTGCAGCTAACTGGATAGAACGTTCAGTCCGTAGTCAGAGATGAGTATTACACCGTAACCGAATCCTTGTCCCATTTTATTGTTCCCTCCTGGTCTATAAGATTTTAAGTGATTTCCATCCCTTCTCGGTTGGACGAATAAACACCATCTACGTCTAATTATGGGTTTTATTACCATTGTACATTACCGTTACCCACATTTTTCGACAGTTTTGCTACCGTGTTTTTTATGTTTGTTGTAGCCTTTCCAAGAAAAATGAAATCTATTTATTTCATGCTTCTTTTCCATGTTTCCACCCTTGACAAACCTACAGGTGCTATATACCAGGGACACATTTCAACCACAATATGAAGATTCCTTAATACAGAAGTTGAAATACGTCAAGAACATAAATAAATTTTACGCTGCAGCAAGGAAAAGGTGTTTGAATACATAAAACTTATTGCGGAAAATGGTCATACAAAAATACGGGTTACAACATGGTTCATGGTGATACATTTGTGTTTAAAGTTGTTTTAGTGGAAATAAGGGCTTGCAGACTCATTACCTCCAAGTTGTACTCAAATTATTTTTTCCCTCTTTGAAATCGCAAAACGGCTCCAAACTAAAGCGAGGAAGGAAAATCCAGATATGGGATTTGATTTAAAGTTTATGGATCTGTTACACATAAAAATGTTAATACGTCTTGAGTAATGAAAATTTTTGCCAGACGGAACGTGTGACACGCGAAGCACCAGTCCGATGCTTATAAAACTTTGTGGAGATTCCATCGTATAATTAATATTAAACGATTAAACCTTCACTGAGTTCGAAACTGATATTCATCATCAATATCAGTATGAGGAATGAAACACAACACCAGAAAACACTCCCGTATTTGTTGTGAGATGGAAGCCAACACCTTCCTCGTATTGTCTTGAGGAGTTTCTCGCCATGACTGAAACATTCCTGGAGGCTGGTATGAAAATATAATTCTTCCATTATATCCCAGATATGCTCTATGGCTGACAATGAGGGCAAGTGGCAGGACAGTCAAATATCCGTACATTCACCGAGACTTTGTGGTGTTGGCCTTGTGCTGCTGGAATATGCCATTTCTTACCACGGTCGTGAAGAGTATGATAACAGAGCTTACGATTCCTGCTACCTACTGGCGAGCATTCAGATTCCCTTGGACTGCCGAATTACTCCTGTTGTCATTTCCCATTGCTCATCACATCGTGATTCCGGGGTTTTAGGAGGGGTGGGTCTCGTAATTTACTGCTTCATGTAACGTTTCACCAGGTTGTCTGCAAAAATGTTGCCAACTGTCTGATCGCCACAAACAGCAGCGAGATCCAACCCGGAACACCACAGAATTCCGCTAAGTGTCTCAGCTGACTTTGGCTCTGAGCAGTGCGGTAATGGAAGCTTGGTGAATCGATATTTCAATCCAATAATCTGTTCTAGATTGTTCGGGGTGGCACTGTGCCTGTAATCTCCCCTCGGGTTACGGCTGGTTTCATCCAGCTTTTAGTCATAGGCTGTCCAACAATCCTAAGATATCCTTGTGGTACAATACTTCTAGAAGTATCAGTGTGTGCTCTTGTTGCTACACTGTGGTCCTGACTGCACCTCATCACCACTCGTTCTGCAGTGATTCTCAAAGTCCGAAAAATGGTGATATGCTACGCGTTCACGTTCTCTGTACATACTGTGTTACGATTTCCACCCGTAGCATTCCAGTTATATTAACACAATCAATAGCGGTTGGTTCGTGTGTAGGAACAGCTTTTTTCTGCACTTGATATGATCCCGCAATAGGTTGAAATTTTAAGCAACGTATACCATAGGTATGGAAATACTGAGTATCATTTTGGTATCATTCATTCTAGGTGTTCCGATTTCACGTGTGTAATTCTCAATGGTAACGACATATTCAATACATTGTGGATTCAGCATTGCAGATCCATATTCTCTGAGATTATTTTATTCCATTGCATCTTCGCTGATTTCATCCCCATCGATCTATTTCAATCTAATCCAATTAACGTGCAAAGTTGATTGGGAACTGAAGATGGAATTTGTGTAACACTGGATGCCAGACTACCATTAATGGCACGAATTCAGAAACTGGAATCATTCAAAACATTTAGAAAGTGATTTAAGGAGGAACTATCACTGAAATCTAATTCTGGGGAAGGCTGACGTCTGAATGCGGTTTGTAGGAAGAATCCTAAGGAAGGGTAGACAGGCACTGAGTGTGACTATGTGGAAAATTCAGTTTCCATCATTCCTCGAATATTATTTGTCGATCTCTGATATTAATGAAGATGGATTAACAGGAGTTATTTGCAGAACTGCTCGAGTTGTTAGTACGGCAGTGTCACAAAAATGCTCACTGAGCTCCCATGAGAATCCTATTAGTGAGGCGTAGTGAATCGTGGACAGTCTTTCTCCCAAAGTTTCAAGAACCCACCTTTCAGTACGATTCAAGATTCATATTATCTATTCCAACACAGATCCTGCGTAATAACCAAGAGGGAAAATGGAGAATTATGGGTTGTACACGAAGGTACCGGTATGCTATCAGCGAACGGAACAGGAGTGGTAAAAATGATCGGACTCCCGCCACACAACTTACAGTAGCCTGAGGATTAAAACTGAGGATGTAAATGCTAATGAAATTAAATTCTAAAATTCGATTTACTCGGTTATATTGAATGTCTTCAAGACTGTGACCAACATGTGCTACAAGGTGGGGTTGGAGTGATGTTCTGTGGTGGGGCTTATTGAGGACAGTCTCACTGCGATACATGGACTAGATTTGCAACCAATTGTGGAAGCGTATCGCCAACATTTAGGTGATAATTTCATCTTGATGGAAGAAAACTCGCATGTTCCTGGTGCTGTTCTGTGAACATGTTCGATCACCATGCTAGGATCACCAGAACGGAGTGGCGTGCCTGTTCCCTGGACGTGAACTTAGAATGATCATGTGTAGTATAGATTGAAACGAACTGTTTTAGGAGGTCGACAACGATCACATACTCTGCGCGACTTCCGCAGAATCGCCATTGAAGAGTGGACCAATTTGGGCCAAGGTTGGCTTGATGATCTCGTAGAGGGTATGCCATAACGAATTCAAGCTAGCATCTGAGCAAACGGTCATTCCACCACGTACTGACGTTTCTCAGGACTACTGTGAAAAATCGCTCATGGGAAACACATGATTTCGTTGTTACATGATTGCTTTTTTGATTTAGTGATCTAAACATATTTCAAATGTTTATAAAGGCGTACCTCAGCACCAGGTGTGTTCTCTGTGGATGAATCTGGAAATAAAAGGATGATGCAAAAATTTTATTGATTTGTGTAGATTCTTAAATCGGTGACGCGAGACGATGTTGTCGTTAGCAGTAGACTTTCTAAATGTCGGTATGTCAATTTTTCCACATTTACATCACGTGTTCTCATTTTATCTTTCAAAAAACCTTGTCATGGTTTGTTTTTATAACACCAGCATTCCGTTTTGATTTCATTCGCTTCCTTTTCATATATCCTGAATTTAACTGTAACGAAACCATCGATTGGCAGGAATTTACGGGAATGTGGCTACCAAGCAAACACAAAATCTTGGAAAACGTGATTATGGAAGCAAGGAAGAAGAATAGAGCAGCAAGTTACGTGCTTCACTCCTTGTCACGGCTCCTCCACTTGCCGCAGTAGTGCTATCGAGAAACCAAGACCTCTCATTGTATAGTCGCTCCGGAACCTCAGTCCCAGCGCAGCTCGACACTAATGGCATTAACCTTAATTCCGTCCTTCTTGGTACTCAGTTGCTGAGTTACTCCGTTCTCCTCCGAGCGTTAACATGATGCTATTTATGTACAGATTACTTCTCTGTTCCCATGTTTAACGCTCTCCACAATGTGACATCAAAAGTTAACTGACCGAGACGTTGTTCTTTGGCACTTGGTGTTTGTGTGGTTCTTCTTTGAACTGAATCATGTCATGCTTTAGGAGATTTTCCATTGTTTTTACATGTGGGGTTTTAAAATCCATCTTCTGCAAAACACAATGTATTTCCTTTTCTTATTTACAGAAATGTTTTTCTACACCTGTGTGCCATCGTGCTTGGTTCTGGATTTCTTCTTGTAAAAATAATCAGCTCGTGACTGTTTTCCTATTTTAGGCCTAAAACTAATACATGTACACTGTGAAACATAATTAAATTGTCATGTTTCTGAAACTCTATAACTCTGTACCAATGCGACGCAGATGTTTGAAAGGTGGCTACCCTTCCTGTGTAACGGTGAAAATGCATGACGCCCTGCGGCGTCACCCTGGCGCTCGGCTACACTTCAGACAGAAAGGTGTTGACACATGCTAAAAAAAAAGGCCACAGCATAGAGGTCCATGTCTTACCCACACATCACCCCTTCTCTTGAAGTCTGTGAGATGGAGGTCAGAACCGCGACTCCCATAGTTGGAAGCAAGCGTTTTTCTTATGGGTGCCCGAGGCAAACATTTCAGACACTCAACCGCTCAGAATCGACACGAAAAGGCCTCAAGAGGTGGCGTCAATTAAGCTACGGGTTACATTAGTGGGTTGATTCTGACTCATTTCGCAGTCGCAAGCGACAGTTCGCAGTGCGTTAAGCAACGGGACGGCGTTCTTGACAACAGGGTGGGTGGTGGTAAATTCCGATGGGACCAAACTGCTGAGATCATCGGTCCCTCGGCTTACACACTACCTGTCTTACGCTAAGGACAACACAAACATTCATGCCCGAGGGAGGACCTCCCCCACCCTCCCCTCCCCGCCCGACGACCCCAGGACGATACAACCCTGCTTTAAGGACATTGCGGGGCTGCAACCCCAATGAATGAGATCGCGCCCCATACGACTGTAGTTCATGCGCTATTTTGTTCTTGCGTGCAGGGTGGAAACACTAGGGACTGTTTAAAACCATTCGGTGAAATTTGAACGTGATTCGAGGCAGCAACAGGTGTTTACGCTTTTTAAGCCCTCCTAAGTCCGTCTAAGATCTCCCTGTTGGACAACATATTAGGTGACACCCTCACATTTTTGTTAACCATTTTAAAAATGTCCCTTTATGAAGACCGCTATTCACTGATTCCTAGACGAAGGTATGACAGACAACCATTTCGACACACTTCGGCTAAATGGTGCTATTTTGATGAACAAGCTTTTACTGGCCACGTGCGACAACTAACGGGTGTCGAAATGGATGCCTGCCATACCAGGGCCTAAGAATCCGTGAATGGTTGTCTCAGTAAACGGACGTTTTTAAAATTAGCCGAGCGATCTAAGGCGCTGCAGTCATGGTTCAAAATGGTTCAAATGGCTCTGAGCACTGTGGGACTTAACTTCTGAGGTAATCAGTCCCCTAGAACTTAGAACTACTTAAACGTAACTAACTAAGGACATCACACACATCTATGCCCGGGGCAGGATTCGAACCTGCGACCGTAGCGGTCGCGCGGTTCCAGACTGTAGCGCCTAGATCCGCTCGGACACTCCGGCCGGCGCTGCAGTCATGGACTGTGGGGCTGGTCCCGGCGGAGGTTCGAGTCCTCACTCGGGCAAGGGTGTGTGTCTTTGTCCTTAGGATAATTTAGGTTAAGTAGTGTGTAAGCTTCGGGACTGACGACCTTAGCAGTTGAGTCCCATAGGATTTCACACACATTTGGACATTTTTTTAATTCCTGAAAAAGGTGCACAGGTGGCACCGAGGCTGTTTTCGAACTGGAAGGTCTCTGAGAAACCCTTTGCTAAATTGTTTATACATGTGTCAATGAGGCACACCCACGTCATCACGCCACAGGGTAGTGCACAACAGGAGGGCCGAATAAGCATAATCACCCGTTGCTTTTCCAGATCACATTCAAAGCGGTGTCAAAAATTGTCAGTAACTTCGTTCTTTTGCCCATCACATTGTAAACCGTGGTTTTCGACAGCTAAATGTATGGGAATCAACTCCCCAAGAGAGAGGGTGGCCTGTTTGACGCCTTTTCTGCTACCCCGTGATGGCTTTTCGTGTCTATTCTGAGCGTTTGTGTGTCTGAAATGTTTTATTCGAACCCCCACAAGAAATGCACTTTATTTCAGTGATGGGCGTTGGGGTTATTACCTCCATCGCAGAGGCATCAAGAGAAGTGTTGCATAATGTGGGTAAGAGGGGTGTGACGACGTTCCCATCGTTTGATATGTAGTCATTGGCAGTGAGCGGAATTGCGATGAAATTTAGTGGTAATGTGACATCATGAACCTACTTTACACCTCATACGAACAACTGAGCCCTGGCAATTTTTTCGTATGTTTCAACACCTTGCAGTTTAAAGCTTGCATTAGGCCGAGGGTGACATCGCATGGCTCCACGCTTTTTCACCGGTACAGAGGAAGACTGTAGACACCTTCCAGTGAAGTTTCAAACTATGTGTCTCAATGGGAGACAATTACGTGGTTTTGGAAAGTGACCCTTCAAATGTATTACGCAGTGTACATTTTAATTTGTTTCGGTTGCCGCCTATAACTGCATTAATCGTTAACTGCACTGGCTGTTTAAACTGCCGTTAGCAGATTCATGGGGTAATTTTCGACCACAAACACACAAACCATGTGAAACCTATTTACTTCCATGTTTATCTAAACCACTGTTAAGGAATCAATAAGGACTCAAAGACTTCTAATTATGAAAAATCAACCTTTATTGAAAAGGAAAACAGGCTCCTACCAGCAATTAAGGCTCTTACATTAACATTGACCTCATAAATATAGTTTTTAGGATTAACTCAAAAAATAAAAAAAATATCTACTTTAGCAATATTTGGAAATGTTTTGATATCAAGTAATGATCAATTAAGCGAACTATAAAGAAAAAAATAAACAATGACTTCTAATAAAAGACAACTAAAGCAACGAACAGTAACCTATTCCAAATGATGGAATTTATTTTTATCATCACAGTCAAATGGCTCTGAGCACTATGGGACTTAACATCTTTGGTCATCAGTCCCCTAGAACTTAGAACTACTTAAACCTAACTAACCTAAGGAAATCACACACATTCATATCCGAGGCAGGATTCGGACCTGCGACCGTAGCAGTCCCGCGGTTCCGGACTGCAGCGCCTAGAACCGCACAGCCACCGCGGCCGGCCATCATCACAGTCAAAACATTCTTTTAATCCATAAAAATAGCCAGATTGTCTTACTATTTCCTGTCTTCCTTGGTGGAAGTCCTCTATTCCACTTGTGTTTCATTGTCGCTAAACTCGGCCGCCTCTTGAAGAATCTGTTTCAGTGTCTTCATTAGCTAACAATAACTCAAGAATTTGATCATTGTTCAAACACCACTCAATTATGTCAAAAACGGCTAAAAGAAGCGTTTACAACTTCGTGGGTATCTTTTAGCCCCATCTGGTATGAAACTATGGAAATAACGGTCGCTGATTAGCACACGCCTGCACAATGCAAAACCACAGCCGGTACTAAGATTACATAGATGCGGAGTGCCAACGTTCCAATTGGAACAGAATTGTAAACCAGAGGGTGACGCGTAGGATAATAAATTTACCCACGAATGTAGTTAAGTGTAATGGTGAAAATGAATTTCTGCCCTTTGGCTTACCTTCATGCCTTTTCATTGGTTGAATGTATGTCATCTGCATAATAGTTAGAAACTTTGCTTAAAAAGTTAGTATTTTTTAATGCTTTCTTCGAGAATAGCACTGATAGCGTAATATTTAATGTACCTTAAGGTGAGAAATTAAAACAAAATAAGAAATACACATGTTATAATTACAGACATAAAACAGAAAAGGTGCCATGAACTATGTACAATTCTCCTACATATATAAATGTGACACATAATATGAATATACACTCCTGGAAATGGAAAAAAGAACACATTGACACCGGTGTGTCAGACCCATCATACTTGCTCCGGACACTGCGAGAGGGCTGTACAAGCAATGATCACACGCACGGCACAGCGGACACACCAGGAACCGCGGTGTTGGCCGTCGAATGGCGCTAGCTGCGCAGCATTTGTGCACCGCCGCCGTCAGTGTCAGCCAGTTTGCCGTGGCATACGGAGCTCCATCGCAGTCTTTAACACTGGTAGCATGCCGCGACAGCGTGGACGTGAACCGTATGTGCAGTTGACGGACTTTGAGCGAGGGCGTATAGTGGGCATGCGGGAGGCCGGGTGGACGTACCGCCGAATTGCTCAACACGTGGGGCGTGAGATCTCCACAGTACATCGACGTTGTCGCCAGTGGTCGGCGGAAGGTGCACGTGGACGTCGACCTGGGACCGGACCGCAGCGATGCACGGATGCACGCCAAGACCGTAGGATCCTACGCAGTGCCGTAGGGGACCGCACCGCCACTTCCCAGCAAATTAGGGACACTGTTGCTCCTGGGGTATCGGCGACGACCATTCGCAACCGTCTCCATGAAGCTGGGCTACGGTCCCGCACACCGTTAGGCCGTCTTCCGCTCACGCCCCAACATCGTGCAGCCCGCCTCCAGTGGTGTCGCGACAGGCGTGAATGGTGGGACGAATGGAGACGTGTCGTCTTCAGCGATGAGAGTCGCTTCTGCCTTGGTGCCAATGATGGTCGTATGCGTGTTTGGCGCCGTGCAGGTGAGCGCCACAATCAGGACTGCATACGACCGAGGCACACAGGGCCAACACCCGGCATCATGGTGTGGGGAGCGATCTCCTACACTGGCCGTACACCACTGGTGATCGTCGAGGGGACACTGAATAGTGCACGGTACATCCAAACCGTCATCGAACCCATCGTTCTACCATTCCTAGACCGGCAAGGGAACTTGCTGTTCCAACAGGACAATGCACGTCCGCATGTATCCCGTGCCACCCAACGTGCTCTAGAAGGTGTAAGTCAACTACCCTGGCCAGCAAGATCTCCGGATCTGTCCCCCATTGAGCATGTTTGGGACTGGATGAAGCGTCGTCCCACGCGGTCTGCACGTCCAGCACGAACGCTGGTCCAACTGAGGCGCCAGGTGGAAATGGCATGGCAAGCCGTTCCACAGGACTACATCCAGCATCTCTACGATCGTCTCCATGGGAGAATAGCAGCCTGCATTGCTGCGAAAGGTGGATATACACTGTACTAGTGCCGACATTGTGCATGCTCTGTTGCCTGTGTCTATGTGCCTGTGGTTCTGTCAGTGTGATCATGTGATGTATCTGACCCCAGGAATGTGTCAATAAAGTTTCCCCTCCCTGGGACAATGAATTCACGGTGTTCTTATTTCAATTTCCAGGAGTGTATTTGGGCAAATAAAAAGAAGAAATACATTGTGTTGTGTCGTCCGAACAAGACACAGCCAGGACAAAAGCACCACAGACGCAAAGACGCGAGCTGGTGCCAGTGCCATACAGACTCACCACTTGCGCGAGTTCTATCAGCGCCATGAGAGGCGCTGAGGATGAGGATTTCGACTTCGCCTCAGCCAATTGCAGACCGAATACAATCCACCGATGACCGGACGACAACGGACAGAAGCCTACTCGGTAGATAGAAGAGCAGCTCTTGCCCACTTGGTTAGAGATCACCGTCCAGGGCTGACTTACACAGGGAACGTCGCTTACTGAACTCTTAGGAGAGAATAGACAGTTGTTGTAAATTGCGTTTGCTATGTACTGTGACGTTTACCTACGATTATTTGCACTTAGCCATCGAGGCCAGCAGTGTTGCAGACTTCAAAATGGCTCTGAGCACTATGGGACTCAACATCTTAGGTCATAAGTCCCCTTTGAACTTAGAACTACTTAAACCTAACTAACCTAAGGACATCACACACACCCATGCCCGAACCTAAGGACATCACACACACCCATGCCCGAGGCAGGATTCGAACCTGCGACCGTAGCAGTCCCTCGGTTCTGTTGGAGACTTCCAAATTCAGCTAGTCCACAAGATAAGTAAACCTTTTTAACTCATTTTTGGACTTTGTTAGTAATTTGTTGGAGTGTTGTAGAACCTTCGTTTTCCTATCCTGTTACCTGACCATGGGGCATAGAAATTGTCTTAGCGGCGTACTGCACCAGAAGCCGGTTCACGAACTCACAAACACGGCCTCCGCAGCAGTAGCGACGAGGCCTTTGCAAAACTGGAGACGAGGATATACAAAATATTGAGTTTTGCAGAGGGCGGAGTAAGGAAACGTAAATTTGAGTCGCAAAGACGAAGGAAAAACGTCAACCTGAGCTCCCAACCCGAGCAAGATGATTATCATTAGTTTTATTAAAACTCTGCGCATCCTGTCCCTCAGACTCTAAGTCATATAGATGGCGGAGTGTCCTAAAATGAATACTGCGAAATGAAGAACCAATAGTCAGAGATGAATGTTTAGTTTTGTTGTTTACATAAGCAGTTCGTATCCTAAAGTAAGAACTAGAGCTCGTAGCAGATGTTGAGAGGGATGATCATCATAACAAAGTAATTCTTTGACATAAGTGAATCTTGGGTCTAAAATCGTTTCGTCCATTGCTTGCACTCGTTTTTTATGATATGACTGTAACTCCCAATACATTAATATCCTCCAGACTGTATTGTTCACTTCAGGGACAACGTAACCGATGTTGATTAAAATGTTAACCCATACATCATCTCATTAAAATGTACTATGCTGTAGAAGCTGGGCTGAGTGTCGAGTACTGTTAGTGGTGAGATTGGCTGTGATAGGAGAGGACGCCCGCAATTCACCACTATGAGGGTGGCTGCAGTGATGTAAAGACATGTAGCAAGGGATAATCCGTCATGGAAACAGTTCTGGTTGGAAAAAAACTTTTATTTCATAAACAGTGAGTATGATACTGAGAAGGCGGCCAATACCGTCCATGACACAGGCTGGGTTTGGCCAGCGAAGTATGCTGGTGTCAGCAGCGGCCCAGCAGACAGACAGCACGCGGAGTTTTCTCTCAGTAAATGGTGGCGGTAAACGGCAAAGTGAGGCTGTCAGGATGACAGCTGTGACGCTGAATCGCGTATGGAGTGGAGTGGTGCGCGTCAGACAGTGCTGCCAACCACGGCAGTTGGCCTGCTCCTTCTGCACCACACGAAGTGTACTGGACCACGCAGGATCAAACCACAGCCCACGGCATGGATTATGTCAGGTGTATATGCTGGTTCAGAGAAATGGCGAACAGTGATAGCTTATGCTAATACGAGATGATGAAGAGCAACAGTGCCCACTTGGATTGTGATGACTAGGAAGCTAGAAGGCCCAGGCTCGAACCCCAGTCCACACAAAGTTTGCCAGCAGCAGTTGATGAACACCCAGTTGGTACCCCGCTGGTGAGAAGGTGTCAAATCGGTAGCATTCAGACTTAGCACTGGTGTAGATCGTGTCTGTCAGTAGGAGCTTGATGATTCATTTCAGCCTGAAGGCTGGTGTGGTTCTTCTCTAATGACTAGATGATTAGTAGCTGGTGGTGGCTGGCACTGAGTATCTAAATATTGCAATATATATGCTAGCTGCGCCCACTACCGTTTTTTAATCCATAGTGGTTTTGTCCTCCAAGTAAAGGCACACAGTCTGCCTGTTGAGCCACTATAACATCGCTCCTCTAGTTTTCCCATCATATCAGTAACTCCACAGGCCTGGTGGTACTTTACTGGTGTCGGAACTTCTCCTTTCAGAAACCATATTTGGTGACTTCTGCAATATCAGTGGCCTGAATACATATCCACCCACGAGTGTACTTAGTGAGACGTCTTGTGGCATCTTAGTCCATCATTTCGCTGAGTGGACCACAAGAGTCTTGCGCTTCACCAGGTAGAACCCTGGCCCAATTCTTCTCTCCCCTTCTGGATATCAAGCGCTCGGGATTGTCGTTTTTTACATTTCTGTAAAAGTTCTTAGCAACATATTTCATAGTTCGACACGTACGTACAATGTACACCACAGTGTGTATGGCACCATATCTGTTGCTTGGTGTAACTGCTGCTGCAGTCACTCATATGAGAGACGTAATCCCTAGTACTCCCCTTGTACTTCCTCCAACATTCGCTTTTTCTCGGCTTTTAGATGTCAGTGAGTTAACATCACGTCCAGCGTCCTTATTTGTTCCTCACTTCCAATGCCATGGATACTAGCTGAAGTGTCCAAATGTGGCAATGTAATATGACATCCTTGTGTCTGGAGGTCTCCCTCCTTCCAGTTTCTGGCTCTGCAATTTGCCTCCCTTGTCTCCAGTGAAGAATTATGGAAGAATTATGGATCCCTTGTTGATAACGCCACCTGGGGAAACGAAGCCACAGTCGCTCACCCATCCTGTCTTGAAAAGACTGTATATTACTAATCCGTATGCTTGTGTCTGGAGAACAGCTTCTCTCCTTTCAGTTTCGGACTCTGCAATTTCCCTCCCTCTTCTCCAGTGAAGAACCATGACATCCATCATGGATCTCTTGTTGGTAACGCCACCTAGGAAAAGGAAGCCACAGTCGCCCACCCACCCCGTCTTGAAAAGACTGTATAGTCATGATCCATATCCAGACCATTATGAATGAGACAAATCCTTCCGTTATGTAAACATACATTCGCCTTAATTAATTCATTACAAAATAAACTCCATGTCCAGTTGCTACAAAATAGCGTACGTACTGTACCTATTGTTGTGTTCTCAACAGGTAGAGCATTTTGCGTGCTCCCTGCGTGAGAGTTTCCGCATCCTTACTCATTCTTTTCCTTTATTTCTTTCTAGGAAGTGGCGCTGGAACTGTGGAAGTATCTGGAATACCTTTAAAAGGGAAAATTCTCCCCACGTAAATACCAGTTGTCAGCACTGACACCTTCAATTCAACATTCGCTGCAAACTCATTTCCGCAGCTTGGTATGGCGCCTGTTATAACGTGATGCAAATCTTTGTCTTACACCTTGGGACATGTAGGTTAATTAACATCATCCACTGGCCAATCTGACATTCTGGTAATTTACCTCAATGCCGTTCTAATTCCTCCCGATGTTTGACAGTTAATTTGAAATGGAAACGCCGGCCGGTGTGGCCGTGCGGTTCTAGGCGCTTCAGTCTGGAACCGCGTGACCGCTACGGTCACAGGCTCGAATCTTGCCTCGGTTATGGATGTGTGTGATGTCCTTAGGTTAGTTAGGTTTAATTAGTTCTACGTTCTAGGGGACTGATGACAACGATGTTAAGTCCCATACTGCTCAGAGCCATTTTTGGAAATGGAAACCACTGCAAACACATCACGGAAAATGATGTACAATTGTCAGAACGTAGCGGTTATCCTTTGGTGTGGCTAACCAGGCCTAAGACATCCATTGCCTTATAGATTCGTTTCCTTCAATGTTATAGCAAAGTTCTGTACAAGTTCCCAATTATTTCCAATCATTGGTTCAATAACTTCGAACGGTGATGACATCTACCTTCTATACAATACCTCATATGGCAAGAGACCAACGCTATCATCCACCTTTGAATTATTTGCTGCTGTAAGATATATAGTTAGTAAATATCCAAGTCATTATGGTGATTACTAATATAGTCGCTCATCATCTTGCCGATCGCTCGGTGGATGCGGTCAGTCATTTAATTAACCTGAGGGTGCAAGAGGGTAGTTCTTAGAGTAGAGACAGTTGGCATATCTTATTCATTAGATCTAACATGAGGCTGTTGCCTTGGACCATGATTATCATCTCTCCACTACAACAACTAATTATTTATCATCACACGGGCTACTGTGTTTGCTTGAAAAGTTGGAATAGCATTAACTGCAACACATCATGAAAAATTATTTATATTTCTCAGAACGTAGCGATTCTCCATTGATGTTTGGCTAACCGGAACTAAGATATTCACTGCAGTCATCTAAAATGTTTGGTTGCCTCTGGTAATCTACTGAGCAGCACTTGCTGATAACGTAACTCTGCATGTTGTGCACATGGCACAAAATTCCTCGCATAATGGTCGACATTCTGCTTCTGTGTCCTCCACCAGTAAAGTGCAGTCAATCTATGATCCATTGTTCTGCGTCCTCCATGTCCAGATCACACATGATCATGTGCTTCTTGTAACACACTGTGTTGTAGTGTAGCAGCAACTACAATCCGTTGCCCAAGCCTTCTTGTCCTTCATAGCAATCCATTGTGAATAGTAAAATGTAGCTGTGTTTTAAATAGCTTTCAGCCCACATCAGAGATTTGCGCCTTCTGCCATTCGACAAGGGTACAGCAAAGTGCTCATATTCAACCCATATTTCAGCTGAGTCCATCTACATTACCATATTTCTTAGCAAGTTTGTAAATCACTTCAAAGTCGAATTCACTGATTTTCAATGCCCACCAAGTCAGCCTGCTCGGTGGGCCCTTTACACGTACAACCAATTTAACACAACATGGCCTTTCAGTACTTCGAATTTCTTACGGTATAAATAACATTTGAAGTATGCGATGACAGATATCAAACTTAACAGTTCCTTTTCAGTGATCAAGTGCCCTTATTCTATTGTCATGAAGCATAATGGAATGGGTGTACTTTACCCTGCACTTCTTAGCCAACAGTACTCACTATCGCCTGTCTAGTAGCATTGCATGACATGATTAACTCATTCTTCTACTACAGGAATGCTAAAAAATGACTAGTTAATGGTGCTTCCTTCAATTTCTCAAATGTGACACGAAATTTTGCCATCAATTGGAACTTTACGCTCTTCTTTGACAATTGCATTGGTAGTCTTGCAACAAACTTCTTACAGTAGTTAGCAATTCCGAAAAGTGACTTTAACTCTTTACTCTTCTGCAGTGTCGGCAAACTATGTAGCGCATGTATCATTGTTGAATTCATTTTTACATCATCCTGGGCAATATTGTGTGTCTCCGGTGGCTCACGTCTCCCAACACAAAATAGCATTTCTCGATATACAAAGCCAGTCACGTCGAATACATCCTCTTACAGACTTCTTTCAATCATTGTGTGTGTTCCTTCATATCTTTTGAAAGTGAAATAATGTCATCCAGATGCACCAAACACTTATGAGGCTGTAAACCTCGTAACACTCAATCCAACAATTGTTGAAATGTGACTGATGCGTCCCTTAAGCCAAACGAAATACGCCTAAATTGGTAATGTCCCCAAGGGACTTTAAACGCAGTCTTTAGCCAGTCCTCTGTTACTACTTCTAATTGATGGTAACAGCTTTTCAGGTCTGTTGAGCAAAAACGTTTGCACTGACCCAAGTTATTCATGGCGTCTGTAATATTTGGTATTGGATATGCACATGTAAGCATTCTAGCGTCCACGTAGCTATAATCACAACACATCCTACACTTCTTTGATCCATCTGTCACCTTGTTGTGCACTCTTCAGGCGCTAGTGATTCCTTCTAAGAGGGTTGCCCAGAAAGTAATTCACCGCATTTTTTTCAACAATTCTTTATTGAACATAATGAGAATTACACACACGAAAGAATGGTGTTTTACCTACACACCTTATTTTTCCACGTAATGTCCGTCCCGTGTTATGGCATTCTTCCAGCGCGAAACAAGGGCGTGTATGCCCTGCCGGTACCAATCCTTGTCCTATTGGCGGGGCCAGTGCTTCACTGTGTGAATCACCTCCTCATCGTCCTCAAAATGTCTGCCGATTGCCGAGCCGTAATGCGTCCGTCCTCGCAAATGGCAATATCAGCTCGCTGCAACAAGTCAGGTGTGACAGCCATGGATGGTCTCCCCGACCGCTGCAAATTGTGGAGCTCCACCGAACCGTCTTCTGATGACCTCACCCTCCGTGCCCAGCGACTAACTGTACTTCTGTCGATAGCAGATGCTCCATAGACTTTGCACAAGCGTTTGTGAATATTCCCCTTAGTTTTTTTCTCTGCAGTGAGAGATTCAATGACGGCACGTTGCTTGTAACGTACACCACCTACAGACGCTAATAAGAAACTGTCCTGCAGCTGCGCTGTCGGATGTACGGAAACTTGGTGCGCTCACTCAGAAGACTTCAAATAATACATACATAACGTTTCCCCTTCGTAGCATTGTTTTCGGATGAGAAAAAAAGGGGGTGCATTACTTTCTGGACAACCCTCGTATTATGCCTTAATTCAATTGCTGGTTAACAAAAGCTTCCATTACTTGTTATAAGTGATGGATTGCTCTATATGGTTTGCAATACACATGTGAACTTTTCTTTCAGACAGAATGCTATTCTGTGTTGTAGGTGTTGCAGGTAATGGCTCAAGAGGATTGAATAAGTCCTCAAACTCTACTAATACCTTTTCCAGACTATACTATCTTCTCCTTTCGAATACACAGCTTTTGTGCATAATACAGCTTTACTAACAGTTTGTTTATGGCTAAGGTCCACATTTCACCTGTCTAAATTGTTCTCATCCAGAACTTTCAAAATGGCGACCAACAATCCTTTAGTCAATGTCACTACATCAGTGCCAAAATTATACATACTGATAGGAATCACGTGTTCTTCATCTAATTCTTCTTCGCCTACAACTTACAGCAGTGTTGTAAGAGTACAAGAAGTAGATGAGGAACGTGTGATTCTAATGAGTACGGGTAATTTTGGTACCAATGTAGTGAATCTGACTAAAGGATTCTTAACTGCTAGTTTGAACGTTTGTGATGAATCTACTTCGTCGTTGTCCTCTAATGTCCCTATCACATATAAGATCTTGGTCAGTAAGTCTGTACCTAAGCCAAAGTAATTACCCCAATCCCAGCAGCACTTATTAAGTAAATCGAGTCTTAATGAATGTTTTCGTTTAATTGGTTCAGTCTTCACGGCAGGATAGCCTTGGAACATTGCATTATACGCTGCGAAAGATCAATTTTGGCATGATGTTTATTTAAGAAATCCAACCCTAGGATTGCACAGAACCCTTCACATGCATGGACAAAACTTCCATAACCCCACGAAACTGGTTTGATCCAACGTGAAAACGTAGTATATCTGAAACATAGCAATGCCGTATCATTATTTCCTACCCCACATAACCTCTAACGCAGACATTTGAACTTCCTCTTACTGAAAGGATGCAGATTCGCCAGAAACGTGTGTGCCCTTATATCCAACAGTAACGTATACTCTCTACTATCTGCTGTTCCAATTAAGTAACACTCTGCCTCTGCATACGTCTTCATACAACTGAAGTTAATTGGGAACGCCGTATGGCAGATTTGGAGATCTCGTTCGTCAACAACGAACGATAACTTCGTCGTTACCAGTTTCCGTTTTTAATTCAACAATCCTGTTGCCCAACCACTCCGCACTTGTTCCATTGTTGTTGGCACCTCTGCTTCTGAATGTGGTCTTTATGCTCATATCTAGAATTCCTTACATCTGTTGAAGAGAAACCCCTCTTGTCTTATATCCGCCCCACTATGTCTATTTCTTTGAGATCTGTGGCTGCCTTGATGCAGAAGACAGGTCCTTCAGGTTTTATTTAAGCACCATCCTTGACATACTGGGTGGATACCTACTTAGGAGAGCATCGAATTTCCTGCTCCCTGAAGAATAACTGTGTCTGTCTCGCTATTACCCATCAGCTGATAGGTATCGACACTGATCTTTCGCATCCTATGGTGACACTTCGCTCAGCAGCTCACGAAAGGGCCTTGTGCTATCCAGTTTCTTGTAGCTCTGCTTGCGTCGTTCCTGAACTTTTTGTGATGTATGCAGATTCCTCAAGTTCTATTGGTACATCACTTGTGCCTTTGCTTCACCTCTTAATCACAACTTTGTCATTTATAATAATTGCTCGTCCTGCAACGCAGCGCTGAGGCAGCTCCTAGATCATCTGTAAACGCCAACACATTTTCCGTTGTCTTGCCCAAACAGGGGTTAACCTAATTGCGGCAGTTGGTTCTAGCGAAGGTGCGATTAAATCTGGAATAAGGCCTACCCAGCCGGCCAGTTGCTTCTGCGTCTGTGTATCTAGTATACACTCCAGGAAATGGAAAAAAGAACACATTGACACCGGTGTGTCAGACCCACCATACTTGCTCCGGACACTGCGAGAGGGCTGTACAAGCAATGATCACACGCAAGGCACAGCGGACACACCAGGAACCGCGGTGTTGGCCGTCGAATGGCGCTAGCTGCGCAGCATTTGTGCACCGCCGCCGTCAGTGTCAGCCAGTTTGCCGTGGCATACGGAGCTCCATCGCAGTCTTTAACACTGGTAGCATGCCGCGACAGCGTGGACGTGAACCTTATGTGCAGTTGACGGACTTTGAGCGAGGGTGCATAGTGGGCATGCGGGAGGCCGGGTGGACGTACCGCTGAATTGCTCAACAAGTGGGGCGTGAGGTCTCCACAGTACATCGATGTTGTCGCCAGTGGTCGGCGGAAGGTGCACGTGCCCGTCGCCCTGGGACCGGACCGCAGCGACGCACGGATGCAAGCCAAGACCGTAGGATCCTACGCAGTGCCGTAGGGGACCGCACCGCCACTTCCCAGCAAATTAGGGACACTGTTGCTCCTGGGGTATCGGCGAGGACCATTCGCAACCGTCTCCACGAAGCTGGGCTACGGTCCCGCACACCGTTAGGCCGTCTTCCGCTCACGCCCCAACATCGTGCAGCTCGCCTCCAGTGGTGTCGCGACAGGCGTGAATGGAGGGACGAATGGAGACGTGTCGTCTTCAGCGATGAGAGTCGCTTCTGCCTTGGTGCCAATGATGGTCGTATGCGTGTTTGGCGCCGTGCAGGTGAGCGCCACAATCAGGACTGCATACGACCGAGGCACACAGGGCCAACACCCGGCATCATGGTGTGGGGAGCGATCTCCTACACTGGCCGTACACCACTGGTGATCATCGAGGGGACACTGAATAGTGCACGGTACATCCAAACCGTCATCGAACCCATCGTTCTACCATTCCTAGACCGGCAAGGGAACTTGCTGTTCCAACAGGACAATGCACGTCCGCATGTATCCCGTGCCACCCACCGTGCTCTAGAAGGTGTAAGTCAACTACCCTGGCCAGCAAGATCTCCGGATCTGTCCCGCATTGAGCATGTTTGGGACTGGATGAAGCGTCGTCTCACGCGGTCTGCACGTCCAGCACGAACGCTGGTCCAACGGAGGCGCCAGGTGGAAATGGCATGGCAAGCCGTTCCACAGGACTACATCCAGCATCTCTACGATCGTCTCCATGGGAGAATAGCAGCCTGCATTGCTGCGAAAGGTGGATATACACTGTACTAGTGCCGACATTGTGCATGCTCTGTTGCCTGTGTCTATGTGCCTGTGGTTCTGTCAGTGTGATCATGTGATGTATCTGACCCCAGGAATGTGTCAATAAAGTTTCCCCTTCCTGGGACAATGAATTCACGGTGTTCTTATTTCAATTTCCAGGAGTGTAGATTGAACCACCTCTTGCGAGGAGAAACTCTGTGTACCTGTCATTGTGGAACCGTTACCCATCAAAAGAAATTAAGCAATAGAGAAAGCACAGAGACAACTACAATATCGGCAATCGTAATAGTATCACATCACTTCTAGGTGTTTCATCTGATCACAAGCTACCTTGATGCTATAGACGGCTCAGCAAAATGACTGTAGCGTTGTAATGTGTGCACTGTGAGCCAATATGTTGGATTGTGTGCACCTCACTGGCAACACGCCAGAATAATCTTCCCTAGTGTTTCCTTGGAAAGGTCGGAAGGTTCTTCAGGCCTTAGAAATTCCACCTCCAACTTTCTTTAACAGTCTGCTTGCCCAAAAATTCTTCTTGCACACGGGTGGGAGGTCAAAAAAATGGTAAACCCACTCATCACACTGCGTTACTGAAGCTGTGAGTTGGAGCTCGTTAAAAGACTAAGTAAACAGGTACGACGATGACATTTATACAGGTCAGAAGATTCTTACATTGTGACCTAAAGCAAAGTTACACCACTTGATAATCGCCTTATGGTCGAAACTGCAATAGTTCAAATAAATAAATTTACATTTAAAAGCGACTATGATGACTGTACAGCCCTTTAAATGACCTTGAACTCCTGCTACTAGAAGCTAAATGAAGATATACACTGAAGAGCCAAGGAAACTGGTACACCTGCCTATCATGCAGGGCTCTCGTGAGCACGCAGAAGTGCCGCAACACGACGTGGCATGGACTCGACTAATGTGTGAAGTAGTGTTGGAGGGAACTGGCACCATGCATCCGTAAGAGTACGAGGGGGTGGAGATCTCTTCTGAACAGCGCGTGGGAAGGCAGCACAGATATGCTCAATAAAATTCATGTCTGGGAGTTTGGTGCCCAGCGGAAGTGTTTAAACTTAGAAGAGTTTTCCTGGAGCCACTCTGTAGCAATTCTGGACGTGTGGGGCGTCGCATTGTCCTGTTGAAATTGCCCAAGTCCGTCGGAATGCACAGTGGACATGAATGGGTGCAGGTGATCAGACAGATGCTTATGTATGTGTCACCTGTCAGAGTCTTATTCCGATTGCTACGCCCCCCCCCCCCCCGCCCCACAACATTACAGAGCCTTTGAACAGTCTCCTGCTGACATGTAGGGTTTATGGATTCATGAGGTTGTCTCCATACGCATACACGACGATCCGCTCCATACAGTTTTTCGAGGCGAAAAGGGAGGAAAACTGTACAGAATTCCTTCCAAAGGGAGAGATGCAACAAGAAGGAGAATATGTCTGATGAAAATCAGTAAAGCCAACTGAAAGCCCATAAGAGATTCTCCCTTGTGCATGGTAGGTACAGTTTTTATTCATAAGTGCAAATCATCCTCAAGTTTGAGATCCACTGTGGAACAAACTTGCTGCATTTTGACTTACTTTGTGATCAGATTTGGTGCATCATTATACGTGATTAGCCTAAAGCCAGTCAAGTTTGTTATGTTGAGTGGTAAATTCGAGGGCGAATTTCTCCGAAGGGTGGAGGAATGTTGAGTGGTACTTAAGTAAATAAATTAGTGAAATCATAGTGAAGTAGAAACTAGAATATAAATGAAAAACTTAGTTTAGTTTAGAAGAATTAGACACTGGCAAACAGCGGGCAGAACAGCAGAGCAGAAGAGACAATGACCATGAAGTCAGCAAGTTCCACATCAGCGGACGCTGTCGATTCAGCCGTCAGGGCATCGCCCGACTGGCTCACGTGTTTCTCAGTCATCACATGTGATCAAAGGCCCTTGCCTACATTCCAAGAGCCAATGACCGACGTTAAGAAGATTCTTCGAGAAGCTTTCCAACGTGACAGAAGAGGCAATGGCCGTGAAGTTGTTCACCTACAGTAAACTGAAGGTTTGCCGGCTCACATGTTTCTCAGTTGTCACATGTGAGCAAAGGCCCTCGCCTACAATCCAAGAGCCAATGCCCGTCGTTAAGAAGATTCTTTGAGAAGCTTTTCAACGTGACAGAAGAGGCAATGACCGTGAAGTCGTTCACCTCCAGTAAACTGAAGTGAATAAATATGAGAGATGCAGTGGGCCAGAGAGACGAAGGAAGAAGAGAAGAGTAGCAGTTGTTTTCAGTCAGTTTCGGTGCTAAAGACCGTCATGCAAGAAGAGACTACATCATACACAGACGCACCAAGTCCGCCGCTGTAATGGAATAGCAAGCAGCAGCCTCGGCGCCAGAAAACAGAAGTTAAAAGGTATTTGATTTTTATGTACCCGGATGACTCATGAGGACGGGAAGGAGACAGCCTCACATCAGCAGTCACCTGTGAGCTGGGATGAAGATCTGACAGCCGAAGACTGACAAGCGGGAGTCCGTTGTTCGAGTCCGGGACACTGGCCTTCCCCCGCCGCGCCGCTCCGCTGGCCGACGCACAACACATGCTGCCGCTTAGAGAAGAGAAACACTGGGACGCCACATCCAAGGTATCACCATCCGATGCATGACTTTGCTCGCAATAATTAAACGGGCCACCTCGAGCTGCGCGTCTCCAGTCAGCTGGGCGAGACAGCGACACGAGATACACACTGCCACGCGTAATCAGACGCCACTGCTGCCGCAGCAGAAGGCTTCGCAAATGACACAGCTGCCGCTCTCAGAGCCAGGACATCGAGTAAGGAAACAGTTGTACCAATCTTCAATGAAAGTTATCTTATGTAAAAATGCTGTTACATTCTACCTCATACCCGAGCCAAGGAAGAACCCACCCTGCCCACATGTTGTTAAGAGAGAAAAATTAATTTATTTACTATTATCACCCTGACATAATGCTTTAGAATCAAATGCCCTTTGCAGTAATGCTCATCCTGACAATTGACTAGCATCAAAAGAGAAAACCCAGTTACATTTAGTATCAGAACTGTTACATTAGGTGTCAGAGAAAAAACCCTTGGCTCAATATGAGGTGTGAATGACAGTCACTAAAGGTCCACAGCTAGTATTGTTTAATGTGTGAAAGGATAAAAGTTTGCATAGCAGTCGGATAATTTTCTTTATTTAGAAGTGTATTTTCTGTCATAATTTTAAGAGTTTGTCGAAAACATTTAAACATCTTTTTAATTCAGTGTAGTAAGATTGTGTAACTAACAGTTTGTAAAATGATGACACGAAATCGTACAAAGTCAGAGTCAGCACCACAAGCGGTTTCTACTGAGGAAGCTATTCAGAGCTTAGTTAATCAGATAGCACAGCTTAAAAGTGATAATAATACATTATTTAAACAGTTGTGTTACTTTAGGCAAACCAGTTCAATCCCTCCAATCCTAGATTCCTCAGCAGCAGCCTTGGTAACTCCTTTTTCAGGTAAACCTGGCGACGACATAACAGCCTTTTTTGATGATTTAGTAGCAGCTGCCAAGTTAGGATCATGGTCAGATGAACAGCTCTTACAAATGACAAAGTTAAGATTGCTAGGAGAGGCTAAAGCACATGTATTATACCATGAAGAATTACGGAATGCTCTAACATTTGAGGAATTGAAGAAAGGTTTACTTAAACGTTTTCAAAAACAGAACAGCTGTAGATTTTATAGGGAACAGTTAAACACTATCACTCGGCGGCAAAACGAGTCGTTAGAAAGCTTTGTAGATAGGATTAGAAAAGTTAATATTAACACCTATCAGTTGACAACTAGTGATGAAGCAAATAAAGTTATTTTACAAGAGGCAGAAGATAGAGCTCTGGATACATTTTTACGTGGGTTACCTCCTGAAACGTCCCGTCGTGTCAGAGCAGAGTTTCCTAAAACTTTAGCAGAAGCTGTATCTGTGGCGACGGCTTTCGAAGAAATAGACATTGCCACCAGATACAAGGAGAAGCGAAATGTATTTTCAGCAGGAGTAGGATGTTTTAGGTGCGATCGACAGGGACATATAGCAAAAAACTGCAGACAACCTCAATGCACTAATTGTCAAAGAAGAGGTCACACATTCAAGGAATGCAGGTCTAAGAAAGTTTTTGGAAACAGAAATCAGTTAAACTCCAACGGGAATGTCGGAGCCGCCGCCAGGCGTTCCCAATAAAATTTCATGCCATTAGGGCGAATGTGAAGGCGGAATGCTGGTTATCTGCTACCATACAGGATAAAGAGGCAAGGATACTGGTGGATACAGGCGCAAACGTATGAATAGTGAGTAATGAATGTATTGGAGAAAAGAAATACGACCCTCCAAGGTATAGATTGAGTGGGGTAGGAGGAGGTACAGTGAAGTCATTAGGATGTACATCATTGATTTTCTATATTCACGGTGTACAATTTCAAGGAGATGTAGAAGTGGTAACAAAGGTAACTGACGGGTACGATGCGATCCTAGGACTGGATTTCCTGAACAGACATCACGCTAAAATCGACGTCAGACAGCAAATTGTAGAACTTAGCGGAATAGTGTTTCAGCTAGGTGACACCGCTGCAAAGGGCCCGCTGCCGAAAGATTTCCCCAACCGGAAAGAGAAATCAACTGCACTGCGTGCAACGTTCTTGAAGGTTGATTCGCGGGATAAGATACCATTTGGCTCAGGAAAACTTTTCTGGATGACCGTTGACCCCGAGGTACCTACAGATACAGTGTGTCTAATAGAGCCACTAGAGGAAAATGAGGAATTAGACATATCACAATGTTTTGTACGTAGAAGTGTTGTACGGATTCAAGACGTTGAGGGAGAAAGAAAAGTACCGGTACATATTGACAACTTCGGAGTGGAGGACAAAGAGTTGCATAAGGGAATATTAGTAGCTACAGTCAGTACTTTTGAAGAATAAGATTTCATTTGGTCAGGTATTAATGATGGTCAGAAACCAGACACCTATAAAACCGCATTACGCCAGAAGATTGAGCATTTGAAAGGAAATGATAGAGACACGATAGAAGCAGTTTTAGTTGAGTTCCAAGATTTATTTAATGCAGAAGGTCCATTGCCAGCAACAGATATCACACAGCATAGGATCCCAATAGGAAATAGCTCCCCAGTTTGTAGGAAGTCTTAGAGAGTTCCACATCACTTACAGCCAGTACCCGATGAATTTTTAGAACAGCATCTAAAAGATGGAATTATAGAATATTCTGATTCGCCTTATAATTCAAATATTGTAATTATTCCAAAGAAGTCTCCCGACGGTACGAAACGATATAGACTCTGTTGTGACTACAGACACCTTAACAAACAAACTATCTCAGATGTTTATCCTCTTCCAAACATTACAGATATCATTGACAGTTTGGGTAACAGTAAATACTTTTCAACAATCGATTTACGTAGCGGATATCATCAATTGGAAGTTGCACCGGAAGATAGGCATAAAACAGCATTTTCTACCCCTGGAGGCCACTGGCAATTTAAAAGAATGCCTTCCGGTTTGAAAAATGCACCAGCAACTTTTCAAAGACTACTCGATGGAGTATTGCGAGGACTCAAAACTCAGCAATGTTGTGTATATCTAGACGATATTATTGTATTCTTCAAATACATTAATGAACATGCTGTGCGTCTGCGTAAAGTTTTTCAGAGACATAGAAAAGCTAAATTAACATTAAATATGGAAAAATGTAGTTTTGCATTGACAGAGGTTACATGCCTAGGGCATGTCATTAGTGAAAAAGGAATAAAACAGATCCTCGATTAATTTCGCCAGTTAAGGACTTCCCAACACCACAACGCGTTAAGGAAGTACAAAGTTTCATTGGTGTCGCATTGTATTACCGAAAATATGTTCAAAATTTTGCTGAAATTGGTCGACCCTTAACCCAATTATTGAAAAATGGTGCAAAATTTCATTGGTCTGAAGATTGTGAATCAGCATTTCAAACCCTTAAAGATAAGTTAACACACAGTCCAGTATTAGCCTATACAGATTATAATAAAGAATTTATTTTATCCTGTGACGCAAGTGGTCATTCAGTAGGAGTTGTTTTGAGTCAGAATATTAATGGCGCGGAACACCCCATAGCCTATACTTCGAGACAACTAACAACGGCAGAAAGAAATTATTCCACAACAGAGAAGGAATTGTTAAGTGTTATTTATAGCATCAAATACTTTAAATGCTACTTGTGTGGTAGGTAATTCAAGGTTATTACAGACCACGCAGCTTTAAAATGGTTGCTTGAGTTAAAGGATCCATCTAGTAGTCTCACCCGTTGGGCCCTATGTCTTTGCGAAATGGATTTCGAAGTTATCCATAACCCAGGCAAAAAACACACGAATGCAGATTGCCAAAGTCGGAAAATAGCACTGTTGGAAGCAACAGGCCGAGATACTGATGACTGGAGAAAGGCACAAGATGAGGATACAGAATGCAAAAAATTCACAACTCTAAAACAATTTTGCTTTGAAGATGGTGTATTATGCCGTGAAACAAAACTTGGACCGCGAATTGTTGTTCCCCAACACCTTAGACAAGAAATAATGGCAGAGGCCCACGATCATATCCTAGCAGGACACAGTGGACGGCGTACAACCGAAAGACGCGTAGCACAGCGATTTTCGTGGCAAACCAGAAAGCAGGATGTTGCGCAGTACGTTCGTAATTGCATTGCATGCGCGCAACGAGCTGATCTTTCTCGTTCAAAAATACCCTTACAGAGGCTCCCCGAGGCTTCATGTCCATTTCAGATCTATGGAGTGGATCTCTACGGGCCATTTCAAAAAACATCTGCTGGTAATAAGTATGTTCTTACAATTATAGATCACTTTTCACGCTATCTAGCTATGGTGAGTCTCCCAAATCAGCAAGCAAATACAGTTGCCCAAGCTATAGTTAACAACTGGGTACTTAAATTTGGCATACCTGTTCAGGGATCTAATTTTATGTCTGAATTAATGAAACAACTATGTCACTTACTAAAAATACGTAAACTCAGCACAACTCCGTTACACCCTCAGTGCAACGGACGCACAGAAAGAGTTCATCAGACAATTGGCAAGATGCTTAGTTATTATATTAACGAACAACATTCTAATTGGGATACGTATTTACCAATAATCGTGTCGGTATACAACGCCAAAACGCATGAAGCAACTGGCATGTCACCTTATGAAGTGGTCTATGGGAGAAAAATGCCATCCCCTTTTGATATAATCAGGCAGAAAAACGGAAAAGTCGTAGAAACAGTAAAAGATTTCGGTCGAGTGATGGAGGATGTATGGAAAAAGGTTCAAAAATCTGATACAAAGGCTTTGGAACGACAGGAAAGATTAGGTAATGCCCAAGCTAAATATCCAAATTACAAAATCGGTGAGTGAGTGATGCTGTCAAACCCATACATTGCGAAAGGAAAAGCGAAAAAATTTGTAACAAACTACAGAGGTCCTTATCAAATTATTGAGATCATGTCACCAGTCAACGTTAAACTGCAACTGCCCACCCGAACTACTATTGTCCATGCAAGTCGTTTAAATCCTTTTAAGGGCGCTCCAGATGTAATTCCTTCAACAATAGTGTCTGCTTTTCCGAAAGGTGGAGGAAGTACCCGAAAAGGAAAAAGAGTGACCACGCCAGCACAACATACAGACATGGCACCATACAGTCTGCGACCAAGGGTGCGAATGTGCTAGTTGAATCATAGTAGACTGTGGACAGTATACAAATGTAAATAATTAATAAATGATAATGGTTTATTTGTTAAGAAAAAAAGTTGAACGTAGATACTTGTAGATCTTGTAGTTAACAATGTATTCCTTCTTTTCTTTGTTTTTGTTTTTACTACCATTTCCTTCACAAAATCTGTCCTACCTTAATTACTCCATTGACAGTTCCCTTCTGAAGTCATTAGATGTGTTCATAAACTCGCACAGCAAGGCAAAATTGATGCCATTGTTATGATGCAACATGTCTTAAAATTAAAAAGTGAACACAAAATTAAAATTATAATGATAGGAACGGGTATATCTGGACCTTTTTGTTGGTGTTTCTGCTTTGTACTGTTTTCTTTTATTTAAGACGAAAAAATAAGCTAATTATAATATACCACTTCATCAAATACCTGTTCATTGGATACCACACTCTTAACTGGTGTACTTCAGTGGTTACTGTTGAGCATTAGTGTATTAATTCTGTTTATTGTACTTCGGTCTTTATTACACAGTCTCATGTTAAAATAAACAATATTGTAGAATAGATATTCTTGCACTAGTATAGGGTAGATTAAACAGGTGTTGCTATGTAATTTTCTAAGTGAAAAATCTATTTTTGTTTATTTATTGTCATCAAGATTTGTTACACTTATTATAACCATTTATGTGTGAACTATGTGATTCATGAGTGTACAGTGCTTTAGTAAAGTGATAAAGTATTTTCAACATACTTAATGTGAAGCGTGTGTAATCGTCTAAGTCGAGAGTTTTCATTGCTTGTGTTAGTGCTTTTGCCGTGTGAAGAGTGGAGGAATGTTGAGTGGTAAATTCGAGGGCGAATTTCTCTGAAGGGTGGAGGAATGTTGAGTGGTACTTAAGTAAATAAATTAGTGAAATCAAAGTGAAGTAGAAATTAGAATATAAATGAAAAACTTAGTTTAGTTTAGAAGAATTACACACTGACAAACAGCGGGCAGAACAGCAGAGCAGAAGAGACAATGACCATGAAGTCAGCAAGTTCCACATAAGCGGACGCTGTCGATTCAGCCGTCAGGGCATCGCCCGACCGGCTCACGTGTTTCTCAGTTGTCACATGTGAGCAAAGGCCCTCGCCTACATTCCAAGAGCCAATGACCGACGTTAAGAATTTTGTGGACTGGCAGGACAGCCAATCCACTAGGACGGGAGGCTGAAGGGCACGCATTTAAGCTCACGCAGGCTGGCGTGAGGTCTGGAACAGTTAAAGGAGTTGAGTCTAGTAAAAAAAGTACGGAGCTTCTGGAATATTTAACTTTAATCCATAATTGGTGAACATCGCTCTTGACAGTACATGTTTTATAGCATCAATAGTGACTGGTAATGACGCCTTGCTAGGTCGTAGCAAATGACGTAGCTGAAGGCTATGCTAACTATCGTCTCGGCAAATGAGAGCGTAATTTGTCGCTAGCAAAGTCGGCTGAACAACTGGGGCGAGTGCTAGGAAGTCTCTCTAGACCTGCCGTACGGCGGCGCTCGGTCTGCAATCACTGATAGTGGCGACACGCGGGTCCGACGTGTACTACCGGACCGCGGCCGATTTAAAGGTTACCACCTAGCAAGTGCGGTGTCTGGCGGTAACACCACAAAGAAGATTCTTCGAGAAGCTTTTCAACGTGACAGAAGAGGCAATGAACGTGAAGTCATTCAGCTCCAATAAACTTAAGTGAATAAATACCCGAGACGCAGTGGGCCAGAGAGACGAAGGAAGAAGAGAAGAGTAGCAGTTGTTTTCAGTCAGTTTCGGTGCTGAAGACCGTCATGCAAGAAGAGACTACATCATACACAGACGCACCAAGTCCGCGCTGTAATGGAATAGCAAGCAGCAGCCTCGGCGCCAGAAGACAGAAGTTTAAAGGTATTTGATTTTTACGTACCCGGATGACTCGTGAGGACGGGAAGGAGACGGCCTCACATCAGCAGTCACCTGTGAGCTGGGATGAAGACCTGACAGCCGAAGACTGGCAAGCGGGAGCCCGTTGTTCGAGTCCGGGACACTGGCCTTCCCCCGCCGCACCGCTCCGCTGGCCGACGCACAACACACGCGGCCTCTTAGAGAAGAGAAACACTGGGACGCCACATCCAAGGTATCATCATCCGATGCACGACTTCGCTCGCAATAATTAAATGGGCCACCTCGCGCTGCGCGTCTCCAGTCAGCTGGGCGAGACGGCGACACGAGATACACACTGCCACGCGTAATCAGACGCCACTGCTGCCGCAGCAGAAGGCTTCGCAAACGACACAGCTGCCGCTCTCAGAGCCAGGACATCGAGTAAGGAAACAGTTGTACCAATCTTCAATGAAAGTTATCTTATGTAAAAATGCTGTTTCATTCTACCTCATACCCGAGCCAAGGAAGAACCCACCCTGCCCACATGTTGTTAAGAGAGAAAAATTAATTTGTTTACTATTATCACCCTGACATAATGCTTTAGAATCAAATGCCCTTTGCAGTAATGCCCATCCTGACAATTGACTAGCATCAAAAGAGAAAACCCATTTACATTTAGTATCAGAAATGTTACAGTTATTAAAACGTAATTCGTTTTCAAGCCTTTTTTTTTGGACAAACACTAGCAGAAACAACGTGTTTCTAGTAAATCTGTAATGTACCGAGTGATATAAAGTAAAATTTTTTGCATCACGAAAGAAGAAATAGGTAAACGTTGTTTTTCGTTTCGTAGTTAGTGTGTAGGCCTAACGGTTGAAGATGTAAAGTGCACTATTTGGATATTTTTGTGTATATTATTGCGTCCGCTGGAAAAATACGCTATTATGGCTATCCGTACTTTAAAGATCAATTAACAAAGCGTCGTTGTCAGTACGTTTCGTGAAAATAACAGGCGTGATAATAACGTTCCTCTTTAAAGTACTTATTACATGCATATAATAGTGTAGGCCTACCGTTTCGACAAAATTGAAATAAATGAAAAGAAAGCATAGTCCAATTGCAACTACAGTTTTAACAGTAGAGTATATTTTTAATTACTTCTTTTAATACAGCTTCTTGTACACTCAGCAGTCTCAGATGCAAATACTAGGTAGGCCTAGAATATGTGCATCATACAATATTTAGGCAGAGTTTTATTCTAACACATTTTAAAAATATTTTATTCTCTTGTACTTTCGTAATCATTCTCCTAATGTTATGGAACAATTTGCAGACAAAATTTTATTGGATAGATATGACAAAAATATAATACATGCACAATGTTATAGGTACGTTTAGCAGTTATATTTACTATGGTACCGCGCATATACGAGGGTTGGAACATAAATAGTGGTAAATATTCATTCACGACCGATTCAAAAAGAGTTACATATTTGCACCTATTACTGTCCTTCAAAGAAGTCACCAGCATTGCGTAGAACCCGTTGCCAGTAATGGGAAAGGCGTAGAATACCGTTAGCAGAGCCTGTTCTGTTGATGGTGCGAATGGAGCGGTCTACTGCCTGTCGAATCTCTGGAACAGTTCTGAAGCGAATGCCACGAAGTGGTTCCTTCATCTTCGGAATCAAATCAAAGTTACAAGAACATAAGTCTGGGGAGTATGGTGGATGGTACAGTACTTCCCAGTCCTATCGACCAAACAGAGCAGTCACAGCTTGAGCAGTATGCGGCCGTGCATTGTCGTGCAAAATGATGGGTGGGTTGCGCAGAAAGTGTCGCCGCTTCTTTCGCAAAGATGGTGATGCTCCAAAAACGAACTGTAATTCTGTGCATTGACGGTCTGCCGTGGAGGAACGTTATGCGTTAGGATAACAGCATCACAGTTGTACACGAGAATCACCATAACTTTCATCATACTGGGGCTCTGGAGCATCACCTGTGACCAGCTTTACGAAAGAAGCGGCGACACTTTCTGTGATAACCACATACCACTTTGAACGACACGTTGGAAGAAGTCGGCAGAAATACAGAGCCATGCTGCCTCTACAGCCGTCCATAATTGTGAAAGTGTTGCCGATGCAGTATTTTGTGCACGATCTGGACTCTCGATTATCTCCCATAAATGTTCGATGGGGTTCAGGTCAGGCTATGTGGCTGAGCAAATCTTTCACTTGAAAGTTCTTCGAACTAGTTGCGAACAACTGTGGCCCAGTGACATGGCGCACTGTCATTCATAAAAATTTCTTCATTGTCTGTGAACATGAAGGTCATGAATGGCTGCAAATGGTCTCCAGGTAGCCGAATATAACCATTTCCAGTTAATGATCGGTTGAGATGCACCAGAGAACCCAGTCATCCCATCTCAACACAACCCACAACATTATGGAGCCACCACCAGCTTTCACAGTGCCTTGTTGAAAACTTGGGTCTATGGCTTCGTGGGGTTTGCAAAGCTCTAGAACCAACCATCCAGCTCTTACCACCTGAAATCGGGCGTCATCTGACCAGGTCAAGGTTTCCCAGGCGTCTAGGGCCCAACCGATGTGGTCACGAGGCCAGGGAAGGCCCTGGTGCGATGTCGTGTCGTTATTAAAGGCACTGGCGTCGGTCGTCTACTACCAGTGCCCATTAACATCAAATTACGCAATATTTTCCTAGAGATACATTCGCCGTACGTCCCACACTGATTTCTGATATTATTTCACGTAGTGTTGCTTGTCTGTTACCCCTGACAATTCTACGCAAACGCTGCTGCTTTCGGTCGTTAAGCGAAGACAGGCGGACCCTGCATCGTCCATGGTGGGATGTAATGACTGGTGTGTAGTACTCTCGCTCTTGTCGCTGTGGATCTCGGAATGTTGAATTCCCTATCGATTCCGAAACTAAATGTCCCACACGCTTAACTGCAACAACCATTCCGCGTTTAAAGTCCGTTAATTCCTATCATACAGCCGTATCCACGCCAGACTCATTTGGACATGAATCACATAAATACAAATGTCAGCTCTGCTACTGCAATGGTTGCTGCAATGGCCTTTTATACCTTGTGTACGCGATGCTACCGCGGTACATGCACATATATGCATACTGCTGTCCCATGACTCTTATCACCTCTGGAAATTTAATAAAGTAATGTCATAAACATTCGGTCGCACTGAGACCATTTACAGTCCTTATTAACAATATTTTTTAAAAGATCATTAACTAAGAATCTGTATTTGGAATGAAAATTGGATTTTTGGGTTTGATACGTAATTAGAAATATTAAGATGCGCACTTTCATAAAAATGACAATTACATGCGTATGCATATATTTTATGTTTGAATGGCGTAAGTAGGGTAAGATCGGAAGAATTGGAACACCTGGTGAGACGGACCATTGATATATTTCACAAATGAGCCGTTAGAGAGCAGCTTCCGCTGCTTGTGAGGAAGCTCTTTTATGAAGAAACGTGATGTAACGGTGTTGCTGTTATTTTAGTGCTAGTTGCGGATAACAAACATATCTAGGTTCTGGTAAGCCGAAAAACTTTATCGTGTAGTTATATAATTTTAGTAATAAGATTAAGTTTGAACAATACTGACCCAGTTTTTAAACTGCGTACTTGACAAATGTGTAATTATGAAACTAATCTCTCCCACATAATCGGGAGAGATGGACCACGTATTTTAATGCGGGAGTGACTGACCACAATTAAATTTGGCTTCAAGGCATGTGGAACAATCTCGCTGAATATGTCCGCTGCCCCAGACTATGCTTATTTGTCTGAAGATACATCTGTGCCAACATATGGAAGAGCAGAAATTTGCACACTGGCCCACCAACCACTTCAAAGCTCATCAGAAAACCTAGCAATCCCAAGAACATAAAAAGACGGAGTTGTCTGCACAAGTCAAATTTCTTCACTGAGACCACTTCGGACTCCTCTCCTAATAAACTTAAAACTGACGATTGCTAAGCCAACACAGACAAAACTTTTGGAAGAAAAATCACCTGTTTCTCCTACTGATAAAAACCATGAGTTTTAATAGAAAGGCAACAACAGTATCCAAAGTGCTATCCTTTGCTCAAAATATTGGAACCGTAAAGAAAAAGGGGGATAAGAAAAGAAAAGAAATGATACAGAAAAAAGGCACAAAAGAACGCCAAAGGAAAGTGTTAATGAAAAGGGAAACAGACAGATGAAACTAAAAAAGAAAAATACTTTAAACAGCTCACCGTATTCATCACACGCAGAAAGCTACAACAGTGAAGACATTGTAGAGGATTACAAAAGCAACTTTGATGAAAGGGATAAAGATGAATGAGTTGGATGTGGTGAAATCTATTGCGAAACTAGTAAAAACGACGATGAATTCGGTGTGTTTCCTGTTCACGATGGGCACATGAATGTTGTTCAACATTTGGTAACAAGTATAACCGCTATGGTGAGAGAAAGATAGGCTAATGTTTGAACAAAACCGACAGCTCATTAGAAAAGTCAATGTCCATCAAGATTTATAGTAAACTGATAAACTATTAAGGGGTACAATATTTAATAGTATAATTCTGTATTCATTAAACATATTCCAAATAAAATTATGTAGTTTTAATTGACTCTTTTCTTCACGTATAAACCGAGACAAATATGATGGATTGAGATTCGAATCTGCACTCTAATGATTACTCTGCCGATTTTTCCCCTGTTTGTGTGGTTAAAGCCCTGCGGAAACGCTCGCAGAACATGCATCTTTGTTTCAAAATTTGCATTAACGGATAATCCAACCAGGACACCGTACTTATCAGGTGAGCGTTGCCTGTCTAAAATCAAACCTCACTTTACGGCAGTAATGACGCTCGAAACCTTTAAACTCGATTTTCTCAACATTTCACAAATTGCATCTAACTGTCTTTGGATGTTGATATTCGAGCTCCGCACATCACTTAACGTAAGCATAAAAAAGTTACAAAAATCCGATTGCCATGTAGTCTGCTTGTTAGAGCGGAACTTTGATGACGCGAAGGAAGTAAATACCAATAAAATAGGACCAAAAACGCACATATTTCAATGTCGTGACACACTGATATATTTTCTTCTAAAATAATGACATTATCTAAACAACAAACTCTTTCTGCTTACCTGATAGTGTTGCACAGCTATTCAGTCTTCAAAGTGCAGATGTGGGATTTCAATGAAGCGGTCAAAGAAAAGTGGTACAGGACAGTATTTACATCTGACTAAAGCCACTTTTCCGCACTGAACATCACTTTCACATTCAGTTAGTCCAATATCAAACGGCACATTAATTACGTTTTCAAATGATGGTATTGGCATGTCAGCGTCATAGCATGTATTTTACTAAGCATATTGTAACACGGACTAGTACGTCGGTGCAAAAAGTTGATTTGATAGCACAGAGTGAAGTCTGACACTGAAAGAACGATGATGAATCTTTACTTCTAATTTTTCACTTTGTAGTCTTACAAAATGAACGATCCTTCTCATCTTGTGCTTATATTGACTAAAGAAATACACCTCAAGAAGTGGACAGTATTTTTTGTCTTATGAGACAATATCTTGAGCGTAACATCCTTGTGCGGATAACTTTCATATTACTGAGAACGATCTTCATGGCGTGACCAGCAATCATACAGTAATAGGCTCTTCGTATCGACGTCCATTTTCACCAAGGACTTTAGTTAGAAAACATTCCACAAGTTCTTTAGTCGTTTTTCCGCTTTTTCTTGTCTCCACGTGAATATTTCTTGGACATATTGTATCAAGTTCCTTTGAAACATCTGGGCCTAAAGTGCTTTGTTGCTCTTGAAAACAGATGTAGAGCTTGTTAGATAATCCACAAATCATTCATAAAACCACGTCAGTTATATATATAGGTATGTGAAGACCTATTGACACACTGCAACAAACTAGCTGTTGTTTTCTCACCTCTGATGAATAGTGTTGATAATGAAGACTTTTCACAATGAAATAAACTTTGGTCACTGTTCCAAATATTTTCTTTCTCTAGACTTCAGTGTGTTACATATTTGTTCACTTCTTTCACAAACCGTTCTGCCTTCTGACGAATGGTATGATCTTCTTCTACGTCCTTGTAAATCACTAATGTAGTAATTTGCGTGGAAGAAATTCCATTATCAATTTAAAATTTGTTGATGAAAGTAACTGAAGCTACGAAACTCTCCAGGCCAACCACTTCAGATTCTTCTAGTGCTCACACTGTCAGATGCCAATAGTGAACAGCATATCCATAAGCTTTTGCGATATTAAATCGTGACATTACATTCTCTTTTAAAAATTTCAAATGTCACAACCTGTTTCCCTTGAAGACAGCTCGATTTCTCCTCTTCCTAGTCACATAATCTAATATTGCTTGCTGTCTGATTTACGTCGAATGCACCTACAGCGTCTCATAAGTTTGCTCTGTTATCGTTATTTATATCTTGTAATATTTTGGGTGGTTATGGTTCGTACTCCCTAGCACCTGAAGCTTCTTGCTGCTCTGGAGATGAAAATATTGCACTGCTGGACGAGCCAACATCATGTATAAGCGCACCCTGTACATTAAAATCACTTTACCAATCCAGAGTATTTTCTTTTTCTTGTATTTGTGATTTATTATGTTATTCACCATATTCGCCAACTCCGTATCCTCGACTCCGATTACGTTTCAGTATTCAGCAACAACATGCTGATAGGCTACAACATGCTACAGTCGGATGGCGCTACCTGACAACAGCTACGTTTTACGTGCAAATGGCTCATAGGACTGTCTTTGTAATGAGCAGTTTATATTCTAAACAGATTTTCTTGTATTTATGAGCATTCTAGCCGATGCACTTTCCTTGCTAGTACTCCCCTATCCTAGGAGACCTGCAAATGGAGTAAAAGGACAAAGAGATACATTTCGCCAAAGCGAGCCACTTGTTATGAATCTATTAAAAGAGAACAAAATCGCGTATTCACACCGATAAAACTACATTCTAATATCTGCTATAATGTGAACACTTATGAACTTGGTAAGGAGGCTATTTGTTAAAAATTACTATAAAATGTTGCACGCGCATGTAAAGAATTTATCCAGGCATCAAAGAGAGACAGGGAGGGAGACAGAGAGCGACGGAGGCAGTGAGGGAGGGAGGAAGGGAGACAGAGATAGACAGATAGAGCATTCTGAGAACAATAAAAAAAGGCTCGCACAGCTTGCCTTAAAGGAATGCAACTGTAATCCGTAAGAGATCGAAAGAAAGAAAAAAATAATTTTATTTCCCGTAGGCGTCATGTTTCACTTGTGTTGGTACAGAAACTAACAGTAGAGAGTTTACTGTACATGTCTTTGATGATTTCTTTAAATAGTTATATAACTCAAGAGATTCACCATAAACACAATTAATTAATAATGACATAATGACACACCATAATTAATGCCAAATAAGATGGCAAAAACATTTGGAGATTAGAAGAAAAGACATGCGTCCGAGGAGAAAAGATTTTCTTCATAAATGGTCAAAGCTGAAGTCATAGTAATACAAAGTAAACAGACAAAATTATTTATAGAATGTCTGCGGAAAAAGACAGTCCTCCAGTTCTTGGATCATTACGCTAACGAAACAGGAGGGAGACACAGAACACATAAATTAGTAGAATCTATCCTTCTCCTCTTCGTAATATACAAGATATTCACTGTAGTTGTCGTCAAACTCATAAAAATATTTGAATCCTTAATCAAGCACGGAAATAAACGGGCTCTAGAAGTCCATACAGCATAATGCATCAGTTACAATTCGAAAATGAAATTACAGGACGGAGTAATAAGTATGAATTGCAATTTTCTTAGTATTTATTGATGTTTTTTAGAAAGCACGTGCCTCTATTCTAAAAAACTTAGAAATAAGAGTTCTTGGGGGTCACGACATTGATATAACTTGGATGAATGAACAAATTGGTGGATGGATGGATGGCTGAATGGATGTATGGATGGATGAATTTAATTTTGGGCTGTAAACTGAGAAGTCATCAGCGGCCGTTTTCAGTGTAGTGGTACGGATAGTTACAATTAACATTAAATACTACATATCCACAAAAGCAATCATTGACGTGTTGCACGTTATGTTACCAGTATCTCTGATGGTGCAGTTGATATAAATTTAAAGTAACGATAAACACTTTGTTGCATAAAATATGGCAGAATGATTCCGCAGTTATTCGGATGAACCAGCTATTCAGAAAAACATTAAAATATCCTTAAATAATGAAAATTTTAACCTACAGCTGTATTGTAATTCAAACGTCGTTTATTCAAAACATACTACCAGTATCAACGTGAAAAAGCATCATGTTCAGGCCTCTTTTATGGAAACATACATAGCGTGATAGTAAAGTATAATGAGAGTACTGACACCAAAAATGACGGGGATAAATCACATCGTAAAATTATATGGTAGAGACATACTTCAGGTACCCATACAAAACAAAATTCAACGTCTAATTTATATTGCTTAATTTTGTATACAATAATTACGTTTTTCAATTATGTTATGTACACAAGGAGAGCCCACACGTACAACGAATTATACCAGCAAAGCAAGCGAACTCATGTATATCCATAACTGGAACACCTACGAATACGCGATGTACCAGCAATATAACGAAACAACCTAACAACATAAAACCGAACAGCTGGATTAAACAGATACAACAAAAATCTAATAAACAAATGTTCATTGGGCAATGCAAATCCAACGAAATACTATCACATATACTCTAAGAACCTCCAATTCATAAACAATGTAAATCACGGTCTAAAACCTAGCATACAAATAGCGTTAAAGTCTAAAAAAAAAAAAAAAGCACACATGCTCCATTGATATTACTATACAGCAATCCAGTCATATCCCTCAACTCCATAAACACACTAGCATAACAAATGTGTAATTTGTGTAAGTAAAAGACCACAAATATGCAATATCGCCAAAGTAACAACAAAACAAATCACCCATGTATCCGCTAATTCCAGGAAATGTACTGGATGTAAAACAATGTTGGCAACAACACTAACACCCACTGTCAATATGTACCCATAGGGATAAAAGTACCGTACGTGATACATATCGACGAACAATTGCCGAAGAACATCTAATGCCAGCATGTTGGACTTCATATTATATCTTTAAATAGGAAGGTATAGCTGATCCGTACACTATGCAGCCATAGTGAAGTCACGTAGGAGTAAAGGCCTTGTAAAATGTGACTGGGGTAGAGTGATCTACTAGCCATGTCTTGTCGCTAAGACAATTTAACATTTGGTTTCTTCATACAATTACACTTCATATCGTGGATCCATGGAAGCTGTATTAGCCTCTGAACAAAAATAGGCCCAAGAACCCCAGTGCCGTTGTAAAACCTAGAATGTTGCCCTTCATCGAAGTTATGGTAATTTAAATAATGAAGTGAACGATTAAAAAAAACATAAAATTTTTGGGTACACCTCTGGCCCTAATGCAAGCAGTTATTCGGCTTGGCATCGAATCACAGAGTTGTTGGCTGTCTCCTGAGAGATATCGTGCCAAATTATGTCCAAATGGTGCATTTGGAACATTATGGGCGGGGCCGTCCAACCATCTGTGGATTTTGACGGCGCCTGTTGTACAGAATTTGGCACGATATCGCTTAGGAAGGCATCCAACAGTTCTATTAATCAACGCAAAGCCGAATAACCTCTTGAATAAGAGCCAGAGGTGGACCAACGCGTTATTGACTTGCCCAATTTGCGAAGTTCTCTCTCTTGAATAGATCATACAATTTGTTTGAAATTGTGATCATTTGTTTGCCTGTACATGTACATCAAATCTACCCATTCCGCCTCATTCGGATAATTTCCTCGTGATGCGCCTTTTAGTTTGTCTTAGTGTTTCAGAGAACGGAGGAAGAACAGAATAGCGAAGAGTCGTTCTCAGATAATGAGTATTTGACTAGGCCCTGTATCGTGTGGGGAATACTACTGCTTATTGTAGTACAATGGGTAACACTCAGATGTGAACCCTTCGGAAAACCATTCTGGCGAGAAAACTGATCGGAATATGACTCACTGACTATACGCCAGAAGCACCACCGTTCCGCGAGTATGAATAGCAACAATATTAGGAGACGCCCACGGAATCCCAACCAGATTTAAGGTGGCTGATGAATACCCCGGTTTCGAGAGTGCATACCAGGCATCGTGCAATCGTGCGCTCAGAAGTCTTTCCCACACGACTGATGAGCGCAACACTTCTGTAGCTACCGGCAGATAATCCGTCCTTTCCCGGCTTGAGAAGGGGTTTCATAATCGCATTCCGTCATACATGCGTCTCGCCACACACCCGAGTAGTAGCCTGCAGTCAATATTTTGTTGAACAGGCATAGTAGTACCTTTCTTGTCTCCATGACTATGTGCTGTAGCATTCCATATCGAATCCTGTCTGGTAAAGAAGCTGCGTAATGTACCACAATTAGAACAGTTGTACTTCCCGCGTGGAGAAGGGGCAGTTGCAGATCTACAATTCGTTAGATGGGAAGTTTAATCTGTGTTCTTCCATATAATCCCTGTGTTGCTGGAGTGTGGATTCATATATCAGGTGGAAGTCAAATCACAAAGGTGCTTTGCCGTCGTTTGTCCTATATTCCTAGGTGTTGTTTATAGGCCATCATTGTTTAGTATGGCAGACACTGGGCAAGGACTTCTATTCTTTGATAGCCTCCTAATTGCTGTCACTCTTCCACTGCCGGTTTCGAACGGTTATGAGAAGTCTAAAACACTCTCCATCTCTCTTTTTTCTAACAATGATGATTCGGCTAACCTTAGCCCCCGCCTTCAGAAAGGCTGCGAGAGTCTTTCCACTTGGCCTATTCTTAAACTGCATAATGCAACTCATGTGTCCCAAATAGCTGACAGATATTCCTCACTCCACAAAAGGACGGCTTTTCTAATACAATGGTTAGAAGATACAGGACTTGATGACTTAGTAGTATGGAGGATGACATTTGTGATATGATTTACCAGTCACAGATGTTGCTATACCGCTGAAAATCTCTGGCGGAATAGCTTTGCTCAAGAATAAGGCTGTGTCCTGGCGAGATTCCCAAGACCTGCTCGCGATACTCTGAAGCATTGGTTTCCGGACCTTAGTCCCATACACAAAGCTGCATGGTTGCCTTCGTCTCCAAGTCCCTACTTGAAATCTGGTGAGTATCTATTCAGGAAGGATTTCTACGACAATACCGCCTGTTTCGTTTCCGATGAAATGTGAGAAATTTCTTTTCATTTCAACAGAATTTCAGTCTGGCCTATCCTGTGTACGGCGTCCCCTACTTCACTCTTTGTGTGCCACATCAACCAATGGTAAAACACCGTTCAAATTAATCCACCTAATAAATTGTTTATGTGTACTTATATGGCATATTAAGGAAGCCAACGGAGTTTGCGCAAAGAACAGAAGACTTGGAATTATTATCTAACGCTTCCTGGTGTCGTCCCGTACTGACTGCTGTTTAAAGATGTTAGTGGCACTTTTGTTAGTAGCATGAAGTGTTAGTTTCAAGTTTCAGAGTCCATCCGCTGAAGAACTCGCATTTAACTGGTTCTTCGTGTATCTCGAATGTGGCGTCCTTTGGGTTATTTTCTCTTGTTAGTTTGAAAACGCGAGTTGCGCGGATGAGGGGCTTTGATTTTATTCTTCTTTCAGTCTTACTAACGATGTCAATCAAAGTCCCACATAATTAGTTTCAGTACTTAACGTAAATTTTGTGTGTTTTTTTGTCTAGTGTCACAGTGCAATTTGATGCTAGATTTTTAAATCTGAATAAACGTTTGGTAATTATAAAATGAACGTTCATATATAAACCTTACTTCCTCCAATTTCTTATGATCGAGCGATCCTTACTTATCCAGTATTATCAGGAATACAGTAAGGAGCTGTTTTAGTCTAATTGTGTTTTTTTTCTGCGCAGAGACCAATTTATGAGTGGAATGTCGCATAACATGCAAATCTGTCAGTTGTGGTGACGAGTTTGTAGCGCTCGCACGTTCTTAAATCTAGTAAAAAGCCATTTACAAATGCAGATTAGTTTCAACAGTGTCTGTGAGGGCAGGTTGAGATTGGGAAAAAATGCTTCATGTTGTGTCGAATATGCAGACATCCTCTGCCATCTAACAGCCTCTCAATTACTCCACCCTGGTTAATATTGTAGGAGAGCTCAAACTACTTTTGTTCATACATGTCATTTAGTAAAATGAATGGGATAGAGAGTTGTCTAATAACGAAATCTGTAAGTATTGTGCTGTCAAGTGGTTCCTATAGCCACTTGTAATTCGGTGGTGAAATCTGACAATTCACCACTCAGGTTATCTTTCGTGTAAAGGTTAAGTCCTGGCAGCACAGAATTATCTGTGGCTTTTAAATGCATCTCTTGAAGGTACATGCACAAGCTTGTTATGTAAGATAGCACTTCCAATTCCTCCATATATGTCACGAAAGGCTGGGAGTCATTTTAGCCACTGGGTTTAAGCTTCGTGGATTCTTGCAGTCTACGAGGGGAATGCAAAGTCATTGGGGTGGGGGGGAGAGATGAAATTGGTGGATCGTCCAAACATATTTCTATGTACTTCGGACGATCTTTCCCGTAAGACATAACTGACGCTCTACAGCTAACGGATTTTTAGGTCTGATCGTTGTTATTGCTTTCTGATAGGAGAGTGGTAAAGAAGTAGATGGAGATATCGCAGTTTAATTCTTCGTTTCATGAGCGGAGTTTGCCTATATTACTTTGTACTGAACGCTGGTTTGCCAGCCCTATTAACAACTGCAGCAACGCTTTTACAATCACAGCTAAAACAGGTGAGTATACTAGCATCTGCACGGAACGTTCGCGTTGGGCTGTCTGATTTCGGGAGTAGTTGCTATACGTTGGTGGAGAGTGTGGCTGTGAACGCTGGAGGTTCAAGAGCCTTGAAAATATATTTTCCCTCCATATATGGTAACTGTCTTACAAGAAAGAGTTCCTGTATATTTTGTTTTTGTAAGTAGACATTGGAGTCCTTTTTCCATTCAGTATAGGTGCCAGAGAAATTAACACAACATGGTGGTAAAATTCAAACTGTGAGTGAACATTATGAGTGAGCAAACAACATGTATCATATGGTCTTTTGACCAGCATGCTGGGACAGTGTGCACAGATCTTTGGCGTTGGAAGCAGTGCATAGGGTTTGGGACATACGGACAGACTCTGAGACGTAAGAAGCCCGCCCATATATAATCACGTAATGAGTGTAAGTTAAAGGTCAGTACCAAGTTTTCTTCTATTTTCTTCTCATTCAGCATTCATACGTTTCAGCACGTTCAAATGGTTCAAATGGCTCTAAGCATTATGGGACTTAACTTCGGAGGTCATCAGTCCCCTAGAACTTAGAACTACTTAAACCTAACTAACCTAAGGACATCACACACATCAATGCCCGAGCCAAGATTCCAACCTACGACCGTAGCAACAGCGCGGTTCCGGCCAGAAGCGCCTAGAACCGCTCGGCCACAACGGCCGGCTATTACGACCAGAGTTGGTTGTTCTGGGTACTGATATCTCAGGATCTATGCATCCAAATTGCGTGAAAATGTGATCACATGTCAGCTCTAAAATAACAGATTTGTCCAATGAATACCCGTTTATCATCTGCATTTCTTCTTGGTGTAGTAATTTTAATGGCCAGTAGTGTACTTCACATACAATTGCTCTATAATGTCATAGTATGTAGGTATAATATACTGATGCCAGTGTATTAGTCTGTGTTGTGGTCTTCAGTCCAGACACTGGTTCCTGTAGCACATTTCTTACGATAATGTTTGAATACTGTATATATTGGTAAGGACGAGTACCTTGTTTATTCCCACAGTTATCACAATAAGGTGAACTATCAGTTGAATGACGAAAATAAATATTTTCTTCACACCTGATACAACTGACGGAAGGAACTTAATACTTTCAGGCACTTCACATTATTACTACTTCTATTTAAACGGAACAGCGGTGGAATAATAAATAGTGCAGCCCATTCGAACCTTAGCACCTTACATCGTGCGTATTGAGATCGTTACACAGTGAAGAGACGTGCAGTATGAGCCACGCACAGGACAAACCTGCGACAGCAGCGGTCGCGCGGTTCCAGATATAGCGCCTAGAACCGCTCGGCCACTCCAGCCGGCTCAGCATGTTCTACACGTCGATTACGCATTCATCTTTAAGTTCGTTAGGGACTACGTATACACAAGGTGACATAGCCATAAAAGGCTTTTAATTAAGAGAACTGTGCATTCTAGTGGCAATGGGAAAGTTGACAAGGTTTTTGCATTGTAGTTAAAAAAATGGCTCTGAGCACTATGGGACTTAACATCTATGGTCATCAGTCCCCTAGAACTTAGAACTACTTAAACCTAACTAACGTAAGGACATCACACAACACCCAGTCCTCACGAGGCAGAGAAAATCCCTGACCCCGCCGGGAATCGAACCCGGGAACCCGGGCGCGGGAAGCGAGAACGCTACCGCACGACCACAAGCTGCGGACTGCATTGTAGTATTTTTGGCGTTTGACTGCATATCACTATCTCAATTAGCGGAGTACCTTTTCATAACTGTTTAATAGTCTAAGGATCCCCAGCATTTTCTGCTACACAGTATGGGATAGTCTATAAAATGTGCCGTCTTTTCTCTTTACAACAACAAATACACTCCTGGAAATTGAAATAAGAAAACCGTGAATTCATTGTCCCAGGAAGGGGAAACTTTATTGACACATTCCTGGGGTCAGATACATCACATGATCACACTGACAGAACCACAGGCACATAGACACAGGCAACAGAGCATGCACAATGTCGGCACTAGTACAGTGTATATCCACCTTTCGCAGCAATTCAGGCTGTTATTCTCCCATGGAGACGATTGTAGAGATGCTGGATGTAGTCCTGTGGAACGGCTTGCCATGCCATTTCCACCTGGCGCCTCAGTTGGACCAGCGTTCGTGCTGGACGTGCAGACCGTGTGAGACGACGCTTCATCCAGTCCCAAACATGCTCAATGGGGGACAGATCCGGAGATCTTGCTGGCCAGGGTAGTTGACTTACACCTTCTAGAGCACGTTGGGTGGCACGGGATACATGCGGACGTGCATTGTCCTGTTGGAACAGCAAGTTCCCTTGCTGGTCTAGGAATGGTAGAACGATGGGTTCGATGACGGTTTGGATGTACCGTGCACTATTCAGTGTCCCCTCGACGATCACCAGTGGTGTACGGCCAGTGTAGGAGATCGCTCCCCACACCATGATGCCGGGTGTTGGCCCTGTGTGCCTCGGTCGTATGCAGTCCTGATTGTGGCGCTCACCAGCACGGCGCCAAACACGCATACGACCATCATTGGCACCAAGGCAGAAGCGACTCTCATCGCTGAGGACGACACGTCTCCATTCGTCCCTCCATTCACGCCTGTCGCGACACCACTGGAGGCGCGCTGCACGATGTTGGGGCGTGAGCGGAAGACGGCCTAACGGTGTGCGGGACCGTAGCTCAGCTTCATGGAGACGGTTGCGAATGGTCCTCGCCGATACACCAGGAGCAACAGTGTCCCTAATTTGCTGGGAAGTGGCGGTGCGGTCCCCTACGGCACTGCGTAGGATCCTACGGTCTTGGCGTGCATCCGTGCGTCGCTGCGGTCCGGTCCCAGGTCGACGGGCACGTGCACCTTCCGCCGACCACTGGCGACAACATCGATGTACTGTGGAGACCTCACGCCCCACGTGTTGAGCAATTCGGCGGTACGTCCACCCGGCCTCCCGCATGCCCACTATACGCCCTCGCTCAAAGTCCGTCAACTGCACATACGGTTCACGTCCACGCTGTCGCGGCATGCTACCAGTGTTAAAGACTGCGATGGAGCTCCGTATGCCACGGCAAACTGGCTGACACTGACGGCGGCGGTGCACAAATGCTGCGCAGCTAGCGCCATTCGACGGCCAACACCGCGGTTCCTGGTGTGTCTGCTGTGCCGTGCGTGTGATCATTGCTTGTACAGCCCTCTCGCAGTGTCCGGAGCAAGTATGGTGGCTCTGACACACCGGTGTCAATGTGTTCTTTTTTCCATTTCCAGGAGTGTACATTGCTATGCAACAGCGTTGCTCTGTTACTATTATGCAGTTTGGAAATAGATGTTTCACGAGGGCTGTCCGCCCAAGGTTTCTTTGTGGAGTGCGTGTGGAAACTCTCTATCAGCCTACCCCTCCCACTAGGCACTTTCGTTGATAATGTGAGCAATTTGCGTCCCACAACAAGGTAGTGAATCATTGTACCACCCCGGCAGAGCCCCCATTTGCCTGTGAAAGCCTTATACGAGCAATGTGCAGCAACTTTCTCAGTGGTTGTACACTATCGACTTTTTTGGCCTCAACAGCCATCCATTTCAACAGCTCGCAGCACACATTAGTTGTATACACTGACCACCCAGAACATTCCGAGCTCCTACCTAATAGCTGGTATGTCAATCTTTGGCACGGATAACAGCGGCGACGTGTCATGGCATAGAATAAATGAGGACTTGGTAGGACGTTGGAGAGAACTGACACCGCGTCTGCACACAGAAGTCACCTAATATCCGTAAATTCCATGGAGGGGGGCGATGAGCTCTGATGCCATGTTCAGTCACATACCAGATGTGTTCAACTGCGTTCAGATGTGGCAAGTTTGGGGGGCTTCACATCAATTGAAACTCGCCACTGTGTTCCTCAAACCAGTCCATCACACACCGGGATTCGTGACATGGTGCATTAGCTTGTTGTAAAATGCCACTGCATCGGGAAACATGATCGTCATGAAGGGTGTACGTGGTCTGCAACAAGTGTACGACACTTCTTGGCCGTCATGGTGCCTTGCATGAGTTCCGCTGGACCCATGGATGCCCACGTGAATGTTCCACAGAGCGTAGTCGAGCTCCCGCCTGCTTGACTCCGTTCTTCAGTGCAGGTGTCAGGGAGCTGTTCCCTTGGAAGGCGACGGATTCGCGCCGTCCTGTTGGCATGATGTAAAAGGTATCGGGATTCATCAGGTCATTTAACGCTCTGCATCTGCGCAAACGTCCAGCGCCGATGGTCAAGTGCTCATTTCACTCGTAGTTGGTGATTTCGTGTTTTTAACATTGGCACATGATTGGGTCGTCGCCTGCGGAGGCCCATCGTTAGGAGTATTCGGTACACTGTGTGTTCAGAAACACTTGTACTCTGCCCAGCATTAAAGTATGATGTTAGTTCGGCAATAGTTCGCCGCTTGTCCTGTTTTACTGGTCTGCCCAGCCTACAACGTCCGACAACTGTAACGTGGGGTGGCCGCCCAAGCTCACGACGTCTGGACGTGTTTTGATCTTGGTTTCAACACATGTTGAAGACACGCAACACAGCACTCGTCAGACACCCGTCAAGTTGTGCAGTTTCCGAACTGCTCGTGTCTAGCCTCCGGGCCATCACAATATGCCCTCTGTCAAATAAATAGATAGCGCGCCTTCCCCATTGTACACAAGGACAGGGCGCTCACTAATGCTACATGTACCGTGCGTGACTGACTAGCATTGATTCCTCGCCAGGTGACGCTGCTATCGCCATGACTTGTTTGTATCGATAGGAGGTCGGTGGTCATAATGTTCTGGCTGATCGGTGTATCTATGAGTATTCCAGCCTATTTTGCTTACGTTGTGTGTTCTGCCAAATTATGTTTAGATCACGTGGTCCCGGTTTCTGACGTATCCATAACTTCATGAGCCGAACCCCCTTGTTCATATCGTAAGTCCCCCTCCTCCTTTCCCCCTCACCATCGATCATCCTCATCTCTTTCCCGCCCGTCCTCAAAAAAATGGCTCTGAGCACTATGCGACTCAACTTCTGAGGTTATCAGTCGCCTAGAACTTAGAACTAATTAAACCGAACTAACCTAAGGACATCACACACATCCATGCCCGAGGCAGGATTCGAACCTGCGACCGTAGAGGTCACGCGGTTCCAGACTGAAGCGCCTTTAACCGCACGGCCACACCGGCCGGCCGCCCGTCCTCAGATCTCTAGCCAATCACTGCGCAGTACTAAACTGAAGCAAACATTTAGAATGAAGATGGAAGCTTCTGGCGTCAAACCTTGTGTTGAAAGCGCAGGATACTTGGGTCAAATTCTGTAGACATCCATTTCTCTCTATTTAATTAGAATACTAATAAAATGATGCAGTGAACTAGGTAAAAATTGTGTCATGTTCTACGATATTTATTTACGTAACATTCAAATGATACTCAAAAATATTTACGTAAAATAACTTCCTCTGGGGTGCGTGCCCACGCACTCACACTCACTCACTCACTCAGTGACTCAGTCACACACACACACACACACACACACACACACACACACACACACACACACACACACACACACCGAGTATTAGTTTGGTGCAGAAGTTCGTAGTGTTTTTCCATAATAAATACAACAATAATACATTCACTATTCACGACAGACTGACAAAAATGGCTCTGAGCACTATGGGACTCAACTGCTGTGGTTATCAGTCCCCTAGAACTTAGAACTACTTAAACCTAACTAACCTAAGGACATCACACACATCCATGCCCGAGGCAGGATTCGAACCTGCGACCGTAGCAGTCGCACGGTTCTGGACTGCGCGCCCAGAACCGCTAGACCACCGCGGCCGGCAACAGACTGCCAACTCTGAGGTAAATTTTCCATTCGACTACTGTATAAATCACATGGTTTCGAGCGGAGAACTCGTCGAGCCATATTCGGAGCGAATTTTCATCCGAAAAGAGAGTTTCTTAAGACTGTTCGATAGAGAGCGGAAAACTGAGGGTGCAACATCAGTTAAATAAGCTGGCTGCGTTATGACTTCCCAACCCAACGCCTGTATAGTGTTTTTTGTCAGTCTAGCAGAATGTGGGAGAGCGTTGTTGTGAAGTATCATCGCTTCATGCAGTCTTCCTTTTTGTTGTTCTTAAACTGCGTCTGCAAGATGTGTCAGCTGCTGGCAATAAATTTCAGCAGTGATGGTTACACCTCGGGGAAGAAATTTGTCGCTGCTGCATGAGATGCATAATAACATCTTTTAAGAGTGTACTCAGGTCTCTGTACGAGGAGTTGCTACTTTTTTTGGACCCAACCGTTCCTTTATTTTCCATATTTATCTTAAAGACACCATTTTTTGCTGCTAGTAACGATACGTGATAGGAATGGTTGTTGTTTTTCACCAGCCAATTGATGACGAGGAAGCAGAGACCCACAAATGGTGACCTGTTGGTTTTTTTAACTTTGGCTTAGAGTATGCGGTACACACACACCCGACTTTTGATCCTTCCCCATTACATGCAAATGTCCCACGATGGTGGAATGATGACATGTCACATTTTCCTGTTCTCGAGTGCACTAAGGTGGATCATTGTGTGTTAATGCGTTTAAACGATCTTCATCAAACACGGAATGTCTTCCTGAATGTGGAGATTCACTAATGTCAAAACTGTCCTCTTTAACATGAGAAAAACATTTTCTTGACGTGCTCTGTGCAATGGCCTCACCCTCATAAACAGCGCTAATGTTTCTGCCTACCTCCGCTGCTATGACCTCTCTACTGAACTCAGACAGAAGAGTATGTCGAAAATCTTCCGATTTCTCCACTTGGAACTCCATATTCTAGGGTCCGCAGCCCCAGTCGCCATCTACAAATGACAAAATGACAACATCTGAACTTAAACAGCAACAGCGAACTACATGTAAAAAATAACACTCGTTAAATAAACCCATAAAAATCTAAATACCAACATTCAGAACAAAAATGCTACGAACTTACGCATCAGCCTACTACTTTACAGAGTGCTCAAATGCAGCGAAAAGTTTTTTTGTTTTTTTTTGCAGGAATCAACGAACAGTTACGCGAACGACGTTTTTTCTGCATTTCAAAGTACCTTACAGAATGCTTAGAAGCATCCAGACCATTTTTTATGCCATTTTCGAAAGTATTTATCCAAAAAATTACGTTAAGCATCACTTGTGTACGTGCAATGTTCGAATGAAGCCAAAAAGTCATAAGATAGACAGGCACGAATCTGCAAGAGTGAACTCGCTGAAGGAGACTTTTGTTTGTTCCGACAGATCTTGTCTTGCTGACATCCAATCAGTGTAATATGACACACATGCCGCGTTGCAAAACACATATTGGCACTACAGGTTAAAGTCAACTTTTTCACGAGAGTAAACAACGTTATTCCCACGTCAAAACTCGTCTCTTGTACTCGTTCATACTCATAATTTGACACATAATTTGGTAGTTGAACTTAATATTGAAAAGAACGGGTAAAACGCGCACTGGATGGAAATTTCGATCCTGCGTTTATGCATTAGTTTTTATGCGAAGGAATTAATTACGTGGTGCACCATTTCCACTGCAATGGACAGATTATAATGGTCGCATCTTTGGCCTTTTCAGTCAGTCATGTGTCTGCAAATGCATGCAGAGCGCACCACCAGTAGGGCAGTAGGGAGTGTCCGCTACAGTGGACTGCGTGCACTTGCAGCCTCAGGAGTAACTGAAAACGGCAAAGAAGCAGCTTCTCACAGTTGTCCAATGCGGTGGACACGGTGCACCACAGGGTGAAATACGGATTGTATGTGTATGTGTGGACTTTAAATGATTTGTTATACATACATTTCAGACCGATATACGACGGCGTTTTTGAGGAATAGGTGAGCTGTAGAAACACAGGTCTGATTATACGAAATTTAAAAAGAAATTCCAAATACTTTCCCTGGAATATACGTATACTAGAATCAAGCACGGTAAGGTCAAGGAACACTTGCATACAGTGGTTGAGTCCTGATAACTCGATTCTATTCCAGATTCTTCGAAAGACCAGTGGATCAGTGAGAGCTATATTGAGCTTTGAGAATTACCTAAGATCTTTCTGAGCATTTAATATTCCAGGGCTATACTTCACGCAAGGTAGACAACAAAAGCTATTTGTTGCTTAAAACCTTATATGTTCTGTGATTAATTGCAACTTTCGCCACAAGTATTTACTACAATTTCTAGTATTTATATTTCTCTCGTTTCTGGGGTGAGTTCATAAATTATAGGAGCAAAATGATACATTTTTGGGGCAAAAGGATATGAAAGTTACATTAAATTTTCAGACCTAAGTGAGACTTCTCTTGTTGCAACACAATTTAGCCCATCAGCATCTTTAACTTTTTAAATTTCCTGCCACCCACCGTCTTGATGGTATCATGCGTTCAAGGACACTCACTTCATACAGTGTCACCAAGGTACAGCGTTACTGATGGTGTTATATCAAAAACGTCCTCACAAATCCAAGGGTGAAGAGTGTGTGGGTCTACAGGTGAAATGATTCATGTATTCAGTGCTGAATTCTAGTTTCCATCAAACTGAGACCAAACATTTTGAAATATTTTAAAATTTTGTATAGTCAGACCTATGTTACTGTAGCGCATCTATTCATCAAAACGCTGTCATATTTATAATATCTGGAAGGTATGTACAAGAGATCTATTACAGTTCAAACACTGGAATAGTATCTGTATTAAATTTCGTTGCATCAAAAACTAAAGCATTAACATAGGACTGAAAACTCCACACACTCAGAATTTTACTTGTTCTTTTCAGTAGGAGGTTCAACGTCTGAAACATGCGTCGTATTGTAACATTACGAGCCAAGATAGCTGTAACGGAACTTGAATAGCGTAAAGTTATCGTTAAAACGCAGGCCGCGCGATTTGTTACGATTTGGTCGGTCATAATAGTAGTAACATGCTTTTGAATACAATTAAAATATAACGCGGTACCTGTTTAGTGTTATTGGAAATAATATGTAGTAAATTAATGAGTAAGGTAGCCGATCCTATAAGAAGAGGTAAAATTGGGCATATTAAGATGTTTTGCTTTATATCGACTAAGCCGATGATACAGCGTCTTTTTTTCCGTTTACTCTTAGAAAAAAACAAGTAAAGAAGTGCTAATTGTGCGTTGTGAAAAATATAGGGGCGAATTTTAAATAGCTACGGTGTATTATCAGACTAACAAATGGACATTTAGTTACACGAAATCGCGGATAGCGAAGTGTGGTCATTAAATTGAATACACCTACAGGGCGGTCAATTCCGGGATAAGTCTATTCGCATCTCACGAGGGACGCGGTATTGAGACCGTTTTTGTTTTTTTTTAATTATATCGCGGAGAGCGGGCTTCAGTATATAAAAAGGAGAAAAGCTATATCATTATCATTGACTGTTGGTGTCAAGCAACCAAAACTATTCATCAAAGGGTTTCGGTGAATGAGTAGTGAATGCGAAATGAAACTGTGAACGAAGTTATGTTAAATAAAGCAGAAGAGACAAGACAGTTTGGTCGTATCTGTTATTATTCCATAAACTGTAACATTTCTTCTCGTTGTACGAAGCCTTCAAAGACGATCGTTATGACAATTTGCTTTGAAGGGATCTCGTTACGAGTTAAGTTTTGGGACCTGGTCAAGAGGGGATAGTTCGTAGATCCTAACTACTGCAGCTATTCTGGAATCAGGTGCTACTGTGACCGTTGTGTGTTGTCAATGGCTTAAGGTCATCATATCTCATGCTCCAAGATCGACGCGCCTTTCATCTTGGTATAACGGTGTCTCACAGTAACAACGACAACGCCGACGGCGAAGGAAGATACGGTAGAAGTGGCGCCCAACGTGGGGCTCGATCGAGGAGGATTGCTGCATCGAGTCGAGTGTCATCCGGATTCACGAACCCTAGAGTTGGAAAATATTGTAGCAGCCAGTGAGTCTGTCCAATGAAAGAGGTATTCTTCAATAATAGCTGAAAGTGAGCGATACTACCAGGTATGATTAAAATAACTGTATAATTATAAAAAAAGGAAGTTGAGACTTGTGATTTTGGTAGATAAATATATATAAATACATAGTGAAAATAAGGGTATGTCTTGGTAGTGAATAATCATGTCAAAACGAACGAAAAGAATACATGATAATGTGCAGTTGAGTAGAGTAATGAGTAGAGAGAGAGAGGAAAGTGACGAGGATATGGATGATGCATCCCATGAGCTCAATGTGGGACAGGAGACAAGTACAGATAATAATACAGTTATTGATTTAGAGCCGTTAGGAGATTCAAATACAATGATAAGTAAGGTAAGCAGCGTGGGAGAACATAAAGATCTTGAGGTTTCGGAAGTAGATCAGCAAGTTGATCCTCAAAATGTAAGTATTAATCAACAAATGTTTGATATGATGTTATCAATAAATACTCAAATGGGTGTAATGAATGGAAGACTTGGTTCACTAGAAAAAGATAATAAGCAATTAACAGAGGACAATCAAAAGTTAAATGAAAAATTTGAGGCCAAATTTGGTTCATTAGAAGTTAAAATGGATTCTTTGGAAAGCAAACTGGACACCTTTGATTATAAACTGGAAAATACTAAGAAAGAATTATAGGCGGACTGGGAGACTCAAGTAAATGCGAAATTTGGAGAACTAGATGTAGAGTTTTCTAACACCTTAGAAAGGCAATATAATAATTTAATGGGAAAACTTCATGACGTAGAAAAGAAATATGAGGTAGTTTCGAAGAGTTATGATGGCCTGTCCAAATAGGATGGTTAAGTGTAAAAGCAGCTGTTTCAATGCTAGCGCACAGATAGAAGAGCTTTCGAAACAAATAGTCGAGTTTGAGTCCGATGTTCGTAAGGGGATTGACAAGTATTTAGTAGATCAAACTAAAAGACTTGACGAAGGTCTATCTGAATGGATAGAAATAAAAGGAAATGAAATTGTAGACAAGGTTAAGACTACTATCGGATCCCAGCCAAATGAAAATATCAATGAGCACCTAAGTAAAAATGATGAATTAATTAAGCTCTTCACTAGCGAAATTCAGAAAATAAAAGACAAAATTGTTGATGAGTTACCTAAATGGCAAAAGGAAACCAATCATAAATTGGCGGAGTTAGAACGAAAGTCATCACAAAATTTGTTGACAGAGGACGAACGTTCGGAGAATAGGTCGAAAAACAACCGAACATGTGATAATACGAAGTACAATTGTGGTGAAAATTTGCATTGGGAAGTTGATGATTCGGTTGGTAAAGATGATGATTCTTTTGGTCAGCGAGGATATTTGTCTTCTTTAAAGGTGGAGAACAGCATTTTTAAAAGTAGACAATTCCCAACATTCTTCACTGAAAAGAACAACCTGCATCCTAAAATCTTTATCAATAATTTCAAAAGAATATTTCCACGTAGCTGGTCAGAACACGACCGACTTCAAATTATAGTATCCAAATTTACCGGAGAAGCCGCATTATGGGCCGCCGAAGTAAGTGAAAGTTGCCATACTTGCGCTGAGTTTGAACAACTTTTTTTGGCTAAATACTTGTCGTCGAGTAAGCAAGAGAAATTAAGAAAAGAGGTTTATCAACCTGAGTACTTTAACAGTAAAAGGAGTACTTTAAGGCAATATTTTGAAAAGTACATAAATAAGACACGTTATTGGAGTGATCCAATTTCTCACAAGGAAGTGATCAGAATTTTGAAGGGAAGGTTGCCCATAATTATACGTGAAAAGTTAATAAATATTCCTGACCACGATGTAGAACAATTCTTGTCGCTGATTGGCTCTATAGATATGATCATGGAAGACGCAAGACAAATGAGTAGTAATCAAATGTCGACTCACACTCATAGTAATACGAATAATTATAATAATAATAATTTAACGTATGACAATAATAATACTGAAAACCAGGTCAAACCCGCATCACAGGAGCGTGGACAATCTTCGTCCTATGGTTGCAATAAAAACAATGATTATAATAAATACAGAAGAGATACTTACTGTGGTAGAGGTAAACCTCGATATGGTGACGCGAACGTGCATAGTAGTGATATTAATAAGAGTAACCGGTACCCAAGTGATGAACCCAATTGTATTCGACCTTGGGAAGATAATTCGAAGCATAATCTTCAGTGACAGGATGGAACAAATGCCTCGAGTCCTCATCCAGCACAAGGAGTTATACCAAAGTCGAAGGAGCCTCCAATGTGCGACTGGGTGAATACCATAACTCGGATCATACTGTACGGATTGTGGAAGTTCATGAACCCCCACCGATGACTCAACGAGATAGATTAAACTAATACCAGTCAACAAATGCCTTCCTAGGACGACTGGAAAGGAGAAGGAAGGCAGGCATCAATTTTAACTGAGAGTATTAAAGTACAATAATGATCAGGATATAATGAATGAATTAATTAAAGAAAAACCTGATGTTTCTAATAAATGCGCACAAATTTTACAGGCAATAATTCCAACAAGTATAAATAATGTTGATGTTGAAATATTAATTGATACTGGAGCGACTATTAGTGTCATGACGCTGAACTGTTTAAAACAGATAAGCCGAGGGGTAAAAATGCCCACTTTTCCTATCACAGGATGTACCGTGTCTGGCGCGTTCAGTGCAAAAATGCAAAAAGTTGTGAAACAGGTACGTGTCGACGTTACAATACAGGGGGCTCAAATAGAAAGTACATTCCTGGTTGTTCCTAAAATGACAGTACCATGTATCTGGGGTTTGGATTTTTTATGTGAGACCGGTGCAATCATTAATTTAGAGAAAGGTGAATGTATATTTAATTCCAATGGTAATGTTTTGACAGCCACCCTGAGAAAGGGCCGAGTAATTCCAAATCAATTTTGTATGAATCTAATGGTAAAATATGTCAGTATTGATGATGAAAATGTGTATGATATCTGCCTTATTGAATGTTCTGGAGAAATGATGGATAAAATGTCATTGCAGGAAAAGGTGTTAGAATCAGAATATTTATCTGTTATCCAAAGGGACGAATTGTACTACTTGTTGGAAGCATATCAGTCGATTTTTAGTAAACGTCTGGGTATAATAAAAGACTTTGAATACCATATAAAGACGTATGCACATAAACCCTTTTGTCGTACTTCCTATTCTATCCCATGGACAAAGAAAGAAGTAGTCAGAAGGGAAATCAATAAAATGTTAGAATGGAGTATTATTGAGCCCTCAGATTCCGAATATTGTAACCCTCTTGTGGCGGTAATTAAACCCAATGGTGACATCAGATTGGTGTTGGATGCCAGAGAGATCAATAAGATCATTATACCTGTACAAACGTGACCGGAGAACCTAGAAGAGTTAGTACAAACGTTTTATGGTGCCCGCTTCTTAACTTCTTTGGATATGCGTAGTTCATATTGGCAAACTAGAATATCGAAAGAATCTCGAAAATATACTGCATTCGTTTTTCTGGGCCGAAGTTACCAGTTTACCGTCATGCCATTTGGGTTGAAAATAAGCGGTAGTGTTTTCATATCGGCATTAGATACCGTACTGGGCAGAGACCTTCTGAATGAAGTTACTTTGTATGTGGATGATTTGCTAATTGCTTCTGAAACTTGGGAGGAACATTTGGACTTATTAAGAAGAGTTTTTGCGAAATTTTTGGAATACGGAGTTACTGTAAATTTGAGCAAATCCAAGTTTGCTCATAAACAATTGAAATTTCTTGGATATATAATTACTCCTGAAGGGATAAAACCAAATCCTAAAAAGATGGATGCAATTAACAGATGTGATTATCCAAAGAATAGAACGGAATTAAAGTCATTTATCGGCTTAGTTCCATTTTTTCGACGAGTTTTACCCAATCAGTTAGGAAGCCAAGACTGTTTGTTACGGCTGTTAAGAAAAAATGTCATGTGGGAGTGGAATTCCGAATGCACGCAAGCTTTGATAACATCCGCGATGCTTTGACAAATGCTCCACTGTTACATCATCCGAGACTTGATCAAGACTTTTATATTGCTGCGGATGCTTCTGAAACAGGATTGGGTGCCACTCTTTTGCAGATGGACAATCCAGAAGATATCAGTACCATCCAAATGATTGGGTTTGCCAGCAGAACACTCTCTAGCTGTGAACGTGCGTACTGTACTACCGAATTGGAAGTACTGGCCGTGGTCTGGTCCCTTAGAAAGTTTCGATATTTTGTATATGGAAAGAAGATCATTGTATTCTGCGACCACAAAGCTTTATCTTTTATTTTAACAGGAAGGATGTTCCATTCACGTTTAACCCGGTGGGCGTTGCTACTGCAAGAATATGATATTACGCTCAAATACATCAGAGGGAAAGACAACATCATAGCCGATGCTCTTTCAAGACTACCGAAAAGAAAGAATGACGATGAGTGTGAAGAACGGACTATTGACTTTGAAGTCATGAATTTATCAAGGCAATATTGTGAGAGGCAGATTTCACAGCTATGTCGAAGTCTTCGACAACTGCAAGAAGATGATAAGTTGTGGGAAGCCATTAGACATGCTGTTGAAAGCAAAACGCTAAGTCACTCTCAAGAACAGTATCAATTAAAATCGGGAATATTGTATCGGAGGAAGGATGAAGAAGATGTTTGGAAAGTTTGTGTTCCACATAAATATTTAGAATCACTAGTATGGTACATTCACTTGAATTGGGGTCATTTTGGTGCCGCTAAATGTACAGCCAAAATAGCACAATACTGCTATCATCCAAATTTGGGACATCTAGCTTCAAATATTCTTAAGAAGTGCAAAATATGTCAGAAGGCAAAACCCATAAACTATTGTCGGAAGATAGAATTACATCCGATCATCCCACAACAAACTTTAATGTTGGTGTCATGTGATGTCTGTGGGCCATGTCCCATGACACGTGGACAGTTCAAATATGTTTTGGCTTTCTATGATCTCTTTTCAAAATATGTGAAATTATATACTATGAAAAATCTCCACATTAAACCCATGTTACGCAAATTTATCAACAACTATGTAACTGAGCACGGCAAACCTATAATGAACTTGACAGACAACGCTGCTTATTATACAAGCAAAGTATGGAGAAACACTATGAAAGAACAAGGAATCCAGCACATTTACCGCTCAAGATTTTACCCTTGTGGAAATCCGGTTGAGGAGAATCTTCCGAGAGTTGAACCGATTTTTACGGACATACATACCCAAACAACATTATAAATGGATCGATTGGATTTATGAATTTGAGAAAGTGTATAATGACTTACCACACTTATCGACAGGTGATTCACCCAACCAAATAGTATTTGGTGAAACTATTGTGCCAGAATGGATGAAGAAATTACCTGCGATAGAACAAAAGATTACCAAGAAAGAAGATATGGTGGAGAAGGTCTACGAAAACCTGAAGCATCAAGCACAATTGAGAAAAACCCGTTTTGATAAAAATGTGAAGAAAGTAGTCACATATGATGTAGGGGAAGAAATTTTATTGAGAGAATCACCCAAAAGCATCAACCAGGAAAAGACTGAATAAGAAATGGCAATATTTACATACAGGTCCATACAAAATAATGAAAATACCTCCTGAAGGGAGCTACCTCCTGGCAGATTGTGATACTGATGTAATTAAGGCCTTGTTCCCTCACATAGACCTGAAGAAGTATTATCAATAATGAGCAAAATATAGATTCAAGAAACACTGAATGATACCAAGACTACACTCAGAGTGGACTAAATAAAAGCACCAGTGGATAAATACGTACTTATACTAACTTAAAAAGAAAATTAAAGAATGTGCCAAAGATTTCCATGAGATACCTTCTTGGTATCAGCAAAAATGACGACGCTGAAATACGATTTATCCTCTCACCGAACAGTGAGGATGGATGATTTAAAAGTAGAATTAAGAGGAAAAGAAAAGGACCAAATCCTCTCTGGTTAAACAAGTGGCCTGATAAGGGTTTTGGCCTAGGACGCCAATCGTCGAACCCGGCTGTGATCCCTGCCTTGCACAGTCGGTTGAAGAACTGAGGGCTTGATCCAAGAAAAAAAATGTGGTGTGAATATGAAGTGACTAGTGCGAAGTGTTTCTAAGACAACCTATAAACAAATGTGGAATTTAGTTAAGGGCATTTTGTCTAGGCCCATTAACTCAACTTAAATATTGTAGAATGTATGTACTGACTTGTTGAGTGAATCTGAGAGTGAGTGTATTCGCCGAAACAAATACTCTCTCCTGTCACAGTACACAAAAAAATAAGCTTGTTTTGTCTGGAATCCTCTTCAAGACATCACAGTCTGGGGGGTCGTGTAACATTACGAGTCAAGATACCTGTAACGGAACTTGAATAGCGTAAAGTTATCGTTAAAACGCAGGCCGCGCGATTTGTTACGATTTGGTCGGTCATAATAGTAGTAACATGCTTTTGAATACAATTAAAATATAACGCGGTACCTGTTTAGTGTTATTGGAAATAATATGTAGTAAATTAATGAGTAAGGTAGCCGATCCTATAAGAAGAGGTAAAATTGGGCATATTAAGATGTTTTGCTTTATATCGACTAAGCCGATGATACGGCGTCTTTTTTTTCGTTTACTCTTAGAAAAAAACAAGTAAAGAAGTGCTAATTGTGCGTTGTGAAAAATATAGGGGCGAATTTTAAATAGCTACGGTGTATTATCAGACTAACAAATGGACATTTAGTTACACGAAATCGCGGACAGCGAAGTGTGGTCATTAAATTGAATACACCTACAGGGCGGTCAATTCCGTGATAAGTCTACTCGCATCTCACGAAGGACGCGGTATTGAGACCGTTTTTTTTTAATTATATCGCGGAGAGCGGGCTTCAATATATAAAAAGGAGAAAAGCTATATCATTATCATTGACTGTTGGTGTCAAGCAACCAAAACTATTCATCAAAGGGTTTCGGTGAATGAGTGGCGAATGCGAAATGAAACTGTGAACGAAGTTATGTTAAATAAAGCAGAAGAGACAAGACAGTTTGGTCGTATCTGTTATTATTCCATAAACTGTAACATTTCTTCTCGTTGTACGAAGCCTTTATAGACGATCGTCATGACAATTTGCTTTGAAGGGATCTCGTTACGAGTTAAGTTTTGGGGACCTGGTCAAGAGGGGATAGTTCGTAGATCCTAACTACTGCAGCTATTCTGGAATCAGGTGCTACTGTGAGCGTTGTGTGTTGTCAATGGCTTTAGGTCATCATATCTCATGCTCTAAGATCGACGCGCCTTTCATCTTGGTATAACGGTGTCTCACAGTAACAACGACAACGCCGATGGCGAAGGAAGATTCGGTAGAATATTACGCGTATAAAATGAAGGACGAGTTTCCGATAAGAGAATAACGTTATTTACTCTCGTCTACAGGTGGGCTTTAAGGTGTGCTGCCCATGTGTGTTTCGCAAAATGGCATGCATGTTGTATTACGCAGACTGGAGGTCAGCAAGTCAAGACTTGCTGGAACAAGCAAAACGCTCAGCTAGCGAGTTCAGTATGTGATTCCTGCATGTCTATCTCATGACACTTCACAGTAATTTCGATTTGAAAATAATTATCCGTTAGAATTTTCCATAAATACTGTTGATCATCTGAATAGTAATTAACTCTAGGAATAACATTTTATTGGAACTGGCTGGGAAGACGCTAAGTTGCACAGATCCATGGACCATGCAACGGTGGCGTGACTAATGTCAGTCACGGAGAGATGAAGTACAAATAGACACGGAGCTCATAGTGTGCGAGACAGAACGTCAGGTACACATCATTCAGCACATAGACAACAATGCAGAGCAGACACAACGCTCTTCTGTAATGATGTTACGTGTAGTAATTTCAAATATGAATGACACAAGAACACTTTACAGGTTGCAAACTCTGCATGAAGGAACACTCCAAAATTCTGAAGTGAAAGATTAGGCCAGCCGAGAGCACCGACAGGCTCGGAAAGTGGGAGCACATTCGGTTATCAGTACAGGGGGAATCAAATTATCGACTGCCACAAAACCCTCGCTTTTCTTCTAGTTACCCTCAGAGTTAGGTCATTTCATCTGCTTCACTGGAAGAGAGGTAAGGTCAGCTCTTCTAGTTGGATGATGCGCTGATGAATATAACAACGTGCCTACAGCCGACTCCAGCCTGAAGTCCACTGTTACGAGACCGCATCCGTCCGACGGTGGAAGGAATTTCAACTCTGCGAGCTGCATTCCTGCCAGTCACAAGGGTGACAGACCAGAGATGAGATCTAGACCAATCATCCCTGAATAAAGAACCGATTTGCCCACTTCCTAGCTGTTTATCTGTGAGAAGGGCGCCTGTGCCATTACTCCCGGGCAGTACGAGTACTGCCTTACCAGCTGTATGGTGAAACTGCCTTTCGGGCTGTCGTATGTGTCATTGTTGCGTCTTCTTCAGCAACTGGCAATAGGAGCATGCAGGTTTCTGGAACCAAGTCCAATCACAGCTTCACTCAACGGGAGCACTGAGGCTCTGACAGACTTCCACAGACTCGCCGGGATGTAGCGACGCACCGGCCACTGGACCTTCCTATGAAGGGGCTATGGCAATCACTTCTGACAACGCCAGAGTCTATGCCTGCAGACTGCCGGCCAGGCAGTTACATGCTACTCTGCACCTTCGTGCACGTGGGCTCAACGTGGCTGCTGCTAGGTATCAGTGGAAAATAGATGGAGTGAGTGTAAAACTCTTGGAAATAAATGTCTGTTAAAATTTGGTATTTGAGGGGATCTACAGCCTCCAGAGGGTCAATAAACGTAAAAGTGGTCCGTAGTAGGCTGTATTGCGATGTATATTTAATCTTGCGATTAGCCTATTTCGACTAAGCGTCACTGTCAAGCACGTTTGTAACGTCTGTAATTCATGTCATTTTCATAAGACGAAATTAGCTAATAGCACGATTAAATAAACAATGCATTACAGCCTACTACGGACCATGTTCACGTTTATTAAATGTCTGTTAAGTGAAGGAAGTCTTATTGGCACCCCAGTGCCCAACAGGACACCACCACCACACCTCCGCTCATCTATCCTAGACTCATGTCGGAGGCTGAATCTGGCGAGCACAAAGCAGAACATTCAGACAGTATTGAGAACTTTGTAAAGCACTTTGGAAAACTAAAGTAACATCACCTTCTTAAATCTGATCTTCGTTGATCCATTATGGACCGTGGAACAACGTCTGGCATGTATTTCTTGATGCAATAATTTACCAACAGCAGTATGTACTGTAGAGATTTATTTTATGAACTTCTTAGGTGCTACCAGTTTCGGCAATACATTGATGCCATCTTCATGCCCCACACGTCATAGTCGTAAAATCTCTATTTAATCAGGGCAATTAAAAATAATGCAATCAATTGCTTAAAAATAGTGCTATCTTTCAAGAAACGCGGTACTTCTGTAACATTCACATGAAATTCAAAGATATTTACATAAAGAGATGCAAGATGTTTCCCACTGATTTACGCACATGTGTAAACACACACACACACACACACACACACACACACACACACACACACACACACACACAAAGTACTTTAGAGAGTGCTCTAAAATTTCGGCATTACATTGATGCCATCTTCAGCCCCACACGTCATAGTCGTAAAATTTCTATACACAGAAGTAGACATACATGGTATACATATGTATGCAATTTTATGCAAATATTTTTGATGTTCAGGAGAGCAGGTTTCAGAAATAACGCACATCTTTGAACTAGAAGCCAAAGGATACATCTTCATTGTGACTGCTTGACTCATTTTAATACTAGGCTGTGGAGACGGTACCTGGAAGGAGGCATACTGGAGGAGGAGGAGGAGTAGGAGGAGGACGAGGAGGATGGTAGGGATGTAGGACATGGGGAAGGGCTTGATGACATCACAGATGAAAGGGTGTAGCTCGTGATGTGGTGGACAGGACAATCACACAGTTTAACGATGTAATCGATGTTGGTCAGAACATACAGGGTAAACAAACTGGGCTGGAATTGTTACAGATATACTGAATTTAAGTCCATATATATGTCTGTGTACACAAATATTATTGACTTTTACGGAAATAATGTATGCCGTTGATATTCGAGTAAAGGTTACGTGATTTTATACTGCATGTCTCCGAACTATTTTCCCTCATTAGATTAATTCTTCTCTGAGGCTGGCGGCAGGGGAAAGAGGGAAGGGGTACAAAGCACAACTACGACAGTTAGATTTATTTTAAATTTGTTTCATTTATTTATCGAAAGTACATTCTAATTTGCTACCTTATATTGATACTACTCTGCGATTTACTGGAGAGGGGAGGGTTTTTTAATTTTCTCAGAATTGGGTTTGTTCCACCATATTGGGTTTTGATTGGCTATTTCATATTTAATATTAGGCCGGGGTCGGCTGTAGAGGGGTGGGGAAGGAGAGGGGGTCTACCATGATGACGCCATTGATAAAACTGATTGTGCATTTAGGCAGGTTCAATAAATCTTTCAAAGTCAAGTGACCGTTTTCTTTGACTGTGACATCAATGACATCATATAGTTCAATATCACATTTAGATGCAAAGGGCGCCAGGATTTTTATTGGTCATCTATTCTCATTAAAATTTTTCTGTGGGTTTATAGCATCTGCGTGACCCAGGTGGTTAAGCCAAGGAACTCATTACCTGTGACACACTTTATTCAATGGCCGCACCGCTCACTGGTTGCAGAAGCATGCCAAGAGCTTTTGGTTAAAGAGATCTGGCGGCACTCACCAGTCCGCAGCAGAGGAAACTCACGTTCTCCAAATCCGCTCCTGAATGTCGGAGACTGAGCGCCATGAGGTGCTCGGCATTTGTCACGACCCAGAAAGCACGTGCGGCTTACCGAATGCTATGGATGCGGCGGGCAATAAAATCCTTTATTTAACATATTTAGCTTACCGAAAAACATAAATAAATCATTGAAACTACTCTTAGAAGTTGCAGATCGTCCTGTCTCATTTTTAAACTTTGGAAACACGCCAATAGAGTATATCTGAACCACGTCCATTTTTCTGCTACGTCCAACTGTTTGTCAATACTGCAGATAAAATTTAGGAAAAGATGGAATACCATAATAGAGCGAGTCTGAAAGTTCGGTTGAAAATCATTTCTGATAAGGCTAATATTTTCCGAAATGAAAACATTTTAAAAAGATAATTGTAAGAATATAGCTTCTCAACTGTACCAGTTGATAAATTTCTGTATTAAGAGTCTTTGAAGACAACTCTACATAGCAAAAGAAAATCAGAAGACATCAAATGCCCTGGTGAGATTGTAGTAAACTAAATATGTTTTTCAAAATTAAATGTCCAGTGTGTCTGAAACAAAAGGATGGCTGTCAGTGTGTAATACCAGATTTGATTAACGCCGCCGGCCGGGGTGGCCGAGCGGTTCTAGGCGCTACAGTCTGGAACCAAATGGTTCAAATGGCTCTGAGCACTATGGGACTTAACTGCTGAGGTCATCAGTCCCCTAGAACTTAGAACTACTTAAACCTATCTAACCTAAGGACACCACACACATCCATGCCCGATGCAGGATTCGAACCTGCGACCGTAGTGGTCGTGCGGTTCCAGACTGTAGTACCTAGAACCGCTCCGCCACTCCGGCCGGCAGTCTGGAACCACGCGACCGGGTGGCAGGTTCGAATCCTGCCTCGCGCATGAATGTGTGTGATGTCCTTAGGTTAGTTAGGTTTAAGTAGTTCTAAGTTCTAGGGGACTGATGACCTCAGATGTTAAGTTCCATAGTACTCAGAGCCATTTGAACCATTTTTTTGATTAACGCTACAAAAGCATGGATTTTTAACGTGAAAATCATTCAAAAAGTGAGGTATGCCCTATAAGCAAAGAAGATAAGTAATCGTGACTGTAACGAAACTGTAATAGCGAAGGGCAGGATACTTAAACGTGAAACGTGAGAATGGCCACGCTGAAATTCTGGCAGGAAAGGTTCGTACCAGGAGCTAAGCAACGGCACGTGACTTAAAAGCGACTGAGCGAAGAGTGGTTGCGTAATTAAGGAATTAGAGGAGACATTTCCGTTGACGTAGGCCTAGATGCCCACCTGATGTAACTGTTTGCCGTGTGCCACGCGAATCTCTCTGCAACTAATTTTACATCACACTTATAGTCTAAACACCGACATGTAAGACCCAAATAATAACACACCACCCTATACATAATGTTCCTTGCGTTATTAATACCGTTATTACCGTGTAACACTGAATATGTTTAGTTACGTCTGTGTTAACCCATATTATCCTAAATTAGCGATGATGTAATAACCAGTGCTAGATCATAAAGTTTTTCTAGTACCAGCCGAAACACGATAAACAGTAAATGTAAAATGATGTATCAGGTGACGTGTATTTGCCGGATTATTTTGTTACAAGTTAAGATCAGTGTTCCAATCATCGAAAATTGTAAATATTAAATTAGTCATTTCATAAATAAGAGTGCAGTTTACTATGTCATGCTTTATATTAAAATGGCCAGCGCATCAGTGAGCATTTAATTACGTCTATTTATTTTAAATCGGCCTGGTAGTTCGAAAGTAGGAAATTTCATGGCGTCGCAGATGACTGTTGTGGCTTGGTACGGAGCAGTGGAATTACAGTCAATGGGAAGCCAGAACGCTGGTATGTTTGGGCTAGCATAAAGAGTGGAGGTGCGTTAGGGACGTGGTAAAGACAGGACTTCCGTTCTTTGAACTCGACGAGGCGGGATATGCGTCTAGCTCTAGGTACAGTGAAGACGATATGTGTGCACAGTTAATTAGAAACGTCTGAAGTAAAGCCCACCTATGGACATAGTAAAATTTAGCTACCTGGATGATAAACGTATGAATGAGCTTTAGTTTCGAATTGTAATAGTAAAGTGCATTTATTTTCCAGAAACGTACACGAGAGTTTGATTAATAAAGAATATCAGTCCAAAATTATCCCGGGATTGTAATGCAGTAATAATTCAAAATCACTCAAGCTGTGATTTGATAACTTTATGCAATTCGTATTCCGAGCTGAATGTTATAAACTATATGCTGCATTGAAGCTAGTCTGCACTTGTGTACGGTCGTACAGAGACGAATAGACCGATCAAGATCTTGTAAATATCGATCGTTCATGGAATTCCACAAGCTCAATTTCGCAAGCTAGTAAATTTATGCTTCAGAACGGGATATCAGACCGCAAACTGGAGAATGGATGGTACGCAAACCATAAAATTCATTTGGTTTATTTCAAGAGGTAAGTAACGATCCGTCTGTGACTCAGTGGGAGGTGGGTAAATGACGTTATCAAATTTGCATGAGCAATATGGGTTTATACAGCAGAAGACCACACTGCATGAGAAGGTTTAGAGCAGATCTTCATTTGTCACTGACTGAATTACCAGTGACGAGGTTGATAGTGTGTATAATGATGATGTTGACTCAGAGCAAGTGGGTTACCAACACTTTCCTGGCAGCCTTCATCAGACGCTTTTGGTGACAGGACAAACTAAGTGAGACATAAACTCCAAAATACGGAGTGACCAGGATGGTCACTGAGCCTTCTGATGTTGATAATTCTCACAGAGTTCTTGAAAGACTTGTTTGTGTGTGTGTGTGTGTGTGTGTGTGTGTGTGTGTGTGTGTGTGTAGCAAGGCAAGCTTTGTCTCATAAGTAGTGATAATTAAGCCCTGATAATTTCAAGATATGTATAATGTATAATTCTAAGGCTCAGAAAAGCGATTTGGTATGCTATCTGACTCTTAAAGTTCAATGGAAATAATTACACATAAACACTTGTTCTCTATGACTCCATTGTAATGGAACGTAATGGGCAAGCGTAAGTCGTATGCAGCATATTGAGTACTGACTCGTAAAGACAATGAAAGAAGTTTGCCTTCTATTTGTAGCCTCCAGCGGTGCAGTGAAACTATTTCCTCAATTTTTTGGTCACCAATTTGACGCGAAATAGTAATTAAATCATTTGAGAGAACAACTGCATCTTGATTCTCATCCGCACGTAACACTTAAGTGGCAGACAAAATTTTGTCGCACAGTATCTGAAAAACAGCAATCAGCAGCACAGGATTTATCAACCTACCTTTATCAGTATCTGGAATCTATTAACATGCAAAAAGGAACTACGTATTATTAATAATTGTTAGTGAAAGCTCAACAGATGATTTTCTATCCATCAGAATGTGCTTGAGTCGTGAAGCGAGCTCACACCAGTAACAATATGGCTCCTCTACCACGTGGAACATGGCTCTGAGCACTATGGGACTTAACATCTATGGTCATCAGTCCCCTAGAACTTAGAACTACTTAAACCTAACTAACCTAAGGACAGCACACAACACCCAGCCATCACGAGGCAGAGAAAATCCCTGACCCCGCCGGGAATCGAACCCGGGAACCCGGGCGTGGGAAGCGAGAACGCTACCGCACGACCACGAGATGCGGGCTACGACGTGGAACAGTCTCTGGCATTAAATAACAGATAGTGCTCATGTATCTTTGAAATAAACCCGAAAGTATAAGAGCAATAAACATTTTTACCGTCTCAGCTCACAAACAAGCTTAGGAACCAGCATAGGCACTCAAACCTACAAGTAGAAGATTCATATTGACGACGAACAAAAACATCATGTTCGTATCTCACGATTATTTAACAAACGTATATCTCATTTCATTACGCACAAGTACAGCGCTATATGCCTTATCGTGGAATAGTTTCAGCCAAGCAATGACAGTCTAACCTCCCCTCTCTCAGGAAGTTCAAGGGCAGTAAATATATTGAAATACTCTCGCCCTATTCTTTAATTACTGTGGAATCTGCAGGGCAGTGTGGATCTCCACCAGACAAAGACAGTCTTCCTGTCAACATCAGAATGCAGTAGAGGCTACACTCGCAATCTGGTAGCAGAAGACAGAAAAGCAAATACTCTTTGAAACTGGCAAAACCTCAGAATCTGACACCCCCGAACAAATCTTGTGGTCGACAGTGAAACTGAATCCAGAATACTTAAAATTGCTACAGCACTACGCGAAGAGGTTGCTGCAGTGGTTGTATCTATTGTTCAAAACCGATTATAGCTGATTCGCAGAGTATAAGAAAGATAAACATTGCGATACACTAGAAACAAGTTGTAATGGGTAGAAATGAAAGTACTGAAGGAACAGGTACCTTTTAGTCTTTTGGGTAAGAGGGACTAGAAACATAGCTTGAGACTGCTGATTGTTTTTCAGAATCGTCTAGACAAACTAAGAGAGAAGACCTGATGCGTCATACTACAGAACTTACTGGTGTCCATTCGAGTACTGCAGCCATACAAATGCCACCAACTCTCTCAATAGACCGTATTCGAAGAACTATGCCAGACACATCACATATCAGTTGTACACTGCGTAAAAGTTTCCAAAAGTGGAGAAGAACTTGTCACCTGAAATGTATCTCAACACTAAGGAAGATTCTTTGGCTAATGATTCCTGCTGTCGGCCACATGTCATCTTACTTAGAGACCTTACGTCTTTTATTACGTGCCTAATAACTATGCCCCGCACCCTTTCCATTGTCTGTGCACAGCGACAAGCGACTTTTGGAGTAGCTCAATTGAGTCTGTGGTTCTCTCTTCGAAATTATTCCAGGTGAACGCCTGACCGGTTCCTAATTCCTGCAGTCAACGTCCCCTATTACTCTATTACAATAGCATTTTGAAATTAACATTTTATACGGACACATTTATTACTCATTTGCTGGAGATTAAACTCCCCTGCAGTCCAGCAAGGTTACAGTGATCATAAGGTCTCAGAATTACCAAAAACAACTGTAACCCAGAAGAATTTAAGACATTAAGAAACACAAGATATGGAGAAGTGAAGAAAGGATAGGAATACAACATGGAGAAGTAGTGCCCATACTGTGCAAGAACAACCTTGAAAGCGATTACTCAGAAGTCCGCAAACACTTTAAGAGAGGGAGCACAGCCATAAATCAATAATAAACGAGATGAAAGTGTAATAATGCCGTAATTCAGGCAACTATCAGATGAATAAAAGCTAAATGGACAGGTAGGTATTAGAAGCCGCAGAAGTCAATACATTGATGTAGGAGCAACTATGCTGACCAGTACTAGAGAAGAACATTACAACGCCTTTAAAGAGCTAAAGCTAGGAAACAACTAGCTCATATATTACAAAATTTATTACAAAAATTATGTTATGAGCAATAAAATCAGTATAGAGATTAATAAATTACATGTCTATGATTGAAGAACTACTAATTTCTTCAGGCAAATCATAGTATTACGAATTCCTAAAAAATGACACACCACGTTTGATATTTCACACTTCTAAAATTCTTACGAGACTAAGGTATCACGATATGTGGAAAAGGCTAATAAAAGTCTCTCATTCACAGACGTAGTCCCTTTTCAAACCGAGCAAAGGCACTTGAATTTCCGTCAAAAGTCTGATCATCATTGCAAAAACTCTCAAAGTTGACGAAGATCTTCTGTTGTTTTTGACAGGATAGGAAAAACTTTTGAAAACGATCGTGGTATGTGATACTGAAATTACTGAAGAACTGAGCAGTAGACTACAGCTATAGGGAAACGATTTATAGCTGCCTAAGCACGAACTGCCAGTAAATGGTGAACACAAATTAGAAGAAAGAAAAGCTAAACTAGTATGACTAAACTGCAACTTTATCCCTACTGGAGGACGTAATTTGAAAATTTCAAGCCGAAAACGCCGTTATTAAAATAAATGAAATTTTTAAGGATTTAACAGATTTTCAGACAACACGGTATTAATAGCAGGAAATGAGGACCGTAACATTCACTGAAAGAAAAACATAGCTTACTATCTCAAAAATTATAGATGTAAATATGTATGTATAACAATCAAAGTAATGAAATGTAGATGAAAAAATAAACAGAAAGTTGAAACGTTTTGGAAACACACAAGTAAACTGATACTTGTAGAGTCTTACATCACGTGTAGTAAGATGTAAAAGAGACGGCTTTACTAGTTCTCAGACCAAAGAAACAATTCCGCATAAAGTACAGTCTGCCGACATCTAGCAATAACCCACTAATTGTGACGAAATATATAATTACATACTTTGTTTTGCATGTGGAAACTTACTGATACTGACCAGAAACCTGGACCATTCTGAAGGTGGATAGGATACGACTAGAAGTATTGGAGATGTGGCGCTGATGCCGAATGTTGCTCAGAACCCGGGCAATTAGGAGAACTTACCAAATAGCACTGAGAAATGAAGGAGCGAAATGTACTTTAATGACAATAATTAAAAGGAGACCCTAATGCTGGATGGATATTAAGTACGTTGTTCACCTTGGTACACTAATAGAAGGAGAAGCACAAAAAAGAGCCGACTTTCCTTCCGTTTACCTGAAAACAGGTATAATGAAATGAAATGTTCCGATGAGTCGATTTAGAAATTTCTTTCCTCCAATATTGTATTTATTCAGTTTTTAGAGTCTTTTTTGCAAATTTTATATACTACAAGAAAGTGTTTCATATCAATCGGCATAAATTTTATCGTTTTTACAGACTCGTTACACTACTGGAATAAGTGTGTCAATAGCAGTAAAACTAGTTGCACTTGATTGTAAATGTAACCCATCCCCACGCAATCATGTATGCTTGTTTTCGTGGCGGGGCTATGACGTTTGTGATTGCCAGTTCTGTGGCTTCCTACAGCGTGCATTTAAATGAACACTGTCTGCGTGTAGCCAACAACAGCTTGCAGCGCGAACGTGGCCGACCGTTGGCATTAAAGTATTCATGGATGAAAAAATTTCCATCTAAATCTGTTGCTGGTAAATGAAAGCTTTTTGTGACTATTACACGGAGCTACCTGAAATGTATGTCAGAGTGCTCATAATATTTCTCGCTCTGTCTGCTGAATATATTTTTAAATCGTGCGAAAGGAGGCGTGCTGTGGCGTCCATATAATATGTTCTCCACTCTTTTTTACCTGAGTCGAATCAAAATATTGGTGTTCTGCATTCTTTTTCTTCTTTCTTTCTCTCTGATGATGAAATATCAGCTGGTGAAAGTATTGCAGCGGTACACAAACGCCAGCCGATGTTGGGAAAAGCCATATTCCCACATTGATATTGATGACTCGTGGCCTATCTATATCGTCTTACATTAGTGTCAGGAAGATTGCTATAGCTAATTCGGGGCCAGTTTCCTATGTAGTCTTAACACGACAGAAGCTGTCGCTGGGTACTCGTGACACTGGCAGTGAAACTAAAAAAGGAAAATGTAACTACAGTCTCAAAAACGACAATAGTAGAGTTATTCCACTACAACGAAGACCAATGATTTATCATGTACCATTGTCTTCGTGAAGTTAATGTGGCAGCATTGGAGGTGGATCAAGTGAGGATTGCACTCCATTCATTGCTATTACTTTAAAATTTTCTTAACGAAGTGAGAACCATTACCAGTGTAACACATTGATTAAATTACGGAGTGACTAGTCAACAAATGGGCACATGCGGTAGATGTTCACTTTTGACAAAACTGGAGCACGATTTTCTTAGTACATTTGGAAAGATGTGAATAATATGCCAGTCGATGCAGGCACAAAACATATACAGTTAGAAATGATTTAAAAACTTTATTTATCAAAGATTAATAGCACATATGCTCCGACGTGAAAAAACCAATGTATAAAATAAGTCACTTGTTGATACAGAACGTTATATTTCTGGCGACTGAAGGACAGTTGGATTGTCCTGCGTCTACGTTCATTAAACGCACACCTAATAAAAGTCAAAGTCCAGTAGCAAGCAAAAATGTCGGAGTCCGGCGTGTAGCTGTTTGAAAGTTAAACAGGAATAAATTTACGTCCACAAGTCTTCCACGTCGACAGAGCCCACATCTTCTTCGGCAAGGTGGCCACGAACACTCTTAAAGTCCACGGCTGGCAGCTCCCGGAGTCGCGAAGCCAAACACGAACGGCGGCAACGTTGAGGAGGCTGCTCTCGAGTGACCATCCTGATTGATGGAATCCTTGCAGAATTAGTGCCTGGCCGAAGGAAACGCACTCGGAGCGAACAGGTCTGGTCTGATTTTTTTTGCTTTGTTGTTATTTGACACCTTACAAGAAGGTGGGCTGGCAGCAGCACACTACGCTGCTCTTCAGCCAGAAGTTTTACAGAGAAAATACAATGGAGACACACAGAACAAAGTAGGGGGGGGGGGCTAAAAACAGTAGACACTGAAACAAATAACACGTAGCCGTTCACACGCAAAGACACCTAAAGAAACGGTTGACACTGCACACGGACACTGATGACGGAGACGGCACGTGAACGCTGGAGCGTGGGCAGCGATAAACACTGAGGCACAAACACGACGGCACACACACTAAAACGATGGCGATGATCTCCAGCACGTGAATGTCCTCTTTACGTGTGCGAGTCCTGGGACCTGCCAAGAGGGGAACAAGGTGGTGGGGGAGGGAGAGGGGAGAGCAAAGATGCCAAGGGCAGAGGAGTTGGGGGAGGAATGAAGGTATGGGGGTAGGAGAAGCCCGGGGCAGGAGGGGGGAGAGGGGGAGGAGGGAGGGAAGGGGGAGAGAAGGGAGAGAGGGTGCCCATAGCAACAAACACAGGAAGAGGGAGGGAGTATCAAAGTTGGTAGGAGGGATAGATGGAGGGGAGGAGGGCATCATCAGGGAGGGGGAGCTGGTGGAAGCCACCTTGGGAGAGGGTATGGAGAGTGGAGAGATGGAGAGCAGGTGGGACGTGGAAAGACAGGCGTGGCAGCGGAGGGGGGTGGGAGAGGATGGGAGAGACAAGTGGGTGAGGAGGATCGAGTTTACGGGAGGTGTAGACGATCCATATCTGTTCGAGGAAAAGCAGGAGGTGGGGAAACGGAATAAGGTCGTACAGGATCCACGTGGGGGAGGGGAGATGGATGCGATAGGCGAGGCAAAGAGCATGGCGTTCTAGGATCTGAAGGGATTTGTAAAAGGTAGGGGGAACGGAGATCCAGGCAGGGTGGGTGTAGCAAAGGATAGGGCGGATGAGGGATTGATAGGTATGGAGGATGGTGGAGGGGTCCACAACCCATGTACGGCCAGAAAGGAGATTGAGGAGACGGAGTCGGGAGCGTGCCTTGGCTTGGATTGTTTGGAGGTGGGGGGTCCAGGAGAGGCAACGGTCGAGGGTGACGCCAAGGTACTTAAGGGTGGGGGTGAGGGCGATAGGACTGCCATAGACAGTGACATAGAAATCGAGGAGGTGATAGGAAGGGGTGGTTTTGCCTACTATAATCGCCTGGGTTTTGGAAGGATTGACCTTAAGCAACCACTGGTTGCACCAAGTGGTGAATCGGTCAAGATGGGACTGGAGAAGGTGTTGGGAGCGCTGCAGGGTGGGGGCGAGGGCAAGGAAGGTGGTGTCATCGGCGTACTGGTGAAGGTGGATGGGGGGTGAAGCCGGCGGTATATCTGCCGTATACAAAAGGTACAGAAGAGGGGAAAGGACGGAACCTGGGGGCACAGCAGCGGAGGGGAAGAAGGTGTAGGAATCCGTGTTGTGGATGGTGATGTAGGAAGGACGTTGGGAAAGAAAGGACCCGATCAGACGGGCGTAGTTGAAGGGTGAAAGGTTGGAGCTTGAAGAGGAGACCGGACTGCCACACATGGTCATAGGCGCGTTCGAGGTCAAGGGAGAGGAAGATAGCGGAGCGACGGGAATTAAGTTGTTCAGAGAGGAGATGAGTGAGGTGAAGGAGAAGGTCATCGGTAGAGAAGGACGGTCGAAAACCACAATGGGTAATGGGAAGGTGGCGGTGCTGGCGGAGATGCTGGTGGATGGTTCGGGTAAGGATGGATTCCAGGACCTTGCTGAAGACCGAGGTAAGGCTAATGGGACAGTAGGAGGAGACAGCGGACGGCAGTTTTTCGGGTTTGAGGAACATCAGGATGAGGGAGGTTTTCCACATGTCAGGGTAGTAGCCAGTGGACAGGTTCACATTATAGAACCTGGCCAGACTGGAGAGGAAGGAGGCAGGAACTTCACGGAGGTGGCAATAGGTGACACGATCGTGACCATGAGCGGTGGTGCGTTTCGTGTGGAGTGTAGCAATGAGATCCTTAGTAGTGATGGGGGCATTGTGTTCTGTGTGTGCAATGTTGTCCAAGTACTGGAAACCAGGGGCGAGGGGAGGGACAGAGGTGTCAGTTCGATCGCGGACATCCGGGAAGAGGGAGTAATCGAACTGGGGATCGTCGGGGATGGTAAAGACATCGGAAAGGTAGGAGGCAAAGTGATTGGCCTTACTAAGGTTATCAGGGAAGGGTTGATCATCATGAAGGAGAGGGTAGTAGGGAGGGGGCTTTCATCCGGTAAGGCAGCGGAAGGCTTACCAGTACTTGGACGAGTTGATAGGAAGTGTAGCATTAAGACAGGTGCGTGTCCGTCGGCAGTCCCGGCGTTTCTTTGCCGCGAGCTAGTTCCTGATGTGTCACTGAAGTTGCCGGTGGCGTCGTAGTGTGTCCGGGTCACACATGTGGAGGAAGGCACGGTAGAGACGGCGGGATTCATGGAGAAGGAGGACGGCCTGTGGGAGTAAAGTAGGATGGTGGGGGTGGATGGCGACGGAAGGGACGTGGGCCTCCACGGCCTCAGACAAGGTCTGCTGGAGAAACGAGGTGGTATGGGTAACATCATCAGGGTGGTGGTAGGTGAGGGGGTGGCTACCGACCTGGGTAGAGGGGGTATCCTGGTAGGTATTCCAGTTGGCACGGGAATAATCATGGACGTATTTCAGGGGAGGGTCAGTACGAGGGTCGGGACGGGGGCGACGACCGTCTGAAATGGTGAGGAGGACAGGGAGATGGTCACTACCAATGGGGTCCAGGACATCCACTGCTATGTGGCGAAGGAGGTTAGGAGAGGAGAGTATGACATCAGGAGTGGAGTGGGATTCAGGGTGGGTGTGCAGGGGAGTGAGGACGAGGTCGCTTTGGAGGGAGGAGAGGAACCGATGCCACTGCTGTAACTGGGCGGCTGAACGACTATGGATGTTAAGGTCGGCGGCGATCACGTAGGAGTCTGGTCTGATCCGACCGTTTCCCTATATACCACTCGACTATAGGCTACAGCCGGGCTTATTTTCCATCACTTGTCTTATAGAGGATAATAGGTCTGTGTGGCTCACGTCCTTTAGCGTCAATTGGGTCGTTTCCTGTTACACGGTCGGTGTCTGGCCGTATGTCTTCCGGAAAATTGTCCTCTGTATCTTAGGCATCTTCGAAGCACAGTCTCCAATAGGTCGATTTGGGGTGTGACTTTGGAGTTATCTGCACTCGTATAACAGATCTAGGTGAAATCAAGTAAATTGTTCAATGTTTTACAAGACACCCCACTTTGCCGTGACAGTTTTATTAGATTCATTCAAAGAAAGTCTACACTCAGCAGCGTGCAAACACTCAGATTATAAAATATTAGTTGGAGGTGACTTTAGCCTACGAAGTATACACTGGAATGTCTACGGATTCATCGCAGGGCTTCAGTCTGGAACCGCGTGACCACTCCGGTCACAGGTTCGAATCCTGCCTCGGGCATGGATGTGTGTGATGTCCTTAGGTTAGTTAGGTTTAAGTAGTTCTAAGTTCTAGGGGACTGATGACCACAAATCTTAAGTCCCATAGTGCTCAGAGCCATTTGAACCATCATTGCAGGGGGCACGGACAGGTAGCCTTGCGATGTACTTTTGAACACTTGTTAGGAAAATTGCCTTGAGCAACTAGTTCAGATGGCTCTAAGCACTATGGGACTTAACATCTGAGGTCATCAGTCCCATAGAACTTAAAACTACTTAAACCTAACCAACCTAAGGACATCACACACGTCCATGCCCGAGGCAGGAATTGAACCTGCGACCGTAGCAGTCGCGCGGTTCTGGGCTGAAGCGCCTAGAACGGCTCAGCCACCGCGGCCGGCTTAAGCAACTAGTTCGACAGCCCAACGCAACGAAAATATTTTAGTCCTTTTAACAAGAAACAGGCCCATTCTTATAGATGGTGTCTGAATAGAGACAGAGATTAATGATCATGATGTCATCACAGTGACGATGGTTGCTAAAATTTATAAATCAATCAAGAAGTCTAAGAAAGTATTTTTGCCAGAAAGGGCAGATAAGCAGTTGCTGGCATCGCACTTAGGCAATGAATGGACATAGTTTAGTTCCAGTATTATGGAACTTGAGGAGTTATGCGGAAAGTTTAAACAGATTGTAAATCGTACCCTAGAGACGTATGTGCCGAGCAAACGGATTAAGAATGGAAAAGTTCTCCCATTCCCTCTCCAACCCCCCCCCCCCCCCCCCCCCCGCGTCCCCCTTCCCCCCAAACCGCAGATTCATGCGTCTACAAAAAATTCAATGAGCGAAACATACAAGAACTAAAGGCGTCACACTATGCCAACCGATCTAGCCGGGAAGCCAAGAAAATACTGGTCCTACTCAAAATCGATAAGCTGGGCAAATTTTTCTATCCAATCATTCGTCGACCAATCCGGTGTGACAAAAAGCAAAAAGCAAAAGGAAACGTGAAGTGTTAAATTTCGCGTTTAAGAAATTGTTCACACAGGAAAATATTTTGGAAATTTGTGGTAAGATCCTAGGGGACCAAACTGCTGAGGTCATCGATCCCTAAGATAACACACGACTTAATCTAACGTCAACTAACTTACCCTAAGGACGACACTCATGCCCGAGGGAGGACTCGAGCCACCGACGGGGGTAGCCACGCGATCCGTAACAAGCCGCCCCAGACCGCGCGACTACCGCGCGTGCCTGTTCATACAGGAGACTCGTACAAACATACCGTCGCTTGACCATCGCACAGATTCCCATATGGAAGACATAGTAGTAGGTTTCCCTGGCATAGCATATCAACTGAAAGAGTTGGAAACAAATATATCGCCAGGTCAGAATGGAATCCTAATTCGGGTTTACAAATGCTACGCTAAGGTACTGGCCACTTATTTAACTTGCATTCATCGTGAATCTTCGTGCAACGCAAGCCCCAAGCGACTATAAAAAGGCGCAGGTGGCTCCAGTCTACGGGGTGTAAATTTTAAGTTGACAAACCAGAATAACTCCAAAAATAAGCTTGACACGAAAAAATGTGTAGACTCCAAAGTTAATTATTTTCGAGGGGGACATCTGCTAGTGCTAAAATTAGCCCGCCACCCCAGCACCCTGGTGGTGGGGCGGAAGGCAACTTTAAAATTTCAAATAGGGACTCCCATTTTTTATTTCAGAATCAGATTCTACACAAAAAACTACGTACTTTTTGTCCTCAACGTTTGTTTTGATTCTTGGTTGTTCGCGCTGTAATTCAATATAATCCATGTTCTCTATTTGCGTGGAAAATGGTTACGGATGAATAAAAAATTCTTGTTTACTTCGTAAATTTTGATTCACTAAAACTAAAACTCTCCCTCTCTCCCCATAGGGTGAGGTTTGAGAGTGAAGAGTGTTGTCCCAAATACTGTATTAATTTTTTTCGAAGATTCGGATAACTTTTGTGTGTTTCGTGGTCATGAGGCCACAAAACTTTTAATTACTAAACAAATCATCTGACTAGCTAAGTAACTAACCAAACATCCTACTTACTAACGAGTAAACTCATTAACTAACAGAGCAAACAAAGTAAAGTACTAACTGAGGAAAAGACTAACCCACTCGCTAACTAGATAAGAACGTATTATCGTTTAAGATTTGGTGATCCTGAAAGGAAGGATCGGTTTCGTTTTATTGTTGATTATTTGCAAATACTTGGAATTAAATGAATTTCGTGTGCTTGTTTCCAATACTAACTCCGCGTCAAACGCGACTAGTAGCGAGCAAAAGCCACGATCACAGTCACACAAGGTAATCAAACATAAAATGTCCAAAAGACAATCGTTATAAACTATGTATTGCTGTCTGAATGCTCAAACGGGTAAAAGATACAGTGTGTTTATTGCATTAATACTTATAATTTCTAACGCCCAGTCCTATTGCGGGAAAGGGCGAATTTCTCGTCCCTGCGCTACCTATCGGCGGCACTTCGAAACATTACACCGCTCATCAGCAAAGGCTGGATAAGAGCATCGATTATCGATCAGGGCTGAGTGGGATATCTATTATCGTACATAATTCTAAAAATGTAAACGACGTAACAGCTGCGATATTCCTAAATAAAATAAAGGTGTGAACAATGTGATTTAAGTCAATACATTTATGAATGTCCTTTTCTACGTTTTTCCAGGCGAAACTAAAAGACTCAAATTAAGCAAGCACCCCAGTTGTGAGACTTCTCGACAAACAAAAGTGATTACTCCGAATGTAGTAAAAAAATAGGTTCGTGAGTCAGTTACTTTTTTAATTAATGAGTTCACTCATTATTAAGTTGAATGTTTGGTTAGTTAGTAAATATACATATTTAAAGATTTGTTAAATTGATTAATCATGCCCATCACCTACTTCCACTGAATATTCTCAGATAACCTTCTCCTCAATGCACCGAATTATGTCAATTCGTCAAAAGGTTGGTTGAAATGAACAAATTTCTTCAATAAATTTTTACAAAAATTCCATACCCGCGCTGTGTACTATGTGACTTGGCCCATTAGGAAATTCGCTTTTACGTATAGATTGCTCCGATTCTGTTCAAAACATTTTAAGGAAACCCTTTTCAATCTCTAGATCTGCCAAATCTTGTGTGTTTGTCAAAGATAGTGCCTTACCATCAAAACATCTTTTCACAAATTGAATATTAATATTATAAGTCAGCTTGGGAATGAAATTGTCTTTACATTGTTGTAAAAAATCTAAAGGGTACAAATTACCATCTCCAGGTAATATTTCACTGACATATTGGTCAAACCATTACAACCTAATTTTTTTTTTTTTTTGTGGCCATACATCCGTGTAAGTTACGTAATTGTTTTTTTCACATCATGTAAATTATTCTCTAATCATGACAAACAATTTTTACATTCACTATCAATTTCTGGAATGAGCTCTTCAACACCATGAAATTTTGTTTCATAAATATTGTTAACATGAGCAACTTATTCACCTAGATTATGTTCTACTTATGAAATTACACCTCGTAAATTTACTTTCGAATGAGTTAGTCTCTGATCGAAACACTGCAGTGGGATTCACGTTTTCAGTTTTCCCATTTAATTCGTTCCTGACAGCAAAAATTGGATTAGTTAATTCATTACAGAATGTCAGAAACTGACATACTAACTCCAGTTTAGCCACGTCCGAAGTTTCAGAATTCTTATTTCCTAAGGCTTCACTTTTATCAGAAATTTGTTTGTTTTCTTCAGTAATTCTTTTGATTTTATCGGTAATTTTCCTTCCTAGAGTTCCAATGTTTCCAGCGACTTCATACATTGTTCTAACGATGGTTTTGACTTTTAAGTCCTAATCCTGAATCATCCTTCACAAACATACTCGGAGCTGAACCACTATTTTCAAAGTGTGGCGGTGCAGTCACATATCGCTTTGCGATAATAAGTAAATTTCGTAGCTGTATTTTCTTAACTTTTCTGAAAGGAAATACGTAGCTAGTGGCTTCCCGAGTGAGATTTTTGAATTTCTCTTTCGTGTGACAGGTAAGTATATGTTCTGTGTGAAGCCTGGTCGGTCCTGGCACTTGGAGCGTCGAACGGTTTTCAATCACTTGTTGAGCTGTGTATTCGCAAAACTGCTTGGCCAAAAGCTGGTCTTCTTCCTTTGTCTGTACATCAGTATAGGCCTTCGAAATTAAAGAATAGCAACCGGTGGGCTCACGAGTACTGCTAGTATAACGAATCTGCGCATCCTGTAGGTTGCTACAAACACACGAAACCGCAATTTTCTCGTCTCCATTGTGGAAAATTTTTGAATCACATTCCGGATGTTGTCAGCCAGTCAATTGGATCAGCAGCATAGGCGCTGTGACAGCAATGTCTGAACCAATAACTGGCGATACGACACTTATCCTGTACCAACCGCTAGTTACTTAACTGACATATAGTAAAAGACAGTGGAGACGTTTTGATGCACTGTGGGAAATTCTTGCACATGGTTGTGGCGAAAATCGTGAATCCTCCCCTCTAAGTTGCCGGCTTTTGGGAGTGCAGAGGAAAGTAGAAAAGACGGAGGAGACAGTGTGGAGAGCGCGGCCGTGGGGTCATATCGAGGTAGAGGCCCCAGATCGCAACCCGTCATACTTTACTGAGTCTTGACTAAGTTTCGCTTTTAGCGTCAGCGCCGCTTTCCCTCTACACAGCTCACAATTTGCGAGGTCCATTCCGCAACTTTCACTTATCTGATCATCGATCCGTTTTTAACTTGCTTTTGCTAGCTGCACGTATTTGGAAAGGTAATTATGGATCCGTAGCATTCCTCCAATTAGTTTGAGATACATATCAGTTGTTAACACTACGTTCAACATCAACTGAGCTTCACTCAAGCAGCCGTTTATTGTATTTATGCGTACATCAACGTTTACTTCGTCATGGAATTAACTTTCTTGAACTAATTTTGAGATACAGAACATTTTACCTGGCACTTCAAGAAACCAGTTATCTTTGTGACAACTAAGCGAATTGGTATTCAACTTTTGATTCAAATAAGTATTTGTGCTTCATTTATCTGTGATACAAACCTGAGAAAATAAACTCAAGTATAAATCTGAGGATTGTACTCTCTTCTGTGATACAACAGTCCTGGTCAGGTGACACTAATTAAAATATTAATATGAACGGCTTCTTTAGCATCGGTAAATTCTACCCCACAGTGGCGGCATTCCATTGTAAGACAGGGACCCCTACATGGCACATCAAAAGTGTAATGTAGGATATTTACTTCATTTGCATCACTACCGATTAATGAGAATTGCTCTCATTTGGTCACGTACTACAGTGCTGAGATGATAATGAGTTTAAGTTACTGTAACTAAGAGCTTCATGCTATAACGCACACTATACAGAGGGGGGCGGGGGTGTTCTCTGTGCCCACCTTTCGAAAATATTGTAATCTATTCAGTTACTTCAGAATTTAAAATCTTTTTTAAAAAATGTATTGTTTTTAATGAATTATTCTACCAGATTCCACATGTGTTTTTAAATTTTTTCAGTTAAGTTTTATCAAAAAGTTTAAGTCTCTGTAGCAGATGTCACTTATCCCAGTGAATGTTATATTCAATATATCCAGGTGCCAGAACTTACTTACACATCAATGTCTCTTTCAAGAGTATTTTGAGAAGAAAATCGAACAACAATCACCGAAATGTGCATTTTTTTTACATTTTTGTGGTGATAATTAAGGAATCCCCCCCCCCCCACCCTCCCCTAACCCTCGATAATTCACGTTACTGAATGTACGTTGATGATGCTGAGAGAGTGCCAAAAGATATTTTCGGGTTCTGGGCCCTACTTACACATCTGCCCCTGGTTAAAAAGTATGTTGTTAATATAATTCAGCAACAACTAACAAATTTAGTTTTTCCATTTCAGTTTTTAGGGGTATAAAGTGTTCCTTCCCCACTGGTAATGCACGTTATCGAAAATACTTTGGTGCTGCTAGGGTTAGTGTTATACAAGACATACATTATTAGCTTGTACACTGATCACCGAGAACATTACGAAAACCTACCTAATAGCCAGTATGCCCACCTTTAGCACGGATCACAGCAGCGATGCGTCGTGGCATGGTATCAATGAGGCCTTGGTAGGTCGTTGGACGGAGTTGGCACCACATCTGCACACGCAAGTTATCTAATTCCCGTAAAATTCGGGGAAGGGGCCGATGTGCTCGGACGTAACGTCCAATCACATCCCAGATGTGTTCGATCAGGCTCAGATCTGGCGAGTTGGGGGGGGGGGGGGGGGAGGGGAGGAGCACATCAATTGAAACTCGTCACTGTTTTCCTCGGACCACTCCATCACGCTCCTGGCCTTGTGACATGGAGCATTATCTTGTCGAAAAATGCCACGGCCGTCGGGAAATATGATCGTTATGAAGGGGTGTACGTGGTCTGCAACCAGTGTACGATACTCCTTGGCCGTCATGGTGCCTTGCACGAGCTCCACTGGACCTATGGATTCCCACGTAAATGTTCCCTAAAGCAAAATGGAGCCGCCGCCAGCTTGTCTCCGTCCCGAAGTACAGGTGTCAAGGACATATTGCCTTAGTAGACTACGGATTCGCGCGATCCCATAAACATGATGAAGAAGGTATCTGTATTTATCAGACCACGCAACGCTCTGCCACTGCACCAACGTCCAGTGCCGAAGGGCAAGTGCCCATTTCACTCGTGGTAGCCTATGTCGTGGTGTTAACATTGGCACATACATGGATCGTGGGCTGCAGAGGCCCGTCGTTACAACTGTTCGGTGCACTGTGTGTTCAGACACCCTTGTACTCTTCCCAGCATTAAGTCTGATATTAGTTCGGCCACAGTTCGCCGCCGGTCTCGTTTTACGGATATAGCCAGCCTATGATATAAGGCATCTGTAATGAGGGGTTGTTGCCCAAACACGCGACGTCTCGACGTGGTTTCATCTTGGTTTCGATACGTGTTGAAGACACGCACCACAGCACTCCTCAGGCACCCGATAACTCGTGCAGTTTCCGAAATGCTCCTGTCTAGCATCCGGGCCATCACAATCTGTCCTCGGTCAGACTCAGATAGATCATGCGCCTTCCGCATCCTACACACGGACAAGACGCTTACTGATATTATATCTACATCTACATCTACATTGATACTCCGCAAGCCACCCAACGGTGTGTGGCGGAGGGCACTTTACGTGCCACTGTCATTACCTCCCTTTCCTGTTCCAGTCGCGTATGGTTCGCGGGAAGAACGACTGTCTGAAAGCCTCCGTGCGCGCTCTAATCTCTCTAATTTTACATTCGTGATCTCCTCGGGAGGTATAAGTAGGGGGATGCAATATATTCGATACCTCATCCAGAAACGCACCCTCTCGAAACCTGGCGAGCAAGCTACACCGCGATGCAGAGCGCCTCTCTTGCAGAGTCTGCCACTTGAGTTTATTAAACATCTCCGTAACGCTATCACGGTTACCAAATAACCCGGTGACGAAACGCGCCGCTCTTCTTTGGATCTTCTCTATCTCCTCCGTCAACCCGACCTGGTACGGATCCCACACTGATGAGCAATACTCAAGTATAGGTCGAACGAGTGTGCTCCGTCCGTGTGTCTGAGCAGCATTCATTCCTCGCCAGGTGACGCTGCTATCGCCTACCCGGGCTTATGTCGATAGTAGGTCGGTGATACTAGCGTTCTGGCTGATCAGTGCATAACGTTTCGGTGTTGTCCGCGTAAGTGGGGTATGCTGTTTGCAAACTTCACTGCGGAGCCCCTGCTCATCACAATGATATGCCAGCCAGAAGCATAAACAATTCAAGGTGACTCTGATACAGGAATCCTACCTCTGGAATAGCCTGATAAACGCAGCCATGTACGGCACGGTGAGGCGTAATTTAGTATGCAGAATATTATTGTAACTACCTCTTTGCGGTCACCGCTACGCTTTCATGCATTCTTTTCCAGAAGCGGCAGCTTTGCTGTCGACAAATACATTTGCATATGTTTCACTTGTATTTAGGGTTTTTTGTATTTTTGACGTTTTAATGTGGCGTGGGTGAAGATTAACTCAATTGTGAACGAAGATATTTTGTGTTTATAAGGTATTTATTTGTTTATTGTATTTTTTGTAATGCCTGTTCGTTTAATTCTAGAGCAGATTTTCGTCGTTTTGGAGTAGGGGCGGCCAAGAATTCGGCTCGCGAGCAACGCCCGTGCCACTGTGCTCTCCCCGGCAGCACATCTTCTCCACCGTCATAGTATACTGTCTGAGCGTGAAGAAGGGAAGAAGACGAAACTGCAAACGTGCAGAATTTAAATGGCCATGCTGTCGCATTGCCTACGACCTGGTTTTATGTTTCACATTTCTCTTCAACATAGATACCAAAAAGAACACATTGTCAGTATTATTTAAGTTTAGCGCTCTGAAGAATATAATTTTTACCTGGTACAAACTGTTGACAAGCGGACAGATGCAGACAATATCACAGCCTTTCGCACTCAAGTTACCACATAATCGTCACTTATTTAGTTTCGTAATCGAAGGTCTTCCACACGCGTATGTTTACTGAAAAATGTAGCAGTTTTGCGACCTCATTATGGAGACGTGGAAACTTCAGATGCCGCACAGGATAGTCGTGCGGTCTGAGGCGTCTTGTCAAGGTTGCGCGGCTCCCGCCGTCGGAGGCTCGAGTCCTCCCTCGGGTATGGGTGTGTGTGTTGCCCTTAGCGTAAGTTACTTTAAGTTAGGATAAGTAGTGCGTAACCCTAGGTACCGATGACCTCAGCAGTTTGGTCCCATAGTTCTTACGATAAATTTCCAAAATTTTCCAATCTTTAGATGAGGAAAACAATTTAAACATCCTGGATAGTTTTAACGCAAAAATATTTGTCTTTAAAATGGGAATTACATTGCATATCAGTCAGCTACATATGCAGGGATGCGTGAGCGCAAGGGTTGTCAACTTCTTGACATTTTGAGGGTTGAATATGTCCGTGAGGCGTGAAAGGAGGGCGACAGTGTCTTCCGGCACGGTAGTGCAGCGTGTTCGGTCAGAGGGTAGGTGCCCTCTGTAATAAAAACACTGAGTGAATGGATCAACGATGAACTTAAACAAGCGTCATGGGACGTCCGCCCCGAAGAAATACAACGACTAATAACGAGCAAAATGAGATTACAAAAGAAAACAAAAAAAAAGTGGTTAAGGCGACCGCGCACGATAAGCAGGAATTCCGGGTTCGAGTCCCCATACAGCACTAATTTTGTTGCATCGCAAACGGCTGACGTCAATCCTGATTCGCGATTTGCAAACCTATTTCGCAATGTTTACCACAGCTAAAATTGTCAGAACAGTGTCCGTTCCTTGTAATTTTAATAGGAAGATACAAACACTGTATAAGCACAGACATTGAAACATCCATGAAAATTTCTTTTCCTTTCACATCATACGCAAGATTTTACATTCTCGGATGCAAAATAAACATTTAAAGTTAGAAGTATGCAGATGACACACGATTCTGAACTCACAAATTTTATCCTGTTATGCAATATGGCGAACCGTTCTATATGGTAGCCGCTGTGCATGGCAGGGCTGAGCTGGTCTCAGTGGACGCTGCTTCTTACACTGCCACCTCTGTGTTGCCCACTTTCATGCTAATCATGCAAACGGCCTATTCATCTTAAGTCTGTTGTGGTCAGACGTGGACAGTTCTAAGTGGTCTCCCCATGTAATGCAGTGCATGTTGTTGTGAGTTAGTTGGCCTTGAACAGTTTTACATGTGAAGTGCCTGCTATTGAGTTTGAGCAGGCAGGCAGTGCTGACCTGGAAGAGGCAGTTTTGAAAGTTGTTTGTATCAGACAAACTGTGGTCTGTTAATTCAGATTCCACTCAGTTAAAGCGAAGGAATGCATAATATTGCAGTTGGTACTGTCAGTGGCTACACTATTATATATGGAGAGAGAGAGCAACATTTTTTTTTACTGTCTACGACAAGCACATGTCGCTTCTCTAGTTTTATTCTGCTCAGTGATACGTGGTAATGTATTATTGTTTTCCTCAGGGTTTGCTGTATTATGGAGAAGCGGTGTGACTGATTAGGTTTCCATACGAACCGTGTTGGAGAGTGACGGCTGGGGAGAAATCAACATATAGCATTTTGATAACTTTCAATTCCAATGTTTAACCTGGAACTGGGAGTTAGTAACTCATTGTTTCATTCACCAAAGAGATTGGTAATATTTCTGTGTTTTTCTTTTTCTTTACATATTGCGATTCAGGAATCGAGCAGAATAAGACTCTATTAAGTGTAGCAGATGATTCGTGTTATCTTAATATATGCGAGGTTTTGTCGTAGTAATTATTCTAATAAATCCGAAGTTTATTTGTGGTTTCCAGTTTTCATTACCTTAGTCAGACTAATTTCCGCATCTCAAGCCTTTCAGAAGAAAATACACATAAACGTACTATAAATTTTGAGATTAACGTTAGTCCGGATTTTTAACTTATTTATGACTTAGTACGATGTCTATCAGTGTTGGGTCAGTTTCGTAAATGTCTGCTAAGTCACGCTGCTTAACGACGAAACTGCACTTACCCAACTGTTACGTTGTTTTTTTCAGGTAGTGTGGCATTATCAGTACCTGTCTGAGGAAACGTATCTACAATTTAGTTTCTTTGTCCCATTTAAGGATAGGAACTGGCCGTTAGTTGCGTATAGAGGTTATTTATTGGTTGAGCCGCACCAGAATATCTTCAAAGTCATGACAGACTGTGCCGAAGCACAATATAAGTATCAGTATCCGTTTAAACGCGCTTCGATATAGTCAGATGCACATCCATACGATATCTAGGCGAATACACTTAACCTCCAACAGACGCCGTACAGTCTCAAGGAACCGTAGTGAATTCATTTCGCCTGAGGGAAATGTGAAAGAGTGACGAAGGACGCAGTCACCTCTCTGGAGAAGCGCTAGAGTAATACACACGTAATTAGACACGAGATGGGGCGATGGGTAATAGCAAGGTGCAGTGTACCACGTGCCAAGCCACCTAATAGCGTCATTCTGCCGCATCAGTATGAAGCATGTGCCTTGCTGTGTGCATTGACTTTCATGTTAGTGTACGAATGGTGAGGCCATTAGTTGTTTTAATGACTATTATGGGTGACATAAAGTAAGTCCTGGAGTTTTTGACAATTCTTGGAGAATACTCTGATTTATTTGCAATTGAAACACTGTATAGTAATACTGTTACCTGCCTGTACCGAATCGAGGTCCAATAGAACTGAAACAGAACAAGACAGTTCAACCAGAATGTCCACAAATCTACTACTAACTTGTATTACACAAAACAGTTTGTCTTCCAAATAAAATACACTAAAATCCATGTCCAAAGCATGGCAGGTCTTATCTACCAATCAGGTAATGTCGCGAAGCTTCTAGAGATCTAGACGACGTGAGTTCGTAAATACGTACAACATATCGTCATTGAAAGCACAAACATACATATTGCTGATGCATATTAGCGCGGTATTTGTGAGCACAATCTAGCGCTGGCGGCGGCATAGGTCAGCGATTGTGGTCTCGCTGTTTATACCGGAGTAGGAACCTGGGTCGCCGTTAAGTTGGGATACTGGAAATACAGCAAGAATTGCTATAACAAGCGTCAGCGACACTTTCTGCCTGTATGTAAGTTTATCAAGAAGGGGGGATCACGAGCAGGATCAGTTTTCCTATGCAGAGCGTGCCTTCGTTTTGCCAGTTGCCAGAAAGAGAAGAGCTGGAGCGTGTGATATGGGACAGAGACTGAGACAGTAATGGTACCACATTCCAATTTCCGCATCCCCTTTGTGACACCAAAAGCCTAGGAGCTAGGATTTGGCAATGATGGTCGACTGTAATAACAATCTCAACACTGCCAATCTAAAGGAGTTTCACGTGGAAAGTTCCTTCAAGTGGTTAGTCTGCACAGCAGGCAAAGGGAATATCGCAATCGAAATGAAAGTTTGGGATTTTCATGGTGAAGCGAGTCCGGCAGCACGGTGGAATAAGCAGGCAAGAAGAGCCCTAATTCAGGGATCTCGTGTAGGAAAGCTGACAGCTCACTTGACGTTTGGGTTTGCTATGACGCTTAATAAAGCGAACTTCGATGTCGCAGCCCACAATTACGCAAGATTTTAAACAAGCGTATGCAAATGTTATAATGTTAAAAAGTAAAATTATATTAAGGGGTCTGACACCAAAGATAACGACACAAAATTTTGTCCTACGAAGAGACAACTATCTTCCAGATAAACGGCGTACATGAGTTGTGTCCCTTGACCAATACTATCGGCACTGTCACATTTGGTAATTATTCCAGTACTTTCTGCCGCAAGGTAAACTGTCTACATAAAGAAATGTGAGGACAATTAGCTGAGAAGAAAAGGAATAGGATCCCTTAATCATTCAAGAACGATGAAAAGAAACTTTGCACAAGACACGCATCACAATGTCCATTGTTGTCATCACACTGCAGAATACCGGATTATTCATGGTGAGTCACTAACTATTGTCACTTAGAGTAACTCCGAAGGTAAGATAGTAACTGAAAAGTCCCTGGGACAAAAGTTGCATGGGACAATGGGGGCTGTAATATGACGTTGGTTGCTTTTGTTGCTACATGGGGTCGCAACAGCGATATGAAGGGCAACATTTTTTTTTTTTTTAAATTGTGTGCTATAGTTTGGTACTTAGTTTCTGACAGCGGCTATTGAGATGAATCTAATGATGTGTAACAGTAAGGTCTTTGAAGATCAACGAAGGTCAATAAGGTGGTATGAACGTCCGTTTACAGAAGGTGTTCGAAGTGATGACCATTGGTATCAATGCAGTACTTCAATTTTCTTATCATGGATTGAATGGTATTCCTTATCACTTCGGCACATATCGAAGCACATGCCCTGACAATTCTCAATCGAATATTGTGCAAATAGCAAATATTCTATCTAACGTGCAGTTAAATGTAAACGTCGTGTGACTAGGGCCTCCCGTCGGGTAGACCGTTTCCGGCTGCAAGTCTTTCCATTTGACGCTACTTCGGCGACTTGCGCGTCGATGGGGAGGAAATAATGACGATTAGGATAACGCAACACCCAGTCCCTGATTGGAGAAAAATCTCCGACCCAGCAGGGAATCGAACCCGGGCCCTTAGGATTGACTTTCTGTCGCGCTTACCACTCATCTAGCGGGGGTCGGACAACGTGCCATTAAGATGTAAGCACCATTCGACGGTTTTGCAACACAACACTAATGGGAGCGGTAACTAGTATCATCGAATGAAGTGAATGTGAATGATGCATTCCTCGATATGTTTCTCATTTACGGAGAATGCCAAAAAAATTCAGTGAGCGCTAGACACTTACACACTGAAAGATATCCTCAGTGTACTCACCCTACACGTCGTGCATTTAAATATGTGTATGATAAATTGAAAACAAATGGATCTTTAAAGTGTCGCAAACATATCCGGCAAAGAAAGTTACTAACTAGGAAACGGAAATTGGTACTCTTGTCACTATGGTTCGAGATCCTTGTGTTAGTTCGCGTCAAATCGCAAGAGAATCTGACATGAGCCAGAGTAGTGTTGTTCGTGTTCTGCATCGCCATAAATATCATCCTTACCATATCAGTCTCCACAAAGAATTGCCTGGTACGGATTCAATGCGTCGGATTTAAATCTGCCGATGGGGTCAACTTTTATTAATTTTATTTTATTTACTGACGAGGCTACTTTCACGAACCATGGAAATGTTAATTTGCATAACATGCATTATTGGGCAACTGAAAATCCATGTTGGCTGCGGCAAGTTGCACACCAAAAACTGTGGTCAGTGAATGTGTGGTGTGGGATTCTGAAGTACAGAATTATAGGCCCCTATTTCATCGAAGGAAATCTTAATGGTAGGAAGAACACCACATTCCAGCAAGAAACATTAGGTCTGTTATTGGAAGAAATACCTTAAGGAACAAGTAACGGAATGTAGTTTCCACACGATGGGTATCCGGCACATTTTTCGCTGATGGCTAGAAATGAGTTGCAGAGATAATTCCCAAATCGTTGGACTGGACGCGGAGGAAATGTGTCGTGGCCGGCTCGTTCGCCAGACTAGACGCCTCTGGATTTTTTCTTGTGAGAATTCGTAAAAGACATTGTTTATAAACACGTTCCAACCACAAAAAATGGCTCTGAGCACTATGGGACTTAACTTCTGAGGTCATCAGACCCCTAGAACTTAGAACTACTTAAACCTAACTAACCTAAGGACATCACACACACCCATGCCCGAAGCAGGATTCGAACCTGCGACCGTAGCGGTCGCGCGGATCCAGACTGTAGCGCCAAGAACCGCTCAGCCACCACGGCAGGCCGTTCCAACTACACCGGAAGATATGCCACAGAGAATTGTCAGAGCATGTGCTTCGGTAAGTGCCGAAGTGATAAGGAATACTACTCAATCTACGATAAGAAGACTGTAGCTCTGCATTGATACCAATGGTCATCACTTCGAACACCTTCCGTAAATGGACGTTCATACCACCTTTGTGACCATCGTTGACCTTACTGTTACACATAATTGGATTCGTCTCGCTAGCCGCTCTCAGAAAATATGTACGAAACTGTAGCATCCCATTTAAAAAAGAAACAAAGTTGACTTTTATATCTCTGAAGCGACCCCATCTAGCAACAAGAAACCAACGTCATATTATGGCCCCCGTTGCCCCACGCAACTTCTGTCCCACAAACGTTTCAAATCCTATCATACTTTCGGAGTTATTCTTGGTGGCAATAGTTAGTGACTCATCCTGTATACACACATATCTTGTTGGACTATGACTTCAGAACCGAGAGTGTCGGTGTTAATAGTCAGAATGAAATTTTCACTCTGCAGCGAAGTGTGCGCTGATAAAAACTTCCTGGCAGATTAAAACTGTGTGCCGGACCGAGACTCGAACTCGGGACCTTTGCCTTTCGTGGGTAAGTGCTCTACCAACTGAGCTACCCAAGCACGACTCACGACCCCTCCTCACAGCTTTAATTCCGTCAGTACCTCGTCTCCTACCTTCCAAACTTCTCAGAAGCTCTCCTGCTTGCCTTCCTTTCTTCCGGGAGAGCTGGTTCTCCAAGGTATGCAGGAGAGCTTCTGCGAGGTTTGGAAGGTAAGAGACGAGGTACTGGCGCAATTAAAGCTGTGAGGACGGGTCGTGAGTCATGCTTGGGTAGCTCAGTTGGTAAAGCACTTGCCCGCTAAAGGCAAAGATGTTAATAGTATTGAGAAGCTGCTAATAATACAATGTATTTGATGACAAGACGCAGCACTACGCAGTAAGTAGCAGACCTGCACAATTTGGAGAATATATTCAATACAGTTTATGAATCAATAAGAAAAGAGGAGGATAAATGCTATTTCTCTTGGAAAGGTGATAATTATTTTCCTAATTCTTTAATTTGTGGCATCTTCCTGAGCAGCTGCTAGATTGTTAATGAAGAAGAGCACAAAACATCTCTCTGCACTTCTGCACTGAGCTGCGTGCCACGCCTGCGATAAGATTACATCTGACACCCGGACATACACTTCCCTGGAAATCTCCTGAACCGCCCCTCACGAGCTTGCGCTAAGCACGTACCGGCTCTTCCTCGTGCGCCTTGGGATAAATCCTGGCAACCGTTACCTACGTCTTACCCGTCAATAAGTTACGAAGCTTATACCGTTTCTCTACCCCTCGCCTTCTTATCCTGGCACCACATCTTACAGCAGCAGGCGAAACACGTTAAAAGCCTAGGTGAAGTATCACGACATAGGAGAGTGTTCATTCGATATACGTATTTTATTACAGCATTAGGAAATTCAGTTATTACATGCATTTAGCGTCATATTAATAACAGAAAATAGCCCTCCAGAAAAAAGCATTACTTCAGTGCTAAACTTAAATCTACGACTAATTCGAGTATTCTGTAATGGAAATAATACAATATTAGGAATGGCACGCCTGCAGGGTCTACGATTTGGCAACATCATGGTAAGTGTCCTTGAACGTTACGCTTTTCTTCCTCTGGCTGTTCTGAAACAGATTAGCGAAGATTTTCCGAAATCACTTTAAGTGAATGCGGGAGTGGTTCCTTGAATTAAATCACAGATTATTTGACCGTTCACCTCTGTCTAAATATGCGCTAGACGGGTCTGCTGAGAAATAACGCCTCCGAATTTTTATGTGAATACTCTTAAAGCTTTTTTAACAAAACCAACGTTATTAAAATTTTACATCTTTATTCTTCATGTCTACATACACTAGTGTCAAAAATTAAAGCAACAAACAGAAATTTTGCAAGAATTCGTTTGTTTTGTCACAAAACAGTATAGTACGATGATAGTAAAGTAGAAACAATATAAAGAACACAGAACATTAGCATCTGCAACATGCATAACGGCAGACAATAATGTTCTTTTTTTTCAACTTAACCGATTTATACACACATTCCGACAACTGGTTAATTCGCTTAGTATGGGGTATGACCACCTCCGGCAGCTATACAGACCTGACAAACGACGGGGTATGGTATGAAAGATGTCATCAGTCTCATGTTGAGGCAATAACACCCAATCTTTCTGCAGCGCTGGTCACTGGTCTTGGGTAGTGGTTGGTGGATGCTGACGTGATTCAAACCGGCTGCCTAGTGCATCCCAGATGTGCTCTATTACATTCAAATCGGGAGAGGGAGCATGCCACGCCATGCGAGTACTGTCCAAACAAAATCGGGACTCATCTGTGAAAAGAACATTGGTCCACTGTTCGACTGTCCAGGTGGCATGTTGATGGCTCCACATCTAGACGTTCCCTTCTGCGAAGCACCGTCAGAGGTGAACATACAGCAGGTCTCCGACAGTAAAGGCCACTCTGCCGAAGCCTTCTGTACACCGTTTGCCTCGATACAACACGTCCAGTGGATGCTGCGAGGTCAGATGCCAGTTGGCGTGCAGTACTAAGACGGTACCGTTGCACCCTTACAGCCAAATAACGATTCTCTCTTTGTGATGTTACACGTGGTCGGACTCGCTCTGATCTCCGAGGTAGTTTCGATCTCTATAAACTGTTTCCACATCCGAAAAACAACAGAAAGATTCACATTAAGCGATCGGACCACATTCTACATCTACATCAACATCTACATCCATACTCCGCAAGCCACCTGACGGTGTGTGGCGGAGGGTACCTTGAGTACCTCTATCGGTTCTCCCTTCTATTCCATTCTCGTATTGTTCGTGGAAAGAAGGATTGTCGGTATGCCTCTGTGTGGGCTCTAATCTCTCTGATTTTATCCTCATGGTCTCTTCGCGAGATATACGTAGGAGGGAGCAATATACTGCTTGACTCTTTGGTGAAGGTATGTTCTCGAAACTATAACAAAAGCCCGTACCGAGCTACTGAGCGTCTCTCCTGCAGAGTCTTCCACTGGAGTTTATCTATCATCTCCGTAACGCTTTCGCGATTACTAAATGATCCTGTAACGAAGCGCGCTGCTCTCCGTTGGATCTTCTCTATATCTTCTATCAACCCTATCTGATACGGATCCCACACTGCTGAGCAGTATTCAAGCAGTGGGCGAACAAGCGTACTGTAACCTACTTCCTTTGTTTTCGGATTGCATTTCCTTAGGATTCTTCCAATGAATCTCAGTCTGGCATCTGCTTTACCGAAGATCAATATTATATGATCATTCCATTTTAAATCACTCCTAATGCGTACTCCCAGATAATTTATGGTATTAACTGCTTCCAGTTGCTGACCTGCTATTTTGTAGCTAAATGATAAAGGATCTATCTTTCTGTGTATTCGCAGCACATTACACTTGTCTACATTGAGATTCAATTGCCATTCCCTGCACCATGCGTCAATTCGCTGCAGATCCTCCTGCATTTCAGTACAATTTTCCATTGTTACAACCTCTCGATACACCACAGCATCATCCGCAAAAAGCCTCAGTGAACTTCCGATGTCATCCACAAGGTCATTTATGTATATTGTGAATAGCAACGGTCCTATGACACTCCCCTGCGGCACACCTGAAATCACTCTTACTTCGAAAGACTTCTCCTTATTGAGAATGACATGCTGCGTCCTGTTATCTAGGAACTCCTCAATCCAATCACACAATTGGTCTGATAGTCCATATGCTCTTACTTTGTTTATTAAACGTCTGTGGGGAACTGTATCGAACGCCTTGCGGAAGTCAAGAAACACGGCATCTACCTGTGAACCCGTATCTATGGCCCTCTGAGTCTCGTGGACGAATAGCGCGAGCTGGGTTTCACATGACCGTCTTTTTCGAAACCCATACTGATTCCTACAGAGAAGATTTCTAGTCTCCAGAAAAGTCATTATACTCGAACACAATACGTGTTCCAAAATTCTACAACTGATCGACGTTAGAGATATAGGTCTATAGTTCTGCACATCTGCTCGACGTCCCTTCTTGAAAACGGGGATGACCTGTGCCCTTTTCCAATCCTTTGGAACGCTACGCTGTTCTAGAGACCTACGGTACACCGCTGCAAGAAGGGGGGCAAGTTCCTTCGCGTACTCTGTGTAAAATTGAACTGGTATCCCATCAGGTCCACAGGCCTTTCCTCTTTTGAGCGATTTTAATTGTTTCTCTATCGCTCTGTCGTCTATTTCGATATCTACCATTTTGTCATCTGTGCGACAATCTAGAGAAGGAACTACAGTGCAATCTTCCTCTGTGAAACAACTTTGGAAAAAGACATTTAGTATTTCGGCCTCTAGTCTGTCATCCTCTGTTTCAGTACCATTTTGGTCACAGAGTGTCTGGACATTTTGTTTTGATCCACCTACCGCTTTGACATAAGACCAAAATTTCTTAGGATTTTCTGCCAAGTCAATACATAGAACTTTACTTTCGAATTCATTGAACGCCTCTCGCATAGCCCTCCTCACACTACATTTCGCTTCGCGTAATTTTTGTTTGTCTGCAAGGCTTTGGCTATGTTTATGTTTGCTGTGAAGTTCCCTTTGCTTCCGCAGCAGTTTTCTAACTCGGTTGTTGTACCGCGGTGGCTCTTTTCCATCTCTTACGATCTTGCTTGGCACATACTCATCTAACGCATTATGTACGACGGTTTTGAACTTTGTCCACTGATCCTCAACACTATCTGTACTTGAGACAAAACTTTTGTGTTGAGCCAACAGGTACTCTGAAATCTGCATTTTGTCACATTTTCTAAACAGAAAAATCTTCCTACCCTTTTTAATATTCCTATTTACGGCTGAAATTATCGATGCCGTAACCGCTTTATGATCGCTGATTCCCTGTTCTGCGTTAACTTTTTCAAATAGTTCGGGTCTGTTTGTCACCAGAAGGTCTAATATGTTATCGTCACGAGTCGGTTCTCTGTTTAACTGCTCAAGGTAGTTTTCAGATAAAGCACTTAAAAAAATTTCACTGGATTCTTTGTCCCTGCCACCCGTTATGAACGTCTGAGTCTCCCAGTCTATATCCGGCAAATTAAAATCTCCACCCAGAACTATAACATGGTGGGGAAATCTACTCGAAATATTTTCCAAATTATCCTTCAGGTGCTCAGCCACAACAGCTGCTGAGCCAGGGGGCCTATAGAGACATCCAATTACCATGTCAGCCTGCTTTAACCGTGACCTTCACCCAAATCATTTCACATTTCGGATCTCCGTCAATTTCCTTCGATACTATTGCACTTCTTATCGCTATAAACACGCCTCCCCCTTCACTGTCCAGCCTGTCTCTGCGGTGTACATTCCAATCTAAGTTTAGGATTTCATTACTATTTACATCTGGTTTCAGCCAACTTTCTGTCCCACTTCCATTCTTCCCATGGCCCTCCAACGCAGACAGCCTGGTAGGCGTCTTCTTTGTGCCATACTGCACCATCCGTGACAGTGTACTCAGCGATTGTGGATGTGGGACTACCCAAGAAACAATATCCCGTTTGATAGGTGCCCTGATGTCATCGCTGGCGTGGTTGTCCGTTGACCAGAATGCCATCTTCCATGCGGGACACGAGCATACGGACATATGTTGATAGTTTGTAGGATTATATCGTGAACTAGACACAGGACAGAGAAATAGTGGTTTGTTACTGTAATTGTGGAGACCGGTGTATTTATTTCTCAACATAGTCATCCTGGCGATTTTAAGTTACGTTCGTGTTCGTTACGTTACGAAAAAAGATGAAAATCTGATAGAGTGAAGTAGGAACTGTAGGGAAGATGATCGATGACAGTGAAAACAAGGCGTCGGATTGTTGCAGATGTCGCAGCACTGGTGTGTGATCTGTCACTGTGATGCTGAAGGAGAGGGAGCTCCATGTGTGGGCGAACTATTCGACTTCGAAACACTATAACAGCACGCTGTTTCTCGCGCACCAACATGTCAGAGGAATTACTTTTCAGCACGCACTCGTATATTACGATTGCAAGAATCAAAATCGCTGTGGAGATCCAGATTACGACGGATGTGTGCACACATGAAGTCTACCAGGTAAGTACTACTAATCCGCCATACGTGGACATTACATTACACTCACTTACAAGGTCTTGAATCAACTCATCCTCTCCTGTGACAATGTAGCCAGATAGCAGCTCCATACAGTTTGTGTTAGTCACAGATCCATACATTCCATCTTGCGTACCTCAAACGCTTGCCCTTACCTACTCGAATCCATAAGTGACTCATTAAATTCCGCTCTATTTTAATGTAGGTTGAACATCTCCATATAACCTACATCCACTCGTTTTTGTAATTAAAAAGACATCACAACATAATATTACTACAATACTTTAAAACTGTCCTTTATTTAAAAAAATGGTTTTGGCTGAAGAGCGGCAAATGTATAAATGTCACCTACCAGTGACCGTCACGATGAGTGTATTAAATTGCGTTTGAATTAAAAAACGGATCAACAATAAACCCAAGTCATCAAAGATGATGAAAGTTAGGTTTGGTAAGACTCCTTGGTGAATCGGTGGCTTCGCTAGACCATAACGTAATATCCATTCATACCTTGTACACGTTTATACAGTCAGTTATAATTCTGAATCACTAATCACAGATTTTATCTGTTACCATTCTTTTAACAGGCTAAATCATGTCTAACAATGTTTGTTACAGAGATTGATAAATGACGTCAAGTAATAGCGATTTATATTTTAGGAATTAGTTTTTTAGTAAAAGACAATAACTGATTTCATTCCGTAAAGACATGGTGTTTGAAACTAAATGAATATATATTACTGATTATTATTCAGCTATTAGTAGTCCCTTTGATATAATAATAGTCACTACACCACTCCGTTGTTTTATTTTATCTCCTTTCTACGTTCTCCTTCCAATACATTAAAAAGAGTCGATGAATAGAGTAGAATATCCAAGTTTTTGGAATATTCGTCGAAATGCGTGATAATGTTCATAGCTACAACCATAGAAGGAAAGATAACCTTCTATATGCAATAAAAAAAAGCTGTGATTGGTTCATTTGTTTAATAACAGAAAAGCCTGAGATGCGTGAAATTTTATTTTCACCGAATCTGAAACCAATATTTCTCTTCAGCTCCTTTTATTCTTCTCTTTGTGCCCGGGTCGGCACAGGGTCGGCACATTTATTAACGGATTTGGCATTGTTAGTTTAAAGAATGGCCAGATGCCCTTCCTGCCGCCACCGTGTTACCCCCTGGCACGGAATGGGTGGACTCCAACCGTCTGCGTGTAGTGGCATTGGTGTGGAAGCATGCTTAAGTTTTCACTGAGATGGCATGCGTGGACCAGCTCGGTAACCACTTATTGAGATGTGGGAAACCATCTAAAAACCACACCCAGGCTGGCCACAACACCGACAATGGTCGCTAATCCTCCGGGCGGATTCAATCCCGTGCCGCCGTATCTCCTAATCACGGGAGCGGCGCTTTAACAAGCACGGCTATCCGGGCAGCTTGTCAGCTTCTTTAATTTTAAAAGCGAATATTTAATTAAACACTAATAGCACGTTAACAGAGTGAGCAAATGTTTCTATTGCTGTTAAACTCATGTTTTCCTTGTGACGCTAGTGGTGGCAGAGACTAATAGTGCCTACATTAATTTTTATTAAGTTTAATCTACTTAAATACCAGTAAACGGAACGTCTGCAGCTATACTTGCGCCTAAATAATGCATACGTAGGGTGTGAAGTGACTCCACGTCATTTGCGTGAAGATCGTATAAATAATCTGTGAAGGCGTTCGCTAACTATGTTGACAGAATTTTACTACGGAAATCATCATGTTTAGTTTTAGCATTGAATACTGATAGCGATGAATGACTGTTACACATGTTTCACCGTGTTTTCTATGGTAGTAGCGCCCACTGTCGAGAACTATGGCAAAAATACGATAGACAAGAGAAAATAGGAATTTTACAAAGAACCACAGACAACTGGACACCACTAACTACAAAACTTCCTTACACTGACTTGCGATCGATGTCACAAACCAACTCGCACAATGACCCAAGAATGAGCATATTCCAAACACATAAGCACGCGACCAATACTTGCGAACGCAAGTACTTGGGCACGTGCTGGCTACGCTGTAGGCCTATGCACTAAACCGTTGTGAAATACGGACAAAACAGATACCGTTTGCGTCATCACCATGAAACGCTGCTTATCACAACGAAACGCACCTGGATCCGCTGTTCAAATGTTATTAGGCTAGCTACGAGAACATGTTCATATTCCAAACACATAAGCACGCGACCAATACTTGCAAACGCAAGTACTTGGGCACGTGCTGGCTACGCTGTAGGCCTATGCACTAAACCGTTGTGAAATACGGACAAAACAGATACCGTTTGCGTCATCACCATGAAACGCTGCTTATCACAACGAAACGCACCTGGATCCGCTGTTCAAATGTTATTAGGCTAGCTACGAGAACATGTTCATATTCCAAACACATAAGCACGCGACCAATACTTGCAAACGCAAGTACTTGGGCACGTGCTGGCTACGCTGTAGGCCTATGCACTAAACCGTTGTGAAATACGGACAAAACAGATACCGTTTGCGTCATCACCATGAAACGCTGCTTATCACAACGAAACGCACCTGGATCCGCTGTTCAAATGTTATTAGGCTAGCTACGAGAACATGTTCATATTCCAAACACATAAGCACGCGACCAATACTTGCAAACGCAAGTACTTGGGCACGTGCTGGCTACGCTGTAGGCCTATGCACTAAACCGTTGTGAAATACGGACAAAACAGATACCGTTTGCGTCATCACCATGAAACGCTGCTTATCACAACGAAACGCACCTGGATCCGCTGTTCAAATGTTATTAGGCTAGCTACGAGAACATGTTCATATTCCAAACACATAAGCACGCGACCAATACTTGCAAACGCAAGTACTTGGGCACGTGCTGGCTACGCTGTAGGCCTATGCACTAAACCGTTGTGAAATACGGACAAAACAGATACCGTTTGCGTCATCACCATGAAACGCTGCTTATCACAACGAAACGCACCTGGATCCGCTGTTCAAATGTTATTAGGCTAGGTACGAGAACATGTTCATATTCCAAACACATAAGCACGCGACCAATACTTGCAAACGCAAGTACTTGGGCACGTGCTGGCTACGCTGTAGGCCTATGCACTAAACCGTTGTGAAATACAGACAAAACAGATACCGTTTGCGTCATCACCATGAAACGCTGCTTATCACAACGAAACGCACCTGGATCCGCTGTTCAAATGTTATTAGGCTAGCTACGAGAACATGTTCATATTCCAAACACATAAGCACGCGACCAATACTTGCAAACGCAAGTACTTGGGCACGTGCTGGCTACGCTGTAGGCCTATGCACTAAACCGTTGTGAAATACGGACAAAACAGATACCGTTTGCGTCATCACCATGAAACGCTGCTTATCACAACGAAACGCACCTGGATCCGCTGTTCAAATGTTATTAGGCTAGCTACGAGAACATGTTCATATTCCAAACACATAAGCACGCGACCAATACTTGAGAACGCAAGTACTTGGGCACGTGCTGGCTACGCTGTAGGCCTATGCACTAAACCGTTGTGAAATACGGACAAAACAGATACCGTTTGCGTCATCACCATGAAACGCTGCTTATCACAACGAAACGCACCTGGATCCGCTGTTCAAATGTTATTAGGCTAGCTACGAGAACATGTTCATATTCCAAACACATAAGCACGCGACCAATACTTGCAAACGCAAGTACTTGGGCACGTGCTGGCTACGCTGTAGGCCTATGCACTAAACCGTTGTGAAATACGGACAAAACAGATACCGTTTGCGTCATCACCATGAAACGCTGCTTATCACAACGAAACGCACCTGGATCCGCTGTTCAAATGTTATTAGGCTAGCTACGAGAACATGTTCATATTCCAAACACATAAGCACGCGACCAATACTTGCAAACGCAAGTACTTGGGCACGTGCTAGCTACGCTGTAGGCCTATGCACTAAACCGTTGTGAAATACGGACAAAACAGATACCGTTTGCGTCATCACCATGAAACGCTGCTTATCACAACGAAACGCACCTGGATCCGCTGTTCAAATGTTATTAGGCTAGCTACGAGAACATGTTCATATTCCAAACACATAAGCACGCGACCAATACTTGCAAACGCAAGTACTTGGGCACGTGCTGGCTACGCTGTAGGCCTATGCACTAAACCGTTGTGAAATACGGACAAAACAGATACCGTTTGCGTCATCACCATGAAACGCTGCTTATCACAACGAAACGCACCTGGATCCGCTGTTCAAATGTTATTAGGCTAGCTACGAGAACATGTTCATATTCCAAACACATAAGCACGCGACCAATACTTGCAAACGCAAGTACTTGGGCACGTGCTGGCTACGCTGTAGGCCTATGCACTAAACCGTTGTGAAATACGGACAAAACAGATACCGTTTGCGTCATCACCATGAAACGCTGCTTATCACAACGAAACGCACCTGGATCCGCTGTTCAAATGTTATTAGGCTAGCTACGAGAACATGTTCATATTCCAAACACATAAGCACGCGACCAATACTTGCAAACGCAAGTACTTGGGCACGTGCTGGCTACGCTGTAGGCCTATGCACTAAACCGTTGTGAAATACGGACAAAACAGATACCGTTTGCGTCATCACCATGAAACGCTGCTTATCACAACGAAACGCACCTGGATCCGCTGTTCAAATGTTATTAGGCTAGCTACGAGAACATGTTCATATTCCAAACACATAAGCACGCGACCAATACTTGCAAACGCAAGTACTTGGGCACGTGCTGGCTACACTGTAGGCCTATGCACTAAACCGTTGTGAAATACGGACAAAACAGATACCGTTTGCGTCATCACCATGAAACGCTGCTTATCACAACGAAACGCACCTGGATCCGCTGTTCAAATGTTATTAGGCTAGCTACGAGAACATGTTCATATTCCAAACACATAAGCACGCGACCAATACTTGCAAACGCAAGTACTTGGGCACGTGCTAGCTACGCTGTAGGCCTATGCACTAAACCGTTGTGAAATACGGACAAAACAGATACCGTTTGCGTCATCACCATGAAACGCTGCTTATCACAACGAAACGCACCTGGATCCGCTGTTCAAATGTTATTAGGCTAGCTACGAGAACATGTTCATATTCCAAACACATAAGCACGCGACCAATACTTGCAAACGCAAGTACTTGGGCACGTGCTGGCTACGCTGTAGGCCTATGCACTAAACCGTTGTGAAATACGGACAAAACAGATACCGTTTGCGTCATCACCATGAAACGCTGCTTATCACAACGAAACGCACCTGGATCCGCTGTTCAAATGTTATTAGGCTAGCTACGAGAACATGTTCATATTCCAAACACATAAGCACGCGACCAATACTTGCAAACGCAAGTACTTGGGCACGTGCTGGCTACGCTGTAGGCCTATGCACTAAACCGTTGTGAAATACGGACAAAACAGATACCGTTTGCGTCATCACCATGAAACGCTGCTTATCACAACGAAACGCACCTGGATCCGCTGTTCAAATGTTATTAGGCTAGCTACGAGAACATGTTCATATTCCAAACACATAAGCACGCGACCAATACTTGCAAACGCAAGTACTTGGGCACGTGCTGGCTACGCTGTAGGCCTATGCACTAAACCGTTGTGAAATACGGACAAAACAGATACCGTTTGCGTCATCACCATGAAACGCTGCTTATCACAACGAAACGCACCTGGATCCGCTGTCCAAATGTTATTAGGCTAGCTACGAGAACATGTTCATATTCCAAACACATAAGCACGCGACCAATACTTGCAAACGCAAGTACTTGGGCACGTGCTGGCTACGCTGTAGGCCTATGCACTAAACCGTTGTGAAATACGGACAAAACAGATACCGTTTGCGTCATCACCATGAAACGCTGCTTATCACAACGAAACGCACCTGGATCCGCTGTTCAAATGTTATTAGGCTAGCTACGACAACATGTTCATATTCCAAACACATAAGCACGCGACCAATACTTGCAAACGCAAGTACTTGGGCACGTGCTGGCTACGCTGTAGGCCTATGCACTAAACCGTTGTGAAATACGGACAAAACAGATACCGTTTGCGTCATCACCATGAAACGCTGCTTATCACAACGAAACGCACCTGGATCCGCTGTTCAAATGTTATTAGGCTAGCTACGAGAACATGTTCATATTCCAAACACATAAGCACGCGACCAATACTTGCAAACGCAAGTACTTTGGGCACGTGCTGGCTACGCTGTAGGCCTATGCACTAAACCGTTGTGAAATACGGACAAAACAGATACCGTTTGCGTCATCACCATGAAACGCTGCTTATCACAACGAAACGCACCTGGATCCGCTGTTCAAATGTTATTAGGCTAGCTACGAGAACATGTTCATATTCCAACACATAAGCACGCGACCAATACTTGCAAACGCAAGTACTTGGGCACGTGCTGGCTACGCTGTAGGCCTATGCACTAAACCGTTGTGAAATACGGACAAAACAGATACCGTTTGCGTCATCACCATGAAACGCTGCTTATCACAACGAAACGCACCTGGATCCGCTGTTCAAATGTTATTAGGCTAGCTACGAGAACATGTTCATATTCCAAACACATAAGCACGCGACCAATACTTGCAAACGCAAGTACTTGGGCACGTGCTGGCTACGCTGTAGGCCTATGCACTAAACCGTTGTGAAATACTGACAAAACAGATACCGTTTGCGTCATCACCATGAAACGCTGCTTATCACAACGAAACGCACCTGGATCCGCTGTTCAAATGTTATTAGGCTAGCTACGAGAACATGTTCATATTCCAAACACATAAGCACGTGACCAATACTTGCAAACGCAAGTACTTGGGCACGTGCTGGCTACGCTGTAGGCCTATGCACTAAACCGTTGTGAAATACGGACAAAACAGATACCGTTTGCGTCATCACCATGAAACGCTGCTTATCACAACGAAACGCACCTGGATCCGCTGTTCAAATGTTATTAGGCTAGCTACGACAACATGTTCATATTCCAAACACATAAGCACGCGACCAATACTTGCAAACGCAAGTACTTGGGCACGTGCTGGCTACGCTGTAGGCCTATGCACTAAACCGTTGTGAAATACGGACAAAACAGATACCGTTTGCGTCATCACCATGAAACGCTGCTTATCACAACGAAACGCACCTGGATCCGCTGTTCAAATGTTATTAGGCTAGCTACGAGAACATGTTCATATTCCAAACACATAAGCACGCGACCAATACTTGAGAACGCAAGTACTTGGGCACGTGCTGGCTACGCTGCAGGCCTATGCACTAAACCGTTGTGAAATACGGACAAAACAGATACCGTTTGCGTCATCACCATGAAACGCTGCTTATCACAACGAAACGCACCTGGATCCGCTGTTCAAATGTTATTAGGCTAGCTACGAGAACATGTTCATATTCCAAACACATAAGCACGCGACCAATACTTGCAAACGCAAGTACTTGGGCACGTGCTGGCTACGCTGTAGGCCTATGCACTAAACCGTTGTGAAATACGGACAAAACAGATACCGTTTGCGTCATCACCATGAAACGCTGCTTATCACAACGAAACGCACCTGGATCCGCTGTTCAAATGTTATTAGGCTAGCTACGAGAACATGTTCATATTCCAAACACATAAGCACGCGACCAATACTTGCAAACGCAAGTACTTGGGCACGTGCTGGCTACGCTGTAGGCCTATGCACTAAACCGTTGTGAAATACGGACAAAACAGATACCGTTTGCGTCATCACCATGAAACGCTGCTTATCACAACGAAACGCACCTGGATCCGCTGTTCAAATGTTATTAGGCTAGCTACGAGAACATGTTCATATTCCAAACACATAAGCACGCGACCAATACTTGCAAACGCAAGTACTTGGGCACGTGCTGGCTACGCTGTAGGCCTATGCACTAAACCGTTGTGAAATACGGACAAAACAGATACCGTTTGCGTCATCACCATGAAACGCTGCTTATCACAACGAAACGCACCTGGATCCGCTGTTCAAATGTTATTAGGCTAGCTACGAGAACATGTTCATATTCCAAACACATAAGCACGCGACCAATACTTGCAAACGCAAGTACTTGGGCACGTGCTGGCTACGCTGTAGGCCTATGCACTAAACCGTTGTGAAATACGGACAAAACAGATACCGTTTGCGTCATCACCATGAAACGCTGCTTATCACAACGAAACGCACCTGGATCCGCTGTTCAAATGTTATTAGGCTAGCTACGAGAACATGTTCATATTCCAAACACATAAGCACGCGACCAATACTTGCAAACGCAAGTACTTGGGCACGTGCTGGCTACGCTGTAGGCCTATGCACTAAACCGTTGTGAAATACGGACAAAACAGATACCGTTTGCGTCATCACCATGAAACGCTGCTTATCACAACGAAACGCACCTGGATCCGCTGTTCAAATGTTATTAGGCTAGCTACGAGAACATGTTCATATTCCAAACACATAAGCACGCGACCAATACTTGCAAACGCAAGTACTTGGGCACGTGCTGGCTACGCTGTAGGCCTATGCACTAAACCGTTGTGAAATACGGACAAAACAGATACCGTTTGCGTCATCACCATGAAACGCTGCTTATCACAACGAAACGCACCTGGATCCGCTGTTCAAATGTTATTAGGCTAGCTACGAGAACATGTTCATATTCCAAACACATAAGCACGCGACCAATACTTGCAAACGCAAGTACTTGGGCACGTGCTGGCTACGCTGTAGGCCTATGCACTAAACCGTTGTGAAATACGGACAAAACAGATACCGTTTGCGTCATCACCATGAAACGCTGCTTATCACAACGAAACGCACCTGGATCCGCTGTTCAAATGTTATTAGGCTAGCTACGAGAACATGTTCATATTCCAAACACATAAGCACGCGACCAATACTTGCAAACGCAAGTACTTGGGCACGTGCTGGCTACGCTGTAGGCCTATGCACTAAACCGTTGTGAAATACGGACAAAACAGATACCGTTTGCGTCATCACCATGAAACGCTGCTTATCACAACGAAACGCACCTGGATCCGCTGTTCAAATGTTATTAGGCTAGCTACGAGAACATGTTCATATTCCAAACACATAAGCACGCGACCAATACTTGCAAACGCAAGTACTTGGGCACGTGCTGGCTACGCTGTAGGCCTATGCACTAAACCGTTGTGAAATACGGACAAAACAGATACCGTTTGCGTCATCACCATGAAACGCTGCTTATCACAACGAAACGCACCTGGATCCGCTGTTCAAATGTTATTAGGCTAGCTACGAGAACATGTTCATATTCCAAACACATAAGCACGCGACCAATACTTGCAAACGCAAGTACTTGGGCACATGCTGGCTACGCTGTAGGCCTATGCACTAAACCGTTGTGAAATACGGACAAAACAGATACCGTTTGCGTCATCACCATGAAACGCTGCTTATCACAACGAAACGCACCTGGATCCGCTGTTCAAATGTTATTAGGCTAGCTACGAGAACATGTTCATATTCCAAACACATAAGCACGCGACCAATACTTGCAAACGCAAGTACTTGGGCACGTGCTGGCTACGCTGTAGGCCTATGCACTAAACCGTTGTGAAATACGGACAAAACAGATACCGTTTGCGTCATCACCATGAAACGCTGCTTATCACAACGAAACGCACCTGGATCCGCTGTTCAAATGTTATTAGGCTAGCTACGAGAACATGTTCATATTCCAAACACATAAGCACGCGACCAATACTTGCAAACGCAAGTACTTGGGCACGTGCTGGCTACGCTGTAGGCCTATGCACTAAACCGTTGTGAAATACGGACAAAACAGATACCGTTTGCGTCATCACCATGAAACGCTGCTTATCACAACGAAACGCACCTGGATCCGCTGTTCAAATGTTATTAGGCTAGCTACGAGAACATGTTCATATTCCAAACACATAAGCACGCGACCAATACTTGCAAACGCAAGTACTTGGGCACGTGCTGGCTACGCTGTAGGCCTATGCACTAAACCGTTGTGAAATACGGACAAAACAGATACCGTTTGCGTCATCACCATGAAACGCTGCTTATCACAACGAAACGCACCTGGATCCGCTGTTCAAATGTTATTAGGCTAGCTACGAGAACATGTTCATATTCCAAACACATAAGCACGCGACCAATACTTGCAAACGCAAGTACTTGGGCACGTGCTGGCTACGCTGTAGGCCTATGCACTAAACCGTTGTGAAATACGGACAAAACAGATACCGTTTGCGTCATCACCATGAAACGCTGCTTATCACAACGAAACGCACCTGGATCCGCTGTTCAAATGTTATTAGGCTAGCTACGAGAACATGTTCATATTCCAAACACATAAGCACGCGACCAATACTTGCAAACGCAAGTACTTGGGCACGTGCTGGCTACGCTGTAGGCCTATGCACTAAACCGTTGTGAAATACGGACAAAACAGATACCGTTTGCGTCATCACCATGAAACGCTGCTTATCACAACGAAACGCACCTGGATCCGCTGTTCAAATGTTATTAGGCTAGCTACGAGAACATGTTCATATTCCAAACACATAAGCACGCGACCAATACTTGCAAACGCAAGTACTTGGGCACATGCTGGCTACGCTGTAGGCCTATGCACTAAACCGTTGTGAAATACGGACAAAACAGATACCGTTTGCGTCATCACCATGAAACGCTGCTTATCACAACGAAACGCACCTGGATCCGCTGTTCAAATGTTATTACGCTAGCTACGAGAACATGTTCATAGAACCATATTGAGATACTATAATCTTATCTCATATATTAGGAAAAAATAAAAACTTCCTGTAACGGAAACTCTCGCGTCTATACATGGTGTCCCACGACAAACAGTCAATACTCAGGTGCTGTCTTTCTGTGCCATTTGCGCTTCTTGAATATGGCTCGGCTCGGCTTGGAAATGTGTTACGAACGGCGCCAAGCCTACTGCAACATGGCACTCTTTGCCTGCCTCAGCTACTGGTTGCGACACATGATATGAGCTGTATCTGATTCTCTGCGGTATGCGCCAGATAATAACTTTAAGAATTTATATGTGCTCCGAGGAATTGAATCTGTTGTGCAACATATCGTTCCTGCCAGATCCCAGAATATTGACTATTCGTCCTGTATGCCTTAAAACGGCGTGAAATGGTGATACGTTAATTTCCGCCGTATTCAACAGCATTGCCTATGTTCCACATGCAGGTGTTAGTTTGAAAATAATATTTACTTTCTTCTGCTTTTTCAGGTCAGGTCGTCTTCGTCAGCTCTTTATCCCGCAATGTAGTCATAGCTTCGTGAATAACCTGAGTGAAACTTTCCACACACCCTAGATGGAAACTGTGAGCAAATAAGTAACGACGTTATCTACAAGTCATTTATATGCATCATGAACAGCAGCGGAAATATGAAAGTGTCTTGAACTTTCACGATAGTTAAATACGCTTCTGACAACGTCTATTTCGGCTAGTAATTCCTCATCCCACCATCAGTGAGTGTCCTATAGTTAGTGCGATTATAGCTTCTTTCAGTAAATTATTGGTCAGAATTTTGTCGTAGCGAAATGTAACAATTAGAAACAACTGTTCCTTTTATACGGTTTTTGATGAATGGCAATAAATGGCAACAAAATATGATATATGCTGCTGTAATATGTGTACATAATAGCAAAAAAAAAAAAAAAGATGTTGATGGCTGCTTCAAACTGCTAATGTTATATGTATAACAAATATTTTATACATTCTGATATTAACTTATGGAGCATACACCCCATCCTCGTTACTGTCTATGCACAAAATTAAAGTATACAATGGGTATCATAGACAGGAGGAGAAACTATAATGGTATTAATGGTATACAGTATATGATAACAGTAGTAAAAACTTTTGTTTATGAATGTACTACCTGACACACGTAGAGTTTTAACTGTCACACAGAAACAAGTCAATACACAAGAGCAATAATAATGTAGCTGTCAAGATCCAACTGACATGCGTAAAAATGGTGTTATAATCAAAGGCAATTGCCAAATATAGTGTTTCCATACGTAAACTTCACACGGATTGTTGCTATGTTCAGAGATGTATGAAAATATTTCCGTATTTACAAACAATTATGTAAACTTGTTCACTCGAATTGCGTGAAAATGTTGCCATTCAGCAGGTGACTTTTTTGAGCCATGTTCGAAAGTATCCAATTTTAATACAGTATTTCCACAAATATCTTCTACACTTCATTTTATGAAAAGTTTTCGATTATCTATCAAAATATTTTCATAAGAATACACTAAAAATTACATAACGGTGAGAGCTTGCTAGGTGCTCAAATGGATCGGAATATACTGATTTCATACTTTATGTTCAACTAAAATATTACGTAAAGGGTGTAGCTTGCAGTAGTTCAAAGTACCTTGCTAGATGTTCAAACTTACCCGCATGCTCAGATTTTTTTCTACACTACATTCAACCAAAGAATTTCTTTAAAACTGTATGGTTTCAAAGTACCTCAGTGGTTGCTCAAAAGAACACAAACGCTCAGAATTTTTCTTTCTCCATATTCAACAAAAAAATTAGGTAAAAGGTGTAGAATGTAGTATTTCATTGTAATTTGCAGGATGTTCAAAACTCTCAGAGCTAGTTGAATTTTTACTGCTATATTTCAAACTATTTATCAAAAACTACATAATGCAGCATTTGCGTATAGGTGAAGTTCAGTTTCTTTATCAAAGGCAGTAATGGGCCAACGGAACCAGAAATCAATTATTTTCCACATCTAAATTTTTCTCTAATGCTTGTCAAGCCTCACAACGCATGGAGCCAGGCACTAGCAACACATAACTCGATTGACTGAGAGTTTATTTATTTTTAATTTTTTTTTTTTTTACGAGAAGTATTTTCTTGCTGGCACGCAATGCATTTGGCTCTCGACTCTGCGTATTACGATTCGCATGGTGCACTGTAAAAGAGACCTGGGTAATACTCCTCATCTAACTTATACCTTAAAACGCAGTTGTGGACGAGACTTACCAAAGTAAACAAGGTTATTGACGAGACTTAGCAAAGTAAACAAGGTTATTCTCACGGTAAAAACTCATCTCTCACAACTCACTCAACACTAGTAGTATTACGCGCATTTCGAATGTTGAAATTACTAGGGAAAGAAGCACAAGTTGATTATAAAATTCCTGACTGATGGAGTTTTCAGATCTGTGTTAATGGATCAGTTTTTGTTGCAACAGTATTAAATACAGACAGTAAACCTTGGGGAAAAATCTGTTGTACGTACTTTGTAGACATAGGGTACATGAAATGAAACACAGAAGCGTTTCTGAGGAAAAGATGAGCTGTGGAAACACAGGTCTGCTTATGCAAAACTTAAAAGAAAAAAATTGAAATCACTTACTCTGAAATTGATGTTGATAGATTGTAAACCAGAACTCAGCACGGAAAAGTGAAGGAAAACATGGACGTAGTCGCTGAGTCTTGTTACACTATGTGATCAAAAGTATCCGGACAACCCCAAAACCATACGTTTTTCACATTAGGATCATTGTGCTGCCACCTACTGCCAAGTACTCCATATTAGTGACCTCGGTAGCCATTAGACATCGTGAGAGAGCAGAATGGGTCGCTCCGCGGAACTCACGGACTTCGAACGTGGTCAGGTGATTGGGTGTCACTTGTGTCATAAGCCTGTGCGCTACATTTCCATGCTCCTAAACATCCCTAGCTCCACTGTTTCCGATATGATAGTGAAGTGGAAACTGTAGAAAGGCGTACAGGCTGACCTCGTTTGACAGAGACCGCTGACAGCTGAAGAGGGTCGTAATGTGTAATAGACAGACATCTATCCAGACCATCACACAGGAATTCCAAACTACATCAGGATCCGCTGTAAGTACTGTGACAGATAGGGAGGAGGTGAGAAAACTTGGACTTCATGGTCGAGCGGCTGCTCAAAAGCCACACATCACGCCGGTAAATGCTAAACGACGCCTCACTTGGTGTAATGAGCGTAAACATTGGACGGTTGCACAGTGGAAAAACGTTGTGTGGAGTGACGAATCACGGTACACAATGTGGCGATCAGACGGCAGGGTGTGGGTATGGCGAATGCCCGGTTAACGTCATCTGCCAGCGTGTGTAGTGGCAACAGTAAAATACGGAGGCGGTGGTGTTATGGCGCGGTCATGTTTTCATGGAGGGGGCTTGCACCCCTTGTTCTTTTGCGTGGCACTATCACAGCACAGGCCTCCATTGATGTTAGACGACAATAACATCCCTGTAATGGACTGGCCTGCAGAGAGTCCTGACTTGAGTCCTATAGGACACCTTTGGGACATTTTGGAACGCCGACTTCGTGCCAGACCTCAACGACCGACATCGATAGCTCTCCTCAGTGCAGCACTCCGTGAAGAATGGACTGCCATTCCCCAAGAAACCTTCCAGCACCTGATTGAACGTATGTCTCCGAGAGTGGAAGCTGTCATCAAGGCTAAGGGTGGGCCAACAGCATACTGAATTCCAGCTTTACCGATGGAGGGCGCCATGAACTTGTAAGTTATTTTGAGTCAGGTGTCCAGATACTTTTTATCATGCAGTGTCCATCGAATTTTTCCAGATACTTCAAGAGCACAGCGGCCCAGAAGAGGTGTATTGAATATTCAGAATTAAGTGAGTTCTCTCTTATTGAAAAAAATTTCGGGCTGCAAGGGTTGTCCATCATGTAAGGTAGATGCCGAAAGCTATTTGTTACCAGAAAATGTGTATATTCTGTGATGCATTTCAGTTAACACCACAAGCATCTAATACGATTTGTGATGTATTTCTTTTATATGAAAAAGTGGATAAATCACCTTCTCCATAAATAGTTAAAAACTAACGTTCACTTATGGAAAGTAATTATCGAACTATAAATATGTAGTGGCAAAAGATGTTTACTAACACAACAAGCTCTTCAGCTCGGAATAAATTTAAGTGATTTTTTAGGCTCAAAATTCAATAGCTACCAGACGCTGCAGCTTCTGGTGTCAGTATTTTAGTTCAGCCACCGTAGTTGACATCCCCCATTAGCAGCCAACCCCTGCAGCTGACACCACCTAGTAGCTGACAACCCCAATAGCTGACCCCTCCAGTAGCTGATACACAGTATCCACTGCGATAGAATACTACCTAATATCCAGTAGCTTTCATCCACTGCACATATACACTGTCAACGTATATCGATATAATACAGTCTGAAGATCCAGTAGCTGACATCTATACGGTGTTGGATTACCTCTTAAGATCCAGTATCTGACACCTACTATCAAGTTTTGGGACATTCTGTTTGAGTTTTGAATACATATTTGTTTAGAATTGTCAACTGTCACTGCTTTACCTGATCAGCATATTACTTCATTTCAGTTTTCCAACTGACATGGGAAAAAAAGAAAAGAATATTATCAAGTACGAACAAAATTAAAAGCTTCAAGCTTTTGTAGATGAAGCTGTAAAAAATGGTTTGCCCATGGCAAGCATTAGTAAACTGTACAAATTTACCAGAACAGCTCTGGTGAATAAAAATTCTTCAAAATACCCATCTTAATGACAGATGTATACTGGGTGAAGAATGTGAAGCTCTGTTAGCTAAGCGGATCTTGGAGTGTCAAAAGAATGGATTTCCTATTAGTAGAAGTCAGCTAATAGACGTTGTCCACATACTAGTTAGAGAGATGAAGCTGGAAATTACGTTCACGGATGGGAATCCTGTCATTAAGTGAAGAGAACTGTTTTTGCGAAGCTACCCAGATCCACAGAAAATGACTTTATCAAGATGCAGTGTCACTGATTAAACAGCAACGATGGAGTGCATACTCCATGTTGTAACATAAATAGCTTACAAAAGGTATCATAAGTAATGATTCAAGACGCAAGCACTTCAACTTCCCACCGAAGTTTACGATGTCTGTTGAAAATAAAGTGAATGTTGCTATTAAAAACCTAACGTAAAATATATAATTTCTCTACAACAGCGATCAGACAGGGATGGTGGAGAGACCAATGCATGTGACTCTCAGCTTGGCCTATGTGACACACATACTGGTCAGACATCAGCAATTCTGAATTCAATAATTGAGCGTTTTGTTTGTTCAGACAACACGACGTACCATGGACTCGATTAATGTCTGAAGTAGTGCTAAAGGGAAATGACTCCATTAATCATACAGGGCTGTCCACAAATCCGTAAGAGTACGAGAGGATGGACATCTCTTCTGAACATTGTTAGGCATCCCAGATATATTCAATAATGTTCATGTCTGGAGAATTTGGTGGCCAGCGGAAGTGTTTAAACTTATAAGAGACTTCGTGGAGCCACTCTGTAACAATTCTGCACGTGTGGGGTGTCACATTGTCCTGCTGGAATTGCCCCAGTCCATCGGAATGCACAATGGACATGAATGGATGCAGGTGAAGATGCAGGATCCTTGCGTACGTGTCACATGTCAGAGCCGTATGTAGAAGTATCAGGGGTCCCATACACTATTGTGGATGTAAAAGTAATACACATCGGTTGGCTCTCCCAGTAGTCAGATTGCCCCTTATGGGATCATGAGCACCAAAGCAAAAGGTGTCACACAATGGATAACCAATAGGACACCGGTGGCCCTAGCAAATATGGGACTTAGGTTTTTCACCTTAGAAAAGATAATAACAGGATCATCGTCTAACTATGAAACGAAACACTGGACCACATTAATCCCGCTTCATTACAAATTTCCCTGATAACACATCCGAATATCTCATTATTACAGGATCTATTCGGTCACAATAAATTCAAAGAATTAGAAGATAAACAATTATTGATATGGGGCAGTAGAGATCTAACACTTGAAAGTTCCAACAAATACTGATTAGTTCAGGTGAATGGGATAAAAGCGTAATCTATGGACGAATTACGGAAAGGTAAAACTGTGTTGGAAGCAGTGATTGCCTGAATCTTCCTGAAGAATGGAAAACTACATATCAAAACAACGTTACCGACTGAGCCTTCAGTCACTCGGGAAAAGTATTGGAGTCACGAAATGCATTTCATCCTAACAATGTCACTACAGTTGCTTGGTAATTCCAGTATCTTGTACACTGAACCTGCGATTTCTCGTCATATTTTGTACTCCGTTGTTTGGTGAATAGGGAATGCCCTGACGAGTTGCAGACAGGAACATATCGGCTCTCTACAGTTATCAACATAAAAAGTCATGCCGCACCTGCCGAAGAAGTCTTCTGTTTCGTGTACCCATACAAATTGTATCGTTCCGTGTCTCCAAACATCGAGACCATCCTCAAATATAGTTACACCGTAGGTAGCTATTTTTGTATAATTCTAAAACATGGGGGATTCTGTGGAGACATTACTCTCTTTGGAACACTAAGAGAAGTAGGTCTCATCGAATATCTCAGTGGGTTGGTGCAGGCCACTCTGTACAATACTAAATCTGAAGCAAGGTTTCGAGGACAACTTTCAGAGAGATTTCTAGTCTATACAGATGTGAGGCAATAAAACGGTATTTCTTGTATATTTTTTAACTGTGTCCTGGAAAAAATCGTCTGTGAATTGACCAGATGTCTATCAGCGACCACCGGTGTAAGGACGTGTATCGAAGCATACAACCAAAGGACCCCTGCCTGGTCTTCACAACTGACCTGATTTTAATAGCAAACGACACGCAAGAGGCTTCCATGCAACTTCAGGCACTGCATTTAACAGCAGAAAAACAAGTTTATTGATCAACATCGGAAAGACTGAATTCATTATCAATACTTAAGTCGTCCCTAGAAAGAGGAGAATCACTGTTACCACGCATATATAGAGAGTCACAACCACAAAGTACTTTGGAGAATGGAGCTCAGTGAAGCTGTAGCTCTTGAACAAAGGGAAATCAAACTAGACATGCTTATACAAGAGTGTATGCCTCGAAACACCTGTCAATGAATATTAAACGAAGACATTATAACACAGTAGTCAAACTGTCAGTCCTCTATGCAGCAGAGTGCGTATCTCGAACCAAGAAGACCCCACTAAGACTTCTCTAACTGCAAGAAAGGAAATTCCTGCGAAAGATAGTGGAACCGAAGGAACATATCCGATGTGAGACTATGGTACAAACCTAATAGTTGATACCACTACCAAGAAAACGTCACCACTGCCATCAGAACAAAAAGACTGGTTTTCTATGCTAACATTCCCAGAATGAACACAGTAAAGTAACAGAATGAGGTGTCACAAAGAAGAGCGCGATCTAAATCATAACGCAGAATCCAGTATTAGCTCCAGATATACACGCTATCTTACATAACTTAATGAACACACATTTCAACCACATTAGTTGACTAAACTAATGAGACTGAGGTAAATGGAACATAATAATGATGAAGCATAGTAAAGCTAAGTTGCATTACAGTTTCTATCCACAATTCCATGTAACCAATGGAAGCAAATGCAGAAACTTGTATTTACGAAATTTGATTGTTATTATTGATTAGCAATAAGTAAATATGCAGGATTCACGATAGCATCGAAATTAAACCCGTATTATAAAAGTTCCAAAGGCTGTAAAACGATTTATTATTATAAAGAACCATTTCATGTATTTTGGCAATGATAACTGTATTACTCAGTCATGTTTATTATTCTGGAAAGTTTATATCCAAATTCTATAAATTATTTTAGAAAACATCTTCTACTCTTAATGGTAAACTTCAAAAGTACTATTTGAAACTATGAATAATTGTACGTGTCGTTTATTGAAAATTATATAAGCAACGGCAGCAGCCAATCATTTTAGTATTGAGATTTAGTGTTTGAGTTCAGGTAACTGTCAGTGTTAACTATGTGATGCGAGTAAATAAGTCAATCCGTACATTTTCAGTTTCGTCTACGTCATTTCGTAGAATTTATTAATTAAGACACGCAGATCCTGTTATTATGGAAGTCCTGAGACTACCTCACAGGTGGAGATCTTTCTAGTGAAGGGATACACACCCAGGTGTTTGAAGAATCTACAAGTTAAGAACTAATTCTTGGCAGCACGAAGTGTGGTTCCAATTTAAACCCATAAGCTGTTTTATAAGATCTTCGAAGTAGCCAACAAGGGTAGGGCACCTGGATTGCTTTGTATCAAGCAAACAGGGAAAGACATTGCAGAATTTAATATTAGGCAAGACGTAATGAATAACAGGGGTGACTACTGTTTAGCTATCGGAAACGGGACCTTCCTAACACCCCTTACGGAAATGAACCAAATAGAAAATATTCCGAGGAATGGAAGATAGAGTTCAGCCATTTGCCGCCCGTCTCTGCTGCGCTATATACTTTTCTTACGGCGTCACGGTCCCACAACGCCACCAGGCAGGATTCATTCTGGCAGTGTGCCATGATTACAATTTTTTTTGTTATCACACCACCTGAAGCCCGTAAAATAGGGAAAACTGTCATCTTGCATTCTTGCTGAAGAGACGTGGTGACCTTCCTCTCAGTTCTATCTAACATCGGACGTTGCATATTAACAAGTGTTCTAAAGCAGTAGATTTATAATCTATATGACCTTTGTATTTATTTCAATTCATGTAGGAGAGCTACTATAAACTTTTTGAAAGATAAACGAAAGTCTGTCTTTCTATAATGCAACATTATGGAACCTGAACCTAGTTACAGTCATAAATAAACATACTGCAGAGTGAAAACACTTGCTAATCATTTACTAAATACGCATGTTGCGTATCTATAGTCTGAAAATGGTTATCCTTTCAGTTTAAAAGTTTGAAACAGCCTCTACATAAATCAAAAATAAATAATGAAGAACTTTTATCTTAACTGGGCCAAGTATCTGTAATATAAACACACGAAGCATAGCTTTATAATATTCCCTTCACGTGACTTGGATAAGGATACGAGGCTCAGAAAAATGAAGAAAATGATGGATCTCTCTTCCATTCGCAAAAATCTAGCAAAATAATAAGCAAATTACTCGTATATGAAACATCTGTAATTTTCTTGAGCGAAATTAAGATATATAATCAAAATGCAAAGGTGTGAATATTTTGTCCTCATCAATCAAAGAAAAATAAAAAGTTTGTATTTAAAAGGTGACATCTAGAATGACACTCTTCTTAATTTCGATAAATTTGCTTGAGTATGAATAACAGTGTAACTTTTTCGTGGGGCCATCTATCTAAGCGAAATGAATGAAACACATGAAGATTTTACTATTTATAAAAATTAGTTTTGTAATTTTGGTCTCGTAGCTGTACAATAATCGAAGCAACTGCTTGGGGAGGGGGCACTCCAGAGCACAAGTGAATTCTAAAACGCGCGACCGCTACAGTCGCAGGTTCGCATCCTGCCTCGGGCATGGATGTGTGTGATGTCCTTAGGTTAGTTAGGTTTAAGTAGTTCTAAGTTTTAGGGGACTGATGACCTCAGAAATTAAGTCCCATAGTGCTCAGAGCCATTTGATTTTGGAATTCTAAAACGAAAGACAAACACAAATCAGATAAATATCTTTAGACGCAGCAAACAATGTTACAAAAACTCATTTTCAAGGTATAAGCTCTGTTAATAGTAATTTATAATTTGTGTTATTCAAGTGATTCAGTTTATTTCAAATAACATTATACAGGGTGATTCAAAAAGAATACCACAACTTTAGGAATTTAAAACTCTGCAACGACAAAAGGCAGAGCTAAGCACTATCTGTCGGCGAATTAAGGGAGCTATAAAGTTTCATTTAGTTGTACATTTGTTCGCTTGAGGCGCTGTTGACTAGGCGTCAGCGTCAGTTGATTCTAAGATGGCGACGCTCAACAGAAAGCTTTTTGTGTTATTGAGTACGGCAGAAGTGAATCGACGACAGTTGTTCAGCGTGCATTTCGAACGAAGTATGGTGTTAAACCTCCTGATAGGTGGTGTATTAAACGTTGGTATAAACAGTTTACGTCAACTACCCGAGGCGATGGATCGGCCGCCAGGCAGCCCGTGACAGAGCACTTCATCACTGGCCTCCAAGAAGCCCTGATCTTACCCCCTGCGATTTTTTCTTATGGGGGTATGTTAAGGATATGGTGTTTCGGCCACCTCTCCCAGCCACCATTGATGATTTGAAACGAGAAATAACAGCAGCTATCCAAACTGTTACGTCTGATATGCTACAGAGAGTGTGGAACGAGTTGGAGTATCGGGTTGACATTGCTCGAGTGTCTGGAGGGGGCCATATTGAACATCTCTGAACTTGTTTTTGAGTGAAAAAAAACCTTTTTAAATACTCTTTGTAATGATGTATAACAGAAGGTTATATTATGTTTCTTTCACTAAATACACATTTTTAAGGTTGTGGTATTCTTTTTGAATCACCCTGTATTATGACGGCTACTTTGTACGCTCAAGTGCTTTAGATTGACGGTTTAAGGATGGAAAACCAAATTTTGAGTGCATGACTCTCAAAAAGCGTAGGTGTGTATTAACAAAGATTTATTGTCCTGCGAGCTGAATAAATATGACGGTGAAAATAAGGGGTGATACGTGAATTAAGTGAAAAGTTACCCATTTAATCTCCCAGTCCAATTTTCTCTCTAGTCTGAAGTGATCTTGTACTTCAGGAAAACAAAGTTTTCTCTCTGGCTCATCAGCGCCGTAGCTTATGTGTCAGCATTTTTTTTAGTAACGAAGCTGTTCGCTCCGCAATGACTTTGAAAGGAATCCCCACCATCCGCCGACCAGAAGGCAGTGTGTGCTCTACCCTCCTCTGCCAGCAGTAAGTGTTCATCTGTGCTGCGTTGTCTACTTAGCATTGCCTCACTAGTGCCGACGTACCACAGCGATAACTGGATGTGTGCAGTGTCTGACCGCCCAAAAGGAGACCCTATGCTGGTGGCCAGGACACTACATTGGACGACACTGCCCGGGACACTGCGGTCCATGTATGTCGCAACGTCAGTTCGCGAAAGCCTGCATTCACTGCCTCCGGTATTACTGCCTCATGCCGCTAGTTCTCCCCTTTGAAGTTGTCAAATGCCATTATATCTGCATCAGTTTGGTGACGAATATCACTCCCCAGAAGACCGTGAGGAAGTGAAAAACTGATTTGTGTTGCACGGGAAAGATGGCCATCCAGTAGGTCTAGCGAGAGCACGGCTGTGGTCTGACACAACGGAACGTTCTATTGCACAAGATCATCTATGGTAGCGAAGGATGCTGCCGTTGACGTCGATAGGAGTGTGACATCCTCGATCAAAGAAATTCTCTCGTCGCTTAATAGTCGATTGGAAATTATGATCGCTCAATTGAAGGCTTACGAAGCAATGCGCACAACAAGAGTCACAGAAGTTACACAAAGTTTCTTCTCTTATTTATTTATTTATTTTTATCAGAGAAGCTCGGAAGAGAGAACTTCTTTACAGTCTCAGCTGCTGCAGACAGTGCTCGCAACTGAACCAAACGCCATATCTCAAGAGTCTTTTAGCTTTTTTTTTCTGAAAGAAAGGTTTGTATATATAGTATAACATTGCAATACCGTCTCCATGTATGAATAACTCTCATACTATATCCGTAAATTTACTGGTAATTATCAACAATAAACGAACCAGGGCTGGAACTGTCAAAAAAGGTTTTTGTAAGGAGGCCAGTTGGTATTAACTAAATGTCATAATCAGTTCGACCTTATGTATTACATGATGAACTCTGGAACATGCAATAAGATACTCAAGATGACACGGTTCATGCTGCATGCCGTTGCTAACCTGAGCTCTCTGTCCTTTTGATCTTCTCGGTGTCTGTATCTGAAGGGAATGAGTGACACTTTGTCTCCATGAAGCTTAAAGGAGAATACTTAGTGCACCTTTACTTAGTCATCCACAGTGTTACCATACAACACTACCATCATTTTCTATACAAGTAGGAATGGACGAATCTCATTCAAACTTCAAATTCAGTATTCCACATGACCTAAGAATCGCAGTCGATTAGTATGCAAATCCAAGCCTTAAACTTTATAGGGCTGCATTAAACAATTCTAAGATTAGCGATCCCGCATCTCGTGGTCGTGCGGTAGCGTTCTCGCTTCCCACGCCTGGGTTCCCGGGTTCGATTCCCGGCGGGGTCAGGGATTTTCTCTGCCTCGTGATGGCTGGGTGTAGTGTGCTATCCTTAGGTTAGTTAGGTTTAAGTAGTTCTAAGTTCTAGGGGACTGATGACCATAGATGTTGAGTCCCATAGTGCTCAGAGCCATTTGAACCATTTTAAGGTTAGCGAGCTCTACGAAAGCGATAATGTACCTGTGTGTCACAGAATCATCGGGCGCAAAGATAACCTAAATTAGCCAACTCCCTACAATTCTAATCTGAGGTGCTGTATTTGAAAGACCCACATATATGTTTCCCAGACATTACTCCGACTTAAATCACAATACACCACAGCAAAGATCATTACTCCAAGGTTACTCCGACAGAGAAATACACAGAGTGATTCAGCTAAACTGTTCACCTCAAATACATCCCGAAACGTTAAGCATATCGTAATTTTTTTATCATTTATGATGATAGACTGTTCTTCAAAATCCAATGAGTATTATGGAAACTAAGAGTTTAAAGACTGCAGCTCGGAAAGAAGAAGAAACTGATAGTTGACTTGGGTCTCCAATGCACATGAAACACCTAAGAGTAAAGCCCAGCGAACAAATTTCATTAATACAGTCCCTTTTCCCTATGGCTGTAAGACGATTTTCATGTTCACTATGTGATCAAAAGTATCCGGACACCTGGCTGAAAATGACTTTGCAAGTTCGTGGCGCCCTCCATCGGTAATGCTGGAATTCAGTATAATGTTGGCCCACCCTTAGGCTTGATGACAGCTTCCGCTCTCGCAGGCATACGTTCAATCAGGTACTGGAAGGATTCTTAGGAAGCGGCAGCCCATTCTTCACAGAGTGCTGCTCTGAGAGCTATCGATGTCGGTCGGTGAGGCCTGGCACGAAGTCGGCGTTCCAAAACATCCCAAAGGTGTTGTATTTGATTCAGGTCAGGACCCTGTGCATGCCAGTGCATTACAGGGATGTTATCGTCGTGTAAGCACTCCGCTACAGGCCGTGCATTATGAACAGGTGCTTGATTGTGTTGTAAGATGTAATCATCATCCCAGAATTGCTCTCCGACAGTGGGAAGCAATAAGGTGCTTAAAACAGCAGTGTAAGCTTGTGCTGTGATAGTGCCACGCAAAACACCAAGAGGTGCAAACCCCTTCCATGAAAAACACGATCACACCATAACACAACCGCATCCGAATTTTACTGTTGGCACTACGCACTCTGGTAGATTACAGCATTCGCCGTACCTATACCCTGCCATTGGATCGCCACATTGTGCACCGTGATTCGTCACTCCACACAACGTTTTTCCACTGTTCAATCGTCCAATGTTTACGCTCCCTACACTAAGCGAGGCGTCGTCTGGCATTTACCGGCATCATGTGTGGCTTATGAACAGCCGCTCGACCATGAAATACAAGTTTTATCACCTCCCGCCTATCTGTCATAGTACTTGTAGCAGATCCTGATGCACTTTGGAATTCCTGTGTGATGGTCTGGATAGACGTCTGCCTATTACACATTACTACCCTCTTCGACTGTCGATGGTCTCTGTCAGTCAACAGACGAGGTCGGCCTGTACGTGTCCCTTCACGTTTCCACTTCACCATCACATCGGAAACAGTGAACCTAGGGATGTTTAGGAGTGTATAAATTTCGTGTACAGACTTATGACACAAGTGACACCCAATCACCTGACCACGTTCGAAGTCCGTGAGTTCCGCGGAGTGACCCATTCTGCTCTCTCACGATCTCTAGTGACTACTGAGGTCGCTGATATGGAGTACCTGGCAGTAGGTGGCAGCGCAATGCACCTAATATGAAAAACGTATTTTTTGGGGGGTGTCTGGATCCTTCTGATCACATTGTGTACGTAACTGCCCTCTCCATATTTTGTCAACGCAAAGAGCTACGGAGCACTCCACGATGGTTGATTAATTATCATCACCATGTAGAATATTACGACTGTAATAAGAGTGACTGTGCAATAAACTCACTGGAACAAAAACATTTATTGCCGGAAACATAAAAAAAATACCGCTATCGAGCAGTAGGCTAAGCGTACATAGGGAGTTTCTGTTCCAAATCAACCCGCTACTGCTGCACTTATCAGCCTGACACAAGCCTTAATATACCCTCCCCAGTAAAATATGAATCATAATAAAATCAAATCTAAATTGAATTGAAAATTCTTAAAGAAGAATGCAATCATTATCAGACTGATTATGAAACAGACATTAGAAATGTAAGGTTGTTCATAAATATTGTTTGTTTTTTGTTAACTTCCTCATTGTTTGAAGACGCGTTTCAGGATTAGCCCATCATCTGATGACCTGATAAGTAAACAAAATTTCTTCTTACATATGTTAGATTTTTCCTTTATCTTTATTCCCGGCTGGGTCAGGGATTTTCTCTGCCTCGTGATGACTGGGTGTTGTGTGCTGTCTTTAGGTTAGTTAGGTTTAAGTAGTTCTAAGTTCTAGGGGACTGATGATCATAGATGTTAAGTCCCATAGTGCTCAGAGCCATTTGAACCATTATTGACATTTCCATGTTAGTTGCCGTTTGATAGTTAGTCCAAGATTTTTAGTGTGTTAGATGGATAGGACGGTCGTAAATGTTCACGTGGAATTCATGGAGACGGAAGGTGCGTGTGGTGCATCACATAATTATCGTCTGAGTTTTGAAACGATTGATTTTCAGGGGTCACTGGTTACACCAGGAGGTAAATTGATTGACGGGGGTTGGAAGTACGTTTGGGATTCCTGGAGCGTAGGGTAAAGGGCGAGGAAAGCAATGTCATCAGCATACTGCGGGAGGTGGACTGGTGGAGGTTGTTTGGGCGTATCACTAGTGTAAAGGAGATAAAGAGAGAAGAGAGAGGAGAGAGAACGGAGCATTGGGACACAACTGCAGTGAGACAGAAGGTATGGGAATTGGTGTTGTTAATAGTGACAAAGGATGAGTAATTAGAGAGGAAGGGTGCAATAAGGCAGATATAATTAACCGAATGTGCATAGGTCGGGAGCTTTGTAAGGAGACCTTGAATGCCATACAGAGTCGTAGGCTTTCTCCAGGTCGAGGAAGCCAAACATTTATGAGTTTTGAGCTGATGGGATAAGAGATGGGTGAGGTGCAGCAGCTGCTCCTCAGAGGGGTAGCCGCAATGGTTAATGGCAAGGAGTTTATAGATATGTCGGGAGACGATGGATTGGTTCAAATGGCTCTGAGCACTATGGGACTCAACTGCTGTGGTCATCAGTCCCCTAGAACTTAGAACTAATTAAACCTAACTAACCTAAGGACATCACACACATCCATGCCCGAGGCAGGATTCGAACCTGCGACCGTAGCAGCAGCGCGGCTCCGGACTGGAGCGCCTAGAACCGCACGACCACCGCGGCCGGTCCAGACGATGGATTCAAAGACCTTCCCGAACATTAATGTGTGGCATATAGGGCGGTTGGATGAGGTATCAGTAGGGGTATGTGTAGTCTGAGGAAAACTAGAAATCCGGATGTTTTCCACCGCTCATGAAGGTAACCTGTGGAGGGCAGTATAAAGAGTTGCGAGGGTGGCTAGAAAGGTGTGGGAGCATATGGCAGATTTTTCTCTCACCTGCCCCATATGGGTGGGGGGGGGGGGGGGAGGGCTGCCAGCGGACACAATTTGCTGCTCTTCAGTCATATGAGAACAAAAATTAAAAAAAAAATAATAATAATATAAAAGCTCGACATGGCGACTGAAAAAACTAAACGTTTCTTACAGTACAAACACAAATCTTCAGTGCATAAATTAAAATACAAAGGGTTGATTTGGTGATTAATTATAATATAGACACACGTAAATGAAAAATGCATATGGTAGATTTTACAAGAGTCTTTTAATGCTCATTATAATAAAACTACATTGAAGAGTAACAAAATGCGAATCTGCAGTATACACCAAAGACTACATATGTATAACACTTATTTAACATAAAAGTCATTTTCCGTCACCTGAAGCTTAAGCTTTATCAGTAAAACTTAATGGCAACAAGGAACCTAAAAGGCACAAGTCTAGAATAGTAGTGTCAACCCGAACTGTCTGCGCTGCAGAAGAAGACATGGTGCACGAACAGGGCGTTGGACACAGAAATGTGTGCTGACGGCCACGACTTTGCGTGGCATACGTGGAAGGTATATGTCAAGATAACAACGTAGCATACAGGGGTAAAAAAAAACTTGAAATTACGCAAAGTACTGGAAAGCATTCCACAGACTCTCCGAAAACAATCCGAATCACACTTTTCCCATCTTACGTAACAACAGACCACAACCTCACCTAAGCCAACCACTTCGTGTCCTACCTGAAAGATGCATTCACCATCCCACATGATCCCAACTTTGATTACCCGATGGACTCCTATGTGTATGAACGTGCCAACACAATTATCCCACGTCTTGCACCACGCTTCCAGTTCTTACACAGCACTGCACGAACAAGACTAAACACGCAAATAACAGCTGACGACGTTACAGGAACACAAGCTAAAAGCGGAACACTTGCTTGGTGACAATACCGTTACCTACCGCAACCTAAGTGAATGTTCTAGAGCCTATAAAGGAACCCTCACCAGACTTTACTACACCATTATCTACATAGGTTATTACCAGAGCAGAGGGAAACGTCCAAAGCACTCCTCTTCCTGAAGCCTGATAAACCATCCTTGCAGACCTCATCAAATCGACCTACCAGCCGCATTACAATTTTCAGCAAAATCTTTGAAATCGTTGTTACCCAATGAATTAATCGTCACCCCTTGCAACTCACCTACCCATTCCCAGTATCCAATGTGACTTTCGTGCCAACTATTCCAACGACGACCGGCTTCTTTACCTCATCTATCATATCTACCACCAACTGAATGAACTGAAGTCCACCATATTTATCTCCCTTGATATCCAAAAAGCCTTCGACCGAGTGTGGCATTCTGAGCAGCTCTTCAAGCAACAGACCTGTGCACACTCAGTTTACTATCTCCGCCTTATAAGGTGAAAAAATCGCAACACCAAAACGTGATTATGATGGACTAGGGAAATACATTTGTCTAGGCAACATATTTAAGTGATTAACATTGCAAAATCACAGGTTAATGTAAGCGCGAGGTAAAACATTGGAAATGTGGAATGCTGGTAAATTAATAACCGGTGGATTAGACAGAATAGTGAATGCAAGCAGGTGACAGGTGTCAATTTGTGGGATGAAGTTTCATGCCTGTTGCACATGGTCGGTCAATACAGGGCGGTTAACGCTGGTTGTGGATGACACTGGACTTACCGTCCGATGAAGACCCATAAGTGATGGATTAGAGAGAAATCTGGTGATCGAGCAGGCCAAGAGAATATGTCGATACTGTGCAGAGGATGTTGCATTACAACAGCGGTATGTGGGCGAGCATTATACTGCTGGAAAACACCCCCTTGAATGCTGTTCATGAATGGAAGTACAAGTCGAATGACCAGAATGACGAACAAATTTGCAGTCAGGGTGTGTGGGATAACCACGAGAGCGCTGATGCTGTCGTACGAAGTTGCACCCCAGACCATAATACCAGGTGTGGCATGCAGAAAGGTTGGTTCCAGGCCCTCAACTGACCTCCTTCTAACCAACACCCGGCCATCACTGGCACCGAGGCAGACCCATCCTTCACCAGAAAACGTAATAGACCTCAACCCTGTCCTCAAAATGTGATTTCACTTGAGCACACTGTAGTTGCAAATAGCGGTACTCTCAGGTCAGTGGAATGTATGCTACCGATCGTGTGTCTCCGAGCTGTCCTTAAAGTAACCGATTTGAAACAGTTCGTTGAGTCGATACGGTGCTAACTGCTACTCAGATTGCTGCAGCAATACGCCGAACACGGCGTACAATAGCAACATTCCTGACAAGTTTTGTGCAGCATCGCAGAAGGATCATTCAGCTTCTCGGAGTCCTATTATACGACCTCGTTCAAATTCAGTGAGGTGTTGGTAGCGGCGTCATTGTCACCTTAAAAGTATTCTTGAATGACACCAACTCACCGCGTCCAAACTCATAGTTAACTAACACTCACGACCGCTACAGCGAGTATTTAAAGTAAAGGGTTGCATTCTCTTAGTGGCACTACTGGCGCCATTCTTATGCTACAAGCGAGAAATCTGAACATACGTCATCCTTCAGGTATAGAAACACACGTACCAACTTCCGTTTGTATCGTACAACTCATCTGTGCTATGATGTAGTGCTTTCGTCGTCCAGATCTCCATCTACAACCAACCCACCCCTCTGACTAACACAGTAAAGTATTTAGGACTAACCCTCGACAGGAAACTAACATGGAACGCACATCTCTTTACCATCCAACACTGAGCATGAAACCGCGCAAAACTACCAAAACTACTAACAGGTCGTTCCTGGAGCCTACGTCCTTCTACCATTACCTTTACTTATAAATCCTTCATCCGCCCCATCTTAACTTGTGCCACTGTTCACGGGAACTCTGCCTCGTCTAAATTCCTTTATATTCCTTGAAATCCTGGAAAGACATACACTCCGCCTCGCCTTCGCATCCACCTACCTTCCCCAACTCGCACCTTGTACCTAATCGTCCACTTCACACACCTTCTTCTCTTTTTAGAGAACCTTCAGATCCGATACATAAATCGTGGAACTCAATCCCAGCTCACAGTTTTCCACTCACCGATAACCAATCCAGGAACGCTCCTGCGCGATTACATCCGTATTTCACCTTCCATGCACCTTCGTGACTTATCCATCCAATCCCGCCCGAATTTTAATCAACTCCTCCTCCTCAACAATGAAATTCGTTCCATTATAAACCCCTCTTTCGTATCCTAATTACAATGCTCCACCTGACACCATACTTCCATTATCTTCTTCCCCCATCATCCCAATTGCTCACTAATAGTCGCTAACTGCTACAATACAGGGCCACATAGTAATCCTCATCCTCGCACTTTAATCATGACAATTCTTTTATGTCTCACCTAGCAACATAATTACACAATGGCATCATTCACATTCATCAGTGACAGTATTTTAACTATAACATAAAATCGTCAAACGAGTTTTAAAAATCATCAATATTTTTTATCTATGTGTAGTTTACAAAATCCTCGTTTATTGTCATCTGATTTTATGTAAAAATCGTAAATATTGTCCAACAATGTATCTTTTATAAAATCGATCAGTTGAAACGAACTTTTCTACAACTACATTTTTTGCCATACACTACGCCCAGTGCGACGTAAGTTACAACACTTTCATTGAAAGCGCAGTTACTTATTACTACCTTAATGAAAATCTTTATCGGCATATAGAACCACTTGCTATTTCATATATCGGTGAAGCATACGCTGAAATTTGCTACATGTAGTTTAACTTTTTCATAACATTAACGTTCTTGGAAATTTGTGGTAAGGACTATGGGACCAAACTGCTGAGGTCATCGGTCCCTAGGCTTACGCACTACTTAATCTAACTTAAATTAACTTACACTGAGGATAACACACACACACACCTATGCCTGAGGGAGAACCGCGCGAACCGTGACAAGACGCTCCAGACCGCACGGCTACCCCGCGCGGCCACATTAACGTTCTTACTAAAAAATTTTCACCTTGATAATTTTGATTGGACATGGAGCCACAGAGTCGATATATTAATCAAATGAACTGCTGCTTATTTCTGTTTTTAGATTAACAGGATCTGGAATATTAGTAGAGGTTGGTTCTGTTTATGTCAACTAACGTTGATACGTGTAAAAGTAATGATTTACATTAGCTTTAGAGGACTGGGCCTTTAGACATATAGTACAGGATATACTCTGTGGTAGGATATTTACGTTGACATCAATGTAGTTAGGATGTAAAGAGAGGGATAGAGGAGGCTAGGGTGTATTGAGGGTTTGGGAGGGGGTCAGGGTTGGTTGACTGATTACCTATTTTGAACTACTAAGTCTTCGAAATTCTGAGGAAGAAATTATTTCCCATTCCAGACTGGTCATCATATCGGTAGTCCGTCCTGTATTTGTGTTGATAAAGATTTTGATTTCTTCATGAACGTCGGGCATCATACCTTTCTTAGCAAGGCGAAGTATATTGAGGTTCTGTTCTATGCTGCTTGTGTTCGGCAAGATGTGTGGCAAAGCTGGATTTGTTCAAATTATTAAGACAGAGTGCATCCATGTACTCCTTAAATTTTGTTGTGAAGCTTCGACCAGTTTGTCCCATGTAGGAGCTTGGACATGAGTTGCACACGATTTCGAATATAACGGACATTTTGTGCTGTTGTATAGTGGTTTTGGTACTGTGTATCATAATATTCCGAATTTCATTGATGGTGAAGACGTTTATTTTTATGTTGTATGTTTTGAAGAGGTTAGCAATTTGGTGAGAAATCTTACCCAGCCACACGATGGTGTGTTAAAATAAACGTCGACAAGTGCGTAGCAGTTCTGTTCACTCGTAAACCGAAACAGCTACGCAAATATCAACGCTTTAGACAAGTAGCACTACAGACGCGCCTAACACGTTTCTGTGCGAAAGTCAGAAACCTTGATCTCTGGCTGGACCGGAAACTACCGAGGGGTGGGAGGGGGGAGAGGGGAGGGGGGCACATAGAATACGTAACAAACCAATCAAACGCGAGGTTGCAGTGCACTAGGAGACGTGAGTTTATATAGGAATAAGGCATCTGAGAGCGCAGTCAAGATGTGGCATGCCCTTCCTCGTAGGATCCAGTATACAACGTCTAGAGGGATGTGGAACCATGCCGACTCAAGTGCCGTTGGAAAGCTGCGCTATGTTAATCGGCTGAGCATCCATGGCGCGAACTGATCGATCGAGGATGTCCGAAAGATTCTCGGTTATGTTTAAGTCCAGGGATACTGATGTCTATGGAAGAAAGGTAATTTCATTCTGCTACTCTTGGAACACACATGTACACTGCGAGCTGTGCGACACGTTGCATTGTCCGGCTGGTAAATGCCATCGTGCAGAGGAAAAACAAACTGCGTATAAGGATTGGCATAGTTCCCAAGCATAGCCGCATACTTTTGTTGATCCGTTATGGCTTTCAGAATGGTGAGACCACACACGGAAAGCCACTAAATCATTCCCCTGACCATAACGCTCCCTCCTTCGGCCAGGACCCTACCAGCGATTGTGGCAGCGTGTTTATTTTCAGACGTTTCACGCCGTACGCGCCAACGGCCATTTGCTCGATGCAGCATAAAACGTGATTCATCTGAAAAGGCCACCTGCCGCCGCTCAGTCTACGTCCAGTTGCGGTATTGGCGTGCAAATTCCAGCCTTCTTGCCGATGAAGAGCAGTCATCAGGGGTGCATCAAACACGCGCCTGCTGTGGAGGCCCATACGCATCAGCGTTCGCTGAACGGTCGTTGAAGAGGTTGTGTTGATATCCCATTGGTTTCTCTGGGTAGTCAGTTGCTAATCAGTAGCACGTCTATTCGCCCGTACACATCTCCGCAGCTGTCGTTCACCCTTGTCAACTATGACCCAGGGTGCACCACAATTGACTCGGCAACGGTTTTGGATAGCGTCATTTTTCCATGCAGGGTGTAGTTTAACTACCGCGGTGCGCGACAAATTATTTACAAGCTTAGCAGTTTCGGAAATGCTTCCTCCCTTGGCCTGAAAGCCAATGATCATGTCCTTTCGGACGTCAGAGAAATCGCTCCGTTTCCTCATTACGAAAACAACTGCGTTGTTTTATGTACCCGCCCGCCCTGACACGGTTTATACATCCCCTCTACCGCTAGGGCTATCAAGTGCTGTCTGTGAATGGTAATTGCACGTTGACGTCGAATAATGGCAGTGGTAACGTTAATGTGACTCGACCGTATACTTTGAGTGTCATGATGTCGTTTCTGGAAACGTCAATGAAGCATCTCTAGGAGGAAGTGCAGCTAAGCATGATGGGAAACTAGATTCGATGAATAAAATCTATCGTAAGATCATGGCATGCCTCGCTGATGCCAATTAGAACTGACAAAGTCTGCTTAACACGTTTCCTAATAAGGTATAGCCTCATGATGCATGGCTTCTTTCTCAGTTGTGAAGAGCCACCAGTTCGTGATGTTGCAAGTATACTGACTACAGTTCACCAGTTTTTCAGTGAGTGCATTATATATCGTGGCAGGAGGATACAAGCTACTTATAAAAAGTCCTGCCCTAAATTTTAAATGGCAACTAGGTTAAAGAGACATGTTTTTAGGCTATTTTGTTATGAATGACCTTCGAAGTAAGTTGATAGGCAGCAGATTTCTTTGTCTGCAGAAAAAAGACCCCTCATCCGTTTAGTATATCATTTACCAGGCAATAATTACTTCCGCACTCGCTATTCGTCTTTGTTTCAGGTCAGCTACTCATATTTTAATGATGCGACGTATGGCACAGATCGTTTTCAGTTTTCGGTTTTATACGCGTAAGAGAGATTGTGTGCTAATACGAAAAAGAGTAGGGCAAATATGATTTCATGCAGCATTTTATATATCTTACCCACATCGATCTCGCAAATTATACGTGAAGGTGGTGACAACCACGATGTTGACCACCCTAAGCAAGCAGACAACAACAACAAGTCAGCAATGTAATTTATCACTTGGTGGCAGGTCCATGGACATAAGGAGCTTAACAGCACTTCAGGCGATTACTCTGGGCAGAAACTGAGATATGGTGCAGAGGTTGCTATCTTCACGTAAGCCTGCCTCTTGTTGTCGTAGCTCATTCACAAACATCTCAATGTCGTATAAACAAAATGTTTGCAGTATTGTTAGTAGACACAGAATATTTCTGAGGAATTACATTTTCACAGAATCAACAAGACGTTAAGCAATTTAAGCAATGAAATCCCCATCCTCCTGCCTCCTTCCCTCCATCCCCACCTCTCTCTGTCTCTCTCTGTCTCTATCTCTCATACACAAACACACACACACACACACACACACACACACACACACACTTCGTAAGGTGATACAAGGGTTATTTTTAAATAACTTGCACTGTAGACTCCTATAACGGAACGTTTCGATTCTATTACAAATATCTGTAATTTTTTATGTTTCTCAACGTTGACTGGTTTTCAGTCTCCAAAAGATGTGAAGGAGTGAAATGTATCTTGATCCGTAGCATATGCTTCGATTTGTATGTCTCGTGCGGCAAAGCACCTTTGAATCCGCTGTATCGATTCGCAATATCTATGTCCTAATTTCTTACAACATGCATCAGTCAGACGTTGGAGTTCCAGTAAGTAGAGAATAGTTTAAACTAGCAGTCTCCTAATAATCAGCTAGAACAGTCATTTCTTTCCACTGCTTCTCGACGTGTAGCGGTTGTCCACTGAACTCAAAGGAAACAATATTGACATGCGATTGTCTAGGGACTTTGAATGACTTGTTGTTTTAAAAAATTTTGTGTTCCCTTCATTACTGTTACCTATGATATGGTAATTACTGGTACGTGTACAGTATCTATGTTGTAAAATAAGCTGTCAGTTAGTATGAACCAAATTAACACCAATGGTATATTAAGTGAATATGAAATTCTTCGAGCATATACACTGAAACTTCCAACGTGAAAAGATTGTAACACAGTTGTCCTTTAAGCTTCAGAGAACTCTGAGAAAACTGACATAACCGATTCTAAATGGACTGCTATTTGCAAACAACAAACTACAGTAACATGAAAAGGAATAACAGGATTTTTAAAAACGATGATGGTTTCCATTATGCAAAATTACGGCAATATATTAGTCCAATATCGATTAGGTATATTAAATTTTGGGCTTCATATATCCAGAGAATAATTACTCATCTGTCGTTTAAAGACTTATTTAGCGTATAATATGAGAATAGTAAACGGCATATAAAGCGTACATCACTGAGTATTGTCGTTATGTTTTTTCGTAAATACATCAAAACTGATCGCAAAGACGTATGGAGAATGTATCACTTTTTCATTTAAATTTGCAAAAACGTTCAGGAATTACATATTTTGTATCTTATCGTTACTTTTCATAGTGTGTTTTTTATGTCAGCCACTAAACACAATTAAACGATATGTTCTGATTTTGGCTTTGTCACTCTCTTGGCTCTCCAGCATAAAAAGATGTCAATAATAAGTATTTTACTGTTGATGCTACAGCAAGGAGCCCCTCTATACATTAGCTCTGACAGCGCTGTTTCACCCATAACGAATGGAATAGCTTAAGATAGCGCAACATGTTCTTCCATATTGAGACCACAGATGTTACGAAATTTTCGTCACTTTCAGATCACCAAAAGTTACTATACCCTCCACCTATGATGAAAAAATTTCAAAATATATGAATGCGAAAGACAAGATGTTATGGTTGGCAGGAGAGCCAACACCGTGTTACTAGAGGAAGCCGAAAGGCACGCGTTTTAGCTCACGCAGGCTGGCGTGAGGTCTGGAACAGGACAAGGAAATTAGAGTTTAGAAAAAAAACGGACGTAGCTGGTGGAATACTTAACTTTAATCCATTAATGGTGAACGTCGCTCTTGACGGTACATTATTCACAGTATCAATAGTAACTGGTAATGGCGCCTTGCTAGGTCGTAGCAAATTACGTAGCTCAAGGCTATGCTAACTATCGTCTCGGCAAATGAGAGCGTATTTTATCAGTGAACCATCGCTAGCAAAGTCGGTTGTACAACTGGGGCGAGTGCTAGGAAGTCTCTCTAGACCTGCCGTGTGGCGGTGCTCGGTCTGCAATAGTGGCGACACGCGGGTCCGACGTATACTAACGGACCGCGGCCGATTTAAAGGCTACCACCTAGCAAGTGAGGTGTCTGGCGGTGACACCACACAAGAAGTTCCCTAATCAATTCAGCTGATCTGTTGAATATAAAATAAGTCTCGTATAACGCCCAGACCGTCCAAAATGGTCACACATTAAAGGTAAAATAATTTTTGTGTGCAACTGTAACACCATGATCGATAGGGAGTAGTTGTTCAGTGTAATTAATGATGTGAAATGTAAAGTGTTCTCTCTTTAATGGTTAATGTAATTGATTAACTGTAAGAAAACAGTTTTACGAAATATGTTTTGTAGAACTGTAACTGTGTATTTCAATAATAAGACTTTTTAAAATAGATTTGTTTATGTTAAGGAAATAAAAATGAAAAAAGTGGTTCATATTTAGGAACTTGCATGGTATGATGAAAAAGACATAGAACTTCCACTCCGCAACAGAAGTGAGTTGGCGCAAGCCTAAAGATGGAATTGGCGCTCAATGTGGGTGGCAAGCGAGAGAGTACAGTAAGGAGTCAGTAGCTAGCATCTGACGAGTCAACAGCGCAGGTGCCGAGCGGGGCATACAGTATCTAATTTTAGATTGAATGGCCTCGGGTGTAATTTTGGCTGTAAAATGGTGCTCTCGCACTGGAAATGGCTATAAAAATGATATTCACGTTGCCAATAAGAACTAAATAGAGCATATTACTGCTAAAGGGGAAACCAGGTAGCCGCCACGAGTTCGCCACCACTATTGCGCCACCACTTCATCAGATTCCAGAGGTTAGAACTGTATATCAGTATGAACCAGTGTATTTGTGTGAATTAATTTGCATTAATAATGCAAATAACACTAAACTTTGTGTTCAAACCATGAATTTCTTTCCTTTCATGGTACCTTTTAGGGTTCTCTCCTCATAATGACCAATATCCGAGTATCGTGTGCGTGAGAAAATAATAATCATCTGTGTTATTTGACAATGCATAGTTCTGAATTCAAAAATATAAAGAAGTGAGTAGTTAGATTATTAATTTCAGTGATATAAAGGGAGATATTAATTACTGAATCCATGAAAATCACCATTGTGTTTCAGTTTGGTTTCAATTTTACAAATATCAGTGTTTTAATGTTCAGCAGTATAAAAATTGTTAGTGAAAATCACTTGCTTCACAAGTGGTATTATAAAGCATTTGGTCTTAAAGTTAACTGAAGTTGAACTCTTACTTGAAGTCATTTCTGTAGTTGTAGAGAGTATTGTCAGTTCAAATAATGCTAAAACTCTGCAAGATAATGATCTTACGTGAGGCAGTAATTCAGCTTTTATCATAATGCAAAATGTTTCTGAAAAGTGTGTTTAGTTTGCATATATAAAGAAAGTATAGTTTGTGGGCCCCCATTTCATTGTTTTAGATCTGGAACAAACCATACTGAATAGTTGTTTTCTAGCTAAAGAAACCTGAAAATGGTTCAAATGGCTCTGAGCACTATGGGACTTAACTTCTAAGGTCATCAGTCCCCTAGAACTTAGAACTACTTAAACCTAACTAACCTAAGGACATCACACACATCCATGTCCAAGGCAGGATTCGAAGCTGCGACCGTAGCGGCCGCGCGGTTCCAGACTGTAGCGCCTTTAACCGCTTGGCCACCTCGGCCGGCAAGAAACCCGAAGTAACCATTTAAAAGAATATATGTAAAAGGGATGTGTTCAGTCTTATTTTACTGCATTTATGATGTGCATTGTGTGTTGTCCAAATTTTAATTCTTATCAGATGTCACTTAATCTTGTGTAAGTCTTCATGGGAACAATTCTGCTAAGATAGTGAAAGATAAAAGTGAATATTAAAGTCAGTAGGGATAAAGTCCATATATATATATATATATATATATATATATATATATATATATATATATATATATATATATATATGATTACTTACATATGTTGTAGGTAACTACTGCTACTCAATGTGCAGCTCGTCTAGTTGTAACAGGTGTTCATTGCACTTTATAAAGAAAGTACTTACGAAAGTTCCCTGCCGGCCGCTGTGACCGAGTGGTTCTAGGCGCTTCAGTCCGGAACCGCGCTGCTGCTACAGTTGCAGCTTCGAGTCCTGCCTCGGGGATGGATGTGTATGATGTCCTTAGGTTAGTTAGGTTTAAGTAGTTATAAGTCTAGGAGACTGATGACCTCAGATGTTAAGTCTCATAGTGCTTAGAACCATTTGAACCATTTTTGAAAGTTCCCTTTTGCCAGAGTAAAGACAAATCTATTGGAGATAATGTATTCACATTATTATGCCTAATTACGCTGGTGTCCGTTTATTATTTCATTTACGTTGAATCTGTTATTGTAATTTCTTGCGAAGACTCAAGTCCTTTTAATTTCTACGAACAGCCATAGTTACGAAATTCATGTTCGATTTCCCCTGTCTGTTGGGTGACACACGGTCAAAACTTTCAAAATCCTCTCAAAGGGTAACACCTACTGCGCATTTAAAGTATATTTAGGCAAATTGCAGCGGTAGTGTTATAGTTGGCTTCCTTGAGACATATTTGTAAGTTCCGTTATTTGGAAACAGTATAGCACACGCACGCGCAACGCCAGTAATAGTGTATTTGTCTGCCGGAAGAAATGCATAACATTTATAAGTTAATACATGAATCACCTGTCTGTAGTATTGGTGGCAGACATGTAGTTTATAGATGTTTAACTGATTAACAGCTTCATTATGCCTGTTACCCTGTTAATGGTATTGTTTACTGTGAATTACTAACACGAAGTGGCTATACAGACACATGCTAACAGTCAACTTTACAATAACGGTGTTATCCACTAAAAGAAATTGTTGTCCTATATCTGAAAGAAAAGCGTTATTAACTGCTCAAGGAGGTTTAGTAAATGCGCTTTAATGGATACTGAAGTAACAACATGTAACACAGTAGCTTCTCGTGCTGTATAGTATGTTGCTATTGCTTACATAATCAACCTCGATGTTACTTATTAACAAGCATGAATGTTCTTAAATATTATTGGGTGTCCCTTAGTTAACATATCGTAATTTTCAGTTCATTAATGCTTCGTGCGTCCACGATTATTGATATCCCGTTATCGCTCGGTTTTAAAGTACCACCCTCCAACAAAACTTATCCGCCAATGCTACAAAACGTATTCGGAACACGTTGTGTAGATTTACTTATCTTCACTAAAAATAAATCCTCTTGTAGTGTTTGAGGTGTGCTATATTACAGACTTCAAATTTTTTTTTCGTGAGTACGAAGATCATTCCGACGATACCCTTGTATGAAATATTCTCAGCCTCCTTGCCGCATTATTTTTGAGTAAAACCTCAAGTGCTGGACGATGACAGTCATCGTCTTCGTTAGGAGCAACTAACTGTCTTTGCTGCTGCTATGATGGCGTAATAAAGACCATGCACTGTTTCTGATAGATCGTCGGGTACGCCATGGTAACATAGACTATGTGTTCAAAAGTATCCGGAAAACCCCAAAAACTTACGTTTTTCACATTAGGTTCATTGTGCTGCCACCTACTGCCAGGTACTCCATATCAGAGATCCCCGTTGTCATTAACATCGTGGGAGACCAGAATGGGGCGCTCCGTGGTAATCACGGACTTCGAACGTGGTCAGGTGATTGTGCGTCATTTGTGTCATACGTCTGTACGCGACATTTCCACACTCTTAAACGTCCCTAGGTCCACTGTTTCCGATGTGATAGTGAAGTGGAAACGTGAAGGGACACTTACAGCACAAAAGTGTACAGGCGGACCTCGTCTGTTGACTGACAGAGACCATCGACAGTCGAAGAGGGTAGCAATGTGTAATAGGCAGACATCTATCCAGACCATCATACAGGAATTCCAAACTGCATCAGGATCCACTGCAAGTACTATGACAGATAGGCAGGAGGTGATAAAACTTGGATTTCATGGTCGAGCGGCTGTTCATAAGCCACACATCATGCCGGTAAATGCCAAACGACGCCTCGCTTGGTGTAAGGAGAGTAAATATTGGACGAATGAACAGTAGAAAAGCGTTGTGTGGCGTGACGAATCACGGTACACAATATGGCGATCCGATGGCCGGATGTGGGTATGGAGCACACATTGATGTTTCAAGCACATACTTGCTTCACACTGTTGAAGAGAAATTCGGGGATGGCGACTGCATCTTGCAACACGATCGAGCACCTGTTCATAAAGCACGGCCTGTGGCGGAGAGGTTACACGACAATAATATCACTGTAAAGGTCTGGCCTGCACAGAGTCCTGATCTGAATCCTACAGAACATATTTGGGATGTTTTGGAACGCCGACTTCGTGCCAGGGCTCACCGACCGACATCGATAGCTCTCCTCAGTGCAGCACTCCGTGAAGAATGGGCTACCGTTCCCCAAGAATGCTTCGAGCACCTGACTGAACGTATCCCTGCGAGAGCGGAAGCTATCAAGGCTAAGGGTGGGCCAACACCATACTGAATTCCAGCATTACCGATGGAGGGAGCCAGGAACTTGTAAGTCATATTCAGCTAGGTGTCCGGATACTTTTGATCACATAGTGTATGTGGTGTCAACGTCAGCGCTGTTGGTACCGCCGCTCCAGTAGGAGCGTAAACCATGCCACAAATTTCTCTGTTTCTTCTTAGCGTCGGGAGCTATCTGACACCTACCACAATGATTATATCCGCTGTCAAGGTTGAAGTTGTTCTGACACAACATTATTCCTACCGCCTCTTCAGGCACAGAATCCCAGTATGCAGAAGCCTAGGACAAAAAAATGTGTGTTAAATCTTATGGGACTTAACTGCCAAGGTCATCAGTCCCTAAGCTTACACACAACTTAACCTAAATTATCCTAAGGACAAACACACACAACCATGCCCCAGGGAGGACTCGAACCTCCGCCAGGACCAGCCGCACAGTGCCTAGGACCAAACTGATGTTTCACTGAAGAGTATTTTGTGTTTATTTGTAAAGCTCTGTTCAGCAACTGCTGGTTTCTCAAATTTATGAATTTTTAATGTGCCGTTGACGTTCTGCACAGTTTTCGAAAACGGCACGGATGACCTGACCGTTGTGGTTGCTTCAGCACTCGCAGGGGATATTGTAAATCCCAGGTACCCCGTCTTTAATCGAGCGCAGAATCTCCTTTGTCTTCCTAAGTGGTCAAAGAATAGGTCTTATTGCTCAGGTTCCCAGAATTATGCCTATTTTGCTGGATGTAGCACCACAAAATAGGAACGAACACGTTCCGTTCCTAACCATGTTATTCCTCAATATTTTCGCGTTTCCGTTTCCTGGACAGCGCCGACTATACAGAGATCAGCATGAGCATTATGACAAGCGACCTACTATCGTTATAAGGCCGTCCAGGAGATAGCAGCGTCACCTGGAGTGGAATGATTTCTAGTCAGACACATACATGGTGCATGTAATATCAGTGAGCGTGCTGTCCATGTGTAGAATGGGGAAGGTGCACGATATACCTTAGTCTGACCGAGGGCAGATTGTGATGGCCCGGAGCCTCGGCACGGGTATTTCGGAAACTGCACGATTTCTCAGGTGTTAGAAGAGTGTTGTAATGAGTGTCTACAATACGTGGCGAAACCTAGGTGAAACCACTTACAGACGTCGTGGGGGAGAGCGGCCACCCCTCATTAAAGATGTCGGAAGTCGTAGGCTCCGCAAACCTATAAAACAGTACAGGTGCGTAACTGTGGCGGAACTAACAGACTTTAATGCTGGGTAGAGTACAAGTGTGTCTAAACACACAGTGTACCGAGCACTCCTAACGATGGGCCTCCGCAGGCGACGACCCATCTGTGTGCCAATGTTAACACCACGACATCGGCAGCTACGACTGAAATGAACATCGGCACGTGAACATCGGCACTAGACATTGGCACAGTGGCAGAGCGCTGCAAGAGCAGATGAATCCCGATATTTTCTTCATCAGGCCGATGGAAGGGCGCATGTCCGTCGGCTTCCAGTGCAACACGTTCTTGGCGCCTGTACTGTGGGACGGGAACAAGCTCCGTTATGCTATGGGAAACATTCACGTTGGCTTCCATGGGTCCAATGAGGCTCGAGCAAGGTACCATGACGTCCAAGGAGTATCGTACATTAGTTGCAGACCACGTACAACCTTTCATGACGATTTCCTGTCGGCACTACCATTTTTCAACAAGATAATGCGTCACGTCACCAGGCTAGGAGCGACGTACACCGTGGCGAGATGCAATTGATGCGCTGTCCCCGCAACTCACCAGATCTGAACGCAATGGAACACATCTGGGATGTGATTGAACGTGGGTCAGAGCTGATCGCCCCTCTACCCGGAATTTATGAGAATTAGGTATCTTGTGTGTGCACATGTGGTGCCAACTCCCTCCAGCGACCTACCAAGGCCTCATTGCTTCCATACCACGGCACGTCGCCGCTGTCAACCGTGCCGAAGATGGACATACCGGTTATTAGGCAGGTGGTCGTAATGTTCTGGCTGATCAGCATAATCACGTGAACTGAAGCCATTCTTTCGGAACACTCACTTCAGATGTTTAATTCCAGAATCCATGTTGTCCTCGTTAGAAACAGTCTTAGCTCTGTCATTGTATTTACAACGATTCTCTTCTGGACTGGATGGTGGAAACTCTGCGCGCTGAAAAATAAATCAATGTGGGTTCGAATCCGGTACACAGAAGGTCCGGGAGGCTAATCTGATTTCCGTTGTGCCAAAACATCTTCAAATGACAACTTCCCTTCTATCCCTGTCTCGACAGTGAATGGATGTTTGGGTACATGTTGTTCATGTGTTCAACGAACTGCTCAAGAACTTCGACGTCATGTGAATACCCCACAAACGTGTCTTCAGCATAACGATAACATGAAGACTTGCGAAAGAGGGTTAAAATTAATGAAACTTTCTCAGATATTTCGTATATAAGTCGCCACTATTGGAGACAGTAGAGAACCCATAAATACAGTAGAGAACCCCATTATTCACTGTTATATAGATCATGTCATCCTAACAAATGATAACTTTTGGCGGACGTTGCACGATAATGTCAAAAGTCGCGAAATTATCTCACTAACAATGAAATAAAATGTTTGTTTTAAATAAAAATCTTTCTCATAGAAAAACGACTCATTTCAAGTAGCTTTTATTTACTCAGAAAATGTAAATATTAAACAAAAATAATGATGTAGTAGCTGTCGCAGAAACGTATGTTATAAGCAGGAGGCTAACTGCTTGTGTTAAAATGAGAATGCCGCATTCATTCCGCACAATTAAACATCTACGTACACTGAATCAGAAGGTAATCGCGCTTACAAATTGCTGATTACTTCCCTTCGCCGGCCGAAGTGGCCGTGCGGTTAAAGGCGCTGCAGTCTGGAACCGCAAGACCGCTACGGTCGCAGGTTCGAATCCTGCCTCGGGCATGGATGTTTGTGATGTCCTTAGGTTAGTTAGGCTTAAATAGTTCTAAGTTCTAGGGGACTAATGACCTCAGCAGTTGAGTCCCATAGTGCTCAGAGCCATTTGAACCATTTTGAACTTCCCTTCCCGTCATGTTTATGTAGTAATGGTAGAAAGAGTTAAATTCTAGCCACTATCCCTACCGACCCCATGACCCTTTGATTACAGAATCTGCGTAGCGCTACGTGAACTGATATGCAAGAAAAGATATTGAATTCCTTTTGGGTGAGTTTTTGTTGTTACTTTCGGTTAGTTATTGGATGATCTTTGATGATGTGTAATTCTATACCGAGAAGTCTGTTCTCACTGAGCCTCAAAATTTGAGTACTGTTTTGTGAATAACAATATTCATAAAAGATCTCTAAATTTTGTGTATGAAATAAGAAGACGATGACGTATAGGACGCTTCCAGATGCTAGCAATGATGAAGTTCACCATACTCACAAACTGTATTCCATTTAATAATCTCAAATCAGTGACCAATACATGAGGGCTATTTTTATCAACCTCTAATTTGCTGCAAAATGGAAACCACAGGGAAATTCAAAAATGTTTTATTTGGAACATTTAGCCACGCCTTTTACCTACTTTTGGCTATAGTCGCCGCCCCGACTTAGACATTTGTTGCAGCATGGTCCTAACTTTCCAATTCCATCATAATCGAAGGCAGCTGCCTGTGATTTCCGCCATTTCCCTACGCTGGTCTGCAACACCTTGTCTGTACCAAAATGCTGTACTTATAGGCAGCAGCTCATGTGACCGGAGAGATGAAAATCAGAGTGAGCCAAGTCCGGGATGTATGGTGGATGATCGAAAACTTGCCATCGAAAATACTATAGGAACGTCTTCGTTGCACCTGGACTGCTCGACTGAAAACTGTCACGAGTAAGGAAACGCATTACAGTTACGTTATCCGGACTGCATGAAATCAGGCGAACCCCTCAGCAGGTACATCAGTCTTTTCGGGGGAGATACTACATATCTAGGCATGTTTACTTTCTCAGTACAGAGTCAGTAGTGAAAATTGCTACATGACATGATATATGGGTGTACTAGAGACAAAACGCAATACAGCTGAACAGAGCTTCATTTTCCACTGTGATTTTAATTCAGTGGCTAATCTGAAGTTGAAAAACATTACCGTCGTCTCATGGAGTACTGATGTCAGAAGCAAAAAGAAATACATCCTGGTGTCCATACACCAGTCACAGCATTTCCCTGCCAATAAGAGGAAACCATCTTCCAAAATCCGAGGAACGAATAACAATCTTTCATTTCATCCATGATAGATGTAAGGCTGTGCTTGGTAAATTTAGCGTTAAAATGTAGGCTCAACCACCTTTCACAATGCAGTAGCAATAAGGCTGGCGTATTTCGAAGGAGCAAGCCTTCATCATCAGAACTACACTACAAGGAAAATATAAAAGCGACAACAATAAAAATAAAATATTAAAAATTCATGGTCACTTCCCTTGCAAATGTGTCTTCCTAAAATGCACTCCAACATCATTCGCCCTGTCGGTGAAGTAAAACAAAGTAAATTATCACGTGCAACCCGTGAACGTAGGCAGTGTCACAGCAACACTCATTTGCATACATGGTCTGAATTCCTCCAGAAGAGATACATCTGGATGCAAATACATATATGGCACGGCTAAACTCTTTGTGTGCATAACTAAGAAATCAAAGATATTCTCACCAATGATCAAAGATAGTTCACATCACAGAGAAACCCCGGAGATCGAATCTCGTCATCAGTCAATGACAACAGCATTATTATAATGGACATAGCTAAGCAAAAGCAACTATTATAACAGCTCAGAGAAGTTTGAAATTCTTGTTTACATCAGCCATAATCTGTCTAATGAAGGTATTTTCGTTTCTTCCCTTATATGTTTCTAGCTGTAACAATTGATCCTATTTCCTATCCTTATCCATTATGTGCAAAGTTGTGAGGTCTTCTTCAATTTCTTACAAAGGGTGAACAGTTGCATGAATATAAATGGCTACGACTGAATTATATACACTCCCTGCCATCAAAAATGACTTAGAGACTGAAGCAGAAGTACAAGACAAGAAACAACTTACTTCATTAACTATTGGAGACCACGAGCGGAGCGAATCCTGCAATCTTAAGTATTTCAGCCCATGCACTGAGCTATGTTCTGATGTAAAATTTACGAATTGCAAGAAAGAAGGGAAAGCCTACCATGCATGGATGCACATACTGAGACTTACAAGGAGAATTCTTATGAGGAAGTTGCGAAGACAGTAAAGAGACCTGTTATGCACCAATGGAAAGAAACCTAGGGCTATATGAATGAGTGGAAGAGACCGGATGAAGAAATTGTTCCTCTACGACGTCGGTATTGTACGAGTGTCTAGAGAGCCTTAGGAGACTGAAGACGGATCCAAGGACAGTTTAGTTAAATAGGGCGTATTGTATGTCGATACTGACAGAAATGCTTAGGCACAAAACATCGATGTCTTTTGCACCTATGCTAAAGTCCGGTGGAACATGCATCACTTTAAAAAAAATAGGCAAAAAGGAAAATATAGTAGAAATTATTGAATGAGTATAGGAGATTCACGTGACTGGCTGATCTCTAAACGAAACATAGCTACACCAGCCAAACTGTAACACACTAAACTCTCCAACCTGACAGTTAGGGTTAAAGTCTATACAGTCCGGTAAATTTTAAAATGCGGTATCAGCTAAAACAGATGGCAGGTCCTCACTTAAATCTGCTGCTGTTATCTGCCTTCTCCTAAGGCAGGCTGTTCCAGCTCGTCGGCTCCGTTGTGAGCCGTGGAGCGCTCTCTGCTCCAGGCAGCCGTGTCACTCGCTGTGACCGTTCAAGTAGGCCGGCACGCCGGCACGTGGCACTGCTAGGTGAGGCAGGCGGCAAGCCAAGCGTTTTGATGTGCCAGCTGCGTCTTACAAGATCGAAAACCTCATACTCTTAGCTGCTAAGAGGAAATACGATGTTCAGGAAATAAATAATAAACAACTGTTTTAAAAGAAATTGCATACTAAATTTATTGGGCCTCTGTAGCTTGACATTTTCTTTTCATTACAAGATCGGAAATATCAGGCGTCAAAGTGTTCGCAGAGGTAATGCGGAGGATGGCCTTCATTGTTGCATCCTGTAGAAACGATCGTTCCTTACTTTTTCCTCTTTTCATTGCTGAGAAAAGCTGCTCACAACAATACGTAGATCCAAACATGCACATGATCTGATTGCCATTGTTGTGAAGCTTGGGAAATGTTTTTTACTGTAATGAACGATACAATCGTGACAAATCCAACGTGTTGTAGTACCTCTCTTTCAACAAAGTTGAATTTTGCAAATCAGTAATCTCCAATTGAAGTGAACTAGTGAGGTCTCGGAATCGTATTTCAATGAGCTGCTTTAACTTTGCTTGGTAATCGCCGAAAGTAGTACCTTCAGGTAGTTTTAAAGAAGCAAGACGATTGAAGAATGTTAAATGTCCATTACTCATCTGCTTCTTAAATAAACGTAACTTTTCCATGAACGCTTTGATCTGGTCGTGCATGTCAACCATTAGCTGCCCTTTGCCCTGCAATGACAGATTTAAATTATTCAAATGCATAGTTATGTCAGCTAGGAACGCCAGGTCTGATATCCATTTTATATCTTTCAGACAACGCATTTCTTCCCCTTTCATTTCGAGAAAAATGGATATTTCCTCACGAATGGCAATTAAAAAATCAAGAACTTTTCACCGACTCAGCCAACGATCTGTACTGAGGCAAGGAATATCCCCATACTCCGCTTCCATGTCTTTCAGTAATCCTTTGAATTGACGATGATTCATACCGTGACGCCGCACAAAATTCACACACTTCACGACATCTTTCATTACGCCACCCAGCTCTACTGTTTCAGCACAGAGTGCCTCTTGGTGAATAAAACAATGAAGAGTCAAAATGTCTTTCGCGAATTCGTCCCTGAGTTTATTTTTCAAACGAGAAACAAACCTTGGTGACGCCTGATCATTTGTGGTTCACCGTCTGTCGCTACACAATGTAGCTTATCTCACGGCTAATTCATATTGTCCACTGATTGACAAACAGCTTCAAAAATGCCACGTCCTGTTGCGGTGTAACCGAGCGGTACCACATCCAAGAGTTCATCAGTTACTTGCAGCTCCATGTCGACACCACGCACAAATTAGGCAAGCTGAGCACAGTCCGATATGTCGGTGCTTTCGTCAAGCGTTGGCGAAAATGCAACAAAGCTCTCCCCCTTTATCCTAAGCTATGTCTCTAAATCCGCTCGCTACCATGTCCAGGATTCGACGAGACATTGTTTGCTTCGACAGGCAAACCCCTTCAACTGCTTGCACCTCCCTTGGAAACAAACATTCTGCAACTGCTACCATGCACGATTTTACGAGTGGTCACACCGAAAACGGCTTGCCAGTCGTCGCAATGATGTGAGCGACCCTGTAGCTTGCTCGAATTGCAGATTCAGTAGTGTTTCTCCGCTCTCATTCACCTGAAAATTATAAACGCATTACAGAACACGAACTATGTTGCATGTTTTGATAGCCTCCGTATTACGAAACCGTTTTTAAACATACGTCTCCTGGTATGTCGTTCTTAAGCCTGGCTACCAGTTCTCTGCGTGCAACGAATGTCGTTGTATATCGTACCTCTTCACAGAATTAAATACTTTATGACATACAAGACACTGCGGACGACCATCCCTCTCAATGAATAGAAAGGTATCCTCCAATAGAGGTACAGAGCTCCCGCGGCTAGTTATAGCTGTCATTGAACACGGATTATTGCGTCAGTTGCGGCTGCATGCGGCTAGGGGGCAGTGAGTTCGCTTTCCCGCTCCACACGGGCTCCGAACTGCCGCAGTGAGCGCTCCGGCTCCCTGGAGCTCGGTTGGAACAGCGTGTCCTGAGGATATGAAATAAAATCTGTTAAAACATGATGTGTTGAAATATATACTCTACATGCGACACTAATTGATGGGTCTTCTGGCTGGAACCAGAGCTCAGAGGACAGTGACATATACGGAAACAGCTGAATGCCATTTCATCCCGTCTCTCTGATAGGAAAGATGATCACCATGGCCGGGCAATGAGTTCCACATACTGCAGTTTATTCACCGACACATATCTATACTCAGGCCCCAGGTACCTTACAACACTTCGGCTCAACAGCAAGAAATGGCTTGGCTTGGTGCAGCACATTTTTTATGCAGTGTTTCCGTAACTAGCTTCCTGGCTGCTATGTCAGCTTTCTCATTTCCCAGGATTCCGATGTGCTTCAGCAGCCAGCACAATACCACACCCTTCCCCTGCTCATGAAGGTGCAGGAAGGGTTTTGGAGCATCTGAAACAACCTCCCTTGCGGGTACATCCATGACATCAGTTGGAGGGCACTGAGGGAATTGGAGCGGATGAGGAAACTCTTCCTTGTCTCATGCCTCATCTTCCCCAGTGTGTATACTTCTGCACTTAGGACCGTAAATTGCTATGGTATGTTAATCCTGAAGACATGACCATGAAAACCACTGAGTAGTCAAGTTAACCGACCTGCGTAGACCCATTAGTCCACACTGGAATAAAACTGTGGTGCTGGTGTACAATATAGTTAAGAAGGGCATAAAAACGACACTGGACGTGCTATCTTTTTAAAGATTCGTCATTTCTACGTTTCTTCAGAAGCCAAGAAAGTTATTTGTTCAAATCGTGAGGTAAAACATAGATATTTGACAAAACCAGTCTCTAAAAGTTAGCTGTTTCCACAAATCGGAAATGACCTCATTGCTATAAGATAATTATTTAAATTCTTCTCCACGGATTGGCGACCAACGGCACTGTGTATATGAGAACTAAGTCTTTGGCGAAGACACTGTTGTATAAAGCATTTTCAGACTTTTTCCCTCGTCTATACAGTGTAAAACCTTCAGCTTTCGACGATTACCTCCCTCGTCGTCGTCAGGAGAAACTGACTGAGCAGATAAGGAGGTATCATGCACAGGTGTTTTTCGTAAAGAATACACCTTATATGCTTGCCCCAACTTGAGGAATTGGCACCTAACGTTGAGTTGTGGTTTACCAGGTTCAGTGTAAATGCTGGTCCTAAAAGGGCTGTCATAGAACACGTGGGATAGTAACCCACTATACAGAAACATTAGCTAAAAAGATTTAAAATAAAGGAAAATGTGAAACGTCCCCTTTGAACAATTATACAAGACTGTGCTTAAACTGACACACAATATTTTTTAGCGCAACGCAATCTGACTTTCAAAAATTCTACAAAAGAATGGCCCTGACTAACATTAACCTATACCTTTCACAAATCACTTACCTCACCAAAAATCTTCGTTACTCGAACTACTGCAATACAGCGAGCGCCACTACTGCCAGCTAAATAAAAGATTCAAACTACTGAAGGCACTAACTACTGATAGGCATAGTTAGCAAATGAAAGATTTTGATAGAACACAAACAATGTATTTACCTTAATAGTCATAATATATATAGCAGTTCATGACATCCAGTCTTATAAATTTCAAAACTCCGCCATCTCTTTCCCCACATCCACCACTGCTGGCGGCTCACCTCCAACTGCGCTACGCTATGCGCTGTTCACATCCAGCTGCCCTACAGTACAATGGCAGACAACAATGCAAACTAGCCACAGACTGCACACAGCACAGAAAGTGATTTTCATACAGAGCGCTACATAACGTTCCCAATAAGAGAACATAAACAGCCTACGTACATAGCCCCCATGCTCCCCACAAAAAATGTTACAAATTGTTTTGGGCACTGGCCAATACATATTTGTTGAAAGTTTTCATAATTACAATAACAAAGAAATCAAATGCACACACTTATTGATACAATGTTGGTCAAAAGCTAAAATTTTCTCACAGTCCATAAAGACAGCCCTGATCGTTCATCACAGTAAAATAGCAGTGTTTTTCTCAAAGTCTGAGCAGTAGAAGAAAATGCACACAGAAGTAGTGGATTTCCATGCAGTCTTGAAGAAGTAGTGTTGTCCTTCCAACGAAAAGACAGTACTGACTCTTGACATGCAGACAGGTAATGGGCCACAACAGAGCAAACCCACCGCAGAGTCAGTGGAAGTTTTGAAGAATATTGGTAGGTAGGGCATCACAGAGTAGACCCACTGTAGTCCTGGTAGAGAGTATGGTATTGGTGGGCCACCAGAGGTGCAGAACCACTGCAGTCCTTGTAGAGATTACCGTATTAGTGGGCCACCAGAGGTGCAGACCCACTGCAGTCCTTGTAGAAATAATGGTATTGATGGATCATCAAAGGTGTAGACCCACTGTAGCCCTTGTAGAGATGGCCAGCAGCCATCTGCTGTGACTGTGCAGGTCCACAATCACCATCGAAGAGTCTTGCAGACAATATAGCAAGTCCATAAACACCACTTGTGTACCCACAAAGTTTTTGGAATTGTTCTTAGAACCAGCAATACTGTTATCCAGTTCCTTGCTGAATTTTTAACACATGTGGAAACACTAACAGTCCCTACTTCTCACATATTGTCCATATACTATTACCAACAGAAACGTGTGCAGTGAAATGGAACTTACAAGTTACTTAATTTGATGAACTGGTGTCAATTACAATTTTATAACATAAGAATACAATTACAAAGGTACAAAATACATCATTAAAGAAAATAACAATACAGATAACATTTGTAGTACAGGCTTTACAAAAGAATTGAAATAACATATACATCAGTGTTACAGGAATTATGACATAAGTTCATACATAAAAGATCAGAATAACTTTTGAAACATCAACTTCACACATGAGCATTAAAACAAAAAAGAATAAATAATGTCTAAACGTCTTTAAAATGTAAATAACATATTATTAATGCAAATTATATTTGAGGATAACAGTATTCCTCATCATAGTGAATGTAGCTTAGTATTAGAAGAGAAAAAAATTCTATGAAACTGTACACAGAGACAGGAAGAAAACAAATACACAAGGGTACACAAACACATACTGGGATTACACAAAAGGAAAGGAGAGGGTTCATTTTCAGTGTAACATTTGGTACTGCAGTCCAACCCAAAACTTCATTCCATAGATCGTCTCTCTTATTTCGACATTTGCTCCAGCCAAAAAAAAAAAAAAAAAAAAAAATCCTATCCAAGCATGATTTCTGTATTCTGTTCACATCCTCTTTCAAAAATAGTTTTTCTCCACTGTACACTACTTTTTTTTGGCCAAACCATTTTCTTATAGCTTCTCAATGCATTTCTTTCCATTCATCACAACTCGTTCTCTTATATAGCCTACCCCATCTTAAGCTAACTTAAATCTACTGAGCTCAGATGCTAAACTAAGGAATGAGGCAATGCAGCAGCACAAAACAATTAACACAAACAGCAATGAAAAAAGTACAAATGGCAAAGCAAGCAGCATAAATTAGCAAAGCAAATGCAATATTAAACTAATATAAGGCAATGCACAGCAAACAAGAAAAATAAATTCGTATTAAAACTGGCTTAACAGAGTAATGTAAAGTGAAATTCAGTAGCACTATTTCTGGCAAACAGCAGCAGCAAATGCAATAACTTATATCTAAACATGACATAGCTCAAGCAGAAAAAATATTACACTAAAATGGCCATGTCTAATACCTATGTCACATCTTAACACTAGAGTGATGCATCACGAAAACTTACTCTGCAAGAAAGTTACCAAGGCATTAAAAAAATTATTTGTGCAATTCCTGTGAAGGGAAATGTCTATTTATGCTCTCTTTTCTAAGAAAGTATATGAGAAACGTATTCTTTACTGGGTCTGTAGACAGAAAATAGTGATATTAGTACATCTATTAAATTTTATAATAACCAATGCTGCAGTGCAGCTAGAAACTAGATATTAAAGAAAATGAGCAAGTATGTACAAAGGAAGGCATGAAACATCATTCATTAGCCATATGGCATTTCATAAGGTACAAAAAAAAATCTCTCAACAAGAAAGACAGTAGTCATAATCAGGTGTATAGACATAAAAATATTTCTCGTCATTTCATTAGGCATTTCAGTAAATATCATAAATTAAGAGCTCCACAGTGTTATCATATGTTTCCAAGTTTGAGCGTGTCGTATTTACGATGCTTTCTACAAAGGAATGTCAATAGCGAGGATAATGGCCCCCTTTTTTTTTTTAACCTGTGCCTCTGAAAAGGCACACACTAATGGCTTTTTCTCCAGGAATCTGACACAGCTGGCCGCTCAAGACACATTACGTCAAGGTCACTTGGCTTTCTTACCGAAATATTTACGACACCAGTTTGCAATGCAGTGACAGTCTCATATAAAAAATTTCACAGGTCGAGAATTTGCGTTGCAAATGTGTAGAAACAAAATCCTATGAATATAACAGTGTTCAAAAAGTTTAAGTCGGCATTGTGATACATTCGCGCATTTACACACATTTCATAACTCTTAAAGTACGATTCTTGGTTTCCAACATCCTTTTCCACAAATCAGAGTCCCTAACCACTACTCATTATTCATATACGTATTCGTCGACACTTCTTCAATATTTCATCAAAACAAAAACGTAGCATAATCAAATTCCTCATTTATGGTAGCATCATCTTATTGATCATAAACATACCTCAGCAGCATAATACACATCGTCGTTGTAATAATTACATCATAACACCTCAGTCAAACCTTGAAAATGTCGTAGCTTTCTGCAATAATTTCAAAACCTAAAGAAAATTCTCTGTTCATTTAAATAGTGTCATCTACCTCAAATGTACTATAAAAATCATGATCCCATATCAAATATATCGTTCAAAGCTCTCATAGTATCACAATGGTTCCGAAAAAATATGAACGGTTCACAAAGTACAGACAAAATACAATTTCATAAGCATGAAATTATCCAGCTGTGTAATTGCGTAAACATGTGTCACTGATGTAGTAAAAAAAAATGTTTGTCTCTCAGTTAAATGATCAGATAGCTGTGTAATTTATGTGTTAGAGAAATATGGTACCGAAGTGTAAAGTTGTATAAGCAAATACCATATTAGCTAGGGCTCCTTGTGCTTGCCAAACACATGGTACACAAAGTAAGCGTGTACCCCCCTGAGGATTAATGTAATTATACCCTCAGGTGTTACAGATTACAGCAATACAATGAAATGTATCATGGAAAACTGTCTTTGTAATTCCAAAATCTTTAAAAATAAATGTTTTAAGTACAAAATTAATCACTGAAATGCCTGTCCTGTAGCGCTAAATGTGCGTCTTGCTGTAAGATAATTCTGTTGAAGTGTCGTAGTTATCGTCCTCTGTAAGCAAAGTTCTACTGAAGTCAATGTACTCACCTCATCATAAACAAAAGTGAGATGCTTTGCGTATAGATATCGTAGTTATTATGCTTATTGCCATGATGAAGAAAGTACTATAATGTAACGTATTGTTGTGCTACGGAAAAGGCTATCTCATTGTAGCTATACCACAAAAGTTACTACTAAAACATGTTTTACTTTCCAGAAGAATTCAGAAAACCTGTGCAAATATAAAACAGATACACCGCAGAAACAACATTGTAAACTATCACTCATTAGTAGCGTCGTGATAAAATCGTGTAGCTGTCACATAAACTAACCACTGTGTCATCTGGTATCTCACAGAAAGTACTTTAAATCCAGAATGTATTTTCAAGTAAACCAAAATGTTGCATTAAAATCTCATTAGCAGTACTGGTAAATGTTCTAAGTATGTGAGCCTTATAGTCGTTACGTAATTGTGCAACTAACAAGCAAGAATGTACACACAAAATAACACTGTGTCGTCTGTTCACAATAACAATGCATTCGTAATTTCTGTTTAAATAAGTTCTCTTGGCTCTTGACTGGATATTTAACTTCAAACATTGTTGCATATTAACAGATTCTAAGTCTGACAAAGCATACTAGTAATGTAAAGTGAAAAGTTATATGGCAAAGACAAAGTTAAAAAGCAGTTTTACATGTGAAATGTGGTGTAAACCTTTACTCTTCCTAGTATGCAGAGTTTCAACTTCAACGCAATTATCATGTGGTGTACGTCGGATTCCGTAAGGTCCATTGTAAACTAGAAAGAATTTGTGACTCAAGTGTTTTTTCTTACGTGACAATGAATGAGCTTTAATGAGAACTTTCTGACCAATATATAATTTCTTTGCATTTGCTTTACCGTGTAGTTTTCTCATTTTGTCTGCTGCAGATTTTATATTTATAATAGCCAAATCAATTATGTCTTTGTGTCGAAGTTTACATGTATTTGGGAAAGGTACAAGCTCTCTGATTCTCTTCGGTGGTTCTTCATTCTTCAGTACAAGAGTAGGTGTGGAGTCATGAGGCATTTCATTCAGCACGTTTTGAAATAAGTGTAAATATCTGTCCCAATGCTGATGCTTTCTGTGACAATAAAGTCTGCAAAGCTTATTGATTTCTTTCATAATCCGTTCGGAGGGGTTACAATGTGGTGAGTACAATGAAGTAAAAACAGGATTGATTTTATGATTCCGAAGCATGCGTGACCAAACAGCAGATCTGAATTGCGGTCCATTATCTGAAATGACTTTACTAACGTGTCCAACTTCACGTGAGAAATTTTTAACAAAGGCGTTGGATACAGACCGTCCAGTGGCTTTACGTAACGGAGTGAAAGAAATAAATTTTGAAGTAAGTTCAACAGCGACTAGAACGTACGAAAATCCATTAGATGTTCTGACAAGCGGTCCCAAGAGATCAACAGCAGCAAATTCTTTTAATTTAGAAGGAATGATAGGAAACAGCGGAGCACGATGGGAGATAGTAGATGGTTTCGCCTTTTGACAAAGTTTACAAATAGACAAGACTCTTCGAATTCTCTTTTCCATATTGTTAAAATAACTAGTCGTCCGAAGAATATGATAACATTTTCGTGGACCAAAATGTGCGTAGCTGAAATGAATGTACCAAATGAGCTTATTAACAAAATCATCTGGAATGCAAAGTACCCATAGCTTGTCATCAACAGTGCAGCGTTTGAACAGTATGTTGTTTCTAGCCAGATAATAATGTCGAATCTGTGTGTGTGTCTTTTCATGCCATTTACTTTTGATGTCTTTCCAAATCGGATCTTTATCTTGTTCATGAGCAATGTCCTTTAAAGATGTGGTGATGAAGTTTTCAAAGTCGACTTTCTGAATGTAAAGAATACTGAAATTTTTCTCGAGATTGCCTTCTGTGTTACTTTTCTCAAGCCCAGCCGGTGCGCGTGACAGTGAGTCCGCAACAATGTTCTCCTTGCCGGGAATGTAGACTATTGTGAAGTGGAATTCTTGCAGAAACAATGCCCAACGTTTTAACCTGTCATGATTTAATTTTGAAGACATAAGAAATTGCAATGCACGATGATCACTGTATACTTCTACGTGCTTACCAGAAAGAAAGAAACGGAATTTGTTAAATGCCCAAACGATAGCTAAAGCTTCTAATTCAGTAACGGAATAATTTTTTTCAGATTTTGTTAGCACTCGGCTAGCAAAAGCAATGGTTTTCTGAACAGTAGTGTCATTTTCTATGGCTTCTTGAAATAAATGGGCACCAAGACCGACTTTAGAAGAATCTGTGCTAAGGCAGAACTCTTGTAACAGATCTAGATGAGCTAGTATTGGCGCGTTAAGTAACGCTTCTTTCAAAGAATTGAATTCCAACTGTGCTTGTTCGTCCCAGTTCCAAATAGTATTTTTTTCAGTGAGAGAACAAAGTTTTGGTGTAACAAGAATTTGCATATTCAGAAAACGACGGTAAAAATTTACGAGACCTAGAAGACTGCGGACTTGTTTTTTTGTGGATGGAACTGGAATGCCTTCAGAAGAAATAATATGTCCCAAAAACTTCACCTTTGTCCTACCAAATTCAGACTTTCCAAGTTAACTGTAATTCCAGATTCTGCAGAAATATGTAACACGCTGTTGAGGATGCGATTGTGTCGTTCCCATGAGGCTTCTGCTATCAGAACATCGTCCACATATAAGGTGATGTGACGTTTTAAGAGGTAATATGGAATTTAGCCCGCGAATGAATGCTGCCGTAGAAATGTTCAAACCAAAAGGAAGTTTCCGAAACTGATAACAAACGCCGAAACAAAGGAAAGCTGTGTATTTTCTACATTCTGGATGAAGTTCGATCTGATAAAAGCTGGATCTGAGATCAATAGAAGGCAACACTTTTACACCATTAAAATTTTGAAGAAGTTCTTCCAACGTTTGCGGCCTGTCTGTTTCAGGAATGATGATAGTATTGATTTGTCTCGAATCTAAGACAAGCCTGATCGATCCATATTTATTCTCAACAACATGTAATGGATTGTTGTATGAGCTTACTGCAGGCTCAATAATGCCCTCGTCAAGCATAGATTGTATTTCTGTTCTAACACGGTCGCTATAATGTGCCGGAATTACGTATGGTCTAACACAAAATTTAGTATGCTCACGAACACGAAATTAGTATTGAAATCCCTTGATTGTTCCTGTTTTGTGAGTAAAAACTGTGGAATGTGCTTGTAAAATCCCAAAAAGGTCCTCCCTATCACTGTCACTACAATTGTCAATTGTTTGAATTTTATTCTGAATTAACTCATTAGTTTCAGATATGCCGTCGATATCATCCCTTTCAGTACTTGCACAGTGATTGTTAGTGTCTAGTTCCGTAGAAAATTCCGAACTGTTGTCTAATAGAAGGTAAAGCCGATTAATTTCCTCGTCATGGTTTGAGAGCCAATCTTCAAATTTCAAAGCTATTGACTTACCTTCTTTCTCTAAACTTATTTCAGCATCGTGAAAGTTCAAGATTGCTTTGTATTCATTAAAAAAGTCTAATCCCAATATAATTTCCGTCGACAATAATGGGACAATAAGAAAGTTCATAGAGAAGCTGTGGCTTTGACAACAGAATTCTAAGCTGGTTTGTTGGCGTACATCTACACTTTTTCCAAAGATTGCTCCTTGTAATTTAATCTTAAATAACGGAAGTGTGGGGCAATCGTTCGATTTGTTGCATTTGCTAAAGGCTGTTTCACTAATTACTGAAATGGGACTGCCAGAGTCAAGTACTGCCGTAAATTTTACGTCATTTACTGTAATGTGAATCACAGGATATGCAATGTTGCTATGTTTTACGTCGTGTTCCTGGAGTAATATGTCCCTAATGTCTTCCATTTTTACGTAATTACTAGCTACGGCAGCTGTGTCGTCAGTTTCATAAGTACATTTTGTGGCTGCCAGCGGTATGAGTTATTACATATTGTGTCTTTGTTGGCGCGAGTCGTTATTGGGATTTGGAGATCTAACTTCTACAAATTCACCTTGTCGAGAGGGCCCTGCTCTGTTTGAATCCCGTCAGTTCCGATGCAATTCAGGTCTGTCGTTACGATCATATCGTCTGTCGTCATGTCGGTAGATTCCATAGTTTCTTTCTTGTCGGTCATGTGGTGGAGAATTTCTCCCTGAATCGTAACTGCGCGCTGGACCGTTGTATCTAAAGTTATTCTTTCTTCCTTGATAATAATTATTTTGGTTCCCATATTGTCTGTTTCTCTGATTGTCTCTGTGATAGTCATTACTGCAGAGAGGTGATCTTTCCCTGTAATTATTACTACTCTGCCAACGGTTGTCATACGGGTGGTGTCTGTTTTGGTCACGATTTACGTTGTAAGAATAGCCTTGTCGTGTATTATTTCTGTCATCACGGAATTGTGACAGATGTGACCTGTAATTGTTGTGCTCCTGTTTTCGCGTTCCGCGATTGTCAGTGTCAATTTCCAGTTCTTGTAACAGTCCCTGAAAAGCTTCAATGTCGTCTTTGCAACGTCTTGCTAAAATAATATGTCGCAAATGTTCCGGCAATTTGATTAAGCAAATGCGGATGAGTTCTGAGGGGCTGTATGGATTTGAAAGATACTGATTCTTATGCAACATGTCTTCAAAATATTTCATAAGACTGGAAAATTCAGATTGTTCGAAACGTTTCATCATTATGATGCTATGTTTTACTCGGTCTTGTGTAGCTTGAGACCAATACGCTGAGAGGAAGGCATGATAAAAGTCTCCTTCACTGTGGCAATCGTGAATGACTGCTCGCATTCTTACAGCTGGTTCATTCTCTAAATAGCCACACATAAATTCTAACCTGAGCTCCAGTGACCAGTTGGGAGGAAATCAATGAGAGAATTGATGAAACCATGCTTGTGGATGAATCTCGTTGTCAGAATTCTTAAATGTTTTCAATTTACGTGTAGTAATGAACAGCTTATAGTCAAAATCATCGTGTCGGCGAGTCGCACATCGCTCATTGTTACTTCGTTTCGGCGGTTCCATCTCAAAATCCAATGCGCCTTGCCCTTCGTAATTTCCGAAGTGTCCTGTGTTATTATTTTGTGGTTGTTCCGTATTTCCATGTCCCTCTTCCCGTACTGGAGCGCGAGTGTCCTCTGAAATATGTAATTCCTGTATTACTTGTGCCAACTGATCTTGTACTTCCCGGATTTCTCTTTTGTACTGTGTATTGATTTGATTTGGATTTTGTTTGAATTTTCTAATTTGTTCATACTCTTAAGTTTCCGTGAAGGCTACAGGTCTTGTGTCATTCAGATCATCATCTACCTTTGTAGATAAGTTAGTGAACTGATCTGAAAGTTCGGCTACTTTATCCGTTAGTGAAATTATTTCCTCTGTGTGTTTTTCTGAAGCAAGTTTCAGAGTGTCCATTTGTGTTGAAATCGTATCTACTGTGTCTTTAAAGTTTTCCTGAGTTTTTGCAAGTTGCGTAACCGAATCGGTAGATGCAACTGAGTCAATTTTAGCTTGCAAGGTGTCGTGATTTTCATGAACAATAGTTTGCAGTTCTTTTATGGCTGCTTCGTGAGTCTGTAATGCATTTTCATGACGCGAAAAAATAGGTAGGAAATGCTCACAAATTTGTGTTTTTACGTTGTTACAGACTTTTTGACATTTCGATTCGATTTTATGTAACTCAGTAGTTAAATCTTCACGTGTTTGTTCAGGTATGGTGTGAAGATTTTGTTCCATTGCGTCTAACTGTTGCTGTGTTTGTCTCTGGTGTTGTTCCATTGTGTCTAACTTTTGAACATTTTGTTCCATTGTATCTAACTTTTGAAGATTTTGTCCCATTTGTTTCTGATTTTGTTCAAGCGTTGTGTCTAACTTTTGAAGATTTTGTTCCATTGTGTTTAACTTTTGTAGCCGTTGTCCCATTTGTTGCATTAACTGTAATAACAATGCACTGGTCTCTGAAACATGTTCCTCAGTGCTATTCGGCAGTGCATTTGAATCGGCAATATTCGTATTTTGAAAAGCAGAGATTGTGTCTTGATTTATTTGAGAAAACGGTGAGGACGCAAAACCTGAATCTACAGTATTTGCAAGATTGTATCCTGTCATTTCGGAATCCTGAGGCGAGCTGTTGCCGACCGATTGATCGATAATGCTTCCCTGTTCACTAATTGTTTCACTGTCTACACCATTATTTGCCGCCCGCTCCATTTCCCTATGCACAATTACAAAATTACTACTTTGAATGTCTGCTAATTCATTACAAAGTGGTGCTGATAAGCTACGCTCGTCGTCACTATTACTTCTCAGTTTACTTTGGAGCCTAGTGTTACGTTTTTCACACGCCATTATTGTCACAATATTTCACACAATAACACAGAAAACCACAATTTGAAGAGTAAAATAAGAAAACACATTAACATAGCACTGAAAATAATATCTAGTTAATTGCAAGCGCAGCTGCGAAATACTTTGTGCGAATCTACATGCATGTCACAACAACAATGGAAGACTGCAACTACAAAGGAGATTCTCTCTCAATATTTCACACGATAACACAGAAAACCACAATTTGAAGAGTAAAATAAGAAAACACATTAACATAGCACTGAAAATAATATCTAGTTAATTGCAAGCGCAGCTGCAAAATACTTTGTGCGAATCTACATGCATGTCACAACAACAATGGAAGACTGCAACTACAAAGGAGATTCTGTCTACAATTACGCGCTAGCAATAAACAATAGCTACAGTAATTACACAAACTACAAGAAAAAAATCAGAAGATTCCAGTGAGGTATCCTTGGCTAATGGTCGACATATGAAACGTCCCCTTTGATCAATTATACAAGACTGTGCTTAAACTGACACACAATATTTTTTAGCGCAACGCAATCTGATTTTCAAAAATCTCTGCAAAAGAATGGCCCTGACTAACATTAACATATACCTTTCACAAATCACTTACCTCACCAAAAATCTTCGTTACTCGAACTACTGCATCACAGCGAGCGCCACTACTGCCAGCTAAATAAAAGATTCAAACTACTGAAGGCACTAACTACTGATAGGCATAGTTAGCAAATGAAAGATTTTGATAGAGAACAAACAATATATTTACCTTAATAGTCATAATATATATAGCAGTTCATGACATCCAGTCTTACAAATTTCAAAACTCCTCCAACTCTCTCCCCACATCCACCACTGCTGGCGGCTCACCTCCAACTGCCAACGCTATGCGCTGTTCACATCCAGCTGCCCAACACTACAATGGCAGACAACAATGCAAACTGGCCACAGACTGCACACAGCACAGCCAGTGATTTTCATACAGAGCGCTACGTAACGTTGCCGATAAGAAAACATAAACAGCCTACTTACAAATGGTAAAAACTGCTTGTGAGTGTTGACATTGATGTTCTCTTAAATGAAGTACTAATGTTGCCTGGATTTATTAACTTGAGTCCATATGTAGACGGTAGGATATCTCCAGAACTTCCATTTCCATGTTCCGAAGACGAATACTGCTCGATTTTGTAATAAAATGGGGTGGTTGGTCCTCAATTTTTAGATTACTCTTTAAACTCATATTCGGATTAATTACGAAAACATTTTAATTCCTTAAATAATGTTTCTTGTATCTGATAGTTTAATATTATGTTGAGACATAGAAACTCTTCAGCTGTAAAGTCGTTTTATTCTAAGGCACTACCGGTTTCACACTACTTGCAATAAATTCCTCAGGGGAAAATCTGTATATAAATCGACAGACAATCACATAGAAAAATAAGTAATCCAAAAAATAAAACGAAATCGTCATGAAAAGTGAACTCACTGGAGTCAAGTCGTGATATACATAACATATTATGGGCAGACTTAGTGCTCATGGTCAGTCCCAGTAAATGGATTATCGGCAAAAAAAGGCGTGTGTCCTAAAAGTAGTACAGCATGATGGTGAATGCTCCCCCAAAGAAGAAGAATCTTACATAATGTCACAATGCATAAGAGAGAGATGTAAGAGCCATTAACTGAAGGTCAAATGTAGACATGACTGCCCACTGTGTCATGATACCTAGGTGACAGTCCACTAGGTAAAAAGTTTTGCTGCCATAGAAGCAATAGGTCTAGCGCACTGCTTCCCGAGATGGAAGTCGTGCCAGTCCCTGGCACAAATGCGCCTGGCTGATTAGTGTGGAGGTCTGGTGTTCCAGCCAGCCTGTAGATGGTTTTTAAGGCGGTCTTCCTTCTGCCTCAACGAATGCTGGCTGGTTCCCCTCATTCCGTTAACCTATGTCGATGATTGTTGCGCAAATACTGTCTCCACGTACGCGTAGACCACAATTACTCTACCATGCAAACATTTGGGGTTACACTCGTCTGGTGCGAGACGTTCCAGCGTGGTGGTGGGAGGGGGCGGGGGGAGGGAGTCTATTGGAGGCCGAACCGCACAATAACACTGGGTTTGGTGTGGGGCGGCGGTGGGGTGGTTCAAAATGGCTCGGAGCACTATGGGACTTAACATCGGAGGTCATCAGTCCCCTAGAACTTAGAACTACTTAAACCTAACTAACCTAGGGACATCATACACATCCATGCCCGAGGCAGGATTCGAACCTGCGACCGTAGTGGTCACGCGGTTCCAGACTGAAGCGCATAGAACCGATAGGCCACAACGGCAGGCCGGTGGGGTGGATGGACTGCTGTGGCCTGTTGTGGGGTTGTGAACCACTGAGGGCTACTGCGGGACGAAGCCTCTCCGTCGTTTCTAGGTCCTCCCACAGATACTCCGCAAGCCACCGTACGGTGCGTAGTGGTGGGTACCCTGTACCACTACTAGTTATTTCCTTTCCTGTTCCACTCGCAAATAGAGCGAGGGGAAAACCACTGTTTATATGCCTCCTTACGAGTCCTAATTTCTCGTATCTTATCTTCTTGCTCCTTACACGCAATGTATGTTGGCGGCTGTAGAATTTGCTCAATAGTGTTTCTCGAAAAGAGCATCGCCTTCCCTCCAGGGATTCCAGTTGGTGTTCCTGCAGCATCTCCGTAACACTTTCGTGTTGTTCGAACCTACCGGTAGCAAATCTAGCAGCTCACCACTGAACTGCTTCGATGTGTTCCTGCAATCCGACCTGGTAGCGTCCTGTATGCGGTCTCCTTTAAGAGTGAGCCACTTTTTCCTAAAATTCTCTCAAAAAACCGAAGTCGACTATTCTCCTTCCCTACCATGTAATGATGTTACTGTTTTAAAAAGGACACATGCCGATCTAAAGTGATGTGAGGAGGAAAAAGGGTGTGCGTATGTGTGTGTGGAGGGGGGGGGGGGGAGGAGGGGGGGCGAGAAGCGACCTACACTTGTAACTCTAAAGGTATCAGCGATAGGAATTAAAAAAATAGGGTAATGCCAATAAATCAGAGCGTAAGGAGGGGCTAGAATGGTATCCATGGATGTCGTAGATTTGTTTAATCAGTTACTACTGAGGCAAACAATGTTGGCCCGGTATTTCCCCAACCCCATCCCTTTCTTCCTTCACCACATCAGTTCATATCGGTCTATATAAGGTTTTTTTCAAATACCCTCACTATAATTTGCTATGCAAGGTTCAGCTGCCACCTGCACGTTCTCATATAATAAATAATTTTCTGGCTTAGCCCGCTATTTCAGGTTTTAATTTTTCATTGGTAATTTTAGTATAAACATAAACTATACACCTTTTGTACTTTTCCACGTTTCTGTGCCTCTATTTATTGACATAAGACATCATCGATTCATTAGGCATATATTAATATTTTACGTTTATGCTGATTGTAAGGAATCTACCAGACCTCTTCGTCTGTCCCTCGACAATTTGGCACACACATTCCATATTGTTTCTGGATTCGTATCCATGTGCTAATTCTATTTTGCATGTGCATGCTGCTTCTTGGCTAGTCAGTAGTGTTTCTCAGTAGTTCTTGGGCATTCAGTTGTGCATATCTCACTTCAGTGTTTATCTCTGTTTTTCGTAATGTTCTTGCTTTGTAATGAATCTTTATCATCCTCTCCTTATTTACAGTATTTCACCCTGTTGTTGGGTGTGATTTGGTATACTGATTGTTTTTTCTCCATTACACGTTAGTTTACCATCTTTTTAATGTTCATGCCATGTACAAGTTGTTTGGGTTGCTAGCTTTACCTTATGGTTATGATTATGACTGCTTGTTGTAGTAACGCTTTTTATTTTATATTATAATGGGAACCCTTACACAGCAGCTCATTTTCCTTGACATCCTATTAGGGCGGTAATATGAGACAGTGGACGATATTGATATGCAAATTAATTAAAGTGATAGATTAATTACATCCTACAAATACCCCCACCCCCATCCCCACCCCTGGTCGACGTTATGGGCTATCCCTTGCCAGCATGTGATTCCCACCCAAACCACCTCCTGACACTTCCCTCTGTCCTCCTCCCACCTACTCTATTGGCAGAAATTTCGAATTTGGTCGGGAATTTCTAATGTTGGCGGGAAGTTCGAATTTTGGCGCGAATTTCGAATTTTGTTTGGAATTACATTGTCCCAGGGCTGTGCTAACGCCCCACTCCACCTCCCACCCGGGAAATGGCTAGAAATTAAAAATAGTGGAGTCCTTTCTGATACTCCAACCCCTGCGCTTCTGGATAGAAAGCCCAGGTTCAGCCCCCAACATGTGGATACGGTCCAGATGCAGGAGAGGGAGTTAGGTTAGTGTACATTATTTATTTTGGTTAGAAAACTGAAGTAAAGAACGGTCAGAATTACATAATTAATAAGAAATATCGGTCCTAACTATACAACTATATCCATAGCGCTACACAAGGAGCGCCTAAAATCGCAATACAGCTCAAAAATTGATCCTACCATACAACTGATGTTGGTGGTGGGAAAAAATTTCTCAATACCTCTTGAAACTATCCGCAGACATACTCAAACTCTACCCTTCTTCTACAAGCTGGTGGGAGAAAAGGCTGGAGTAGAAGATACTATCCCTATTTTTTAGCAGGGTATATGTTCAACTGTGGTGGTGCTGTTGTTGCACAGAGAGGAGTTTAATAAGTGTATTACCTGCAAGGATACAACTGAGGACTACGTCTATCTCTGTTTGACATCAGAGTTTGCTACAGACGCCTCCTCCTTTATTGCTTGACGTTCACCCTGAAGCTCAGGTAATCGAAATTGAGGAAAGCCAATACATGCTATCACAATTTGATGGAAAATGTTTGCATAGGGAAAATCGTCGTCCCAAAAGATTGCATCAAGAGAGGGGAGGCAATTTAATGTGCATTCACCTCGATGTGAGGTCACAAACTACCGAAATAAAAGCGACTCTTAACCTCCCCTCATCCCTCCCTCTCTCTCCCTCTCCACACAATAGTTCCGGCACAGGCTTTTTCAAATGGTCAGCTGCTACCACTTCTGTGCACCACCCATGTTGATCACAGCCGAACTCGTCCATCTGGTGGTAGAGTTTTCAGTCCATGGCATTCCATGTGGAGCACGTGGCCAAATGTCCAGATGGTACAGGCGGCAGCTCTGCGCTAAGATGTTAGCATACACAGTAGGACGCAAAGCCTGAACAAAGCGACATAAATGATGGCCATTACGAGTGCAATCTGTTCGTCTAAAACGTAGCTCCACCACAGCACCTCCATCCGGGCCCCAGCCACATGGACGACCTCAAACACTGGGCCCTCCTCCAACATGCAACGGTGTTCCATCCTGCGATGGAAAAAACTTCTATCTAACATCAATGTATCTCCTATAAGTGAACCTTTCTTTATTAAAAGAAAACACAATCACTACGATAATAGATGCCTTCTTAGCCGGCCGGTGTGGCCGAGCGGTTCTAGGCCTTTCAGTCTAGAACCGCTCGACCGCTACGGTCGCAGGTTCGAATCCTGCCTCGGGCATGGATGTGTGTGATGTCCTTAGGTTAGTTGGGTTTAAGTAGTTCTAAGTTCTAGGGGACTGATGACCTCAGATGTTAAGTCCCATAGTGCACAGAGCCATTTACATGCCTTATTTCCACGAAAAGAGTTGCATTCCATTTTCTTTCAGTTTTAGGAGCAAAATCGAGATAGTTTTACATTGGAATGCTGGATACAACTCGCACTTCTCTCTCTCTCTCTCTGCCTCCCATTATTTTGCTATGTCCTACGAAGTGAAAAGAAAACAACAACTATTCGCAACAGTATCGGATTCTAGGGTTCTAGTTTTGTAAGCAATTTGATCATCAAAGAATAGCCGGTTTCGCGCAATATACTCACATGTCGGGAAAAACACTATCATTCGTAGGTTCCAGAAGTGGTGTCTACTTTATAATTAGGTACTGTAAGTATGGAATAGTACAGGACTTGTGGTAACACCTATTTTTAAACAAGAAATCATGATGATAATAATATAACCAGTCATGATTCCATTAGAATAGATACAGTCAATTTCTAGCTGTCACTAGCTTTCAAAACAAAGATACAAACGACTATTGACTTGCGCTACGGAAATCTACTGCAGACCCTGGCGAAAACTAAGGATCTGTTTCTAATAAATTATATTAATACGCAGGAATTGAAAACCTAACTACCGATGCACTCAGGTGAAACTAAATAATTTGACCCTGATTAGGAACTTGTAATATGTCACAAAATGGGTTTACTTTCTGTCTCAAACGAAATCGCGAGAACTGTGGCTATTAGATATTAAATGAACACGCAGAAACTCAAGAAAATAAAGCATTAAAGTACACAGATGACATTATAGATGTAGATGTAGGTAGAAACTGAACTATACGCACCTGTACTGTAACCAGTATATTACTCTTTGTAATAGAACCTTCTATAAGATTTTACAGCGTCTCTCTCTTCTGACGTATCGGAAACACTACCATCTGCATATTGACATTGAGCATATTACATATAGACATATCGCTCCATTGGAACAGGTGGCCAGTGTGTAAAGCTTTGTCACCTGGCCTGGAAGAAGACCGTATCCCACGGACTGTCAGTCACAAGAGAAGCTTCCGGTGTTGTTCTTTCATAAGCAGTTTAATACATTGTTTTTCAGCTGTAACACATAGGAGCAGTATATGACTACACCTTTGTCCATTGCCATACAGTCTGTTTCTCTATCATGACTTCGAGATCTGTGTCAGGTGCTAAACTGACAACAACATTTTTCGATCCTTGGCACTCACAGAAAGCTGAACATCGCATGGTGTAAACTATGCTGCTCCCACAATACACTAGATGGTAGAAACAAAATACAAAAGCCATGTTTCTCATTGACAAAATTGTGGAAGACATCGCAACATATCGAAACTGGAAGAGTCTGTAGAAATGTTGAGTGTTTCCAAACAGCTATCTGATGGTGATGACCTCTTTTTCCACAGTGGTGGGGTAGCAAATGAGGTATCCGTTTCGAAGGCAGATGTTTCCTCATTTTGGGTAAGACACAGTCAGTGTGGGCGATGTACTGTAATAAGCACCACAGTTGATAGCATGATCAATTTTACCAGCTGATCCATAATTTCTGTACCAGCAAATGACACAGCAGAATGTTTCCCAATTTCACTATCATCTCTAAATTACCCTTCCACTAGTTTGCCGGTTCCATATACTAGATTGCAAATGCAGATAGATGACTCTACAGTACGTCCATTCAGTGAAGCAAATCAAAGTATACCAGACAGCGTCCTATACTGATGCAGTTAGGTTATCTATGTGTTTCTAGCTCATCAATCATACTGCAGTATTTACGATAACGACTGGGCATCTTCCTTTGTGTGAATTTGAACCACAGAATATTCTCGCTTATATGGGATAAAGTTGGTGATTGACAGATTCCCCCACGCTGTCCTTGGCCAATACTCCCTGCAACTGACCAGAAGTATGAGGGTACTATGCTGATTACATTGCATGTCCTGCGAACGAACCGAGCGAACTGTGTCTGTAACTGCTCTTCAGCGAAGGCAGTCTCACACCAGTCTTACCACGCAACCCATTCAAGTACACAAGATCTCTCCAGAAGTGTGTACGTCGAGGAGGGTAGCAACCATTATCGGTGTATAGTAGACATGAGATTGTTGCGGAGATATAACTGGTCTTTAAGAAGAAATGTGTGGTTTATACATTAAGGTGCACTATACATTTGGAGTTTAAAACATTTCACGTAAATCGACAATGCTATTGATTCTGAAGTGTTAGTTCAGTGTCTGCAGTCAGTACCAAGAGTGTACTGGATGAGAAAAATGATCATAGAGCATAAACAAACACTCCTATGGGTACACGGTTATGCTCCTAAAAATGCTATATTATTAAAGGCATTTGGTTTCTGAAGTATTAGTCTTGTTGAATGTAATGCTCTTAATACTGTAATGCAAGATATATTTGACCAACATCAGACGTACAACCACCCTTTAAGTTTCCTACCCAAATCACTAAGGCGACATACTTTGAAACGACAGGAACTACTTCCTTCTACAATTTCTGGCGTCCTAAGATGTGACCGAGTTATTCCTCACTACGAAGGCAACGTCGGTGTATATCTGCCGCTCGAGTTGGTTATAAACCAACTAGAACGCAATCAGGAGACTGCTGTTCTGTGTCTTAGGATATTAATCTACTTTATACGTCTTTATAAGTTGGAAACGTACATACCCTCAATCACACATCTGTCTGCATTCAGTTTCAACCTTCCCCATCCCCCTGTAAACTACGTGTGTCTTTGTAAAACATACTTCAACAAAGGCGATATAAGTATCACACAGGCACTATATTAAAGCAGTCGAAACATAAGTAACCCATTCCAGAACTGTGCTCTCAAACATACAATTGAATATAGATAACATCGAATTACAGTTGGTTCTCAGAAGCAATGTTATTCCGTAAGTATTAAGGCGAAGAATCAATGCGTTTATCAGGCTTAAACCATTCCCTAGTGTGTTCTGTAGGAGAGAGCACTGTCGCCACATATATCACCTTTCACACTGTGAGGAGAGGCTGCTCTAGAGCTGTGGTGTTAGGACGACATTGCTATACTATCCTACACAAGAGAAAAACGACCTAACATTAGACCAGGACTTCTGTGTGCAAGAGGAATCCTACCAGAGCCGTGGTGATGCTACTGTAAACAACAATAACACTGTTACATCAACACTGGCTACTGATCGTGATGCTTACTCCCTCATAAGAAATTGTCGCTTCTTCGAGTGCATTTCGTGCAGCAGAGCGTGGATGATAGTCAATGTATCAACTATCGAAATTATTCATGTCGTATTTTGCACGCTCTGTTTCGTAGTGAGGCACAGCCGAATCCCTAAAACCACTACTACTACTACTACTACTACTACTACTACTACTGCTACTAATACTGCTACTACTAACAATAAGCAAAGCTGATGCGCGATGTGTGATTGAGGGTATGTACGTTTCCAACTTAAAAAGACGTACAACGTAAATTAATTTCCTAAGGCACAGAACAGCAGTCTCCTGATAGCGTTCTAGTTGGTTTATAACCAGCTCGTGCGGCAGATATAGCAGAAAGTGTAGAAGGAAGTATTTTTTTTATCATTTTAAAGTATGTCACTCTAGTGATTTGGATAGGGAACTTACAGGGTGGTTGTATGTCTGATGCTGGTCAAATATATCCTGCGTTACAGTATTAAGGGCGTTACATTCCGCACGACTAATACTTCAGAAACCATATGACTTAAACAATCTATAATTTTTAGGAGCAGAACCGTGCACCCATAGGAGTACGTGTTTATACTCTATGATCAGTTCTATCATCAATTAGACCCTTAGTACTTATTCCAGACCCTAGACTAATATCTCAGAATCGGTAGCACAGTTGATTTACGTGAAATGTTTCAAACCCCACGTCTATGGAGGTTCATAATGTATAAACCACACATTTCTCCTTGCCCACTAGTTATATCACCGCACACTCTAATGTTTACTATACACCAATAAGTCGTGCGAATCTCCTCGACATGATACATCTGGAGTGATCCTGTGCACTTGAAAGGGAGCTGTGGGTAAGATTTTTTCAGAACAGTCTTTGCTTAAGAGCAGTTATAGACACAGCTTGCTCTGTTCCTTCACGAGTCCTGGAATGTGGTGGGTAAAATCTTCTGACACTTCTGGACCCTTGCAGATTAAATTTGTGACCGTGTTGCAGGGAGGACTGGTCAAGGACAATGTAGGGCAATCTGTCAATCTCCGACTTTATCCTATGAATGCGAGAATACTCTGTGACTCGCAACCACACAGGAAAAAATGGATAGTCGTAATCGTAAATTCTGCACTATGACTGATGTGCTATAAATATGTAGACAACCTAACTGCATCGGTATAGGGCATTGTCTGGTATACTTTGATGTACTTGACTGGATGGGTGTACTGTACAGTCATCTACCTGCGCTCGCATTCTAATATATGGTACTTGCAAAGTATTGGAGGGGTGATTTAGCGATGTTAGAGCAATTGGGAAGCATAGTGCAGTGTCATAGGTTGGCTTGAAATTATGGAACAACTGGTAAAATTACTAAAACTGATCGTGCTATAAGCTGTGGTGCTTATTGCAGTACATCATTCCATACTGACGGTGTCTTTTTCATCCAGTCCCTCCACTGATACCCTGAAATATAGATAATGATGATGTTTGGTTTTTGGGGCCATCAGCTGCTTGGTCATCAGCACCTGTACGAAGTCCCACCTTTTACACAGTCGAATTTTTTCTCAGTCCAATCGAGCCACTGTCACGAATGATGATCATGAAATGATGAGGGTAACACAAACACTCAGTCCCCAGACAGAGAAAATCTCTAACTCAGCGAGGAATCGAACCTGGAAGCCTTTGATCCAGAGGCAGAAACACTAGACCACGAGCACTGAAACGTAATAACCTTTAGACAGTTGTTTGGAAGCGTTCCTCAATGTGCAGCCTCATCCTATTTCCATATGCTGCGATGCCTTTCACATTGTTTTTCACCGATAAGATCACAGTACATCTTCTATTTCTACTACCCCAGGCATGTTTTGAACAGTACCTACTGCCGATGGTCAACACCAGAACAGTAATCATGTACATGACCACAAAATGAAGAAACTCTTCTCTTCGAAACTGACACTGGTACATCTGGTACCCCATCACTGTTGAACATGCAATTAACTGTATATAGGTCATCACCTCTAGATAACGGTTCGGAAATGCTCTACATTGACGCAGACACTTTTAGTTTCCACATGTTGCGATGTCTTCCACATTTTTGTCCATGAGAAACATCGACTATGTGTTTTATTTATACCATTCTTTGTGTTGTGGGAGTAGCTTAATTTACACCATACGATGCCCAGCTTTCTATGGAAGAAGATTGGTCAAAACGTGTTAATATCGGTTTAGCACCTGACACAGACCTTGAAGTCGTGGTAGAAAGACCAAATGTATGACGATGTAGAAAGCTATAGTAATACACTGCTTGGATGTGATACAGCTGAAAAACAATGTATGAGACTGCTCATGAAAGAACTACACAGGAACCCTCTCTTATGATTGATAGTCTGTTGGATATGGTCTTCCTCCAGTTAGGGTGACAAAACTTTACACATATCTGTGCAAGTGACTTCGACCACTGTTTAAGTTCTCCAATGGTGCAATATGTGTATATGTATTATGTTCAAGGTCAACATGCAGACGGTAATTGGTTTCGATATATCAGAAGAGAGAGAAGCGGTAAAATCTTATAGGAGGTTCTATTACAAGGAGGGGGATGACTCGTTAAGGTTTGGGCGCAGATAGTTCCTTGTTTTTTACCTTCTCCGGATGTTACAAAATAAAGATGAGGAGTGCTCTCAAATAGACTAAATGGCTGTATAGATGCTGATCTATATCGGTATTTCATGTGTCTGAAATGAATGTAATGCCCTTATGCGTAACAATTTGTAAACTAAGACTTGGAATGTTTTCAAACTAAACAGATTCTGCTCATATAAACTAATAGAAATCGACTGTATCTACTCTCATGATATCATGACTGCTTTTATTATTATTGTTACGATTGGGTGATTAAAAATAGGTCTTACCAGAAGTCATGTGTTATTTCATACTTCATATCCTCTAATAAAGAAGACACCACTTAATTATAGCTCGTTGTGGAACCAGAAAGTGTTTTTCCCGGCATGTGAGTAGAATACGTGAAACAAGCTGTTCTGTGATGATAAAATTGCTTACGAAACTAGAACTCAAGAATCTGCTGCTATTGCGATTGTTTGTCCGCTGGATGACACAAACCTTAGACATAGGTCACTAGAAGCAAGTAACATAGAAAAAGAAATCAGTTGTCATCATGCATGAACTATTTGTTTTAGATTTGTCAGAGGAATCTTATAGGCTTCTTACTAGTTGATGTTAGGAGGTTCTATTGTACGAAATACTCTCACGATTTGTTTCGTAAGCGCCAGTACGATATAGCATCACAATGGTAGAACATCCTCTTGAATTACAGCTTGCTGTTGCCTAACATAACATGATTGTGTTTTTTTCCTGACATGTGAGCAGATGGCGTGAAAGTCTGTATTCTGTAATGTTATTTCATGTATTCTGTAATGTTATTTCATGTATCTGAAATGTCTGTAGTAGATATGTGCATGACAGTTTATTTACAGACACTGATCTAAATGTGAGGGACGCTCTCAAGCCATTTAATTTTGACCACGAAACAGAAAGAAATCTTTCTGACATATGCAGTTTGGTCCTCTGCAATCGACGGCCCTGGTGTAATTCTTTTCGCTTATTTGGATGTCACAAAATAACAGGAGGCCGAGGGAGAGAGACAGAGATGCGAATTGCATCCTGCAGTTGAACGTAAAAACTATACAGATTTTGCACATAAAACTTAAAGAAAATGGAATGCACCTATTTTCGTGGAAATAGGACACTTATTATCATTGCGATTGTGTTTTCTTTTTTTTTTTTTAATAGATGCTCGCTTACTTTAGGTAGGTTGATATTAATAAAAGTTTTCTCCATTGCAGAACATCTTGCAGTTGCTTATGGGGGGCAGGTCTAGTGCGTGTGTCCGCAGCTCGTGGTCGTGCGGTAGCGTTCTCGCTTCCCACGCCCGGGTTCCCGGGTTCGATTCCCGGCGGGGTCAGGGATTTTCTCTGCCTCGTTATGACTGGGTGTTGTGTGATGTCCTTAGGTTAGTTAGGTTTAAGTAGTTCCAAGTTCTAGGGCACTGATGACCATAGAAGTTAAGCCCCATAGTGCTCAGAGCCATTTGAACCATTTTGAAACTAGCGCGTGTGGTAGGCTGAGGTGGCTGTGGTCCAGTCAGGTTGCAATGTGGTGAAGCTACATTTTAGATCAAAAAGTTGCACTCAGGATGACCATCATTTATCTCGCTTTGTTCGGGGTGTCGCCAGCTTTGTGTAGTATTGTGTATGCAAATATCGTTAGAGCAGAGCCTCTGCTTGGACTGCCTGGACCTTTGACCATGCGCTCCGCCAGGGGAGCATTGGACTGAAGACTCTACCACCAGACCTGAAAGGGTGGGCTGTGGGCAAAATAAGCAGCGCACAGAAGCTGTGGCAGCTGGCCATCTGAAAAAGCCTGTATCCTCACCTGTAATGTGGAGGGGGAGGGAGAGGGAGGGATGAGGGGAGGTAAGAGTGGCTTTAAGTTCGATAGTTCGTGACGGCACACTGAGGAGAATGCACGTTCAACTACCTCTCTCTTTGTGCTATCTTTTGGGACAACGATTCTTCCTAGGCCGTTGTACATGTGTTTCATTACGATACATTGATTATGAGCGCTGGTTTTTTGCTTGATGACAATTTAGATATGTAGTTGGACCAGTGAAGCATTTTCCACCAATTGTGGTAGCATATATTGGTTTTCTTGAATTTCGATTACCTGAGATGCAGGATGATTGTTGGGCAATGCAGGGGAGGGGGTGGGTGCATCTGTAGTGAACCCTTTTGTCAAACAGAGATAGACACAGTTTTCAGATGTATGCTTACAGGTAATATACTCATTAAACGCCGGCCGCGGTGGTCTAGAAGTTCTAGGCGCTCAGTCCGGAGCCGCGCGACTGCTACGGTCGCAGGTTCGAATCCTGCCTCTGGCATGGATGTGTGTAATGTCCTTAGGTTAGTTAGGTTTAAGTAGTTCTAAGTTCTAGGGGACTGATGACCATAGGTGTTAAGTCCCATAGTGCTCAGAGCCATTTGAACCATTTGAACTCATTAAACTCCTCTCTGTCCAAACCAGCATTCATCAGTTGAAAATATTTCCTTCCCCTCCAGCCTTTTTCCGCTAGCATGTAGGTGAAGGGTAGAGTATGAGTATGTCTGTCGCTAGTTTCGATTGCTGTTGTGAAATTTTTTACCAGCAAATATAACACCACTTTCATGGCAGTGTAAGTTTTTGAGCTGTATTGTGATTTTAGGCGATCCATGTTAGCGCTATGCATATATTTGTGTAATTAGGACCGATTTTATGATTAATTACGTAATTCTGACCGATCTTTATTTCAGTTTTCGAATGAAAATAAATAAAGTACACCAACCTAACCTCCCTCTCGTGCATTTAGACAGTTTCCATATGTTGGGAGATGCACTTGGGCTTTATGTCCAGAAGCACTGGGGTTTGAGTCCCAGAAATGGCACTGTCGTATTTAATTTGCAGACAGTTGCCAGGTGATGTGTGAGGATGGAATTTCACACAACCCTGGGACGATGAAATGCCCACCAAAATTCGAAATTCCCACCAAAATTCGAAAATCCCACCAATATGTTAGGCTGTAATGACTTCAGTTACACAGCTTGAGGCTGCAGCTGATGGGCACCACTGTTGTGGCCCGGCTGTGGGGGTCCAACGGATGTCCAGCACGTCAGAGTCCTCCGATGGGTCCTCACCGGTGGCCAACCCAGTTACTGCTCGCACTGAGGCTGACCCCCCACCTGTGGTCGAGTGGGAGGTCGCCTTGGGGCGAAGCACGCGGCTAAATACTTAATAAGGGAAATCAGAGCTCGTACGGAAGATATAGGTGTCCACCGCGGCCGGCGAAGGTGGTTCGATGAACCCTCTGCCAGGCACTTAAATTTGATTTGCATAGTATCCATGTAGATGTAGATGTAGATGAGGTGGAAGGGTAGGATGAGGCAAGGTGTTGGGCCCCACGTGCTTGGTGAGGAAAAAATATGATATCATCTGGGGTGCGGGTAGAGGTAATTACTTGATCAATTTAATTAATTTGCATAGCATTTTACATCAAAATTACACCAGCACCGCCATAATCCCACTACTGGCGTTCTCCTCTACATGCTGATGTTCGGTTAATGTCTCTCACATCTCCTACCATTGTGGCATTGCATAAAATTCTTTCTCATTATTTTTTTTAACCTTCTCCTAAGGTTTTACAGGAGCGTTGTCTACCATATCTTATTACTTTTGGGGAGTCTAATTTTCTCGCGGATAATCTGTCACATTGGATTGACTATGAACTTTGGGTCTTTCTATAGCATTTTGTGTACACTGATGAACCAAAGCAATAAGACCGTCTGTTTAATGGCTTGTTTTTCCGTCTTTGGAACGAAATACCTCACTTACTATGGGTATTAAGCATCCGAAAGTTTGTAAGTTTCTTGACGTAAGTGGCATTAGACGTCTACGCACAGATTATGTAAATCGCTTAAATAACGGGCCGCTGATTTGTGTTCGCGGAAATATCGCCCGATAATGACCAGATGGGTTCCATCGGATTTACGTCAGGCGAATTTGGTCGCCGAGGCGTGTACATCTACATCTGCATGTATACTCCCAAAATCACATTAAAAAGCCTGGCAGAGTGTTCATCGTACCACCTTCACCATAATTCTCTGTTATTCCAATCTCGTACAGCGCGCGGAGAAACGGACACCTATATCTTTACGTGCGAGCTCTAATTTCCTTTATTTTATTATTATGATGGTTTCTTCCTCTGTAGGCGTCAACAAAATATTTTCGCATTCGGAGGAGAAAATTGGTGACTGAAATTTCATGAGAAGGTTCTGCCGCAACGGAAAACGCCTTTGTTTTAATGATGTCGACCCCAAATCCTGTATCATTTCAGCGACACCCTCTCCCATTTCGTAATAATACAAAATGTGCTGCCCTTCTTTTAACTTTCTCGATGTACTCCGTCAAGCCTGTCTGATAACGATCCAACACCGTACAGCAGTATTCCAGAAAAGGACGGACAAATGTAGTGTTGGCAGTCTCTTTAGTAGGTCTGTTACGTTTTCTAAATGTCCTGCCAGTCTTTGGTTAGGCTTCCCCACAATATTTTCTATGTGTTCCTTCCAATTTAAGTTGTTCGTAATTGTAATTCCCAGGTATTTAGTTGAATTTCCGGCTTTTAGGTTTGACTGACTTTTCGTGTGACCGAAGTTTAACGAGTTCCTTTTAGCACTCATGAGGATGACCTCACACTTTTCGTTATTCAGGGTCAATTGCCAATTTTTGCATCATACAGGTATCTCTTCTAAATCGTTTTACAATTTGTATTGATCTTCTGATGACCTTACTAGTCGATAAACGACAGTATCATCTGCAAACAACCTAAGACGGCTGCTCAGATTGTCTCCTAACTCGTTTATATAGATAATGAATAGCAAAGGGCCTATAACATTACCTTGGGGAACGCCTGAAATCACATCTGTTTTACTCCTTGACTTCCCGTCAATTACTATAAACTGTGACCTATCTGATAGAAAATACAAATCCAGTCACATAAATGAGACGCAATTTAACTTTAAAAAAAAATCTTATGGGACTTAACTGCTAAGGTCATCAGTCCCTAAGCTTACACACTGCTTAACATAAATTATCCTAAGGATAAACACACACACCCATGCCCGAGGGAGGACTCGAACCTCCGCCAGGATCAGCCGCGCAATTTCACTACAAGCCGCTTGTGTTGTACAGTGTCAAAAGCCTTCTGGAAATCTACAAATACGGAATAAATCTTAAATGCCTTGTTAATAGCACTCACTTCATGTAAGTAAAGAGCCTGTTGTGTTTCAGAAGAACAATGTTTCTTAAATCCGTATTGACTGTTTGTCAATAGCCCGTCCTATTCGAGGTAATTCTTAATGTTCGAACACAATATATGTTCTAAAATCCTGCTAAATATCGAGGTTAACGATATGGGCCGGTAATTTAGTGGATTACTCCTAGTACCTTTTTTGAATATTGGAGTGACCTGTGCAACTTTCCAGTCTTTGGGAACGGCTGTTTCGTCGAGCGAGGTATGGAGGTATTCCACCAGCATACTCTGAAATGAACCTAACTGGTATACAGTCTGGACCGGAAGACTTGGTTTTGTTAAGTGATTTAAGTTTCTTCACTACTCCGAGGATATCTACTTCTCCGTACCTCCGGATTTAAACATGTATTTTCTCTAACATGTCGATGGTAAATTAAAGTCACCACCAACAACCATTGTATGAGTCGGGTACGTGTTTGAAATCGAACTCAAGTTTTCTTGGAATCTTCCAGCAGTTGTATCGTTAGGTATTATTTTATTCGGGTTGCCAAAAATGACTCCTGCCCATACTAGCTCATAGGAACTATTTACTTCAATTTCGTGACTAGATAACTACTTCTAACATACTCGTTCACAGGTCCTTTGTAATAATAATCTGCCCTTTGTTAAAGTCGCCAACGGCTTTACCGCAGTGGTCACACCGGTTCCCGTCAGATCACCGAAGTTAAGCGCTGTCGGGCTGTTCTAGCACTTGGATGGGTGACCATCCGGTCTGCCGAGTGCTGTTGGCAAGCGGGGTGCACTCAGCCCTTGTGAGGCCAACTGAGGAGCTACTTGATTGAGAAGTAGCGGCTCCGGTCTCATCAACTTATATACGGCCGGGAGAGCGGTGTGCTGACCACATGCCCCTTTGTATCCGCATCCAACGACGCCTGTGAGACGTGGATGACATGGTGGCCGGTCGGTACCGTTGGGCTTTCCAAGGCCTGTTCAGACGTAGTTTAATTTTTTGGTTAAAGTCAATTATCTCAATGGATTTCCCCATTTGCAGCCCATATCTTCTATGGGATGATCATCAGTTCGTGTCTGCCCCGTTTACATACTTTAGTTACTGTGTCGCATGCCCTCAGCGCCACCAGGCGGCATCCTATGTCACCGTGGGCTGTGCCTATGATGTGTTGGGTTACCAGTGTATATCATGACTTGATTCCAGTGAGCAGATTTTTGACGACGGTTTCATTTTAAGTTTGAGATTATTTATTTTTGTACATGATACTTTTTCCGCTTACATACTGATTTGCACTTAAAGATGCAGCTGCAAATACTGTGAAATCGATAGTACCTATAAATAAAAGGATTTTACAGCTGCAGTGGTTTTGTTTCTCAACATGATTTATCATGGGTGTGGTTGGCAGGACTATAAAGTCTTACAAAAATTATGTATTATGTATCAGAAATGCTTCTCGCGGCGAACTGAAGCCATATCCAAACATGCTAGACCTGAGATGGTTGATTCCTGAAAATCAGAGGGAATGCTTTGTCACTGAACCACTGAACAGAGAAAGCATAAGATGGCAATATAGAAAAGGACACCCGCTGTTGACATTTAGTTGCGTATCCACAAACATATGAGATATGGTAGCATTATGTATGCAGATTATTCAGTCATGCCACCGTACCAGCATGCAACGCAAAAAATGTATTTATAACATTTTCAATAAGATGTAAAAATGCCCTTGCGTCATCTTCCAGTATTAAAATGTTAGAAACCTTTCATACCGTTATGGGCACTTTCTCCTGCTTCTGACGTGATGGGTGGTAATATGGTGATAACCGATAACATATTCTTGGTTGCTACTGTTGCGACCGCAGTCTGGCGACCTGCTTTGTTCGTGACATAGCGAACGAGCGCCGTTCGTGACATACTGAGCATGTTCTTAACGGCATGCTGGTCCACATTTTCAACACAGTGCAGCACGATTATGGGTGGCTTGGTATCCACAAGTCCTAGGTAGGTTTCTGGAGATATGCTGCCGGCTGGTACCCGATAGCACGAGAGATGCTATCTATCGGCTCCAGATCAGCCCAGTTTGGTAGCCAAGATATCTGTGTGAGTTGATTCGCGGTCAGTGATCTCGTGCCCACAGCAGTTGTTATTGACGATGACGCTGAGTCAACATGAGAACACGTAGGGCGCGTGTGTTGCAGAGCCCCATGTTAAGCGAAGCGTGCTGGTCGGTGTGCTTCGAAACACTTATGTATACACCAGCACTGTACTTTATCGCCATATCTGCCACATATTGCAACCTATACCACTTTAAAGAACGTGCAAGCCTCCAAATGCCACTTTCTGTGATGAGGCGTGCACATTCAAAGCACTGTCGTTAGCTCTAGCTTTCACCCTTCTTCAGTCGCTTCCATAGATGCTCACGACAGCTGACTAGCTCCTTCGTCACCAAGGTGCTTGTTCCTAGACGCAAGGCCATAACAATCTGACCTTTATCAAAGTCACTTACGTCACTGATATACGAACATTGTTTCTTGAATGATTTCTCTGCTAAGCTTATATACTTTCCTTATCGAGTTCCATTCCTACAACACCACCACGTGGCATTAAACCTCGCGGTGGGTACTGATCACACTGTTTTGGCTCATGAATATAGTCTAGACTGCTGCATACTGAGGGCAATATCAACAGAAGCCACTATATCACACGAGCCTTAGATCCTGCAGCACTTAGTTTCTATCAAGCAGCACTAAATACCATATATCAGTAGTAGGACGGCTGACCACGTGTGCTTAAGACTGAATTGACCTCCTCTGAATAACGATGGGGACACTGTTTTGTTAGATTCCTCACAGAGCAAGTCTCATTCATTTCGATCTTCTGACAACTGCTATTAACACTTTGTATCATACACACACACGTCATGTGCACTGGAAATATCCAGGAAAATATCTAGGCAATCTTTAATGGCAGGCCACGGCTTTTGGGCATTTTGATTGCAGTACATGGGTGTTTCCCACTATACTGAATTCCCAAAGTGAGAGGTAATTTACATTTATGTGATGGTAATATTTTGAGTACTAATATTTACACAATCTATTGTATCGGTTTCATTCTAGTGACTTGTATTCCATTTGTAGGAGGGAGTAACCATGTCAGTTCAAAGAAAAAATAAGTGTGGGTGTCGTGATAAAATAGGTGAGAAGTTATATTTTGCGGGACATGTCTTCGAATTGCAGTAGTCGTTGGAGCAACGTAACTTTCCTATGAAACGTTCATCAAAAAGTCTTTGCGAATGAAGTGCACTTAAAAGAGGGACATCACTGCAGCTCTGTAACTTCCCTGCAGATTTGTTTCGAGGAAGAGGACACTATTGATATTACGTTATAATGTCATGACTGCCATTCTGCGTTATTAAATTTACCTCCCAGCTTTTTCATAATTCATGGACGTCATAGAAAAGTACTCAATCCATATTGTCTCTGAGGTCGAGATGAGTTGATGCGAGGCAATAAAGAGAGTAATCCCCTGTGGCACTGCGCAAGTTGTGTGAGAAGGAGAAGCAGAAGGAGACCGTAGAAGTGCCCTCCCGCACACCAGCCTTGCTCCTGGCTGCTGGCGCCGTTTATCGACCAGTGAGCAGGATGGATGCTGCCCGCGTCCAAGAAATCCTACCGGCTTCTCCTAATAAGAGAATGCAGCTCTTTCGCTGTCGAACAAATATATGCGTAGGAAATAAACAGGCCCAATGCGCGACGGTGCGCAGGACAGCCCTTATCACGCCTAGCACGACCTCATTAACCGTTGGATCGCCATAATAGTTCTTCAGCGAAACGCAGAACTTTCAAGATTTCCAGGTCGATTCGAAAACTAAAAACTGTTGGTAATGTCCCTGGAACAAAAATGGTTCAAATGGCTGCGACCACTATGGGACTCAACATCTGAGGTCGTCAGTCCCCTACAACTTAAAACTACTTAAACCTAACTAACCTAACGACATCACACATATCCGTGCCCGAGGCAGGTTTCGAACCTGCGACCGTAGCGGTCGCTCGGTTCCAGCCTAAAGCGCCTAGAACCGCTCGGCCACAGCGGCCGGCTCCCTGGAACAGTCTAAAGTTGAAGTATGTTGTACATCACAATGATAAAAAATATATTGTTTAAAGTACCGCTTGATAACCATGTAGCAATTTGTCTCAAGGGACAATATTTTCGAGTAGAATTTTTGTCACTTTTGGAATATATACTTCTGCTCATTAAATTAACAACACGATGAACGTAGCATGCAAAAAACGTCAAATTTGCCTCAAGTGTACTACACGCTTGGATATGCAAACGATTCGCATTTCAGCAAAGCTGCACAAAGTTGGTAGGTGGAACGCCATCTACATTTTCTATACAAAGAAAGATTACGCAGTGAAATTCACATTTAGAAATCACTTTTTTAATGTGGTTTGTTTGTAATAAGATGGTTTCATATTTCCTATAATAAGAAGAAACATCGGAATTCGAAAGCGTCAGGATCGTGACCTGTCGAGACAGGGGGTTATCAACCTGCGATGTTGCTGGCTAGCGTTGGTTGGAATCACACGGCTGTCATGCGAATAATGAATCGATGGGTTCAGGAGGGTCACACTCAACATCATGCAGGGTCTCAACTGCTCCACGTCACTAGCGCCCGAAAGGACAGAAATATTCATTCCAATGAAAGTCAGTTTCCTTATAGCTGTAATTTTCATTTTGTTTTTATCTTTGTCTCATATATATGCAATCGATTTAAAAACAATATTGTTTTATCTTCGGGTAGTTGTGACGTGTGCTTAATGATCTGCATATCGTAAGTATACATCAAGTGGCCGCCCATAACGTGTCTACCACACAGTTTGATAATTCATGTCGAACACCCTTTATCCTCGACGTCGAAACCCTAAGGTGAGACAATAATGTCTTGAAATAGAGTGTACGTAGAAGAGATGAAAATCAAAATAAGATAAAAAAATAAAGCGCTAAGGAAACTGACTTTTATTGGAATAAATGAGGTACAGCTGGAAGTCCTATGAACACTCACACGTTGACGACTCTACGAAAACAGAACAGGCATATACTCTCGTGATGAAGGATCGTAAAGCCACATTACATACCATGCGTCAGGCCATGGGCTTGTTTGCAAGAAGGCAAGTACTACAAAGATAATAAGACGAGTTATGTAGCATCACTGACCGTTATATAGGAAACCTGTTGCTCCTTACCTTGACGTGGCGGCAGAGAGAGGCCCCCTGACAGCAGTGTGCCCGATGAGAATACTGACCACAGGAGTGACATCACGGTGTCTTTTCAGACGAGTCACAGTTCTGGATACAGCATCAGGATGGATAAATTCATTTGTAGAGGCCCCGAGAGAAACGAGCATTACCAGATGGCATTCGTCATCGTCGTATGGACCCAGCACCTGATGGGAAGATATGCAATACCGTATGGTATAAAATAAGTATACCTCTTATTCGCTTATCCGGTAATACGGACAGCATGTATTAAATTTCTGACATTTTGCTGTCCATGGCTGTGCTAGGTCTTCGAGGTCTCCATGGCGTTATCTTTCAACGAAATAACGGAAGACAGTATGTTGTCCGTGCTGCCCTGACCTACCTAGATACAGAAACTGTTTGACTGTGGTCCTGGCCAGCACTTTCTCCTCATCTCTCACCCCATGAAAATATTTCGTCATACGTCACCGAGAGACTGACATGCCACCAATTACACTGGTCAACACTCATTTTCTTGCCGAGGATATTTGAGTGGCTTTAGGATGGGTTAGTGGTGCTGAGGACGAATATAGCAACCATTTATGCAGTTTGGCTCTAGTTTTTGAGATAATGCATGATTTATTCAAAAAATTAGAAAAAATTGCAAATACTGAACTCGAGCGCTACAAACTACAATGAAAAAAGAAAATAATCTTTATAAATAGCTTCTATGAAAACCTGATAGGCATTTGTCCACGTATAAAACATAATTGAAAAGTTTCTCTATAAGTATATCATTTTCCGTCCATGACGAACCGCTTCCTGCACGCTTTCCTTTTATAGGTCTCTTCAGAACAGTCACGTTGCAGATTCCAGCAATAATCTGCCATCAAATGCCTGTCCCATCTTCCTTTATATCTTTCCTCTATTCCTTTCATATCTTGATGGAACCGCTCTCCTTGTTCCTCACTGAAATCACCTAGATTACGAGGAAATCGATCCAAGTGGCTGTGAAGGAAGTGCAATTTTATGCTCATGTTAGCTCCTAAGTTTTGAAAGTTAGTGAGCATGTTTTTGACCAGTTCCTCGTAATTGGGAGCTTTATGATTGCCCAAAAAAATTTTACAACAGCGACAAAACTGCTCCAGGCCGATGCTTCAGTGACAGTCATGACACTTGTAAAATTGGTATCGTTGATGAGCCTGCGAATTTGAGGACCATCAAATATTCCTGCCTTAAGTTTTTCACTACTGAGTCCAGGAAACGTATTGCAGATGTATGTGAAGCAATTACCATTTCTGTCTAAAGCTTTGGTGAATTGCTTCATTAGTCCTAACTTAATATGTAATGGTGGAAGAACAATCTTGTCCCTACTAACCAGAGGTTCATTAATGATGTTTGCTTCACCAACAGCCATATGTTCCCTTGGAGGCCATGTTTTCTGCTTCCAATGTTCGTGCTTTGCCCTACTATCCCACATGCAGATAAAACATGGGTGCTTTGTGTATCCACTTTGTTGTCCAAGCAAGAAGTTCACCATTTTCAAATCAACACAAATCAACCACTGGTGCTGCATATACTGAATTTTCTGCAGAACCATCTTGATGTTAGCATATGCTTCACAAAGTTTTGTTGAGTGGGCAATTGGAATAGATGCGTAACGATTGCCATTGTGTAGGAGAACACATTTTAAACTTCTAGTGGAACTGTCTATGAAGAGACTGGTCTATATTCCGGCAGCCCCAATTCAAGTAAAAGTCCAGGTATATTGCTGCAATACACTATAACCTCCTCTTGGTTGAAGTATGGAAGAAGGTTTTCTTCTCTCGTCCGGTAAGCTGTTATTTTAACACTTGGATGAAGACAGTTCTTTTCCTTAAGCCTGGATGCTAAGAGTTCTGATGCTTGCTTTGAAAGATTGAGTTCTCGTATCAAGTCACTGAGCTCCTTCTGGTCGAACTGCTGGGGTTGTGTCTCACGTCCTTCGTATTCCGAACCACTACTTGTATATTCCTCGCCGTGCACATCGTCATCTGATGATGTTAGCGTGGGTAATGTTGTGAAGGTTGGTACAGGAACATCGTTGCTGTGCACCACCGGTCTTCTTGCTGACTCCAAATCGGGATATTCCCACTTTCGTTTTTTGAACCTATTAAAACCTTTCACATTAACAATGCAAAAATAGCAATCATCTGTATGGTTCTTCTGCTCTCGCCATACCATAGGCACTCAGAAGTTTAAGCTTTTCCTTTTTCGTTTTGTCAACTGCCGTAAGCACTCCACACAGCATTTACAAACTTTATGGGGTGCCCACGCCTTGTCTTGATCTCCAATTTTAATTCCGAAATATGCCAGATACGCTTCCTTCACAAAAGGAGTGATATTCTTCCTGTTCTTTTGAAGAACGTATTCACCACAAATGTAGCAGAACCCATCTGGATGGTTCACGCAAAGACGGCGTGAAGAACTCATGTTTTCCTAAAACAAAATTGCACAAGTACTACATATTATGCAGAACTTTCTTGTATTTGCATGTCAATCACATCCAACAAACATCATTAATTGTTTTGTGTGAAATGAATGCTCACCTCTTATTTGCTACGTCACGATGAAAAGGTTCTATCTCCTTGAAGCTGCACTGCATATGTGTGTGACTTTCGACCATCGCCATTTTTCTTGTTTACACTGAACGCTACCTATCGGCTGTTGCGGGGATTACCTCGGCCAACAAATGAATGTCGAGTACCGCCGAATTCAAATCTGCACAACCCTCAATATCTTCAACACACGCACCGCACAACAGGACTGAACACATGCTGACAGTGTGATGTTTGCATGATGTAACCCTCAACCACACAGATGCACTCCCTGAGCACAATTGTTTAATAAAGATAGTACAATATCACTAATTAAAAAACAGGTAGCAAATACATTAAACCATATATGGACCCTGCAGTCGATATTATCCACATGAAACTCTCATTTCCACAAATAACCTATATCTCAAAAACCAGAGCCAATTTGGAAAAAGTACAAATATACTCGGAATGAGTATCATAACAATATCCCATTTTCGTTCAAACTTCCCTGGCAACGAAAAAAAAATTTTATTTTGTAGAGCTGTGTTATCAGCTACTATTCATGAATTCTGGAATAGAGTTGAAGCAGCATGAGATGATGTACTCATGTCTGCCAACCGAGCTCAGTTCGACTTGATGCCCAGCCTGATTAGAGCCACTGTTGCTGTTAGAGATTTCAACTCTGTATTCTAAATATAGCAGCCTGTAAATCTTTAAATCTCCTACAGAGCTCATCATATATTCTTCCTTCTATCCGCCTCCATACCTGAGTAGTCAGCGTGGATTGCTGCCATGTGGAGGACCCGCGTTCAATTCCCGGCACTGCCAAGGATTTTGCCACGGCGGTGGGACTAGCATGGGTTGCACGCCGCTTCATGATACCAGTTGACGAGCTACGTGAATGGGAAGTAGCGGCTCCACTGCTTAGAAAGTCAACAAACCGGCAGAGAGAGGGATGTGCTTGCTTCATTCCCCTTCCTATAGTATCTGCATGGCGCCGCTTGATACGGAGGCCGGTCGACATCCCTTGGAACTAGAAGGCCTGGCCGAGAAGCTCGTTAATTCTTCGTTAATACAGAATATGCATTATAAGTAAAATTTTGTTGCTTGCTACGCTTTCCGGTCTGCAATCACATGGTCATCAGTGTAAGTCTCACAAAGGTGAACTGAACGTTAGTACTGTCAGCCGAATCTTGTACCAAATACAGAGTCATCTGTTTCCTTCTTCACTATACACATTCTAGCATTCCTAACAGGATACTCGCTCCTGCCTACAGACCATTAATTGTCTCTTTGGCTTGTTGCTGTAAGCTTTAAATGATGAAGCTTGACACACTGTAGACATTTTATGTTTATTGCTGATACGTTTCCTGCAGCCAGCGTATCACAGAATCAAAAGTCATTTCCATTCTCTTTATTGTGTTTATCTTTATAGATGAATGTGTCCTGTCACACGAAGCTTGTTGCGACCCTTCGCTTTATTATCTTTAAATATCGTGAAATGTTATCTGCTTGCTCCTGCAAAACTGCGTGACGTTTCTGCAACATTCGGTAGATGTCGTAGAATCAAACTATGCGCTCGCAGAGATTAAGGGAAAAAACCGCTCCGAGAACTGCGTTTACTGTCAATGAATTTGTACTAAAAGTTAACGGTGCCTGTATCTTTTAGAGTACTGTTGAGGCTATTGTGCGAGGGCATGATGAAAAGTAATGCCTACGATTTTTTGTGTGAAAACTCCTGAAGCTTTTTAAATGAAACAAATATTACTAATATTCTACGTCTTTACTCTTCACGTCTACAAATTTGCACTCATCTGTCACTAGAGGGCTCCAAATTGTAGCATAACTAAGTCGATGCGTGAGAAACAGCGTGCTGTAATAGAATTCCGAATTCAAAGAGTTCGTCCATACATGGAGCACCCTCTCCTTCAACATGACAAAGCCAGATCATACACGAGCGCTGTGACATCTGCAAAAAACTAACGCTTTGGGTTCATTGTGCACGATCATCCGTTCCAACATAATCTGTAAAAAAAAAAAAAAAAAAATTACCATAGCTTCTTTTTCAAACGTCTGTGTCTCCTCTGGCAATGCTAGCTATGAAGTATAATGCCAATAGCTTGCCTTTTAGACGCAGTGCAGTTGAGAGCAATGTGTGACTGTGCTCTCACAGTATCTTTATGTGTCGTATTACACAGACTGACGACGCACGCCATACTTTCGATCTCTTGGAACCATTCTTGATGTAACTGAGGTGCAGTTCTTGAAGCACAGAATTTTTCCGCGAAATATCTTGTATCCACAGCTACAGTTTATAAGAGACGACCTGTTACTACAAAAAGTACTGATCGTAACCTTCTTTCATAAATTGCATCGTGTTTTATGCACGACTATCGAACTCTTATAGAGTGAAGTATGATGTAAACTTTACTTATTCACTCACTGTTTGGTACTCTCTCTCGTCCAGAGAAGTTCTTAACGGCGAAAAAGCCTATAGCGACTGTGTCTGCTGTGGTCCGACTACAGTGCAGTTTTCCCAAAGAAAAGGTGTTCCAGAAACGGAAAAAAGAGAAAAGTTGTAGCGCTTAGCAGGTGTAATGGCTTCCAATTTCGGTGGTTGAAACACGCATTTTCCTTTACAGTGAGTTATCCTTTCCTTAAAAAAACAGACGTCACAGTTACTATTGTTGTAAATAATTATTTCGACAGTAACATAACAATCGAATAACACGCTAGTTGCAGAATACATGTTGTTGTTGTGGTCTTCAGTCCTGAGACTGGTTTGATGCAGCTCTCCATGCTACTCTATCCTGTGCAAGCTTCTTCATCTCCCAGTACCTACTGCAACCTACATCCTTCTGAATCTGCTTAGTGTATTCATCTCTTGGTCTCCCTCTACGATTTTTACCCTCCACGCTGCCCTCCAATACTAAATTGGTGATCCCTTGATGCCTCAGAACATGTCCTACCAACCGATCCCTTCTTCTGGTCAAGTTGTGCCACAAACTTCTCTTCTCCCCAATCCTATTCAATACTTCCTCATTAGTTGTGTGATCTACCCATCTAATCTTCAGCATTCTTCTGTAGCACCACATTTCGAAAGCTTCTATTCTCTTCTTGTCCAAACTATTTATCGTCCATGTTTCACTTCCATACATGGCTACACTCCATACAAATACTTTCAGAAATGACTTCCTGACACTTAAATCAATACTGGATGTTAACAAATTTCTCTTCTTCAGAAACGCTTTCCTTGCCATTGCCAGCCTACATTTTATATCCTCTCTACTTCGACCGTCATCAGTTATTTTGCTCCCCAAATAGCAAAACTCCTTTACTACTTTAAGTGCCTCATTTCCTAATCTAATTCCGTCAGCATCACCCGACTTAATTAGACTACATTCCATTATCCTTGTTTTGCTTTTGTTGATGTTCATCTTATATCCTCCTTTCAAGACACTGTCCATTCCATTCAACTGCTCTTCCAAGTCCTTTGCTGTCTCTGACAGAATTACAATGTCATCGGCGAACCTCAAAGTTTTTATTTCTTTTCCATGAATTTTAATACCTACTCCGAATTTTTCTTTTGTTTCCTTTACTGCTTGCTCAATATACAGATTGAACAACATCGGGGAGAGGCTACAACCCTATCTTACGCCCTTCCCAACCACTGCTTCCCTTTCATGTCCCTCGACTCTTATAACTGCCATCTGGTTTCTGTACAAATTGTAAATAGCCTTTCGCTCCCTGTATTTTACCCCTGCCACCTTTAGAATTTGAAAGAGAGTATTCCAGTCAACATTGTCAAAAGCTTTCTCTAAGTCTACAAATGCTAGAAACGTAGGTTTGCCTTTCCTTAATCTTTCTTCTAAGATAAGTCGTAAGGTGAGTATTGCCTCACGTGTTCCAGTGTTTCTACGGAATCCAAACTGATCTTCCCCGAGGTTGGCTTCTACTAGTTTTTCCATTCGTCTGTAAAGAATTCGTGTTAGTATTTTGCAGCTGTGACTTATTAAACTGATAGTTCGGTAATTTTCACATCTGTCAACACCTGCTTTCTTTGGGATTGGAATTATTATATTCTTCTTGAAGTCTGAGGGTATTTCACCTGTTTCATACATCTTGCTCACCAGGTGGTAGAGTTTTGTCAGGACTGGCTCTCCCACGGCCGTCAGTAGTTCCATTGGAATATTGTCTACTCCGGGGGCCTTGTTTCGACTCAGGTCTTTCAGTGCTCTGTCAAACTCTTCACGCAGTATCGTATCTCCCATTTCATCTTCATCTACATCCTCTTCCATTTCCATAATATTGTCCTCAAGTACATCGCCCTTGTATAGACCCTCTATATACTCCTTCCACCTTTCTGCTTTCCCTTCTTTGCTTAGAACTGGGTTTCCATCTGAGCTCTTGATATTCATACAAGTCGTTCTCTTATCTCGAAAGGTCTCTTTAATTTTCCTGTAGGTGGTACCTATCTTACCCCTAGTGAGATAGGCCTCTACATCCTTACATTTGTCCTCTAGCCATCCCTGCTTAGCCATTTTGCACTTCCTGTCGATTTCATTTTTGAGACGTTTGTATTCCTTTTTCCCTGTTTCACTTACTGCATTTTTATATTTTCTCCTTTCATCAATTAAATTCAATATTTCTTCTGTTACCCAAGGATTTCTACTAGCATACTACTAGCATACTACTAGAATACATATGAGGCACATTTATGGCATCTCTTTCACAGTATATAAAATATTGAAATTCTCGTTAACATGTTATCAATTTTACTAACAACACATTACAAAAAAGTTAATGTAACACTGTTTCGTTACAAGCTGATAACTGAATGGCAAAGTGGATGTTTCAAAGAGCACTTTAAAATCTGGCACTTCTATATTAATTTATTGTGACTATTCACAACACAAGCTCTGTCACTGTTTTGCACTAAAATAAATCAAGCTTTTGCTTAATAGTCCAATATCAGTTTCCCTGGCTATTTGACAGACATGCAGCCAGAATTTTATTTTTTTGCAAACCCGCCGTAGTGCGTCAGGTGCAACTTCTTCAACTGGAGTGAAGATTCTTTCGAGCTCAGCGGTGGTGAAAAAATTCCATCCTGCTAATGCCTCAGAAACAAGAACTGTGAGTTATAAGATGCAGAGCTCGATTTAAAAATCGATCACTTAGCGGATCTCAGGCACCAAAGAATTACGGTAACAATGCGTTATTTTGTGTATATTGGCTCCTGTATAGTGTATGAATATAATGGCAGTGTACTTTTTCTTTTTTCCTTTTTGTTTAAGGCAGTCTAGGGTGTCCTGTCACGGGCTTCGCGGCCACTCCCGGTGGAGGTTCGAGTCCTCCTTCGGGCATGGGTGTGTGTGTGTTGTTCTTAGCATAAGTTAGTTTAACTTAGTTTAAGTGGTGTGTAAGTCTAGGGACCGATGACCTATGCAGTTTGGTCCATTAGGACTTCACACGTACGTGAACATTTAAGGCAGCGAAGAAATTAAATTTTGTGCTATAGTCAACATTGTACAAAGATTACCAACAAAATGTGCGACTTTCTGTTCTGTTTCACTTTCTTCTTTATGTCAGTTATTATGTAATATAGCCCCTTATTGTGTCCACCTGCTCAATTTTTCACATATATTTCTCTACTTATAAATGTATGTTGGGATAGTTATTCCTCTACAAACGATTCCGGTGTGTTCCTTCACTGAGGCTGAATGTTAGTGATTTCTCTCTTGTTGTTTCTACTGTAATGCTTTATGTTCTCAGACAGCCTTCCAGTTTTCTAAGAATTAGTATTCACTGAACACGTACTTTTAATTTTTTGTTTCGTTCCGTATCCAAGAGTGGGGACAGCCGCAATCTTATTGAATATTATTATTATTTATTTCTTCAGCTTACGGTACTTATTCTAGTAGTATATCTGTAACTACTTTAACATGTAGTAATAGTCCCAGAAACTATTTGGTGGTGCAGTCGCCAGAAAATCTAAGATCACAGTTTAAAAAAATTAAAAAAAAAGATAAGGCGTCAGTGGTGGAAATTTAAAAATGCAGGATTGCGGTGGGATGAAATTTAAAAAAATTCAAAGTAGTAGTTTTGCGAAATTTAAAAATCCAGGATGGCAGAACTAGTCCAGTCGTGCTTTTCAACTGCTCCTCGCTTCACACTCTACCCCTCCCTCTTATCCAATCAATCATAAAACACACACACACATACACACAGACACACACACACACACACACACACACACACACACACACACACACACACACACACACACACACACACACACTGTAACCTCCCCCTCACTTATCGACCTTAATGACAGTGAAAAATTAAACTGCGTGCACCTAATGGAAATTTGGGAAAAGCAATCGTCACTGAAGTTAATTTGTCGGTAAAGAGGGAGGAAAGGGTTACATCTAAATGAAAGGAAAAATGCAAATGAAAATGGTGGAAATTAGTTTTGAGAAAAGGGTAAAATTAATATAGAAAGTAAATGTGCGGTCGTTACGTTAACAATTAATTGGCGTTAATTAGATATTTGAGATTTGTGGAAAATTACAGTCGCCAGTCCTATGGACAACTACTATAATAACTGAAAATGAAATATTAATGCACATATAATTAGCACTAAAAGCGTGGCAACTGAAGGTTGACACATGTTGTGTGAAAACTGAATGTTTGTCAGAAGTAATGAATTTCGCTACACTCTGACTTAATTTAGCAAAAGAATTAATAAAATCGGAAAATTGAATGTTAATTTAGTGACTGAAATTAATAGTGAACTTTGTTTCTGAAGCACTACGAAATTCAATAAAACAAGGTTAGTCTTGGGCTACCTCAACAATCATTTCAAAAGCTACTTGAATCTACGCAATTTAGAAATAAGAGATTTAACTTTGAACTTGAATTAAATGATTCTGAACAATTAACAATAGTAAAATTTAGTACATACCAAGCTGAGCTGCAGTCACAGGTAAGCTAAAATATGGTAGCAAAACTCGCACTCTTAATTTGTGCTTGTGTAATCTAAATATTGTAGCCAGCTATGAATACCTTAACTGAACTTTGAAATTAAAGCAGTGGAATGGAATGATATTACTTTAATGCTGGCGTTTGACTTTCGACGATACTCGGGTTCATTCCGGAAAAGGAAGGGACCCTGCATGGTAATGCAATTGGGACAATGAGCAACAAAAATTCATGCTAAGTTGTTGTATTTTGCTAATGGAATAGTTTGAAAAGCTGAGGTCTGCCATACAGTTCTAAAACTTTACGGGGTCTTCCTTGTTGGTTGATTGAAGGTTTGAAGTCGTCGATCGAGGTGGTGGCGACAGTCACTCATTGTCGGCCGTCGCTGTTGTAGAAGCTGGATGTTGGCGCGCCTTCTTCTCAACACGGTCACCAGACGAAACGGGCTCTTGATGTGCGCCAGCTAATGCTTCTCGTCCGCGATATCGTGTCAGAAACTATAATAGCAAGTCGAGCGCAATTACATGCTGCCAAACCCCGAAAGCGCGGCAACTCGCGGGAGCGTCACACAACACACCTGCTCCACCGCCCTACTCCAGCCAGATCCCCTCTGCCCGCGCTCCATGCGGCAGAGTTAACACTACCAAAGATCCTAAACACTTTGGTTCTCCACACGACCTATCGATGTAATCGTTCGGTAACATAGTTTTCCCTAGGCCAGACCCAGCGTAAAAATACAAATAATATTTACAAAACAAACCAATTATACATCAACATAAATATATATATATATTTACAAATAGTAAAACAATTACATTATATAAAGACACAGAAATGTCATATTTACAAAACAAATCAATTATACATCAACATAAATATATATATATATTTACAAATAGTAAAACAATTACATTATATAAAGACACAGAAATGTCATATCTTCAGGAACAAAATAAGGAAAAACATTATAGTACAATAGATGGAAATAGGAGGATATGCTTTTCTGGCGTTACAACACACACACACACACATGTGCACTTCATACTTGTGGTACTGTATTCTTTAGATCTCATCTCTCTTTCTCTTTCCCGCCCCGCCCCCCCCCCCCCCCCATCTCTGTCTCTCTCTCTCTCTCTCTCTCTCACACACACACACACACACACACACACACACACACACACACACACAAGCGCGCGAGCGCGCGCTCTCTTTAGTTAGTTATCCAGGAACGGCATATTTCTAAGAAAGCAATATTTCCTTTTTTCGTGTGCGCGAACGACACACACGTGCACGCACAACGCACAATGATAAGGTTTCACGTCAGTGAATTTCATTGCATATTTATGCACACAGCATCAAAAACCTTACCTACAATATTTCAATATCTGTTGCACCATCCTCTCTGGATGATTTATACGCCGCAGTAAACTTCGTGTCTCTCTCACTCTCTGTGCCTCATCAAGAAATTTCATCTCATATATGTGCACACAACAAAAATTACATGCAGTGTTTGCACATCTGCCTCACATCTCTGTAATGCCTGACTTAATGAGGGAACAACATCATAACATAAATCAAAGGAAATGAAAGGAAAAATATCAAACTAACATACACTTCAAAAAAGTAACATAGAGTTCAGGATCTGTAAGTACTCTCTCTCACCCAAGTATACGATTTTTGAATTTTTTCATTCACTTCTGTGAAGAAATTTAGATAACAACCAACCAAAACCAATGACTCCTTATGTGAGAACTAATCACTAATGCGAATTAAACATGGTGCCTTCTTGTTTTAGAGAGCTACTATTAATATCTTTTATAATTCCACTGCACTATACTTTATATATAGCAATTGACACTTCATATAGAAAGTTAGTTCGAATCACTAATTTTGAAATCAACTGTCTCTGTGTTGTTCTCTCTTCTGCTATAAATCGTGCACAGTGTCACTGTTGAGAAAGTAAAGTTCACCAGCATTAGTGGCTGAGAATCTTGATGTCAGATATATTTTGGAGCCTTTCAGATAAATCAGCACTGCAGCTCCAAATTTTTTGTTGATTGGCCTACGTTTAATTCTGGACGGTCTGTCCGTTCTCCAATGCTGATAGTCTCTCAGTGCATATTGCACTGCTGTCCACATCAAGATGCTTCAAGTTTTGTAACATGCAACTATAAGAAACCTAGCTTTCTCGTACTGCAACAAGTAATTGATAGGTAAACTATACTGACTGTATTAGTAGTATGTACTGCATGTCAAACTTAAACTTTTGAGTGCGAAAAAAAAAGAATGTGTTGAATGATGGTGACGACTAAGATCATCATTGCAGCAGCAATGGAAATCTACACCAACATGCTGTGTCAACTAGTTCCGACAGACAAAAAATGTGATTAGTATGCATTAGTCAGCAAGTTGCGGCGGGGCAGGTTAAAAAATCGTTCGTCGTACAGTTCAAAATAAACGTCCACCTACCTCAGTACGGCGTCCGCTCTCTGTCCCTTTTCTCTGCAAGCGTAGATACTTACTACACGACGAAAAGCCAGCGTTGAAGAGAGACGTCGCCTAATATCTATCCTGCAAATTTCGTGTAAACTTTAGTAGTATTTCAGGTCCTGCAATCCCTCTTTTATCGGGATTTCGTGTGGTGATATGATGCATTTGACTGAAATGGACGTTCTACAATTTTCAGGCTAGTAAAGTTTATTGCTGAATAACAAGAGTTTATACGCTACCAAGTCCGCATTCAGCGAAAAACAATTCTATTATTCTTAATGCTCAGTCAAACAACAAACTTCACACGCAGAGCGGCCAGAATTGTCCATAAGTCCGACCCGATTGAAGACTTGATCTCACAGTCATAGATCCGCTACTATGAACGCGGTTCACATTCGGTCATTTTCAGTGGGTTTCTTTAAAAGAAACTGCTCTCCCAATACTCCATAAATCATTACAGAATACGCCACGCGGAATGTTCACAAATGCCGAAAGTTCAAACGCTCGTAACTTTCCAACAAAACAATCTAAAAACTCCAACATTTCATCAAACTGTTCGTAATTTCAACGGCTTTCATTACGACTCGTTTTAAAAGCGCAGCACTCAATAATTCTTCACCTTACCCATAGTGAACACTGAGACATTTAACATGACCCTTGTGCCTCCGACACTGGCGAGCGACTGTCCCGATGCTGCCTCACTCACAGCATATCTAACTAGCTGTGCATGGGAACTACTTAATTCTGATTGGCTGATCAGTCTGACGGACCAATCAGGATGATCCTTCGAGATCATTCTCGCAGAAAAACTCGAATAAGCTAAACACAGTTCAGAAAGTAATTTAAGTCGTCCCAAAATGCAAATACTAACACAATGTTTAATAAAACAAAACGCAATAAAATTAATCTTGAAAATAATTTAGAAAACGATTGCACTTTAAACTGATATTCTGGTTGCCTTCTTACAAAAGCAATCACCCCTAGACATACGTCATCAGCAATGTGGGTAAATCACATTTTTCCCGTGTTCCAATTACGTAATGTTGTACATAATATAATATTGAAATTTTTCGTATGTCCCACATACACCCTCTCACTCATTCTCATTTATTCACACCACAACATAATAAACAGATACTAATTTTTTCTGAATTTTTATATTACGAAATGAAGAATAATTAAAGTTCGGAAAATAAAAATCCAAACTTATTGATTTGGTATATTGAGAGCTCTGTAAATGATTTCAAATGGTAACAAAGGACATAACCGAATTTTTCACCCTGAGTGTCAGTTTGGTGGGTTTTAGGTAATTTTCTGTATCTCCGAAACTATTATATGTACAAGTTTGAAATTTGGACATCTTCTTCTGAATAACAAAAAATAGTATACCAAGTTAGAAAATAATCGGTTAATATTTAGTATGTTTTATTTAGATTCGTAGGGGGTATGAATATACGGTCGTTCTAAGTGAGGCAGAAGCCCGTTCTCACTCTGGTTAGTAGCGACAGATGTGTTATGAGTCATGAATAAAGCACAAGTTTGCATCCTCCTGTTCGTTCACCGGGCTCCACGTGTAGGTATCTTACTGCAATAAATGTTATCCTGTAAGAACTTGCGACGTCACAAACTCTTATCTCAAAGATCAAGCTTTACATATCAATTTTTCCTTCACAAGGAACTTGATCTGAAACAATCACGAGCTTAAGACATGCATAATCATGGAAAATCAATGTCGATTGTGGGCGTTGTATACCTAGATTTCAGAACAACATGAAACATGTGGGTGTATTCAAGAAACGCAAATGCCTCTCTGCGCCTCTGTGCAGTGGCTGATCACATTTTGAAATAACAAAAAATTGTTTAACCACAGCTCTTCAAGGAATTCTTGATAACACAAGCACGTGCCTTTCACACGCCAAAACAACTGTCCGAAGTCATGGACCTCTTCATAGATAAGATAGACGTCCAGCTGAACATTACCTCAGACACAGCACTTTGTTATGCATACAGGCAGGAGACTTTGTAATACTGCTACAGTTAAGTGAACTCTTCGCAAAACACATGTTTTGCATGTGTGTATTGCAGCTGATGGATTGTTCTCATATGCAACTGTAACTGAATCTTCTGCTTCATTTTCGACAACTAGCATAAACTTCAACTAATAATCAAATCTCCTCATCAACAGATGTTATTTCATTCATATGAATTATTGCCGCTGCTTTCGAAGACGAAACAAAACAAACCGCTTCACCAACTGAATCACACTTTTCCAATCAGGAAAGTCAACAGCATTTTTGTTCTGTTTCCCCCTCATGCTTACAGATAAGCACCAAACCAAAGTTCCTCATACGTTGCCATTGTTACAATGTTACAGGAAAACTGCAACAAATTGTAAAATTAATGTGGAGTGTGAAACTTCAGTTTCTCCCACCGTATAAGGTTTTCAGACAATATATGGGAATGAAGATGGTTGACGTCTCTACAACTACCGATTTTTCGACAGGTGCACACACTGTCACTTTCAATGGACAAATGCAGCAAAGAATTGCTGAGTAAGGAAATTTAAAACCTCAATATGCAGTGTATTTGTGGAAATATGAAACATAAACACACACTCTAAACACTAACGCCACCACACAACCTAAGATGACCATTGTAAGAAGCCGTCGATAGTGAACATAAATAACAAATGAGTGAGGTAACACTAGCTCTGTCCTTCTGTTTTTTGACAAGGAAGAGAGCAGGATACCACGCAAATCTTACAAAAAATCACCATCTCTATTCATAATGTCACGAGCTAATTGAATTTCAACTGCTTCCTTGATAATACTACCCCAATAGTTGGAGAAGCCTACCAGAATCGACATGTCACTATATTCCATAGAATGACCAGTGCATAGGCAATGTGCTGCAAATGCAAACCAGGATAATCCTTCGTGGAACCTGAAAGAGCGCTAATTTTAGACGATGCTTGAAGAATGCAATTGACACATCATTTTCTGCAAAATACGATCAGTCGTCTTATGTTTGCGTCCTGCATAAGGAAGACGGCTCTAGACTTCAGTGTCAACACGTTATTATCATCATCGCCGGCCGGAGTGGCCGTGCGGTTCTAGGCGCTACAGTCTGGAACCGAGCGACCGCTACGGTCGCAGGTTCGAATCCTGCCTCGGGCATGGATGTGTGAGATGTCCTTAGGTTAGTTAGGTTTCAGTAGTTCTAAGTTCTAGGCGACTGATTACCTCAGTAGTTAAGTCGCATAGTGCTCAGAGCCATTTGAACCATTTCGTTATTATCATCACTCATCCAGTTTGCTGTTGACAGATAGCTGAACGAACGTCTGATTTGTCTTTGACTATAATCATTCTGACCAAAGGTGACCTCGAGATGAGCTAACTGAGCTGACAAGCTTTCAGGGTCTGAGATAACGTGGGCCCTGTGAACCAAGGTGTGGAGCAAACCCCCCCCCCTCGTTCCGTGCTGAACAGGATCGTGCCGACCATCAGCCAGTACATACAAGTCAGTGTGAGTTGGCGGCTTCGTATAAACGGTATGTCCCAACGTACCATCAGCCTTTCTCCTGACTAACACATCAAGGTAGGAAAGGCGTCCATACTTTTCCTTCTACATCGTGTAGCGAATATTCAAATGTTTTATAAAACCGTTTAAATTCTTACGTCCATGTTTCCAAACAACAAAAGTATCACCTTCATATCTTAAAGAACACACAGGTTTCAAGGGCATCGAGTCTAAGGTACATTCCTCGAAGTCTTACATAAACAAATTGTCAATAACAGCTGACAATGGGCTTCCCATTGCAATGCCGTCTGTCTGTTCATATTAATGGTCATTGTATAGAAAGTAAATTGAACTCAACACATACGGAAATAGGTTCGTTAATTCAGCAGCAATACTAACCTTAGTTAACCGCAACGAATCAGGAACAGGAACAAAACTGAAGAGAGATACCACATCAAAATGTAATAAAATATCAGAGTCATTGATACGTAATCCCACCATCGACGTAAGAAATCCGCCATGATGCACCTACTAGTGATCGACCTACTAGTGGGATCAACAAAGTGGGAAGGTGTTTTGTTACCGGTTATGTCAGAGTAATAGTTTTAAGGACAATAGGCCCAAGAGGAATACCTTCCTGGTGCATCTTCTAAAGGCCACATAGTCAAGACGAGAGAGCACAATAAGAATTAAAGCTCTTGATTGTCTTCTGTGACAACGAACCTTCCTTTGGGAGTTTGTGAGTCTTTCCATCAACGCTTTTTGTCAGGCCAGCACCGATCCTGACATGCTCTGAATCGTATAGTAAACACTACATCCTTTGAATGTAATCCTGCTTTTCGGCTTTTCGAACACAACAGTTACATTACCATAATCCGCGGGCAAGATAATAATATCAGTATTCAGTCTGAGTGAACGTAAAGCACCCTTTTCAACTGCTGTTGTATTATTCTTGGCCCAACGTGCCCCAAATCAACAAGCAGCATCCTCCTCTCCTAACCTCCTCGGCAGCTTCAGGTAGTAGCTTAAAAAGAGCCCGTTCGACAAGACTTATGAAATCAACGACTAGTAAACTCCTGGAAGTTGATGAAAAACTTATAGCATAGATACAGTTGCGCCGTCAAACGTTTCTCCGTGAGATAGGTGAAAGAACTTCAGGACTCCAAGACACCAAAACGTTGAAACTTCGCTTGATGTAGGGCAGTTACCGAATGAAATTCCCAGTCGGAATGCGAACAAGGAGCACTGTCTGGCCACTTCCCAAGAAAATGCCAAAATTTCTGAAGCAATAGCGCGTTGCGCTACCCATCAACCGTAAGCCGGGTGAGTGAAAATAACAATGAGATGGCATCAAAGTCTACACCTTGTTGTCTTACACAGGGACCATTTGCAACAGTATTAATCGTGTTTTGCGGAAAAAATGGTGTAAACTGAGGTTTTAGACTACTGTTTAGGGTTAGGGTACTTTTAGGTTCCGTAAACGGTGGGCTTAGTATGCTTAAGGTTTGTGCTTATCGTATTCCTGGCAGTTGTGGCCTGTTTATATTAGGCAGACCATCGTCACCGTGGGGGACTGGTGTACTGAGCATAAGCATCACACACACTTTCAACAGCCGAGTTAATCTGCAGTTGCAGACCACTGCCTTGGCACTGCCTATCAAATGGAATATAGCAACATGGACATTCTGACATTCACTTCCTACTATTTGGATAGTGTGTTTAAGGAAGTAGCTGAAATTAAATTAGCAAATAACATAATAAATAGAAGTGGAGGTTCCTGTTTAAATGCTCCGTGGAATTCTGCTCTATCATTTGTCAAAATACAAAAGTAGAGAATTAAAACTGCCTCACCCATTGGTTATTTGTATCCACTATCGATAACTTCTGACATTGGTTATATTAGGTTGTGTGATGGACCTAGTGTTTACAGTGTGTGTGTGTGTGTGTGTGTGTGTGTGTGTGTGTGTGTGTGTGTGCGTGCGTTTGCGTGGAGGTGCCACGCAATTCAGAGGCAAATGTCTTTGAACATGGCATCAATGCAAGTAAATCTTAAATATTTTTTCGACATAGAAATATTACAGACGGCCCCATGCCATTCAGAAGCAAATATCTTTGAATATGACGCCAATTCAAGTGAAGTTAACGTACATTTGGAAAATACTACACATTTTTAAGGAACTAAAGTGGCTAACTGCTCCGTTTTAATACTACTGTTACACGGAAAAATAGTATTAAAGTGAAGAATAAAATTATTTGAGCTGGCTGGAATGACATCTAGACATAGGGTGCCTGCCCAGCACACAATAGTTGCGTAACAAATATACACACCAAAAAAAGTTTTGCATCACCCCGGTTCCCATATCTCCTGAAGATAGACGTTGACTGTGGGTATTGCATCACAGACACAGCACCTTTGACTGTTCAGAGATGTCACTAAACCCGCCCAAAGATGTAAACATCCATGCATGAGCAGCGCCTGTTACACGGAGGGGGTCCGACAGCCGATCAGTTCCAGTCATTCTACCACGAAGGAGGTACACGGCTCGTGTCTGTAGTTTAACCATTCCTAGACGGTCAATACCGCGGTTCCATCGCGTCCACATTGATACGTTGTGACAGGAAGGGCTCTCAACAAGGGAAGTGTCCAGGCGTCTCGGAGTCGAACAAAGCGATGTTGTTTGGACATGGGGGAGATACAGAGAGACAGGAACTGTCGGTGACATGCCTCGCTCAGGCCGCCCAAGGGCTACTACTGCAGTGGATGACCGCTACCTACGGACTATGGCTCGGATGAACCCTGACAGCAACGCCACCATGTTGAATAATGGTTTTCGTGCCGCCACAGGACGTCGTGTTACAACTCAAACTGTGCGCAATAGGCTGCATGATGCGCAACTTCACTCCCGACGTCCATGACGAGGCCCATCTTTGCAACCACACCATGCAGTGCGGTATAGATGGGCCCAACAACATGCCGAATAGACCGCTCAGAATTGGCATCACGTTCTCTTCACCGATGACTGTTGCATATGCTTTCAACCAGACAATCGTCGGAGACATGTTTCGAAACAACCTGGTCAGGCTGAATGCCTTAGACACACTGTCAAGCAGTGCAGCAAGATGGAGGTTCCCTGCTGCTTTGGGGTGGCATTATGTGGGGCCGACGTACGCCGCTGGTGGTCATGGAAGGCGCTGTAACGGCTGTACGATACGTGAATGCCATCCTCTGACCGATAGTGCAACCATATCGGCAGCATATTTTCGAGGCATTCGTCTTCATGGACGACAATGCGCGCCGCAATCGTGCGCATCTTGTGAATGACTTCCTTCAGGATAACGACATCGCTCTACTAGAGTGGCCACCATGTTCTCCAGACATAAACCCTATCGAGCATGCCCGGGACAGATTGAAAAATGTTGTTTATGGACGACGTGATCCACCAACCACCTCGAGGGATCTATGCCGAATTATCGTTGCGGAGTGGGGCAATCTGGACCAACAGTGCCTTGATAAACTTGTGGATAGTATATCACGACGAATGCAGGCATGCATCAATGCAAGAGGACGTGTTACTGGGTATTAGAAATACCGGTGTGTACAGCAATCTGGTCTACCACTTCTAGAGGTATCGCTTTAGCGTGGTACAACATGCAATGTGTGGTTTTCATGACCAGTAAAAAGGGCGGAAATGATGTTTATGTTGATCTCTTTTCCAATTCTCTGTACAGGTTCTGGAACTCTCGGAACCGAGGTGATGCAAAGCTTTTTTTTGATGTGTGTATAAACACATTGGGCGCTGAAACACAGTCCATTAAGGATCATCTTGCCATACACTGTGTGAGAGAGAGCAGCAGACACACCTGATTCACTACCATGACATCACTGCAAATGAGAAGTGACGGTGTTCTATTAATGTGGAGTAACTACACATAAAGACTTATCAAGAGCGCCTTTCAACCTACAGACATTGTATAAAAGAACACTCTGAGGCACTTAAAGTGAACATCAGTCCAGCAGAGAACACTGACAGCTTCGAAAAACTATAGCATGTTTATTTGCGTGGAAAGAGGAATCACACCACTGATCAGTATATAGCTCTCCCCTTCCTTCCACTCAGGGCTCAGAGTCTGGTCATTCCATCTGCGTCACTGACACCAACGGAAGACCATCTTTGTTAGGTGCAGGATGACCTGTTGACATATGACGAAGTGTTGCCAGTCACTGCTAGTTTGGAGTTTACTTCTAAAAGACTGCAGCCATCTGGTTGTGTGGGGAGGGGGGATGGAGAATTTCTAAAAACTGTCACTCCTGCCAGTCATTATAGTGACTGAGAGAGTATGAGGAAGGGGCAGATAATTTGATGATAAAGAACCAACGTTTACCAGCGAGCTACTCGATTTGGGACCACGGCCCCTGGTGCTACCATTGCTTGGCAGTGCATGTACAGCCTTTATTTGCTTTATGCGGGTACCGCCCCTTAGGCTGCCCTACACGTCGCTGATAGGACTTCCGCCTTCACTTCATCACGACAACTATCACCTGGAGCATGCAGATATCTGGAAGTAAGCCTAAGTGCAACTACGCTCAGCGAGATACCTGAGGCTTCAGCGAACATCCTGAATCACACTAGACTGTGGCTGTTATCAACAGTAAATGGATGTTAATTTAATGCTTTCTCACTGACGCCTTGTATATCATACAAATACACGACAACGACTCTCTGCTCGACTGCTGCGAACCTTCATATGGAGGTCACAGCCAGTTAATCCCTACGATTTGGAGTCAGAAGTGTTTACATATGCTGTTACTGTTTTAGAGGAAGCACACCTACACATTACGGACATCATCGACATCCTTCATTATGCAGTGTGGTGAGTGACCAATTGTCGTAGGTCTGTTTTCTTCTTTCTCTTATTCTGGCCCTGTTTAGTGGAGAAGATATTCATATGAACTTAAGAGTGACAGTGTCTAGACCAAAGAAACCTGCAGATCGGTCGCAGTTCTGGGGTAATTGTAGCGAAGAATATTTATAGCCGACTATGTACCATTTTTGTAGTTTATTGGGGCATGAATTATTTTTTACTAGGGCAGTGTCAGTAAGTTGTGATATTTGTAGAAGGTTCGGTCATGAAGCACAACAGTGCAATGAGTCCCTCTGGGCAATGATTTGTGGGAAGGATTAGAATAGTTGTTTTGCTTATTGATGTAGTGCCAGCGTACTGGTTTCTCAGTTGTTCTGTAGCATAATTCAGAACGGAGGTTACACAATGACCAGATATACCTGCAGTAACTGAAAGTGAAGGCACTGAAGTTCTAAAGAACCAGGTAGCCACGTTACTCCAGCATAAAGCAGAACAAAACTGGGTTTGTGAGGAGTTGCAGAAGAAACTGGAAGCGTTGGAAATCGTGAGTGGCCAGACGCAATCCCAGGTAGGACACATTTAGACCTTAGCGAACGCACCTGTCCCATTCATTGATCCTATTGCAGCCAGTCTCATTATTTGTTTTTCTGGAACAATATCTGAGGATGTGTCGAGCTTTGTTGACGATGTGAGGGTAACAGCTAAATAAGGGAATTTATCTGAGGAAACGTGTCGGTATACGCCCAAGTTATGATTAGTGGGTGATGTGAAATCATATTTTATGTACCATAAAACCGGTGGTAAGGCGTAGATATTTGACAAGGTGGCTGAAGAATTGATCAAGCAATATCATAAACGAAATAGTGCCAGGTTTTTCAGGGAAAAACTCATTGGATACACACAAAAGCACAATGAGTTGGTAGAGACCTTATCTGACAGAATTGTTAAAGTGATCTGGCAGACATATGATTTGACGCCCAGTGCAGAGACAGATTAAGTCCTGTTACAGGAAGCAGAGAAGAGAACCTTGGACTTATTCGTAAGGGATATTTTGTCGGAAATGTCACAGCAGGTGAGGATGGAAAATCCAAGTGAGTTCTCCTCGGCTGTCAGGTTTGCCATGTATCTGGAGAAATCGATACTGCGACTCAGAAACAGCGTGACCATGGTGTCTTCTCCTCTGATATCGAGAGTTACCGATGTGTACAGGAGGCCGAGATAAGGAAGCAATGTCGCCAGCCGCAGTGTTTTGAATGTGGTGAGGATGGGCATAGTACACGTCACCGCAAAAATGGGAAGCAGGATAAACGAAATCAAAGGAAGCAATCGTCAGACGCAAGTGTGATTGCCTTAACCGTCGAGGATCATTCGCAATACAACTACTACCTGCAAGGAAGTGTGCAGGGACAAATTGTTGCTTACTTGGCTCAGTACAAATGAGGAACATAAATTCATGGCAAGCACTGGTGCTCGTGTGATGGTTGATAGCCTGGATCTCTTGGATAGGAAAAGACTTCAGTCTCCGTGTTAAAGTTAGCTGGAGTGGATAACAATGAGGTGGAATTATTGGCCACAACACTGCTCATCCATAGCGTTGGGACTACACGTTATTGACGGGGTACTGTACAGATCTCGGACTTGATTTTATGGAAAAACCTCGCGCTATAATTGATCTTTTGTCGTGTACGATATAGCTTCGTGGACCTTTTTTTTTTCGGCTCGAGAAGAGAGCTGCTCGTGAAACAATGTCGCAAAGTGCGCCTGTCATGAAAGTGTTGCCAGCTAAACTGCGTACAAGTTCACTAAAGGTTAATTTGCGGGATAACATATCAGTAGCTACAGGAAAATTGATGTAGGTTAGTATAGATATGGACTTAGAAAGGGAACTGTTGTGCGTAGTAGACTCATTGGATTACAGTGAGGAATTAGATAAGACCCATTGAGTGGTGCAGATGAATGCGGTACGCATTACTGATATAGATGGAGAATTTTTAATTCCCATGAGTTTGGGAAATTTTGGCATGGATGAGGTTAGCCTACCAAAGAGCCTAATGTTTGTCAGATTGAGTGTCTTAGAGGAAGACGATATTGATAGGCTCAGTGATGATCATAGCAAAAAGCATAGTGTCAGCAAATCTCAACTATGTGAGAAAGTTAAACACTTGGAAGTGAAATACAGGAAACACATGAGAACTTCATTTCTTAGCTTCACGGATTTGTACAATCTGATGCCTCTATTAAGAGTGGCGCATGTAACACCACATAGCATACTGACAGGGAGCAATGCTCTGGTGTATAGGAAGCCATAGAGGGTCGCAAAGTATTTACAACCTATGACCAATAGTTACCTGATGGAATCACTGAACATAGTGACAGTTCTTGGTTGAAATTATTGTCACCATGCCCAAAAAGTCATCTAATGATACCGATAAATAAGGGTTCTGTTGCAATTATAACTACTTCAACCAAAAGACTCTCACTGATGCGTATCCCATCCATAAAAATTCCTGAAACAATCGAAAATTTGGGTTAATGTAGACACTTCTCAACCATGGAGTTGAAGAGTATCTACCACCAGCTTGAAGTAGCGCCAGAAAACTGACTGTAGACGGCATTTACCACACCATGGGGGCATTACCAGTATCACTGCATTCAGTATTCACTGAAGAATGTAATGGCTACACTTGAGAGACTCTTGGATGGAGCGCTTTGGAACTAAGACCTAAACAATGTATGGTCTGCCTTGACGACGTAATTGTATTTTCAATGGATATGGAAGAACATATGAACAACTGGAAGAAGTTTTTAAAAGACTGGAGGCCGCATGTCCAACCACTCAGTACCAATAAGTGTCAGTTTACTCGTACAGAAGTAAACTATCTTCGAGATGTAATTTGTCAGGGAGGATTAAAAACTGATTCATAGCTAATATCAGTGGTTCATGACTTTATTCTACTGCAGTCTAAGAAACAGGTACAATCATTTTTAGGCCTCTGCAATTATCATAGAAAATTTGTGAAGGATTCTGTGGAAATCACCAACCCTGAATCGTTTATTAAAAGAAGGAGTGAAATTCGAGTGAACTGCTTAGTGTCAAGCTGCTTTTGTGAAATTAAAACATGCATTGCTATAAAGTCCTCTGTCGGTATTTTTAACTTCAAGCAAGTCTTCTTCTGATGTGTGAAATGACCAGTATGGTAACTGGTTGTGTTTTCAGTCAAAGTATGTATAGTAGGGAATATCCCATGGCTTATGCACTGTGGCAGTTGAACAAGCCGAACGTAGCTATTCCATAACAGAGAAAGAAGTGCCAGCTGTTTTTTATGGTATTACTTACTTTCACAGACATTTAAGGTAATTATCGATCATGCTTTCCATAAGTGCATGCTGGGATTGAAGGCACTTTTAGCATTTTGAGACGGTGGATGCTGAAGCTAAATGAGTTTAATTATAAAGACGTGCATCACATGGGAAAAAGCACACAAACGCTGACATACTAGGCAGGGAGATTGGAGCTCTGCAGGCACTAGATAAAACATTTTCAGACTGGTAGAAGGCGTAAACGTCAGACGTACGCTGCCAGGCGTTTAGGTTACAGACACAGCTGAGACACGGCAGCTTGCTGTGTGAAAGTGGACCACCCATCGTGGTTCTTGCTTCATTTATAAATGAAGTATTTCGACAGGCACATGATTATTTATTGGAATGTCTGAAACGCCCCCTTAGAAAAATTATACATGACTGTGCTTAAACTGACACACAATATTTTTTAGCGCAACGCAATCTGACTTTCAATAACCCTGCAAGAGAATGGCCCTGACTAAATTAACCTATACGTTTCACAAATCACTTACCTCACAAAATTCTTCGTTACTCAAACTACTGCAATACAGCGAGCGCCAATACTGCTAGCTAAATAAAAGATTCAAACTACTGAAGGCACTAACTACCGATAGGCATAGTTAGTAAATGAAAGAGTTTGATAGGGAACAAACAATGTATTTACCTTAATAGTGTTCAAAAGTCATAATATATATAGCAGTTCATGACATCCCTTCTTACAAATATACTATTTCTGATGGACACACGTCCAGATCACCCGCTCTCAAAAATCTGCCATCTCAGTTCCCCACATCCACCACTGCTGGCGGCTCACCTCAAACTGCGCAACGCTACGAGCTGTTCACATCCAGCTGCCCAACACTACAATGGCAGACAACAATGAAAACTAGCCTCAGACTGCACACAGCAGAGCCAGTGATTTTCATACAGAGCACTAAGTGGCGTTACCAATAAGAAAACCTAAACAGCCTACTTACATAGCCCCCATGCCCCCACAAAAAAATTTACGAATTGTTTTGGGCACTGGCCAATACATATTTGTTGAAATTTTTTCACAATTACAATAACAAAGAAATAAAATGCACACAATTATTGATACAATGTTGGTCAAAAGCTAAAATTTTCTCACAGTTCATAAAGACAGTCCTGACCGTTCATCACAGTAAAATTTCAGTGTTTTTCTCAAAGTCTGATCATTAAAAGAAAATGCACACGGAAGTAATGGAATTCCATGCAGTCTTGAAGAAGTAGTGTTGTCCTTCTAACGGAAAGACAGTGCTGACTCTTGACATGCAGGCAGGTAATGGGCCACAACGGAGCAAACCCACAGCAGAATCAGTCGAAGTTTTGAAGAATATTGGTGGGTAGGTCATCACAGAGCAGACCCGCTGCAGTCCTGGTATAGATTATGGTATTGGTGTGCCATCAGAGTTGCAGACCCACTGCGGTCCTTGTAGAAATAATGGTATTGGTGGGCCATCACAGATGCAGACCCACTGTAGTCCTTATAGAGACGGCCAGCAACAATCTGTTGCGACTGTGCAGGTGCACAATCACCATCGAAGAGTCTTGCGAACAATATAGCAAGTCCATAAACCAGCACTTGTGCACTCACAAAAATTTTTTTTGAAATGTCGTTAGAACCAGCAATGCTGTTATCCAGTCCCTTGCTGAATTATCAACACACGTGCAAGCACTAACAGTCCCAACTTCTCACATACTGTGCATATATTATGACCAACAGAAACGTGTGCAGTGAAATGATACTTAATTTGAAGAACTGGTGTCTATACAATTATAAATTTACACTATATGAATACAATTACAAAGGTACAAAGTACATCATTAAAGAACATAACAGTACAGATAACATTTGTAGTAACACAGGCTTTACAAAATATTCTAACTAACTTATACATCAGTGTTACAGGAATTATGACATAAGTAAATACATAAAAGTTCAGAATAACTTTTGAAACATCAACTTCACTAATAAGCATTAAAACAAAACAGAATAAATAATGTCTAAACATCTTTACAAAGTAAATAACATATTATTAATGCAAATTATATTTGAGGATAACAGTATTCCTCATCATAGTGAATGTAGCTGAGTATTAGAAAAATTCTACAACATAAATCTTATTAGCTATACACATAAAGACAGGAAATATGACAAATACACAAGGGTACATAAACACATAGCGGAATAACACAAAAGGAAAGGACAGGGTTTGTTTTGCTGCAGTATTTTGCAAACAAATCTTATTTTTTCTTGGAGATCTCCCTTCGTTAGCCATTATTCTCAAAAAGTCCTATCTATACCTGCTTTCTGTACTTTTTTCGTATAACTTCTCAATCCATTTCTTCCAATTCATCGCAACTCATTCTCTTATATAGTCTACCCCCTCTTAAGCTAACTTAAATCTATTGAGCTCAGATGCTAAACTAAGGGACGAGGCAATGCAGCAGCACAAAACAATTAACACAAACAGCAATGACAAAAAATGCAAATTGGCAAAGCAAGCAGCAGTAAATCTAAATTAACAGAGCAAATACGACATTACAACTAATATGAGCCAATGTGCAGCAACAAGAAAAGTAAATCAGTAGTAAAACTGGTTTAACAGAGTAATACAAAGTGAAATTCAGTAGCCTGGCAAACAGCAGCAGCAAATGCATTAACTTATATCTAAATGTGAGAAACCCACATGCAGAAAAAATAGTACAGTAAAGACAACAATGCAGATAAGGGAAATATATATTTACATCTTAATGTCTATGTAATTAAAGTGGTGCCCCACAAAAACTTATTCCATGAAATAAATTACCAAGTACTTGAAAAGAAAATTATGTATGCATTTCCTGTGAAGGGAAATGTCTTTTTGTGCTCCTTCTTTTTTTTTTTTTTTTGGAAGTAGATCATAAACTTATTATTTACTGGATCTGTAGGCATAAAATATCTATATTAGTACAGCTATAAAATTTTATTTTAACCAATGCTGCAGTGCAGCTAGAAACTAGATATTAAACAAAATAGGCAAAGCAAGGCGTGAAAAGTCATTCACTAGCCATATGGCATTTCATAATGTAGTAAACAATCTTTCAACTAGCAAGACAATAGATGTGAAATGTTTCTCATCATTCATTTCAGTAAATATCATAAATTAAGAACTCTACAGTGTAATCATGTTTCCAAGATTGAGCGTGTCATATTTGCGATGCTTTCTACAAAGAAATGTCAATAGCGAGGTTAATGGCCTCTTTTTTCTCCACCTGTGCCTCTGAAAGGCACACACTAATGGCTTTTTTCCAGGCGACTACCACATAGCTGGGTGCTTACAGTGCATTATGTCAAGGTGACCTACCTCCCTTACCGAAATATTTACGACATCAGTTTCCACTACAGCGACAGTTTGATACAAATAAAATTTCACAGGTCGAAATATTTGCGTTACAAATCTGTAGAAACAAAATCCAATAAACATAACAGTGTCCAAAAAATTTTCGGCGGCATTGTGATACATTCACGCATGTACACACATTTCATAACTCTTAAAGTACGATTCTTGGTTTCCAACATCCTTTTTCACATATCAGAGTCCCTAACCACTATTCATTACTCCTTACCTTATTACACATATACGAGGTGCGGCTAGAAAAAAACCGGACTGATGCTGGAAAAAACATTTATTTACAATTATTTACAATTTCATGTTATTTCCTTCAATTTACTCTCCTCCTCGGTCTCTAAACCGCTCCATACGAATTTTCCACTGTTCATAGCAATGCTGCAGATCATTTTCGGTAAGTCCATACATTACTTCCGTCGCTTTTTCTTTTACTCCTTCAACAGTCTCAAATCTAGTTCCTTTCAAAGCTGACTTGACTTTAGGGAAAAGAAAAAAGACACAGGGGGCCAAATCAGGTGAGTAGGGTGGATGATCTAAGATGGGAATGTTGTGTTTTGCCAAAAACGTCTTCACTGACAACGCACTGTGAGCTGGGGCATTGTCTTGGTGAAGGATCCATGACTTTTTTCTCCACAAATCGTTCCGTTTTCTCCGTACTCGCTCACGTAGGGTAGCAAGGACGCTAATGTAGTAATGCTGATTCACTGTTTGTCCCTCTGGTACCCAATCAATGTGCACAATCCCTTTGATGTCAAAAAAAAAAAAAACAATCATCATTGCCTTGAATTTCGATTTTGACATTCGTGCTTTTTTTTGTCGTGGAGAACCAGGAGTTTTCCAATGCATCGATTGGCGTTTAGTTTCGGGATCGTAAGTAAGAAACCACGATTCATCGCAAGTAATAACATTATGTAAGAGGGTGGGATCACTTTCAACGTTTTCCAGGATGTCAGAACAAATCATTCTTCGGCGTTCCTTCTGTTCAATTGTGAGACACTTTGGAACCATTTTTGAACACACTTTGTTCATGTGGAAACTTTCATGAAGAATCTGCCTAACACTTTCCTTGTCAACTCCTGTTAACTCAGACACTGCTCTGATTGTTAAACGGCCATCTTGTCGAACAAGTTTACCGATTTTTTCAATGTTTGCATCAGTTTTTGCTGACAATGGTCTGCCAGTGCGAGTGTCATGACTGGTGTCTTCGCGGCCATCTTTAAATCGTTTAAACCACTCAAACACTTGTGTTCGCGATAAACAATCATCGCCGTACACTTGTTGTAACATTACAAATGTTTCACTTGCAGATTTTCCTAGTTTGAAACAAAATTTGATGTTAACACGCTGTTCTTTCTGTATACTCAACATTTTCCGACGCACAGACAAAACGTCAACTATTTAAAACAGACGCCACGGGCAGACTGAGTGCAGGAGGCAGATGAAACTCGAGCAGTAGGCGGAGCGAGAGTCACATGACAGGCCACGCGACTTTCAGCCTTATTGCATTCGTTTTATTGTTTCACCAGTACTAGTCCGGTTTTTTTCTAGCCACACCTCGTACATATTCGTCGACACGTCAATCTTGTGGCGACATTTCAATATTTCATCATAATAAATATATAGTATAATCAAATTCCTCATGTAGCACCAGCTTATTGATCATAAACATACCTCAACAGCATAATACACATTGTCATCATAATAATAACATCATAAAAACTCAGCCAAATCTCAAAAACGTCGTAGCTTTCTGCAATAGTTTCAAAACCTAAAAAAAATTCTCTGCTCATTTCAATAGTGTCATCTACCTCAAACGTACTTTCAAAATCATTATCCCATACGAAATACATCATTCAAAGCTCTCATAGTATCAAAATTGTTCCGAAAATATGAACTGTTCACAAAGTACAGACAAAATACAATTTCATGAGTGTGAAATTATCCAACTGTGTAATTGCGTAAACATGTGTCACTGACATAGTAAACAAAATTTTTGTTTCTCTGTTAAATAATCAGATAGCTGTGTAATTCTATGTTAGAGAAACATGGTACGGACGTGTAAAGTTGTGTAAGCATATATCATATTAGCTAGGGCTCCTTGTGCTTGCCAAACACATGGTACACAAAGTAAGTGTGTACCCCCCTGAGGATTAATGTAATTATACCCTCAGGTGTTACAGATTCCAGCAATGGAATGAAATGTATCATGGAAAACTTTCTTTGTAATTCAAAAATCTTGAAAAATAAATGGTATAAGTACAACATTAATCACTCAAATGCGTGTCCTGCAGCGCTAAATGTGTGTCTTGCTGTAAGATAATTCTGTGGAAGTGTTGTAGTTATCGTCCTCTGTAAGCAAAGTTCTGCTGAAGTCAATTTACTTACCTCATCATAAACGAAAGTGAAATGCTTTGCGTATAGATATCGTAGATATTATGCTTATTGCCGTGATGAAGAAAGTACTGTACTGTAACGTATTGTTGTGCTACGGAAAAGGCTGTCTCATTGTAGCTATATCACAAAATTTAATACTAAAACATGTTTTACTTTCCAGAAAAATTCAGAAGAAACTGTGCAGATATAAAACAGATACACCGCAAAAGCAACAATGTAAATGGTGTCACATATTAGTATATATCGTGTAGCTATCAAAGAAACCAAATGCTAAGTCATCTTTAATCTCAACAAATGTACTTCAAATACAGAGTATGTTTTCAAGTACCAAAATGTTGCATTGAAATCTCATTAGCATTGTATGTTCTAAGTAAGTAAGCCTTATAGTCGTTATGTAATTGTGCATCTAACTAGCAAGAATGTACACACACAATAACACTGTCTCATCTGTTCACTATATCAATGCACTCGTAAATACTGTCTAAATATGTTCCCTAGGTTCTAGACTGGATAGTTTATTTTAAAACATAGTTGCATGTTAACAGTTTCTAAGTGTGGCAAAGAGTACTAGAAATGTGAAGTGTAAAGTTTTATGGCAAAGTTAAAATGCAGATTATCTTTCAATAAACAGTTTTACATGTGGCATGTGGTGCAGTCCTTTACTCTTCCTAGTGCACAGAGTTTCAACTTCAAAGCAATTATCATGTTGTATACTTCGGTAAGGAATGCTAAAATTTTTCTCAAGGTTAGCGTCTATGTTATTTTTCGCTGAGCCAGCCGGCGCATGTGGCTGCCTGCGGTGCGAATCATTGTCTGTCTCTTTGTTGGCTCGCGTCGTTATTGGGATTAGGAGACCTAACTACTATAAATTCACCTTGTCGAGAGGGCCCCGCCCTGTTTGAATCCCGCCAGTTCTGATGCAATTCAGGTCTGTCGTTACGATCATATCGTCTGTCGTCATGTCGGTAGATTCATTAGTTTCTTTCTTGTCGGTCATGTGGTGGAGAATTTCTCGCTGAATCGTAACTGCGTGCTGGACCGTTGCGTCTAAAGTTATTCTGTCTCCCTTGACAATAATTATTTTGGTTCCCATATTGTCTGTTTCTCTGATTGTCTCTGTGATAGTCACTACCACGGAGAGGTGAATACGGGTGGTGTCTGTTTTGGTCACGATTTGTGTTGTGGGAATAGCCTTGTCGTATACAGTTATTATTTCTTTCATCGCAGAATTGCGACAGATGTGACCTGTAATTGTTGTGTTCCTGTTTTCCCGTTCCGCGATTGTCAGTGTCGATTTCTAATTCTTGTAAGAGTCCCTGAAAAGCTTCAATGTCGTCTTTGCAACGTCCTGCCAAAATAATATGTCGTAAATGTTCAGGCAATTTGATTAAGCAAATGCGGATGAGTTCTGAGGGGCTGTAAGGGTTTGACAGGTACTGATTCTTGTGCAACATGTCTTCAAAATATTTCACAAGACTGGAAAATTCAGATTGTTCGAAATGTTTCATCATTATGATGCTATGTTTTACTTGGCCTTGTTTAGCTTGAGAGCAATATGCTGAGAGGAAGGCATGATAAAATTCTCCTTCACTGTGGCAATCGTGAATGACCAATCGCATTCTTACAGCTGGTTCATTCTCTAAATAGCCACACATAAATTCTAATCTGTGCTCTAATGACCAGTTGGGAGGAAAACAATGATAGAATTGATGAAGCCACGCTTGTGGATGAGTGTCGTCGCCGGAATTCTTAAATGTTTTTAATTTATGTGTAGTAATAAACAGCTTATAGTCAAAATCATCATGTTGGCGGGTCGCATATCGGTCATTGTTACTTCGTTTCGGCGGTTCCATCTCAAAATTCGGTGTACCTTGCCAATTTCTTTCATAATTCCCGAAGTACTCCGTGTTATTATTTTGTGGCTGTTCCGTATTTCTATGTCTCTCTTCCTGTATTGGAGCGCAAGTGTCCTCTGAAATACGTAATTCTTGTGTTACCTGTGTCAGCTGATCTTGTACTTCCCGGATTTCTCTTTGGTGTTGCGTATTAATTTGATTCTGATTTTGTTTGAATTTCCTAATTTGTTCGCACTCTTCTGTGTCATTAAAGACTACCGGTTTTGTGTCATTCAGATTATCATCTACTTTCTCTGATAATGAACTAATTTCCTCCATGTGTCTTTCTGAACCAATTTTCAGAGTATCTACTGTGTTCTTTAAGTTTTCCTGAGTTTTTGCAAGTTGCGTAACTGAATCGGTAGATGCAACTGAGTCAATTTTTGCTGGCCGGGTCTCATAATTTTCATGAACAATAGTTTGCAATTCTTTTATGGCTGCTTCGTGATTCTGTAATGTATTTTCATGCTGCGAAAAAATAGGTTGGAAATGCTCACAAATTTGTGTTTTTACGTCATTACAGACTTTTTGACATTTCGATTCGATTTTATGTAACGCAGTAGTTAAATCTTCACGTGTTTGTTCAAGTGTGGTGTCTAACTTTTGAAGATTTTGTTCCATTGTATCTAACTTTTGAAGCTTTTGTCCCATTTGTTGTATTAATTGTAACGACAATGCTCTGGTGTCTGAAACATGTTCCTCAGTGCTTTTCGGCAGCGAATTTGCACCGGCAAAATTCACATTTTGACAAGCAGAAAATGTGTCTTGACTTATTTGAGAAAACGGTGAGGACCCAAAACCTGAATCTACAGTATTTGCGAGATTGTGTCCTGTCATTACGGATTCCTGAGGCGAGCTGTTGCCAACCGATCGATCGATAATGCTTCCCTGTTCACTAATTGCTTCACTGTCTACGCCATTATTTGCCACCCGCTCCATTTCCCTATGCACAATTACCAAATTACCACTTTGAATGTCTGTTAATTCACTACACAGCGGTGCTGATAAGCTACGCTCGACGTCACTATTATTTCTCAGTTTACTTTGAAGCCTAGCGTTACGTTTTTCACACGCCATTATTGTCACAATATTTCACACGATAACACAGAAAAGCACAATTTGAAGAGCAAAATAAGAAAACACAATAACCTAGCACTGAAAATAATATCTAGTTAATTGCAAGCGCAGCTGCGAAATACTTGGTGCAAATCTACATGCATACCACAACTGTTTTACTGTACAACAATGAAAAACTACAACTACAAAGGAAATTCTCTCTATGATTACGCGCTAGCAACAAACAATAGCTACACTAATTACACAAACTACAAGTAAAAAATCAGAAGATTCCAGTGAGGTATCCTCGGCTAGGGGCCGACATATGAAACGTCCCCTTAGAAAAATTATACATGACTGTGCTTAAACTGACACACAATATTTTTTAGCACAGCGCAATCTGACTTTCTATAACCCTGCAAGAGAATGGCCCTGATTAAATTGATCTATACGTTTCACAAATCACTTACTTCACAAAAATCTTCGTTACTCAAACTACTGCAATACAGCGAGCGCGAATACTGCTAGCTAAATAAAAGATTCAAACTACTTAAGGCACTAACTACCGATAGTTGGTAAATGAAAGAGTTTGATAGAGAACAAACAATGTATTTACCTTAATAGTGTTCAAAAGTCATTATATATATATATATATATATATATATATATATATATATATATATATATATAGCAGTTCATGACATCCCTTCTTACAAATGTACGTTTCTGATGGACACACGTCCAGATCACCCGCTCTCAAAAATCCGCCATCTCAGTTCCCCACATCCACCACTGCTGGCGGCTCACCTTCAACTGCGCAACGCTACGCGCTGTTCACATCCAGCTGCCCAATACTACAATGGCAGACAACAATGAAAACTAGCCACAGACTGCACACAGCACAGCCAGTGAGTTTCATACAGAGCACTACGTGGCGTTACCAATAAGAAAACCTAAACAGCATACTTACATGTCGTAGTGGATGTAGAAAAACAGGTAGGCTTGTAGCTGAAAATTTATAGTGGAGAACCAGAAAACAAAATGTTGAACAGTATTTGAAAGATTATGTGTCATGTACACAAAGAGGCCATCCGTGGTGGCCGAGCAGTTGTAGGCGCTACAGTTTGGAGTCACGCGACCGCTACGGTCGCAGGTTCGCATCCTGCCTCGGGCATGGATGTGTGTGATGTCCTTAGGTTAGTTAGGTTTAAGTAGTTCCAAGTTCTAGGGGACGAATGACATTAGAAGTTAAGTCCCGTAGTGCTCAGAGCCAATTTTTTTGCACAAAGAGTAGATCTTAGTAAGTAGTAAATTCCACTGAAAAGATTGTCAGAAGCCCTGAAACCTTTTGAAACGCCCTGTTTGCATATTCTTGGACCATATAATAGGACAGCAGCTGGAAATAAATATATTATGACAATAACAGATCACATTTCCCAGAGATTCCGGACCATCCAGCAAGCACAGTGGCAAACGCGATGATTAACGGTTAGATATGAACGTTTGGATTTCCTGATACTGCGGTTATGGATCGGGGTCCAAATTTTATGTCAGGCCTGTTGAAGCAGTTGTCATCTGCTTTCTATCTAAAAAACTTTGCACTAGTCCTTTCCATCCACAAATGAATGGACGTACTGACAGGGTTCATCGCACAGTTCCTAAAATGTTGAGTCATTATGTAAATAATTAGAATGACGACTGGGACATATGTCTTTAATACATTGTCTCCGTGTATAATTCTAAAGTACACGTGGGTAAAGGTCTTTCATCATACAAGGTGATATATGGTAGGAAGATGTCCCCTATTTACAAGGTTCTGTAATCTAAGTTTGATGGTAATGAGGAATCAGTAGAGAAGTTCGTGAAACAGGTAAGAGAGGTTTGACAGAAGATCAAGCGGACAAACACGAAGCCAGTTAAACGTTAGGAACTGACGAGGCAATGCACTGGAAAATTTCTGCTATATCGAGTGGACCAGTACATTTTCTTCTTATTTTTCTGCAGTATTATGGCTAGCTGTTTCATTATTTGTTGCTTTTGAGTTACAAGTGGCCATAGTACGTTTCGTACTTTCGAATTGTTAACGAAATGAAACATTGCCTTATGTAAATTTGATCTTAGGTCAGAGTGCTACGCTTCCCATTTGTGTGTGCAATATTTTTGCTCTATAACTTCCGTGATTGTAAATCACATTCTTATTACTAATTTAGCTTCATTTCTACCTAGTGACTGTGCATATTATTTTCTTTATTTCAATGTCCAACGGATTAAGACGCTTACACTGTTAACTGTACCTATTCAGATTTCTGCTGCTTTATTGTCCATCTTGTACCTATATGGTGTGAGTGACAACTTGTCGCCGTGTATACATTTTTCGCATTTATCCTTCGTTATCCGCATATACAGTGAAGCGCCAAAGAAACTGGTAGAGCCATGCCTATTCAAACATAGAGACGTGTAAACAGGCAGAATACGGCGCTGCGGTTGGCAAAGCCTATATAAAATAACAAAAGTCTAACTCAGTTCTTAGATCGGCTACTGCTGCTACAATGGCAGGTTATGATGATTTAAGTGAGTTTGAACGTGGTGTTATAGTTGGCGCAGGAGCGATGGTACACAGCATCTAGCAGGTAGCGATAAGGTCAGAATTTTCCCGTACGACCATTTCAGGAGGGTACCGTGAAATCAGGTGTCCGGTAAAACGTCGAATCTCCGACATCACTTGGGCCGGGAAAAGATCCTGCAATAGTGGGACCAACGACGGCTGAAGAGAATCGTTCAACGTGACATAAGTGCAACCCTTCCGCAAATTGGTGTATATTTCAATACTGTGCCATCAACGAGTGGCAACGTGCGAACCATTCAACGAAACATCATCGATATGGGCTTTCGGAGCCGAAAGCCCACTCGTGTAAGCGGATGGACGTGTACGGGTGAGAAGACAACCTCATGAATCCATGGACCCTGCATGTCAGCAGGGGACTGTTCAAGCTGGTGGAGGCTCGGTAATGGTGTTGGGCGTGTGCAGTTGGAGTGTTATTGGACAGATGATACGTGTAGATACGACTCTGACAGGTGTCACGTACGAAAGCATCCTGTCTGATCACCTGCATCCATTTATGTCCATTGTGCATTCCGACGAACGTGGGCAATTCAAGCAGAAGAATAAGACACCATACACGTCCGGAATTGTTACAGAGTGGCTCCAGGAACAATATTCTGAGTTTAAACACTTCCGCTAGGCGCTGAACTTCCCAGACATGAACATTACTGGTCATATCTGGGATGCCTTCCAACGTGCTCTACAGAATGATCTCCATTCCTTGGTACTCTTACGATTTTATGGACAGCCCTGCAGGATTCATGGTGTCAGTTCCCTCCAGCACTACTTCAGACATTAGTCCTGTCCATGCCACGTCATGTTGCGGCAGTTCTGCGTGCACGCGGGGGCCCTACACGATATTAGCAGGTTACCAGCTTCTTCGGATCTTCTGTTTATATTGGAATTGACTGGCGCCAAATTAGACATTATAATCTATCAGCGACCTGGAATTTTGGAACAGCTTCGTGTAGACGAATGTTATGTTCTGGATCTCGTTATAAAACATTATATTGCTAAGGTTGGTTGGTTTGGGGAAGGAAACCAGACAGCGTGGTCATCGGTCTCATCGGATTAGGGAAGGATGGGGAAGGAAGTCGGCCTTGCCCTTTCAGAGGAACCGTCCCGGCATTTGCCTGGAGTGATTTAGGGAAATCACGGAAAACCTAAATCAGGATGGCCGGACGCGGGATTGAACCGCCGTCCTCCCGAATTATATTGCTAAGGTTTTTAACATAATGACAATGAAAACAGAAGTTGACTTCCTCAAACTTGGGACCACAATAGTTCTTGAAATATTGTGAACCATATCGTTGACAGTATCGGAACAAAAAGTCTACGTTCTGATGTTGTATCAGTACTATATTACATAATTGATAAATGGGAGGTAAAGACTCTAAAACCCAATGAGGTCACATCAAATAAATACTGTATAAATGAAGCTAAACGGTCTGTAACACCGTCAGTAATTGTACTAGTCGTAAAAATCCTTTTTATTGATTGTGTATTTGTGTACGCATGCGGGCGTTTGTGCTTTGTCGGAAGTCGGCATCGGAACTTCAGTTTAGGCACTCAGTTAATGCAGGTGGAGTTCTCACTGCTTGGTCACGAAACGTAGCAAACGTGCAGGGAATGTAAACTGCCGCTTGAGGGCCAATGCGTCACAGGAGAGTGCTGTTTGTTGCACAGCATTGAGTCTCGTCCGGCCTGCCCTCTGGTGCGTAGTCAGCATGTTTGACAACGGAGAAGCTTATGTCGACTGGTACAAGCTACGTAATACCCAGCCGCACACATTCTCCAGGCCTACTATTTTGAGACACAGAAAAAATTAATATTGATTAGGAAACATCTGAAGAAATATAATTAAGCGTTTCATCAAGCAGTACACATTTAATGTACTTCAGAGTGCAGTAGAACTGTAGTACTATCTTTGTTTTAAAAAGTTAAAGTTCTCTAATGATAACAATGGATCCACAGGTATGTAAGAAGTTGTGCGAGTTGAAAGCTACCGTTGGGAAATAGAAGAGAATTCCTGTCAGGCTGTTTCATTTAGTGATCTTCCTGACGTTTATAACAGAATGTACTCCACTATACAGCGTTGAAAAATACTATTCACACAAATTCGTGTTTAGAGAATATAAAAAGAAACATCATCTTCAGGAAACAGTAAATGTCGTAGGTGCACCGTTTGTTCGCTAGGCGTCAATGAACATGTCTTCGCTTGTGATATTCAGAGACAGGATAGAAACTGCCGTGTGCTGAACATTACTTTAGAGATGTTACTGAATATACCATCTGTTTATATTAATGACTAACTGGTATCTACATTCTAATGATGGTTAAAGAATAATAGCTGCAGCTTCAGCAAAATGGGCAACCGGCTCTTATCGAATGTCTATCGGTTTCTCGTACACCATAAGCTTCATCTCCATCCGCATAGAGAGATACATAGGAGGCCAGCAGTATCTCTAAAACTGTATTCATCACATGGCAGTTTCAATACTGTTTCTGAGCATCACTAACGACAAAACTTCCATGGATCCCTAGCAGGGAAAGAGTGTAGCTGTGACGTTTTTGGTGCACAAGCACTATAAGAATTTGTATACGCAGTTTTAATACACCCCGCACATGGAAGTTTCATTAAGTGAAATATAAAAGCTGCATGACAGAACGTGTAGATGTCCTTTTACGAGCGTATTCATGAAGTAGTGGTGTACCTCGAATTGAGTGTAGATGGTTCCTGTTGGGGACAGACAGTTTTTTGATCGATGCTAAGAAAAAGAAAACGGCGACGAGATTAGTGTCAGTGTCAAATTATGCTCTAATATCCAGAGTTCAACACAAAACATCCTCATCGTACCTTCTTGGGTAAGACAACGATGTGCCGGCCACAGTGGCCGAGCGGTTCCAGGCGCTACAGTCTGGAACCGCGCGACCGCTACGGTCGCAGGTTCGAATCCTGCCTCGGGCACGATGTGTGATGTCCTTACGTTAGTTAGGTTTAAGTAGTTCTAAGTTCTAGGGGACTGATGACCTCTGAAGTTAAGTAAGTCCCATAGTGCTCAGAGCCATTTGAACCATTTTGAAGACAACGATCTCTCAGTCAAACGGGGACGTTATGTTACGTAGTGCTCTTGTGCTGTAGTTAAAACTTAGTTTTAACTATTCGATTCTCCCCTCCTTCATAACGAACTCCCATTACACCCGTTCAACACAGTTACACTTTTTAACATAAATACAATCTTCAGCTTCATGAACGATAATTATTCTCTCAAGTTAAACATAGATAACAACTGTGTTTAACGGCTAACATTAACAAAATTCTTAGAGATATATCTCGAATATTTAGCAAAGTGGGATGTGTACTAACAAAAAAATATCTTCAATGTGTTATGCCCTTAGAAATAGTTCAGCTGCCCTTAAAATCTGTTTGCATTGTATTACTTCACAGTTATAGAAAAACATTAGTAGCGCCATAAAAACTCATATTGTAAATGCAATTTAAAAATATAGTAAATGTAGATCAACATCAACGCTAAAAATAATAAATGAGTTCACAGCAAGGTTATGTCTTAAAATTTCTGGATCGTGTCCGAATCTTAAGAGTATGGGTAGGCTTACATCCATCATCTGTGGTGTAAATTTCCAAAATCTTCAGTCATTATTGCACTATTAATACTTCACGTCATTATGAAACAAGACCGCAACGTATTCTACATTTACCAATAAACAAATTAGTAACTCAAAACAGGTAATAAATTTATTCAATTAATTACGTAAGGAGATTAAATATGTATATGAAACCAAGTTCTTTAGTAAGTCGCTGCAATATCGATGATGATCTGGGACTGCAGCCAACATTTCAGCATGTTATTTGAACCAAAAATTTTTCGTTCATCTTCAGTTTAACGTAGTTTTTCATTTCTTTCTTTTTTTTGTGGGACCAAACTGTAGAGGTCATCCTTTCCCTAGGCTTACACACCACTTAACCTAACTTAAAGTAACTTACACTAAGGAAAACACACACACCCATGCCCGAGGGAGGACTCGAACCTCCGATGGGGGGAGGCGCGGGAACCGTGGCAAGACGCCCTTAGACCGTGCGGCTACCCCGCGCGGCCCGACATAGTTTTTAGTCGTTTCACTAGTTACAAGCATCATTTCAGGTAAGCATCGGGGTCGAAGCTACAAGAGTATCAACAATACCCACAGACTGCCCACTCGATGGTGAAAATTCGCACTTCGGCGTCTTCGCTGATTACTGATAAGAAAAACTACGGTAGTTCATGTATTATCCAAGTGTTCACGGTAAAAGAGATTTTCCTTTGAAAAGGTCATGCCCGATTACAGTATCGTCGTTGTTGTACTAACCTTGGATTCCACCTATAATGACGTTGTTTTTGTGGGAACATTAAAACTTAAGCTTTCTTCCTTTCAGTTTGGTGACATTGTTTTTAGGGGCCGTTTTTTCGATATAACTCGACGGGTTTTCTGGCAAAGAGAGATGGAAAGTGGAGTTATGCAGAAATCATAAATTAAAAAATTTATATGCCTTTAAGATTGATGAGAGTTACAATCAACTAAAAAGTCAGCACGTTGCCGTAATTTCACGAAGTGTGACACACTCGTAAAGTAACAGACGTTTCAAATCATAGCAAGAGTGCACAGTTCTTACTGTTATTATATTAATTTATTTGGTGATATATATTCTTCAGTTACACGATTAGTGTGTCTATTAGTTCAACCTTATGCAGTTTCTGAACACTTGATCAGTGCCCTAAAATAGATATACAAAGGTTAATCCGACAAATTTGTTTGAAAAAGGCTGCAACTTTCCAAATTTCTATGAAAAATGGAAAAGAATGCACAGTTGTTAGTATATTTATTAAGACTTTAACGTCTGCTGAATACAATTTTGCAGTACTAATCAGGGGCGCTCGCAGTCTTCATGTCAATAGGGGTAAAACATTTACGTCTGATTTACAAGTTTTGAGCACATTGTTATGAACTGAATAATCTGGGTGAAACTACTCTGTTACAGACAAGATACAGCAGCCGCAAGTGCTATAGAACATAGACTAGCGGCGAGCAACACACGCTCCATGCTTCATTATGGTCGCCGAATTGCACCTCGAGAATCGCACACTTCGTCCAGCGATACAAGACGCTGGCGATCAATTTGTGTCTTTGCTGTGGTACGTCTCGAAACTGGCACATGCAGAACCTCGGACCGACAACAAAGCCTGGAAGTTCTAATTGCCCTTGGGGCTCCTATAGGTTGAGACTACTCATTTGCAAGTCATTATCATTTCAGCTTACAACATTCCAGTCACCATTATTTCGATATTTATCAGTCACTAATTAATTACCGTCATGCCATATCGATCAGTTCCCGAATATTTACCGCTTTATCTTGGTGTCCGGTAGTGAAATACACTACTGGCCATTAAAATTGCTACACCACGAAGATGGCGTGCTACAGACGCGAAATTTAACCGAGAGGGAGAAGATGCTGTGATATGCAAATTATTAGCTTTTCAGAGCATTCACACAAGGTGGGCGCCGGTGACGACACCTACAACGTGCTGATATGAGGAAAGTTTCCAACCGATTTCTCATATACAAACAGCAGTTGACCGGCGTTGCCTGGTGAAACGTTGTTGTGATGCCTCGTGTAAGGAGGAGAATTGCGTACTATCACGTTTCCGACTTCGATAAAGGTCGGATTGTAGCCTATCCCGATTGCGGTCTATCGTATCGCGACATTGCTGCTCGCGTTGCTCGACATCCAATAACTGTTAGCAGAATATTTAATCGGTGGATTCAGGAGGGTAATACGGAACGCCGTGCTCGATCCCAACGGCCTCGTATCACTAGCAGTCGAGACGACAGGCATCTTATCCGCATGGCTGTAACGGATCGTGCAGCCACGTCTCGATCCCTGAGTCAACAGATGGGGACGTTTGCAAGACAACAACCATCTGCACGAACAGTTCGACGACGTTTGCAGCAGCATGGAAAATCAGCTCGGAGACCATGGCTGCGGTTACCCTTGATGCTGTATCACAGACAGGAGCGCCTGCAATGGTGTACTCAACGACGAACCTGGGTGCACGAATGGCAAAACGTCATTTTTTCGGATGAATTCAGATTCTGTTTACAGCATCATGATGGCCGCATCAGTGTTTGGCGACATCGCGGTGAACGCACATTGGAAGCGTGTATTCGTCATCGCCATACTGGCGTATCACCCGGTCTGATGGTATGGGGTGCCATTGGTTACACTTCTCGGTCACCTCTTGATCGCATTGACGGCACTTTGAACAGTGGACGCTACATTTCAGATGTGTTACGACCCGTGGCTCTACCCTTCATTCGATCCCTGCGAAACCCTACATTTGAGCAGGATAATGCACGACCGCATGTTGCAGGTCCTTTCTGGATACAGAAAATGTGCGACTGCTGCCCTGGCCAGCACATTCTTCAGATCTCTCACCAATTGAAAACGTCTGGTCAATGGTGGCCGAGCAACTGGCTCGTCACAATAAGCCAGTCACTACTCTTGATGAACTGTGGTATCGTGTTGAATCTGCATGGGCAGCTGTACCTGCACACGCCATCCAAGCTCTGTTTGACTCAATGCCCAGGCATATCAAGGCCGGTATTAGGGCCAGCGGTGGCTGTTCTGGGTACTGATTTCTCAGGATCTATACACCCAAATGGCGTGAAAATGTAATCACATGTCAGTTCTAGTATAATATATTTGTCCAATGAATATCCGTTTATCATCTGCATTTCTTCTTGGTGTAGCAGTTTTAATGGCCAGTAGTGTAAATGCCAACAGGTAATAGACATTTTGAGGTTTATGAAGACGTGCGAAGCGGGTGTTGTGGGTACTGGGAGGATGACTTTCGTTCCCTACCAAGGAAACATTTCTGAAAGGGAACTCTCACCATGGGTATTCGACTTAATGGGTCCGCGCGAACATCTAGTAATTTGATCATCCTGCCATCGGAAAGTTTCATTTCATTTTATTCGAGATTATTAGCAATTCCCTGAGTTCATTGACATGTAATCTTACTTTCTTTCTTTCTCTCTTTATTTCCGCGATACACATTGTTATTAAATCCCGAAAATTTTGGCTAGTGGAGTGTAAATTTAATTTTGCATTTTTTGTCATGTAGGTAGAGTATAGTATCTAATTCTTCTGGGATGATATAACTTCTAAGATTTTTCTTATTTTGTTACATGTTTTTGGGAAACGTCCATTTATAACAATTCATTCATTTAATGTTGGCAAGAACGAATAACGCGCGTGCCTCTGGGAAGAGCGCAACAATACTGCAGAAGAATATTTTCCAGTGTTCAAAATACACTGGTGTGCAAAACTTAAGAACGAAATTAACTTACGTATCATTGCCAAGTAACATAGATGAAAATTGGACCATACATTCAAATAGCGTCTACAGTGTAGTCCAACTGATAGCCGAAGGCAACACGCAATGAGACGAACAGAAATGACAATAAATACACAGAAGTCACTGGGATTCATAATGATCCTCTGAACAATACAAAAGACAGTGCATGATACTTGCTTTCCGCACCCTCGGCAGGCCTCCTCAATTTTATAAATGGCACCTGTACTATAGAAGACGCCGGCGGCCATTTGCAGCAACAAGCATCAATACTCAAACTAAAGTTTTATTCGGTGGTTTTGATCAAGTTAGAATTAGAATATTATTATAATGAAGTTTTAATACCACCTTACAGGGTTTATTAAATGAAATATGCCCATGAGTGGGACATAGACAGGTGATTAACTGAAATACGCATACCAAATATTCTGTGAAATGATAAGGGAATATGGTGTGGCTGGGAGAAGTCACTGTAACAAATTTATATAATAACACAATCACATTTATTCAATAAACATTACCATCTCAAATATTCCCTCTCACTTATCACGGAATGCTTGCGTGATACAAATAGTCTCATATCTAAGTAAACTTAGTTCAACATCCGGCTAACATGTGCCGTGAATCGACAATGACTACCGCCTGCACATTTCTATCATCATTTAGCCACACACACACACTCTAACGTTCACTCTATTCATTTTACCTAACAGATAAAAGAGGAAGGTTCCCATACACCAAGTGGGACAACATTGGGAGAGAGCACATGGTTCCAACTGTAACTTTAATTCGGGCAAGTCCCGACTTCACGTTTAACTAACTCCGCGAGTTTTACTGGATATTATGAAGGAACAATTACATCACACGCGTGAATTTACGTAGAAGATCCAGCTCGATCACGAAATGTGATTACGTCGAGCTGAAGCTTCTCACCAAGAAATGCACGGGGTCTGCGGACCACGTGTTACCAATCTCTCCACAATCAGGAGTCAATAAACACATTTAAATAAAATACACTTTGCATATATACTTCACACTCACACTGAAATGCAAATTGAGCAATTCTGAGTATTACTCGGCAGTGAGCGCCTGTTCACTCCCAAGTGCAGTGAACACAATTCCCATGAAATTACTTGGCAAAAGAAATCATCTCCCTATCTCTCCTAACCGAGATGATTCTAGGAAATACCATAGTGGCTTTCCTCAGCAGGGAAGCTGCTTCCAAGTTCGAAGTGAGTATGGAATTCTAAATCTTCGCTAACTATCGGAGCGATAGAGCAGAGCGTGCTTACTCACCCAGGTCTTCCCAGCAACAACCCCGATACGGTCTCCTTCGTCCGGGTCCACACATCGTGGCCGCAGGGTCTCAGAGATACCGCACACGGTTATTTGTCAACCTAACGAGCGCTAATGACGCGCTTGGAGCTTATGCCTCTCTGGTCCAGTGCAGTCGCGCTCTACTAGATTCGAGGTTGGCTACACTTCCACTATGCCTACAGCACACCCACAGCCGACATCTCACGCATACCTCATCATACGTTCACATTCACACCTTGCGGACAATTACCATATCTAATATTAAAATGATCGTCAATATTTAAATAACCCGATCTTACTAATTATCATCAGACTCTTCCCTGAGTGTTGGAAGGGCACTCAGGTGTCTTTAGTTGTGGAGTCGAGCCATGTAGCGGCTTACATGGAGCCGTTACATAACCCTCCCCTTCTGACGAAAAAATGGGCAGCAAGTGTCCTTGCTTTTGGAAGGGCACTTCAAGCATTTTTTTTGTTTTAAACCTAGTGGTCGAGTGGTCGGAGGTGTGTCATTTATCTATCTGATTCTTTACTGAGTTTATTACACATCCTCCTCATCTGTTCCGTAGAAAATAGTATTCAAATTCAAAACTCAGACTACAAAATTTAACATTCAAAAGCCTCACACATGGTTGCCTCCTCCTGAGAGCATTATGCAGCTATTAACACATAAACATATGGGCCTACGCCCCTCTTAAACATCATCATTGAAACATATACAATCTACCATTAATATTTCAATTTAACACAAATTTTACCTATCATCTAGGCCAAACATCCGTTTTTCAAATGTAACATGAGTGAAAACTTTAAATTTTTCGACAAACATAATCAGTTCTTATATACTAGACATTTAAATCTTTGTGGGCACTTAAATTATTAAAGTCCTGTTGCCAGTGTGTCCCACTTTGAACTATTTCACAAGATCTATCAAAACACATAAATTCTTGAAATTGCACAATTTAAACAAGTTATATAATGAATTGAATTTCATACAACATATAGATAAGTTGGTATTAATCTTGTGGGCATTTAAATTCTTAGCGTCTTTTCGCATTTGTATCCCACTTTGAAACATTTGCGAAGCATAGAAAACATACAAAATCTATTAGTTAGAGAATTTTTCAGTAAATCACATTACATCTTTAAGCAATTTTGTTCGTTCACTTCTGGATTGACGTGTTAAAGCTTTTTCTTTATCTCTTTCCCTATTTACTTTAGTAACTAGCCATAATATACGCAAAATCAGTTCTGCTGAAAAGTAAACACACGCGCTACATATGGAATGTACGTGGCACTTTCAAACACCTTGCACTTCACTATGGGATCGGGGCACTTGGAGAACCACAGTTTTGGGCTACTTGGAGGACAGGGGAGGAAGTTATTCTGCAGGTGTCAGCGACTGCAGGCTCTCCGTCGATCATGTCGGCCGCCTCCTTGCATCAGGCCGCTCCCTCACCTTTGTCAGCTCCCCAGGACCCATGTTGCCTCGCGTTGATGGCTGCCTCAGGACGTGGTGGCACGCGTTTCCGCGTCAGGTGGGCGCCGACCTCCAGGGCAGAATAGCAACCCCCTAGCAGTCGTCGCCGCGTGCCGCATCGTGAGCGCCCAGACCCTTCTGGCTACCTCTCGTCGATATGTGAGCATATCCGCAATTATTGCCGACAGCCACACTCCTGACGTCACCCCCTCGGTAACGTCACTCGCCTCTCTCTTCCGTCTGCAGTCCCGGCATGTCTGACTCAAGTGGTGAGTTTGACTTACCTCTTGAATCGGTACTGTGGATGTTGTAGGTGTGGTGGTGACATTGTTGCCACGCCGCCACTGGTGCCACGCCCCTGGCGCGCACCGGTTCTCCTTCCTTGATCTGCTGCACCGCGACGCCTGACCTGGATACGCCAAGCTCGCCTCTTGCGGGTGCTGCAGTTTCCATTCCGGGTTTGTTTGTGTCGATGTCTACCAGGCGTGGCAGCGCGTCACCTCACGGGTCGTCCATATGGACTGCCCGTTACCATCTGCTGCTGTGCGGCGCCCTCAGAGTTGGGGGCGTGTCACTGCTGGCGCGGGCGCTCGGCATATGTAGGTCACCGCCGCTCGCTGTTCGTCTGTTCCGTGATTGCGGCCGGCTACCTGGGTAGCCACCGCTTTGTTCCTGCGTGTGGGAGGCCCGGTAATCGCCTCCGGCGCGTGTTGACACAGTCGCGGACAACGGCCGTCACTTAGGGAATCCCAAGTGCCGTGCGCTCGCCCGACGTCTAGCCGCTAATTGCTTGCATCGGCGACCCGGTCTCCTCGGCTGCATTCTCCCCTGGTTGCTAATCTAAACTCAGGGAAGCTTGGCTATACCGATACATTTCAGACAAATTTTCCATCACAGTCCCCGACTGTTCTGAGCAATCCATAAGGTCTTCCTACATTACTCAGATTCTATTTCTCTGTCTCCTTCTCCAACTGTGCCTTATGGGCGTTATCCTTCCAATGATATTTCAACATGGCTTTTAATTTAGCCGCCTTTTCATACATGAATCATTATCCTATCAATTTACAACAATTTTTTATTCCTTATTTGATCCCTCAGTGGCTTTATAATAGGGATATTTTAATCAACAAAAATCTACGATACTTTCTTAACTGATGGACAAGAAATGGATGGAACTAGAATTCCATTTGTTTTAGATTATGATATATAGTATTCTTAAGACTAACTTATCACACTTCCACGTCCTTCAGTCATTCATTTCTCACTCTTCTCACATAAATGCAACATACACACATAGGCACTCTTTACTAGTTACATAGCAAGCATTCCTTGTGATGTCACACATTTCGCATCCACAATTTCTCATTTAGGGCAACCTTCCCCTCTAGTTTACAGTACATGCGCTACTGTAACAGGTATAACAGAGAATTAACTACAAAACATGCACTATTGTAACAACTACGACACATATAATTAACAACCAAAACATGCCTTATAGTAACAAAATCCTACACACACAATTACCGCTACTCCCACTACAACCGGTTTCTACGATAACTTACACCCTTTTTCCTTTGTACACCTCATCTGATGTTTTTGCATCGTTCCTCTTCATTCTGGTTACCGCTCCTTCCTGTAACACAACTTCTGGATACGGATTAATCTTTCTCCTTACATATTTATCTCCTTCTGGAGTAATTTCATCCTTACTCTCCTTACTTTCATGTGCGACTTGTCTGCTCATTGATCATATGGTACATCTTATTGCTCGGAATACAATTCATCCTAATACATTTTACACACAACATATACAATACACTCAAAATCTATTTTACCTATATTCTATTGTTCCACAGTTTTTTATTCAATGAGGGGTTTGACGTTTGATACGTGATGAAGCCCTATCGATTTTCTCGTCCTCAGTGTCTTTACTTCTATTGCGTTCAGATGAGGGATACGGCACACACGGTACGGACCATTGTACAGGCTTAGGAACTTCTTGCAGATTCCCTTACCTCTGTTTGACAGTTTACGTGACCGAACCCACACCTTCTGTCCAATGAAGAGTTTTATTTTTCTCGTTTTCTTTTGGTACGCCTTTTGCCTCCGGTCTGCCGCACTCTTGATATTTTCCAGCGCGAGATCAACGACCTCCTTGTGTCTTGGTTGTCTTTCCTTTGGCCAAGGTATGACTTCCCGGATTCGATTAGGGGGCTCCTTATTCTTTAGCACTAACACTGGTGGCAACATCGTGGAAGCATTTGGCCATTCATTTAAGATCTCCTGAAACGCCTTTAGGTGTATGTCCCACGTGTTATGCATCCTATAACAGTACAGCCTGCACAGCCGCCCTAATTCCTTCATTATTCTCTCAGCGGGGTTAGACGACGGGTGGAACAAGGATATAAAATTCGGCTTTATTTTCCTCCGCCTCAACATCCGCAGCCAATGTTTAGATCGGAATTGCGGTCCGTTATCCGATATCACTCGTTTCACCGGCCTGACCTCGCGCACGAAATCGTTCGCGAATGCCGCCGCCACCGTTTTCCCCGTTGCTTTCCTCAGCGGAGTAAAGCCAACGAACTTCGACGTCAATTCCAAGGCTACAAGAATGAACGCGTAGCCAGATTTCGTTCGAGTTATTGGCCCGAACAAGTCCACCGCGGCGACCTCTCGCAACCTGCTTGGAATGATCGGGTACATCGGTGCAGCAAAAGATGTGGTGGGCGGTTTCGTCCTTTGGCATGGTTTACACACTCTAATTACCCTCTGTATCCTCTTTAGCATGTTATTGAAGTAACAGGCCTCTCGTAACTTCTGGAAGCACTTCCGTGCTCCGAAGTGTCCGTAACTTAGCTTATTTATTAGCTTCTCAGGTATTACCACCAGCCATCGCGGATCTTCTATGCTCCGTTTCCGGAAGAGGATTCCGTTCTCTATTCGGTAGTACTGCCGAATAGCAGCTTGAGACCTGTCCTTCCACTTCTCTTTCACCTCCTTTAGTATCGGGTCCTTCTCTTGTTCGCGCCCGACATTCTATAGTGACATCGTCTCAAAGTTTTCGAACGTGACGTTTTTCAGGTAGAGAATACTGAAATTATTCTCGCCCGGGTCACCGTCTATGCCATGTTTTAGGCCTATCGGAGCCCGAGACAACACATCTGCTATCAGGTTTTTTTCTCCTGGAATGTATTTAATTGTGAAATCGAACTCCTGTAGATACAGCGCCCAGCGAGCTAACCTGCCGTGGGCCAACTTTGCCATCAGAAATTGTAATGCCCGATGGTCGGTGAACACTTTAGTATTTCTCCCATACAGGAAGTACCGAAATTTGCTAAACGCAAAGACGACAGCGAGTCCCTCGAGTTCCGTCACCGAGTAATTTCTCTCTGCCCTCGACATCACTCTACTCGCGAAAGATACGGGCTTCCATGTCAACATATCCTTCTCGTCTTCCCCTTGGAAGAGAACCGCGCCGAGGCCGTTTAACGAGCTATCCGTCATCAGTTAAAATTCCCTACTCAAATCTGGATGCGCGAGAATCGGTGCATTCACCAATGCTTTCTTTAACCTCACGAACTCAGTCTGTGCCTGCTCGTCCCAGTACCAGATCGTGTTCTTGCCAGTAAGCGCGCAAAGACGTGGCGTGGACAGCACACTTAGGTTTACAAATTTCTTAAAGAAATTCGCGACTCCTAAGAATTATCTTAGTTGTCGCTTAGTCGTGGGTCTTGGGAACTCCGCAATTGCCTTGATTTTGTCCGGGTCCGTTTGTATCCCGTCCACCGAAACTATATGCCCCAGGAACTTTATCTTCTGGCACCCGAACTGCGACTTTTCCAGGTTTAAGGTTATTCCTGCTCTTTCGAAGGCGTCTAAAAATCGATTTAATACTTCATTATGTTCCTCCCAGGAACTTTCCGAGATTAATACGTCGTCGACGTAGACCGTAATTCTTTCACGCAGGTCTTCCGGAAGGATGCTGTTCAAGCCTCGTATGAACGCTGCCGCCGAAACATTCAACCCTAACGGAAGCCGTTTGAATTGGTAGCAGTTACCGTAGCATGAAAACGCGATATACTGCCTACACTCTTGATGCAACACGATTTGCCAGTAACTAGCTCGCAGGTCTATGGAGGATAACACCTTCACTCCATGAAACCGTTGCAATAATTGCTCCAGGCTTTTCGGTCTGTCTGTTTCTGCCTTTATTACCGTATTTATTTGCCGAGAATCCAGCACCAACCTCACCGATCCGTCCCTTTTCGGTACTACTTGGAGTGGTGAGTTGTATGTACTCAAGGCGCGTTCTATAACGTCTTGTTCTAACATCTTCGCAATCTCCTTCTTGACCTTTTCTTTATGCGCTAGTGGAATCGGGTATGGCCTGACGAAGAACATTTTATGTTCTCGTATTTGGAATTTGTACTCGAAGTTTCTTATCGCACCCGGTGCGTCTGAGAATATTTTCTCATGGTTCCTCAGAACTTCTAATAATCGTACACGGGCATCCTCTGGCATGTCTCCTACATTGCGCATGCTTTCCTCAATTATTCGCTCGAAGACCTCAACCTTTCCATGCGTGGAGGACGGTAAACTCACGCCACTTACACAGTTTATGAGGATCTCCGGCCCAGGGCGCAATTCCGGGTAAGTGAGAATTCGTAGGCAGCTAGTTTCCGCTCCGTTCCGTAGGACCCAATTATTGAACTTTAATTCTACGGGGTTTCCATCTCTGTTCAGAGACATGATGCCTCCACCCAGGTCTACAATTGCCTGGTGAGCGCTCCTAAAATCCATCCCGAGAATCATTTCTGTGTTCATTAGGGGCACAATGAAGAAGTTTGCCTCGAACTCTTCGCCCTGGCACTGGAACATAATCCTAGTCTGCCACTTGACTTCTACACTTTTCCCGTATATCGCTCCCTTCACCTTTGCACCTCGCAACGGCAAAGTCGGCAAAGTTCCCGTCTCCTCGTATTTCTGGAATGCGGCCACACTAACGATCGAAACCGGGCTTCCCGTGTCGACTATGCAGTCCAGTGAAATTCCTTTCACCGAGATCGCAATTACTGGGCTGACGGCCGATATCCGGTTATCCGTCTGCTCCTCCAGTAATGTTTCCCTAATGTCGTCCTGACCAATGTACCTTATCTCGCCGTTATTCGTTATCGGGGGTCGACTAAGGTTGTCTCCCTCGATTGGCACAGGTCATAATGTTTGTTTTCCTGCTGGTTCTGGAGCATTCCTCCGTGGATTGGCCGATCTGATTTCTACGTCGTCGGTGATATTTTCCCTTCTCTTTCTCCCTGTGGCCTGTTCGCTTCCTTCACCCCTATTTTGTGGCGAATTCGCACGATTCCCGTGGTTGTTCCTACCTTTATCCCGGTTATTGTGCCCGTCGTGCCGGCCATTGTGTCCCTGGGCTTTGTAGTAGCCATGCTTGTTACCATTTTTCCAATTCGCCTTGTATGGCTGGAAACTGGTATTCGCATGCTCCGCTACATGTGAGCTTGTACGCTTCCGCGTTTTACTGCGGCCGCGACTCACTCTCCTGTTTCTTCCTACGTCCTCTCCTCCTGCGGTCTGTACCCTTTCCGGTATACATTGTCCTATATCATACTCCAGTTCTTGTAGGAGTAATTTAAACGACTCTAAATCGTCCTTACAATGCCCGGCTAATATGATACGGCGAAGCTGCGCTGGAAGCTTCATTATACACAGCCTTATCAATTCGCCCAGACTGTAAGGGTTGTACAAGAATTGGTTATTCTGCAACATGTTTTCAAACAGTCTTGCAGGACTCGCGAAACCGGATTGACTAAGACTCGGCAGCATCATTATCTGATGTTTCACCCGATTTTGCGCAGCTTCGGACCAATATGCCGAGAGATATTCACGCTGAAATTCCTTCACCGTTTTACAATTTCTCGCTATGGCTCTCATCCGTACTGCAGGTTCAGCCTCAAGATGCCCGCACATGAACTCGATTTTATACTCATCCGGCCGACTGGGCGGAAGACAGAATTGGTACTGTTCCAAGAAAGCCCGTGGGTGGATTCCATTCACAGAATTTCTAAAGACTTCGAACTTCCGTACGGAGAGAAAGTGCTTATAGTCGAAGCCTTCCACTTCCCTCCGGTATGGATCTGCGCACGGTTTTAGGTGTCGTTCCCCACACCTCCCTACATTTCTGCGTTCGCTAGCCTCCTCGTAATCATCCTCGTGTCCGGAATCGCGTCCCTAGCTTTCGCACGCGCCCTTGCGCACATGGTCCTCCCTCTCGTCACCGCGAGTGAGGAGACTTTCCACGTGGGCCATGCGTTCACATATGTCATTGGAAACTATCCGTTGCCGCCTGTTGACTTCACATTGGCCTTCTTGAAATTTCCGCAATACCTGTATCTCCTCGTTATCCCTCGAGTTCAGAATTGCAGCACTCTCGCTTCCCTCTGATATTGTTAAGTAAGCAACCTTCTCCGCGAGTTTTACTAACTCCTCCTTTACTTTCTTTGTCTCCTCGCTATTTAATGTCATAACCGTATCTATCTTTTCCTCAAGATCCACAATTGCCCTACTGTTTTCGTGAACGTTTTCTTGCATTGCTTGTACTGCTTTTACTCGCGCTATTACCTTTTTCTTTTCGGTAATGCATCGTTCCCTTAAAGTTTGGAGCCCCTTTTCTAATTTTTCTCCGCGGGTTTTCATTTCGATCCTAACTTTTTTTTGTTCCTTTTCGAGGGCGTTTAGTTTACTGCCAACCACTTCGAATTTCTCATTGACGTCCTTTCGAACCCCTTCGATTTCGGACATCATGCCCTCGAATTTCGCTTCCTGCCTTTTATTATATTCTTCCTGCCTTTTATTATTTTCTTCTAATCTGGAATTTACTCCGCTTAAGATCGTTCTCGCGTTCTTTTCCATCATTTTGACCAATTCGGTCATCCACGTGTTACTATTTGTGTCTGCATTGGTCGGCGCATTTTGGCTACTCGTTGCATTCTCTAATTCATCTGCGCTCGCGCTCGGGTCCGAAGTCCCGCTATTTGGAGTGGAATTGGCCTGCTCAATTTCCAAGTTCAACATTGCCGTAGCGCCGCTGAAATCTTGGTAATTCCCGTTGCCTGCCTCGTCTCTCTCCGTGGCTACCTGATTGAGGATAACTTCCTCCTCACCCGGCCGGTTTTCCCTAGCACCGCTCCTCGAGCGAGCACGTGTCTCCATTCTGGACACTAGGCTTACGTTTCGGGTTAAGTGCCTAAATAACGGCTTCGCTCGCGGAAAAGAGACTTCCTACTTTCGCTGCACGAATCGCGACAAATTCTCGTAGCTTAATGTAAATTAATTTTACACGCAACTTAGTACATTTATTTGGTCACACGCAATCTAACACATTTATTTAGTCACACGCAGCCTAACACGTTTGAAATTCCCCCAAAATACATGGATAAATACACACAAGAAAATTGCCCCCAAAATCACACAAATAAAATCACAAGCAACGCAGTATATTCAACGCCGTATTCTCAACGCTGGTTCTATTCACAAATAGGAATTGTGAATCCTGTGGAAATGTAATTTTGTTAGCACATCCTAGCAATCTCCCAGCATCACAAAGGCTTCCTAAACTGAACGAGATCCTAGGCTAAAGGGTCGCCATTATGCATGATACTTGCTTTTCGCACCCTCGGCAGGCCTCCTCAATTTTATAAATGGCACCTGTACTATAGAAGACGCCGGCGGCCATTTGCAGCAACAAGCATCAATACTCAAACTGAAGTTTTATTTGGTGGTTTTGATCAAGATAGAATTAGAATATTATTATAATGACGTTTTAATACCACCTTACAGAGTTTATTAAATGAAATATGCCCATGAGTGGGACATAGACAGGTGATTAACTGAAATACGCATACCAAATATTCTGTGAAATGATAAGGGAATATGGTGTGGATGGGAGAAGTCACTGTAACATATTTATATAATAACACAATCACATTTATTCAATAAACATTACCATCTCAAATATTCCCTCTCACTTATCACGGAATGCATGCGTGATACAAATAGACTCATATCTAAGTAAACTTAGTTCAACATCCGGCTAACATGTGCCGTGAATCGACAATGACTACCGCCTGCACATTTCTATCATCATTTAGCCTCACACACTAACATTCACTCTATTCATTTTATCTAACAGATAAAAGAGGAAGGTTCCCATACACCAAGTGGGACAACATTGGGAGGGAGCACATGGTTCCAACCGTAACTTTAATTCCGGCAAGTCCCGTCTTCACGTTTAACTAACTCCGCGAGTTTTACTGGATATTATGAAGGAACAATTAAATCACACGCGTGAATTTACGTAGAAGATCCAGCTCGATCACGAAATGTGATTACGTCGAGCTGAAGCTTCTCACCAAGAAAAGCACGGGGTCTGCGGACCATGTGTTACCAATCTCTCCACAATCAGGAGTCAATAAACACATTTAAATAAAATACACTTTGCATATATACTTCACACTCACACTGAAATGCAAATTGAGCAATTCTGATTATTACTCGGCAGTGAGCGCCTGTTCACTCCCAAGTGCAGTGAACACAATTCCCATGAAATTACTTGGCAAAAGAAATCATCTCCCTATCTCTCCTAACCGAGATGATTCTAGGAAATACCATAGTGGATTTCCTCAGCAGGGAAGCTGCTTCCAAGTTCGAAGTGAGTATGGAATTCTAAATCTTCGCTAACTATCGGAGCGATAGAGCAGAGCGTGCTTACTCACCCAGGTCTTCCCAGCAACAACCCCGATACGGTCTCCTTCGTCCGGGTCCACACATCGTGGCCGCAGGGTCTCAGAGATACCGCACACGGTTATTTGTCAACCTAACGAGCGCTAATGACGCGCTTGGAGCTTATGCCTCTCTGGTCCAGTGCAGTCGCGCTCTACTAGATTCGAGGTTGGCTACACTTCCACTATGCCTACAGCACACCCACAGCCGACATCTCACGCATACCTCATCATACGTTCACATTCACACCTTGCAGACAATTACCATATCTAATATTAAAATGATCGTCAATATTTAAATAACCCTATCTTACCAATTATCATCAGACTCTTCCCTGAGTGTCGGAAGGGCACTGTGGTGTCTTTAGTTATGGGGTCGAGGCATGTAGCGGCTTACATGGAGCCGTTACGACAGGACATGATTCTTAATAGGGTGTGTGATCAATACGGGCAGCAGGGAATGCTCTGCTACGTACTCCCATGCTGAACACAACGTTGGTAAGGAGCAGTGGAGAGGAGCAGCGTGCCAATTTTCGACCAGTGCGGCTGACAACTACTCGATGGTCGTTAGTGCATGTGGACGTTCTGCAATAAGTCTCCACAACGCGTCTCACAGGTGATCAGTGGGATTTAACACTGTGTAATGGGCAGGCCAGTCTATTCGCCGAATATCCTCTCTTTCGAAGTGTGTCTCCATCCTCGTAATTCGATGAGGGTGCGTATTGTCATCCATAAAAATGAATTCCCAGTGTCTCAGCAATACTGAGTGGTATGTTACAGTGTTCGAAGTTCTGGAGGTCAGTACGCCCATACAACACGATATCTCTCCCCACCGTAACACCTGGACCATCAAAACGATCATTTTCGAAAATTTTACTCGGTGCATTACGCGTTCCCACCTCTCGTGGTATTAAGGTATGTCAGCGTTTCCAAATATGATCGTTTTGGTGGTCCTGTTCTTATGACGTGGGGATGCATAATGTTCCATATGCATACTGGCACGGTACTCCTTCTCCATGTGCGTTATATCAGGATTGCATTCAGCTGATTCTGTGTTATTGGTTGACAATACTGCGATCGTATCGAACAGCCCAGGAGGAGAAACACCTCTTGAAACGGGGAGATATTCGGCGAACGGACTGGCCTGCCTGTCTCTCCGACTTGAATCCTATCGAGCACGAGTTGTATGCGTTAGGGAGACGTATTGCAACACGTCTACATTGTAATGTTTCCCTTTGTTTCTTTTTTATCAGGAAATGAACACTTTTCCATATACGAAACTTAAATATGAGGAGCAGTCACATGCAAACCGAGCACCAGCCACAACGAGAACATGGATTGCTTCCATTCGGAAGTAATCTCCACATGTGTTAAGATGTTTATCCCACAGGAAGACGTGATGATTAATTTCTGTATCGTAGAACACGATCGAATCCAAACGCTCACGGATCCACAACCGCACCCACTCTTGCACTTCCGTGTCTGACTGAAACCGACGTCCACGAATGCCTTTCTTCAAGTCTCCATACATGTGAAAATCTCATGGTGAAAGACCCGGGCTACACGGAGGATACAAACAAATCGCTGCAGTAGCCTGTCCGATTGAAAGTGTGGGGAGGGCATTATCATGCAACTAGATGATTCCATTTGAATGAAATTATTCCGTGGTCCAGTTGTAGCTCTTGTTCGGCTTTTATTTGACTGCCCGATGTAGTTATTCTTCCAACAATGGACACTGTAACTACATTACTTGTCTAGTATTAGCTGAAAGAAGTGTACAAGAAAATTACTTGAGTAAAATTTTGTACCCATTAGTGTATTAGCATCAGATTCGAGGCTCTTTGTCATCGTTCCCTAGGTGTGAAATAGAAGGTAGTATGTTTCCTTGTTCACAGTAAAGAAGATATTTACAACGAAAATGTGTGATGGTTTATTTCACATTTCCGTTTGAATGATTTGAGAAAATTAATTAACCAGATGGAGGTATAAACGTTTATTAGCAACCACTGATCATGGTTTCAACAATTGCAGAGATGCCGTCTTCAGAAGTACGTGGCTACGTAAAATCACATACTGGCCACGATGAGTTTCAAACCAAAATACTCATGCCAAGTAACATGGTATGGCCATCAGCAAAATCGAATGAAACCCATAAAAAAACATTCGCATCAGAGATGGGGTAAGGGTAAAACTCTTCGTGTTGAAATTTACGTGGAAGAATGTGAAGATTTTTACACTTACCCAAGTCCAACGGGAATGTTTCTTCATGGATTTTATTTCGTTTTGCTAATGACCACAGGTACCATATTACTTCACATAAACTTCTCTGCACTGAAATTTGTCATCACCAATAAGTGATTTTACCTATGTGCCAGCGCACTCTGCAATGTTACCAAATTTATTGAAGATGGCGGCTATGACGTCACCCAAGATGGCGGCATGTAGACTTGGCAACATCACATGATGTCATCCAAGATGGCAGATTTTGGCGGGAGAATAGTCCAATTGTGCTATGTCATTAACCTAACCTCAAGAAAAAATTCGGAGCCCTCTATATGAAGAGTGCTACAAATATGTAGACATGAAAAATAAAGTTTCAGAAGTTTTATAATGTTTGTTTTATTTGAAAATCTTTAAACATTTTCACATAACAGATTCAGAGACTTTACTTTTTACCTTGACCTCGTTATTTCCCCATATTTATGTGAATTAACCTTGTGCTAAGGTTATTAGTTATCCTATCCATTCCACTTTAAATCAGTTACCAAACATTCCACATATTTCATATAACTGGTAAAACATTATTTATGTAAATGTTCACGAAAATTACAATTTCAATAGACAGAAATCAGGCTCAAAAACTTCCTTAACTCGCCATAAATACATCCACATCATTGAAACAACTAAATATTTGTTGTCTTCCATGTGTGGCATGCTTATAAATTTCTAAAATTATATTACTTGATTATTTAAAATAAACTTTCACTAGTTTATCCGTACATTTTTGTAAACGCCATTAGCTATAGCTTTGCTCAAACCAATCACTACTCAAAAAAAGCAGTAAATACTAACAGTAATTTCAAACATTTCTGTTTCTAGACCCTCATATAAATTCACGTTGTAATATACAGAGCAATGTGCGCGTCATAGCAAGCAGTCAAAATACAGTCATTGTTGAGGCTACTAGAAACATGTAACTAGTGCACCAGGAGAGTGTTCTTTGTCTCAACCATTAGTTCACAACTTGTCTGTGAGATCATTGCGCCTTATGATAATGTGTGTGTTCTAAGAATTGCGGTTCCCATGAAACAGCCGTACTCATAGAGAAGCATCTTTTAATATGAAAAGAATTTTCTTTGTATAGCTTTAGTTTTCCAACAAGGAACGGAAACGTAAAATTTTGAACACAGTTGTTGTTCAGCAACTGTGAATGTAAATGTATGATTTGAAAAAATCAGTCAACCGACTGCAGATATAAAGGTTTATTAATAACACTTGACCATTGTTTAGAAAATTGTAAAATTGTCTTCTTGAGAAGTACATCGACACATAAAATCACTAAAAATAAAATGCAAATGTAGTGTGACTAGGGACTCCCATCAGGCAGACCATTCACTGGAGTAGAGGGACAACCTATGTGCCAGTGCACTCTGCATTGTTGCCAAATTTATTCAAGATGGCGGCGATGATGTCATCCAAGAAGGCAGCATGTAGACTTGGCAACATCACATGACGTCGTCCAAGATGGCGAATATTGGCGGGAGAATAGTCCAATTGTGCTACGTCCACTAGCCTAACCTCAAGAACAAATGGGGGGGAAGTTAGAATTTTGGCGGGAAAATAGCCCAATTGTGCTACGTCCACCAACCTAAGCCTCCAGAAAAAAATGGCGGCTAGTTTGAATTCCAACAGGATAATGCATGCAAGAACCGTACTTGTCTTTATTATTATAGATAATCATTTATTAACACTCATTATCATTCATTGTCATTCATTATCATTCATTATCATTTATTATTATAGGCCTACCTCACTAGAAAATTGCGCCAAATTCAAATACCAACGCAATACTGTCTCAAAAACTGTACTTCTGTTTATTATTATTATTTATTATTTATTCAAGATGTCCGATTTTCTCGGCGAGAAAGCCATTTTCCTTACACCATAACAAAAATGTATCACAAGTTCAAATCCCAACACCATAATTGATCACACGTACGAGCTTTCTCCGTCACGTATCTTTTTTCACTGGTACCAAATCATAATCGCGTCAAATAATAAACTGCACTTACAGTAGCGTAAGTCACGTCCTTTGATTTTGCAGGGGGGAAGGGACTGAAGACTTTATTTCAAGCAGTACGGTCATCACTTGTTCTCCAAAAAAATCAACACACATCTTTGATATCGCAGTGCAGTCACCACGACGTCCACGCTAAAACTGAATTAGTTCAAATCCTCGCCACCCTCTGGCCAATGTGCGGAGACACTGTCGATTCGTGTCACGTGAGGCGGCTGGCCACTCGTGCTGAGGGCGAGCCCAGCGATCGCTCCCACGTCGCCACGTCGTAAACATGTTTTCGGTGGACACGCTGGAACTTGCCGAGTTTGACGTCACAGCGGCCCCTTGTTCGCCCACCACGTGTATTCGTCGGCTCCGCACGTTTCCCGCCAAAATTGTTTGCCTCGGAGCTGAATCACACAACAGTCAGCCGTTCGCTGCCACACTTTTGGCGCCGAAGTTGTTTTCCTGGGAATGTTCAAACTGGTCGATGCCGACCGCTCACCGTCCACCACGTGTCCTTGTGTGATCGAGAACGCAGTGCTACACTTTTGGCGGCAAAGTTTACTCGACAGTGGAATCCGCCATGACTATATAACAGCACGTTTGGTTCGCACTAGAACGCTCGCTAATTGACTCGCTCTCGTGCGCGCGTAATAACTGCACAATCGCTGCGCCGCCATCCCGCTTACGTCACACACCTTCCATACACGCGACGGACATAATCTTCTCAAAATACCTAAGTACTTAATTCAATTTCGATTTTAAACATATTAAATAATTCAATTTACAATTTCATATATGTATGCAAAAGTGTTCAACTACCTCATTTCAACTACTTATCGAGGACCAGACAGACACCTCCTCCTTGGAACCAGCGCCGAGTTTGAATTCTGGCAGTAAAGAAAGGGCAAAAATATTAATTTGGGAATTTGAGAAATTTGTGGGAATTTGGATATACATTTTTGTCTCATGCGAGGGCGTCCTAGATGATAAAAAATACGGAGACAAAGGGTAATTTTTCCCCTCTTTTCCACGTCTGTACACGGATGTTTTTTAATGGTGCAAGGGCTATTTTTTTCAACCTACAATCGTTCATGAGACTGGAAACTGCAGTGAAAATCATTAACTTTTCGTTTACAACGTTTAGCAACTCTTTCCAGCTACTTATCTACATAGTCGCCACTTCGATATTTGTCGTAGCATGGTTCAAATGGTTCAAATGGCTCTGAGCATTATGGGATTTAACAGCTGTGGTCATCAGTCCCCTAGAACTTAGAACTACTTAAACCTAACTAACCTAAGGACATCACACACATCCATGCCCGAGGCAGGATTCGAACCTGCGACCATAGCAGTCGCGCGGTTCTGGACTGCGCGCCTAGAACCACGAGACCACCGCAGCCGGCGTAGCGTGGTTCAAAATGGCTCTGAGCACTATGGGACTTAACGTCTATGGTCATCAGTCCCCTAGAACTTAGAACAACTTAAACCTAACTAACCTAAGGACATCACGCAACACCCAGTCGTCACTTGGCAGAGAAAATCCCTGACCCCACCGGGAATCGAACCCGGGAACCCGGGCGTGGGAAGCGAGAATGCTACCACACGCGTAGCGTGGTACCAACTTTCCAATACTCTCGCTTCAGAAAGTAGCCACTGTTATTTCCTCAGTTCCTATGCTGGTACTTAGCTCGTTGTGTACACCAAATTACTGTCCTCCTAGCCAGCGGTTCATGTGAGCGTAGAGATGAAAATTACAGCAAGCCATGCCCGGGCTATGTGGCTGGTTATGAAGCACTTCCCATCGAAAACACTGCAGGACTGTCTCCGTTGTAGTGGGTTGCACGTTAGGCGTTTTGTTCACTCATACTCGCACGAGCGCATGCACTGTGGCATAGCTTCCCGGAGTAGAATGGTCGAAGCTGGCGCGCTGTGGTCGAACGAGACGCCGTTGGGAGTGCAGAGGTGGCCCGGCCTAGTGCTCGTGTTGTGAACTTGTAACAGTTATCCCAGTAGCTCTTCAAAATGGGTTCAGATGGCTCCAAGCACTTTGGGACATAACAGCTGAGGTCATCAGTCCCCTAGACCTAGAACAACTTAAACCTAACCAACCTAAGGACATCACACACATCCATGCCCGAGGCAGGATTTGAACCTGTGACCGTAGCAGCAATGTGGTTCCAGACTGAAGCGCCTATAACCGCTTCATCCATTTACGGTAATATCTGTGTGGGATTTCACGCTTTATGTCGGCAGCTTGTAAACATCGGTTCAGAACTGGGACTTGTAGACATCTCCATTATTTTGCCTCATCATACTACAGTAGCACGAAACAATAAAAAAAGCAGATGAAACGCGACGGAGTGTGATGCCCAGAATTATCCAGACCATGGGCGAGAATGTATGTTGATGTATGGCGGATATATGCACGGGTACATATTGGAAAATCTGTTACATATCTTTTACTGCGAATTCTGCAAGCAAGATTAGACACTGCGAAATATACTACAGGTGACAGATCACTTTTATGAGAAGCAAATTTGTGGGAAATTATTCAAGAGCGACAAAGAAGAAACTTAACTGAACTTGGGAGTAAATCTCCTGAATTTTAATAACATACCGCCTGTCACTGACTGAAGTGCTAATATATGCTAGGAATTACAATACTTTCACCATTATGAATTCATTGCGCATATATTGAACACTGATATACATTTTCTATGGCAATTATTTGAAAAATGAGGTTGCTGTTGTCTATTCCACGAATTACACTGCCATATGTACTGTCCGTTTCATGTTATGATACTGATACTGACGATGTGAATTCGATGCAGACAAGCCTGAAGCAAGAAACGAAGACTAGATAAAACGGCTCGTTAAGAATGCTACAGCCTGTAGCTAGGAAGTACGATAAAATCATGTCATGCTTCCGGAGAGGCACGTCCCTGATATACATACAGTTGTGTCACCAACACTGCAAAAACGCATCTTGACATTTTTAGAGTCATTCAATGATGTAATGAAGTGAATGAATTGCTTGAAAGCGAGACCTTCCCAGAAACACTGTTTGTTTTCTCATGACTGAATAAACTGAAAGGTCATTGTAATACAGGACACCGAGATACAGAGAGGTGTTTTAACTACCATAGATCCTGTTTCCTTGTTCAATACATGCTGCTTGTCTGGGAAATCAAAACTGTAGTTAATGGGAAACGCCAGTTTCAGTGACATTGGTGTTTTGGCAGTAAGTTGCAACTGCCAGATTGTTATCTGTTTACTGTAAATACTACGAGGGATGATAGAGCACTGTCTCTGTCTAATAGAGGAGAGTCGAGGAAATTAGTGTTTAACGTCCTGTCAACAACAAGGACATTAGAGATGGAGCACAAGTTCGGATTAGGGAAGGAAACCGACCATGCCCTTTTAAAGGAACCATCCTGACATTTTCCTGAAACGATATAGGTAAATCATGTGAAACCCAAATCAGGATGGCCAGAGATGGGTTTGAATGTAGTTCTAAGTCTACGGGATTGATGACCTCAGACGTTAAGTCCCATAATGCTTAGAGCCATACACTTTATTATTGACTTCAGTGAGCTTCCTACACCTGAATGGATTTACGTATGATTTTAATCTCCCCAACTGTTCTTACCTTCCATTAGCAGCTTGACCACAATCACGGCCATTCAGCTAAGCTGGGTTAAACCTAAGTAGGAGAGGAAGCAGATACTTAGATTATGATACATACTTCAGTTAGTGATTCTAATTTCATTTAATAGAAACAGTAGTGACTGGAATCCATTAAAAGAAATACTTATGCACGTTCATGGTAACACAAGTCAAGTCATAGGCTTGAGTGTATTTCACGATTATCCCTGAACAAAGTGCAACATCTTATTTGCTCGTAGTAAATTTCTTTCTGAGGCGAAAAACCATTACGATTATTCGCTATTCATAAACGATGACATACTTAATGTAGTCCGACATAACTAATCGCTATTATTTGTACGTTACTTTGACAAGTATGACTAATAACGATGGTACATTACCCATTTTCTCGGGGAGGGAAGTTTAAATGTACGTAAGGAATAAAACTTATCAATAGCATCGTCTGAATTATGGTACTGATGCATTATCGCTGTTTTCTTTGAAGTACCTCGGGTAATTGCTTCCTTATCCACATCATCAGTAGATACATTTTACCAGTTTCTAGCTCACTAGCTCATTATTAAAATAAATTCTGTAATTAATGAGTAACTTAACTGAATTTTAAAAATTCAGAATATTTAATAAAGTTAAGCAATTGTAAAATGTTAACTACATACTCAATTTTTACAATAACACTACTAGTTATAATAACTGACTGATTTCTAACTTCATTATTTCACTTACAATACGATTCTAAGATAATAACATGTATTAGTTAACAAAAGTTAACTATTTTTTTAAAATTACATTGTAAATGTAAGTAAATAATTAAAATGTAAAGGTTAACAAAAGTAAATAAATAAAATGTATTAACCAACAAAAGCAAATTAAAATATTTTACATTGTGAACATAAGAAGATAAATAAAATAAATTAGTTAACAAAAGTAAGTCATTTTTAAAAATTTACATTGTGAACGTAAGTAAATTAATGAAAATGTAAAACTTCCTGGCAGCACAAAACTGTGTGCTGGATGAAGACTCAAACTCGAACCTTTGCCTTTCGTGGGCAAGTGCTCTACCAACTGAGCCACCCAAGCATGACTCATGCCCTGTCCTCACAGCTATAATTCTGCCACTAACTCGTCTCCCACCTTCCAAACTTCACAGAAGCTCTCCTGCGAACCTTGCAGATCTAGCACTAGAAATGGACAACAATAAGAAAATAAATAAAATGAATTAGTTAACAAAGGTAGATTATATGAAAAATTTTACATTCTGAACATAAGTAAATCAATTAAAATGTATTAGTTAACAAAGTACATTTAAAAAAAAAAATAACATTGTGAACATAATTAAATAATTAAAATGTAATAGTTAGCAAAAGTAAACTATAAAAACTTTACAATATGATCGTAATATAATAAAATGTATTAGTTAAAACGAAAGTACATTATTTTAAAAATTCTGCATACGAATTCTAAGTCATTAAATTCACTATTTCTAATTTTAAGCTTCTTCATTCCCTTGTATTTCAATTTCATTAGTCCTTTGTTAATTATTTCAAAATCAAAATCATCAATTAATATAGATAATGTATTTGAAGAAATAACTTTAAAATCATTATTGATCTCTAGACACAATTGTTCTCCATACCTAGTATCTAAATATTAACAGTTTGTACTATTACATAAATCATTTACATCTAGCTTATTACTTTTTAAATATCTTTAGAAATACTTAAATTGTTGAGATTCTGGATTAAAATAGTTTCCACTTTAATAGAAAAATTTTTAATTGGTTTCACAAAATACATTTGCAGTTTCTATTCCACATATTTTAAGAAAATTTAATTTTGAACTTATAGCTACATGATTCATTGAAAATTACACTTTTTTTATTTTTTATAAATCTAATAACATTATTTCTTATAAATGGAGAACCTAAACGAAATGCAAACTTAAGCAAAGGAAACTGAAGAACTAATTTAGATATCTGAAGATATTAGTGTCCTATTTGTTTAAATCATTAAAATAGTAATCATTTTGTTAAAACAAGCTGCAACCATATTTTTCATAAAGAATGTATTGATAAATGGTTATAGGAAAAAGAAAATTGTCCATTTTCTAGAACTGTTATTAAAAATGAAGTACCAGAAAAACTTGAAACAGTTGATATTAATGCTATATTTGATGATCAAGGTGCAGAAGCATATTATGGTGAACCAGCATGTTATGATTCTGATGAACTAAATATTTAAATTTAAAAAATTATAAAAACTATAAAAATATACTTTATTACAAATCTAATAATAAATGGCACAAGTTCAACTACAGTCTTGTGTGAAATCTAAATTTTGTAAATATTCTAATACAGAGAAATCAATTGACAATTTTCCTTTACAGAAATATAGAGAAGATGATTACAGAACTATATGTAGACCAGGTATAAATAAATATCGTGTGAAAAAATTTAAACAAGCGAATTCTTTGTGTATATGTTAAAAGTGATGCTAAATATTATTTTAAGGGACAATTAAGACGAATTCCAAGTGAAGAACATTAAAAGAACGTTATTAACAATGAATAATGAAGAAAAATCGACATCTACAATGAATAATGAAGAAGGTTTAACTGAAGAACCATCTACATCTACAAAAATTTTTAAAAGTTGTCAAGAAATAAAAGTTTTAAAATGTTATTATATAAATCCTTCACATAAAAGTAAACATAATAATAAATGTAAGAAGTCTACTTTAAATTATATTAAGAATAATCAAGGTTGTATTTTATGATTTATTAGTTATTAAATAATAATCCTTTATGATTAATTAAATAGATTATTGTAAGTAATTGATTGTTAAACTAAATAGTAAACTAATGAATTGTTAAACTGAACAGTAAACTAATTGTATGAAAACTAATTGATTGTTAAACTAAATAATAAACAAATTTTTTGATTAATTATCGATTAAGTAGTAATCCTTATCCATCTATTTAATAATTATCATTTTGTTAGAAATTATTTTTTAGTAATCTAATGATTTTTTGTAAGATATGAAAGAGCAAATTGGAAACATACTTTGCTACTGAACTACAACTACAAAATTTTAAACTTGTAACTCCTTGTGAATTTTGTAAAATAAATAATTTACAAGGATTTCAATTTATGTAAATTTGATATCATTAGATATATCATTAATAATCGTGCAATTATTCTTAGAAATAATACACCTGAAGTAAGTGAAAATAATATAAATATTGTAAGATATTATACACCTGTAGTATGTGAACATAATGGAAATATTTAGAGAAATTATACACTTGAAGTAATTGATAATTTTTGGGAATATTTACCCAGTGTTGTTAAGAATTATACACCTGAAGTATATAAAAACAGTACATATATTGTTAGCAATTATATGTCTGAAGTAAGTGATAACTAAGGTAACAGTAACTAAACTATGTTAAAAGTTATACACCTGAAGTAAGTGAAAAACGTACAAATATTGTTATAAAATAAACACCTGAAGTAAGGGAAAATCCTTGGAAAAAGGTACCATATTATAATATTGATGATATTTTCCTAACGAAAGAAGATGAACCATAAAATAATTTCCTATTTCTACAAATATATTTGTAAAACCAAGACCAAGAGATAGATATACAATTAAAGATTACTTAGTTGAAAAAGCATTTCAAATCATATTACAAACTATAAATTTTGAGAATAGTATAGATATACTTGATCCTCATCATTTCATACCTGCGGTAAAACCAAAAATTTTTAAATTGTTAAAGACTGTTTGAATGTACATCATGAATTAAAGATAATTTTCAATTTATATAGTGTATATGAACTACAAACAAATGAAATAAATAAAAAAGTTGAAGAATTTGAACAGCAAACACGAAACTATAGTATTATTACAGAAAAAGGCGTTAGTAAAAAATGAAAACAAAGTAAAAGAGATATTTTAGAATTAATTTCTAATTTGCAAGCACAAGGAACACATTAAATACAGTAATTGGTTTGCATCTAGCAGTTAATAAGTATCTTCCACTAAAAGGATTATCTTACATTGATTTACCAGACAAAATTGAAAATAAAAAAGCATGTGTTAATGGAAGAAAATAATGATAAAAAGTGATTGCAATGGTCTATAAAATCAGCTTTGCTTCATGTAGATAAAAATGCTGAAAGAATAAGAATATATACGAAGATGATGGTCTTGAAAATATTGAATTTCCTGTATTCGTTGACCATATTCCAAAAACAGAAAGTATAGTTATGTATCTATTAATGTTTATTCATTTGATGATGAAGAACATCAATTGCATGCATTAAAAATTACCAAATGTAAAAGGAAAAACATGTAAAATTACTTTATTTCCAGAATGGTGCTAATTCACACTACTGTTACTTAAAAATTTAATCTAGAGTTGTATCAAGCCAAATAACCAAAGATGAAAAGTTAAAATTATTTATGAATTATGTTTACCACATGTCAATGGTAAAGAAAAATTAGATAATAATACACCAAATTGTTTCACTAAATACCATTAAAAGTTGAAGGAAAATGTGTATATATTAAAAATTACTAATATACACAATAAGTTCCATTTGTTATTTGTGTTGACTCTGGAAGTTTACTTTTAATTATGGACAATTGTGAACCAAATCCAGAACAACCATGTACAATGAAATATCAAAAACATGAACCAAGTGGTTTTGTTACTACATATAATATATATATATATAGAAATTATAAAGACCCTGTTGTTTGTAGTAGAACAAATTGTCATACAAAATTTATTGTATGTATCAAACAAGAAGGTGAATAAATTGAAGAAATTTATTCCGAAACTGAATAAAAGAAATCGTATATGTTTTAAGAAAACCAGATACATAATAATTTCTAAATTTTTTACATTGTGTAAATATCATTATACAAAAAGCAATAAAAATTGTCATCGTGAACATCTAACTGTAAAATATATTGCTCCACTGTGAAATAATTGTAACTAAAGCTACAACAACCTGATTTTCTACCTGCTTATTTACATACTTTTTATGGTTATGATTCTTGTCTTGTTGGAAAATAACTTAGCTATGTTAATACAGAAATATAACTAATACCAAAGAATGAAGAGAAATACATTAGTTTTGGATATCATACAAAGAATTTTAAAATGAGATTTGTTGATTCATTTAGTTTTACTTGATAAACTTTCAACAAATTTTAAAAATCAATAAAAGAATATTAAGAAGTATTTTTATCCTGAATTATTTAATTTAGTCATTAGAAAAGGTACCTATCCATATGATTATATGAATTCTTGGAAAATAGTTGAAGAAAAGAAATGACTTCAATTAATTAAATGATTGTAACATAACATTAAGATTGCAAACATGCAAAATTAGTTTGGGAAAAAATTAATATGAAAAATCTTGGTCAATAACATGAATTGTATCATAAAGGTGATGTACTAATGTTAAATGATATTATCAAAAATTTTGGAAAAATATGTATACAAACATATAATGTAGATCCGTCTTGGATCCTTAAAAGCATCAAGTTTTTCTTATCTTTGGATGCAGTGTTAAAAAGTAGTGACCAAAATCTTGAAATATTATATGAATATGATATGTTTCTAATGATTGAAAGAGAATGAGAAGAAGTATTTCACAATGTTGTGAAAGATATGTAAAAGCAGAAGGTAGATATTTAAAAGATTTTAATAATAAAGAAATATCAAATTATATAACATATATAGATGCCAACAATTTATATGGTTATGCTATGAACTAATATATACCATATGGTGGATTTCAAGGGGTTGAACCAAATCATTTTATTGGTACAAAAATAAATGAAATTTCAAACAGTTGTGAAAATCGCGATCTATTAGAAATAGATTTAGAATATCCAAGCTCCATAACCAAAATTTGTTCCAAGCACAAATGAAAGTAAATTAAACAATAAAAAAGATAAATAAGGAGTAAAGTATAGAAAGTTTAATCAATATTACCTCTAGGAATTCAACTTATAAAAATACAAAAAGGTTAAAAATTTAAACAAACTAATTCGTTAAAGAAGTATATAGATTAAACGGACAGTTAGAAATAAAGCTACAAATCATTTTGAAAAAGATTACTATAGATTAATGAATAATTCTGTATTTGGTAAAACAACTGAGAATAAAAGAAACAGACAAGACATAAAATTAGTTTCAAATAGTATACAATGCGATAAACTTGTAGCTAAATGTAAAGCTATATTTAATGGAAATCTTGCTGAAATAAGTATGTATAAAACTAAAATTACATTTGATGAACCAATTAATGCTGGAGTAAGTATACTTGACTTATCTACAAATTAAATGTATGATTTTCACTCTACAGTTATGCAACATAAATATTGAGAAAATATTGAAATATGTCACATACATTTATATTTACAATATAAAAACTGATTACTTCTATGAAGATATAAAATCAATAATTGATTACTTTGATAGAAGTGATTATCCAACAGATAATATATATATATATATATATATATATATATATATATATATATATATATGTCGTAAGCCAGAAAATTTTTGTTAAAATGACAGATGATTGTAATGAAATGTAATTGAAGAATTTTGTGGTTTAAGTGAATCAATATATGCTTATAAAGTTGGTGACAATATAGCAAAAAATCTAAATAAATTAAGTAATGTGTTGTTAAAAAGAAAATAAGTTTCTTCTATTACAAAGATTGTGTCTTTAACAATATAGAAAATTTAGGAAAATTAATTTAACTGAGAAACATGACATCTACACAAGTCTAGTAAACAAAAAAGCACTAATTACTCTTGACAATAAAACACATGTATTGGAAAATCAAAAAGATATATTACCACCTAGTCATTATAAGTTATTAAAAATGTAATAAATAATTAAATAAAAATTAATGAAAGTATATCTATATAAAATTAATAAAATTATTTCTATATGAAATTAAGAAAATTTTTTATACATATAATTTTATATACAAAGGAAAACTCTTACAATAATCAAATCAATGATAAAGATTTTTGTATAAAAAAGTGCAAACAGTGAAAAAAATAGACAGTGATATAATTAAAATAAAATATAATAGAATTAAAATGAATGAAGAAAGCATAAAACTCAAAGATTAAAGTAAAAGACAAAATAATCGAATCAAAAGAAGTTCAAATTCAAAATTTGATGGTAATATTTGATAATTATTTAAAAACTTATTGATTGTTAAAATTAATAGTAAACTAGTTGTTTAAAAACTAATTGATTGTAAAACCAAATAGTAAACTGTACCTTTATAAAATTACTTAATATTTGTTTATCAAAGTGGTGTGTGAATTATCAAAACATAACTACTTCACACAAACTTGAATGCTTTTCCTTCTTAAAAATTTACCAACTAAGCATACATCTGGATATTTGGTTTTTTGTTGTTGTTGTTTATAAAAATTTCCTTTTATATCTTTTAATTTTTTTTGTTATTAGATACAATTGTGTAATTATATATAATGTTACTTGTTTCTAATTTTTTCAGTAACTTCTATGGGTTTCATTCTTACTGTAGAATGTTTTGTATTATTTGATTTACCAATTACATTTTTAACCACTTTAAACATTTTTAATTTCCTTGTAAAGCTAATTTCTTCCACATTTTTTTCTTTAAGTGTTGTGTTAAATCGTTCAACAGGAGATGCTTTTAATTCTGAAAAAGTTTAATAATGATAAATGTTATAATTTACCATTAATTCCTTATATTCTTTGTTATAGAACTTCTTACCATTATCTGTTTGCATGTTGTTTGGTTTGTAATTATTACCATTTTATGAAAAACATGAACCATATTTTAAGATTTTCATCCTTTATTTATGAAATTCCTTGTAAATTACCTGAATCCATTTCAACTAGATCGGCATGCCATAAATCATCAATACTAAAATAAAGAACATTTCTCCTTTTAAAATTATTTTTAATTGGTTTATGTAATTCATTAATTACATTTTCACAAACATTATTTAAACCCTCACCATTTGCAAAAATGTTTAAATGAAATTGCTTATTTTAGATTTACAAACTGTAAAAATACCTTCGATTTTTTCTTCCATTTTCAGTTGTTAATCTATGTGGATTATTGGTTTCAATAAACGTTTTACACTTTAGAGAATAAATACGATTGTTTTTAAGAATTAAATGTGCATTATGATCTTATATATAAAAAATTTATAAGAATTAAAAAAATTATATAGATAAAAAGTTTAATATAGTTAAAAGTAATGTAATGATTTCAATATTTCTATATCTTCACGTATTTTTTTTCTAAGCTTTTAGTAATTTGTGACTACAATGGTTAGTGCAGCTTTCTGCTGAATCAATGTTAACTAATGCATTAAGGATACTATTTTTCTTTTTGGTTATTTCCTTATTACAATGTTCTACAATGCCATCCATAATTCCATTTCTTTACAGTAAATCTGATAGAATCTTGTGATAATCTTCTTTATTAACATAATTACATTGTTAGAATCGTTGTGTTTTATGGTTTTGAAACATATTCTCCTGCTAAGTATTGTTTGTTAGCTATATCTTTACCATCAATTGGATCATTTATATTAACAAGTCTTCTATTTTGAAAACCATAATAAAGTTTAGTTACTTCATAAACAGGATTAAATTCTTTTTGAAATTGTTTAATTGCATTAGTTATCCTTGGATCTATTGATGATTGAAGTTGTTTAATCATATTTCCAATTTTTCAAATTTTCTCTAAATTGAATGTAGATGAATTATGTACTTGTTCAGTTTGTTTAGTTAGATGTATCTTATTTCCAAACATGTTCATTTATTAAATCTAAATTATCATTAAAATTATAATTCTCACAAAGCAATTTTAAAACAAATAAACATAAATAACCACATACTACTTCATCAAAAATTTGTATTCCTTCAGTATTGTATTACAGTTCTTTTTCTCTAAATAGTTATCTAATTGTTTTGGTATATTACCACCAAAGGAATCAAAAACAACTTTTTTATAATTATTTTTAAATTAACAAATCCAATGATTATCAGGATTATCATATGAATCTAAATTTACTATACCACATTCAATTTTTAATGATGTTTTTGCTAATTCATCGGATATGTATGCACAACGAAATTTTTTATTGTTTAGTAAGTTTTTCTATCCAAAATTACTTAATTCATTTGAATATTAATTAATTACTTTTTGAAATTTTTTGTTTTCTTTATTCTATTAGCACCTTTTTCCTCCATTTCTAATTTATCTCTTTTTTTTTATTCAATTTGTTTATCATTTCTATTTTTGTTTAATACTGCATTTTCAGTTGCTGAAGATCCTGCAGTTAATGACCCAATTGTTACTAAATATGGTTATTGCAGCTAATAATAATGGAAGAAATCCACCTTCATATTGGGTTAAACCCCTACCACGTTTCTTTTATGTTAAATGTTCAATAATTTTTTACAACATTAACAGATAATGTAATAAGTTAATTTCCACCAGTTCTTTCTCTTTTTATGTTTATATGGTTCAGTTAAAAATGGTTCAGTTACATGTAATTGTTCATTATTTATTTTTAGTTTAATTGACTTTGGTTTAGCTTTACCACTAGGTAGCAAAGTATAATCGATTGTAGTGTTATTCAGTGATATACTTAAAAATGTAATAACAATTTTTTTGGGTAGTTTAATATTTATATAGTTAAAATTTAGGAAGGTTTTTGTATAGTCTCAAAATTAATAAAGATTTTTGATATAGTTTAAAAATTTAATAAAATTTTTTTATAATCACCAACCATTTTCATCAACATTAATTCCCATACCTAATTTTCATTTTCTATACTTTATTCCTCTAACAGTGGTTGCTGCAACTTTTTCACAAAATGAATCATTGTTTGCATACATTCTCTCTTTTGCAGCTAACTGAAGTTCTGTATCAGCCATATGTCTTTTTTCCAAATCTTTGTTATCTCTCTAAGCAATATCATGTTTTTTACAAGCTTCATGTAGTGGCTTTATATCTATATCACCTTTAGCTAATCTTTCTTCTGACTTTGCACCTGGATCATAAAATCTATAACTTGAAAGTTGCATTTCAAATGGTAATTTGTTAATTAAAGTATTTACTAATCGTTTTCCTTATTTATCACTTTTTCAGAATATATGTGGAAGGTTATTTAAAAATCTAAGAAATATGGAATTCCTTTAGGACTATCAATTATAAAATCTATGTAAATTTGTTTGTTAACATTGTGCAATACTAACTTTTTCATTACGATAATTCTTAGTTCCTGCTAGTTCATCACCATGAATGGAATCTAACCTATCAATTAATTGTCTAACATCATTCATCCAAACATATTCAATTGCTTTATCTGAATATTTTTTAACTAAACCTCACCTATTTTTTAGGAGAACTTAGTTCTGAAGAATCATCTACTGTTTGTCTTCTTAACTTTGGTCAATAATCATTAATAACTGGTTTTATTAAATATGTATATTTATTACATTTACTTGATCTTATTTTATTTGGATTATTATGAGAATATAATGATGCTGAGTTTATTAACAGATCTGCATAATTTGATAAATCTCCACCATTAAACTTTTCATTTAAATCATCTCTAGTAATTTGTTTTACAGTTAAAAGTTTCATTAATCCATCTCTACCTTCATATTTTTGTTTACCAATTGTTATTTTATCACCAAGAGTAGACATTCCTTTATGCTAATTCTGTTTCACAAATTTAAAAAAGTTGTAGATTTGGAAAAAACAAATAAACCCCTTAAAGTAGATGAAATTTTAAACAGAATTGTAAGTGAAAGTGATGCAAAATTGTATATGGATATAAAAGATAGTATTGGAAGTTTACTTGGTTTTACTAATAAGTTATTCAAGGTAATGAGAAAGCTGTAGGTAAAGATGTTCCTAAAATAACGCCTCTGGAATTAATCAATATAAATTTTAATCTTCCTGATGGATTTATGTAAAACATAATTATGATTTTCATAAAGAAACTAATATTATTGCTTCATTTAAACATAATGCAGAGTCAGGTGGACCAATAATTTATAAACCAAATTATCCTTTAAATGTTCCTATTTTTAACACAATTCAATATTTAAAAGTTACTATAAGTGATGAAAATGATAATTTATCTGACTTTATTGGAGGTACTGTAACAGTTATTTTAGAAATATATTAATAAATTTTTCCTTATTTGATAAGTTCTTGCTAAAACTATCATGAAGAAAATTGAATGTTTTCAGTTTTGTTCATTTCCTGTTCTATGAAAGAACTAAATATACTTTAAATGTTCCTATCAAAGATATAGAAATTGAAATAAATATTAATGATTGTTGGTTTCATCCAAATCCTGCCCAATTGCACATGAATTTTGTATTATTGGAAATGATGGTAGAGATTATCTAACTTTTGATGGAAAATCAAACAAAATGTTAATTGATATTGATGTAACTAAATTGTTTGACTTTATAACAATAAGAAAAGGAAATAATATATTAACTAGAATTGAGTATCCTCTTAATTCATCAATAGTTTTCCACAGTGAACTTCATCTGTTACTGAGAAAATAAGTTGAAAGTAGATTTTTTAAAGATTATAAGGAAATTATGTTTGAAGGTGATTTAGCTGCAGTTTTTACATGTAGTTCATGTTATGGAGCTGCAATTTTATGTTTGGTTTGATACAAATGTTGCTGGTGTTGAAATAAAAGATAAACTTCCAAAGAAGGTAAAATGGTTATTGAATCTATGGAAATTCGGGTACAAGTTGTTAAATATGAACCAAATTATGAACTTGAACAATGTGAAAATATTTTTAAAAATCCTAAACTTCCTATTTCTTTTTATGAACTTCAAACAGAAGAAGTTACTGGATTATCTGGAAAAAACAATTTTGTACTAGATATAATTAATTATTATAACTCTACAAAATTTGATATGCCATATTTGGTTTTTGTTGTATTTCTGACATATCTTAAAAATAATTCATTAGTTAAGTTATCATTATTAGATCGAGTTAAACTACAAAATATATATTTAAAAATGTTAGAAATGAAGTATTTCCACAAGAAATGTGTCATTAACACACCAAATAATTTTCTGTAACCATATGATGCATTTCTAGATTTTAAAAGAATTACTTTACTAAAATCAGATATTAATAATAACCCAATTAGTTGTATAACTAATTATCCAATTTATGTATTCAATAGGACACAAGAAAGAATGTTATAGCTACAGAAAATAACCGTTAACTTTGTGCAACTTTTAATGATAAATTTCCAAATGATACACTTGCTTATGTAATTATATATGGTAAAAAGGTATTACATATGATGTACAACATTGATTACTTACTGAAAATTTTTAATTATTAACATTTGCTTCTATATAAATGAATGAAAAACTTAAGAAATTAATAAAATTGTTATCCACATGCTTATTTACATTTCTGAAAAATTTTAAAAGATGTAGAAAAATAAAAAATGGAAATTTAAAATAATATACTTTATTAACTAATTAATTTTAATAATTTACTTACATTCACAATGTAAAATTTTTAAATTGTGTACTTTTGGTTTAACTAAAACTTTTTAATTAATTTACTTGATTTCACAATGTGAAATTTTTTAAAATAAAGTACTTTTGTTAACTCATACATTTTAATTAATATACTTATGTTCAGAATGTGGTTTTTTAAAATAATTTACTTTTGTTAACTAATACATTTTAATTTATTTACTTACTTTCACAGTGTAAGAGTTTTAAATTAGCTTACATTTGTTAACTAATTCATTTTAATTAATTTATTAATGTTCAAAATGTAAATTTTAAAAATAACTTTCTTTTGTTATTTAATTTATTTTATTTATTTACTTACATTCACAATGAACAATTTTTATAGTTTACCATTGTTAGTTAATATATTTTAATTTACTTACATTTACACTGTGATTTTTCTAAGAAATAGTTTACTTTTGATAACTAATTCATGTTGTTTTCTTCCAATCATATTGAAAATTAATTACTAAGTTTTGAAATCAGTTGGTTATAATAATACGTTGTTTCATTGAAAAAATTATGTATTTGGTTAACATTTTACAATTGGTTAACTTAATTATTAAATATACTGATTCTTCAAAAAATCAGTTAAGTTACTTACAAAATACAGAATTTATTTTAATATTGAGTTAGTGAGGTAGAACCAGTAACATGTATCTACTCTCATCTCCACCCAGACTTGCATTTAGCATAAATGTATGTTGTTTAGGATATAAAACACATTGTTACAAATTGAGCCACAGATTGTAGCTACACCAGTAGTTACTTATTTTTGTGTTTATTTATTTATTTGTTTATTTTTATTTCATTATATTTTTACACGTGAAAACCAAACATCGCTTCAAGTGAAGTATAAACACAAAAAGTATTACGAGGAACATATCCATTTCCAGTCAATGATTGGTTCAGCCACCACCACTAGTACAGTACCTTCTTGACAACTTGGGTTCATGGCTTCTTGGACCTGTGCCACAATCGAGCAATATCATCAGCTCTTAACAACTGAAATTGGGACTCATCAGATCATGTCATGGTTTTCCAGTCGTCTAGGGTCCTGCTGACATGGTCAGGAGCCCAGGAATGTGCTGCAGGCTCTGTTAGCAAATCACTCATGTCTGTCATCCTCTGCCATAGCCCAATAACACCATATTTTGCCGCACCGTGTTGACTGATACATTTGTCGTATGTTTCCAATTTATTTCTGCGGTTATTGGTCGTCTGTTAGCACTTACAATTATGCTGAAACGCTGCTGCTCTTGGTCGTTAAACGAAGACCGTTATCCACTGCGTTGTCTGTGGTGAAATCTTGTGTTCTCGGCATGCTCTTGACTCTGTGGATCTCACAAAAATGAATTCCCCAACAATTTCGGTAATGGAATGTTGCATGCATCTAGCTCCAGATACCATTCCACGTTCAAAGTCTGTTAATTTTAAATGTGCGGCCATAATCACGTTGGAAACCTTTTCACATGAATCACCTGAGTACCCTCTGCCAATCCACTGCCCTTTTTTACCTTGTGTGCATGATACTACTGCCTTTTGTATATGTGTATATCACCATACCATGGGCTTTGTCACCTCAGTTTATCCCACCTTACAGAAACAAAAAAATGCTAAATTCGTTAATTGTTGTTCAGTTTTACTCCCAACATACTTTATAAAGACATACTAAAGAGTAAGTAACATCCTGAACCTGAAAATATCGATATGACGTTCACTGGGGAAAGTGGCACCTAATACGAAGACTTTAGTTTCAATGGTGAAGTGTAACTGAAAAATTTAAATTTTTGTCTCCTTACAGATCCTTAGCAGCGCCGTCGGACTCTGAAAGTGCAAACAAAGTGGGAAGAAGCTATTTGTGCACATGATTTTTACGTGGGATACCATTATGGTGGGTTTATTTAAGAAACACAGTAAAATGAACTGTTTGCACTGTTAACCTACGAGGGGTGATCTACAGCATGACTGGAGCTAAAGGCATCCTGTCGATGACTGCCGACTATGGCGCACAGTCTGTGAGTTGAGCATACAATTGGTGTAGTTCGTATAAGTTCGTACATCTTTGGTCATGCCAAAGCTATTTTTCTATTTATTAATATCAATGTTTCCTACAATTCTAAAATTACTGTTAAATAGTATTTATGACCTGTGGTCTTCTAATGTGTGAGTGGTAAAAGACAACTTTTGTTAGCCAATATTTGTTAGTAACTGCAACTTGATTCGCGCCAGAATAAATTTACTTTCCCCACATACACTCCTGGAAATGGAAAAAAGAACACATTGACACCGGTGTGTCAGACCCACCATACTTGCTCTGGACACTGCGAGAGGGCTGTACAAGCAATGATCACACACACGGCACAGAGGACACACCAGGAACCGCGGTGTTGGCCGTCGAATGGCGCTAGCTGCGCAGCATTTGTGCACCGCCGCCGTCAGTGTCAGCCAGTTTGCCGTGGCATACGGAGCTCCATCGCAGTCTTTAACACTGGTAGCATGCCACGACAGCGTGGACGTGAACCGTATGTACAGTTGACGGACTTTGAGCGAGGGCGTATAGTGGGCATGCGGGAGGCCGGGTGGACGTACCGCCGAATTGCTCAACACGTGGGGCGTGAGGTCTCCACAGTACATCGATGTTGTCGCCAGTGGTCGGCGGAAGGTGCACGTTCCTGTCGACCTGGGACCGGACCGCAGCAACGCACGGATGCACGCCAAGACCGTAGGATCCTACGCAGTGCCGTAGGGGACCGCACCGCCACTTCCCAGCAAATTAGGGACACTGTTGCTCCTGGGGTATCGGCGAGGACCATTCGCAACCGTCTCCATGAAGCTGGGCTACGGTCCCGCACACCTTTAGGCCGTCTTCCGCTCAAGCCCCAACATCGTGCAGCCCGCCTCCAGTGGTGTCGCGACAGGCGTGAATGGCGGGACGAATGGAGACGTGTCGTCTTCAGCGATAAGAGTCGCTTCTGCCTTGGTGCCAATGATGGTCGTCTGCGTGTTTGGCGCCGTGCAGGTGAGCGCCACAATCAGGACTGCATACGACCGAGGCACACAGGGCCAACACCCGGCATCATGGTGTGGGGAGCGATCTCCTACAGTGGCCGTACACCACTGGTGATCGTCGAGGGGACACTGAATAGTGCACGGTACATCCAAACCGTCATCGAACCCATCGTTCTACCATTCCTAGACCGGCAAGGGAACTTCCTGTTCCAACAGGACAATGCACGTCCGCATGTATCCCGTGCCACCCAACGTTGCAACAGATCTACTAAAGAGACTGCTTACACTGGGACTGATGACAGTAGCAGTCTGGTCTCTTCAATCCCACAAACCAACCAACTAACTGCTTACACTACACTTGTCCGCCCTATTCTGGAGTATTGCTGTTCAGTGTGGGATCCACATCAGGTCGGACTGATGGATGACATCGAAAATGTTCAAAGTAGGGCGGCTCGTTTAGTATTATCGCGAAATAGGGGAGATAGTGCCATGGACATGATACATGAATTGGAGTGGCAATCATTAAAACAAAGGCGTTTTTCGTTATGATGTAACTTCTCATAAACTTTCAATCACGGTTTTCTCCTCCGATTGCCAAAAAATTCTATTGGCCCGCACTTACATAGGGAGAAATAATCATCATGATAAAAATAAGAGAAGTCAAGGCTCGCACAGAAAAATTTAAGTGCTCGTTTTTCCCGCTAGCCTTTCGAGAGTGGAACGGTAGACAAACAGCTTGAAGGTGGTTCATTGAACGCTCTGCAAGCCACTTAATTGTGAATAACAGAGTAATCACGTAGATGTAGCTGTAGACTATTTGGTATATGGTGGAAGGTACTTCATGTAGCCCTATTTCCAATCCAGACTTTTTTAAAGTGACTGTGCACATTTGCCTTCAGTATGTCAATATGCCAAATTGCTTCTTCTTCTTCAAATGAAATATAGGTATCCGATTCCAGACCACATTCTTATCCACCACATAACAAGCAATGACAACTCCCCATAATTTATGGATGAGATTTTTGTAAGTGTCTGAACTACAGATTAACATGTGCTTAAACTACTATCTTCGATATAGAAACTAACGTTGCTAACAGTAAAAACTGAATAAAGTAAGTTCTTATTTTAATGATGCGACCTGTTCTGGGCAGCTATACATCAGGAGGAGTGAGAGACATGATGAGGGAGAGGGTAGATCTACGCCAGGGGGTACAATCAAACGGTATTAGTATTAACAGGTGTTTATTGAAGCAGCATTAAACAGCACTCCAGCCATCCTCATGGCTGCTCTGTATATTTACAAACGCGACTGTAGCAGCATGCTCTGGTCCCCCATACACTGGTGATGTCCATTACCTGGGGCGACATGAGCAGCTACTGTGGTGCGAATCAGCCCACCAGCTGGCTACGCTATGTGTGCCCCAAGCGGTGATGAATGAGCATGACCCATCCAGGTCGTCCAGCATCTTTCAGGGTATGCACCCCCGCTATTACTCATGGTCTCCATGTTTGGGGCTTGGGTGCAGCAGCCGGCACCGGATGTCCAATGTCGAGCAGGGATGTCTTGGTTACAGCCCCAGGGATGAACCAGGAAGATGGTTGAAACCTCTAAGCTAGGAAGCCGCAAGGGCACGCCTCACCCAGCCAGATCTCTGACAGCTTTCAGTCCATGGACCAAAGTCCCTCAGAGGGTGGATGATGGCCACACACCAGCTCCCGACATGAGTCAAGTTTCCCAAGGCCTGCGGCCGCTACGCCATATGTAGACACACACCTTCAGAACTTTATGAGTCAGTTAACGCACAGGTAGTCAGCCAGTCTTCATCACCAAGGGTGGGTCATGATTTCTCTGAAATTCAAATGCCCAACCTTCTCTACAGTTCAGATGTCAGACACAATGGTGGCACAACTGAATGCTTTGAGCACCTAAGTTCGATTCTGTATACCCTTATAGCTACGATTCTGATTTAGTCTTACTGGAGAGTGAGGAGTACGTTTGCTTTATAATACTTTTCCCATCCGCTTCTCCTAGGTCGCTCTGCGGGTTGTTAGGCATGATTAAATTTGCAACGTGTGTGTTTCTCGGTGCCCTTGTTCCCCACTTACAAAATACTACTTCAATCCTCGTAGCACTGTGTTAGTTGTTCCATGCGGTCGACCTTTGACCAGTATCGAAAACGCACTCGTGCTGGGAGTGCTGTGTCATAATGTCAACAGTACTGTCCATCCCTTACGTAAGTTAGCTCACTGACTGGGTAGGCCCCTACTGCCTGGCTGGAATAAAATTTTAAAAATTCACAATTCGTGCACCGAACTTTACTGGGGTACAGCACGCTGATCGTTTTTGAGTCTAGCATGCCTCTTCTCTTTCGGAACATTTGTCCCAAATTTTCCAAGACGAGTTTTAATTACAGTTACTCAAACTCTAAAAGCCCTCTGTACTGTGCTGATGGCAACACCCAGCTCCAACCATGAGCTGCCTCACACGGGTTTCCCTCTTATTCACTACTAACATGGGTTTAACCTCAAAGTGCAGTGTCCAGGACTTTAGTACATTACAGCCCTTAATCTAAACTTTATACCACTTAATACAGAGGTATTACTTTTATCAGATCTTCCTTCTGCCCATGCTGGCAAACCACTCGACTAGCAACTGATGCGCTGGTGGGTCTTAGACTGTTCACGTCCACCTTTATTGCAGAAGTAAAACATGCAGGCACCTGGTAGAAACATACGACAACTGGTAGCTGAAATGCTTATGGATGTGATCTTATGCTGACGATTTACTTGAAAATTTTTAACATATTATAACATCTGATCCACTGATATTTTCCCCTGCTGTGATCCGATAAATCTGTCTAGAAAACAATTAATTTCAGGGTTGAGGGTGGCACTATGGGAAGTTAAATTCTGCGTGGATAATACCCTCAGTGACCCTTTCAGTCAATACAATCTGTTCTGCATCAATAACATCACAGTCACACCAGTGAGGGTACCTGAAGGGCGGAAATATTTCCAACTTACTCACAAGCCGTACCGCAACTCCATTTTTCTCAACCCCTCAGGTTTCCCTTTGTCACAGCAATTTGGCAACACAGTTTCTCGTGAAAAGATCGAGTAGAGTCAATGCCTCTCTCCCTTCTGGAAGTTAGACCGTGTGGGCAAGATTTCCTTTTTGCAACTTGGCTCATTCGTTTTCCCTAAGTACATATTCGCCTTACATGTCCGCACATCAGTCTGTACCGGTGGTTCAGGACAGGCAACAATACTTCCTTGAGCGCACTTCTCCAAATCCGCTTATGACGTAACGTCATGAGCTTCTCTACTATCAGAAATCAGCAATACCTTCTGCGTTCTTATTCGTATTCATTTCCCTATTAGCTCCCGTTTCCCCAGGTACGGGTGAATAGTGTAACATTGAGATTTCGAGCTAACTCCTGCTGTAGGTAAGTGAACCGTTATATATATCCTTTCTCGATCCGTTCATATGTTATCTTACGCACATGTGAAAATAATGCTATGTTACTTTCTGTCGTTACTACTATACGTCTTAATTCAGTTGGGAACTGTTTCTCTACTAGGCTCAGTCCTAACATAAGCTCTCTACTGGAATCAACACTGTATTCAACCGTTCGTTTAGTGCATGATACAATGCTCCCTTCAACATGGACACCCCACTCCTGACGTCACTTACCCGATCTGCTAATGTACAGAGCCACATTGCAATGGCCAACGTGTTATCGAACACACTTAATTGTCCCTGTACCTTCCCAAGATCGTTATTCAACAACTTCTTTGTATCACTGTTATAGCGAGTTAGCATCATAGCGAACTTCTGTACTAACCTGGTTCTGTTTATTACTCCCTGCTCCATACTAGGCAATGGAGTTACGTGCCATTCTATGACAGCCTCCATGAAACTCGCTACTTTCTACACCGGACCAAGTGTATAATTTAAATTCCGGGCATCCTCTTTATTCGCTGTCCCGAAAACCATTTTTAGTATTTTACCATTTAGTCAACCTCTTTTCCTCCACACTATACTTCATCATCCACCAGCTCTGATAACTTTGTTCTTAATTTGCCGTAGGTAAATTGTAGTTCACTGTACTCTACTTGCACTTCTCTGAAGTCATCACTTCCCTGTGCCTCTTATACAATTCAGAGAAAGCACCTTCCAATAATCCTACAATAATAAAAGAAAAAATACAAGTGGTAATGGCATTAAGACACTAAATCGACCTGAACATAATATAATGCTAGACATGCCATAAGACAAATACCAAGAATACGAGCAAATCTAATGCCAACATAATACTGGAAAGAATGTAAAAACATAACTAATTACTTGACCTGAAAGCATAAGGCATATCTTGAGCCTTGCACTGTCGAACCGCTATAGTTTCCTTCATTCTGCCTACTTCCCCTTTGCGCACCCGGTCGGTCAGAGATAACTGTGGTACTGCATACACTGTACCGTTAAATTGTTTCACCTGACTGACGTGTACAGTAGACGTTTTGGTAGGAAACTGTACCTTTACGTTAAATGGTGAGTTAGTCTCCAGTACCTGATATGGTCCATGACATTTGGTCCAAAAGTTATTCATGTGTCCCTTCGGCGTACACGGTTTAGTGAGCAATAACTACTGTCCTGTAGATACTGTGGTAGTTGCGCATCCGCCTATTTTGCTGCTCCTGGCGTTCCAGAATTTTTGTGTTCGCTTTTTGTACCTTTGTCCATACGTCCCGATTTTCCTGCCAACTTCTTTACTGATTCGCTATTCGGTACTAATTTAGGACTTAAAACCTCAAGGGGAGGGTGAGGGGGGTGGTACCTTCATCCCATACACTTTCATTTTGCTGTACATGTAAATCACAAATGGAATATAGGTATCCCAGTCATCGTGTCTAGCATTCACGTTAAAACTCAGCATCTTCTAAATGTTCCTATGGACAAGCTCTGTTCTACCGTTGGTATGAGAGTGGAAGAGGCTCCTTCGTAAGTTCGGAACACGCAACACATGGTGGAGCTGTTTCATAAGTTCCGTAACGAAGTTCGTACCCTGATCCGTGACTGAGGTATTCGGCACTTCTAACTTCAATATCCCACTGTTAACAAATGCCCTTGCCTTAGTACTGGCTTGTTGGTTATAAATTGCCATCATTACTAGAAACCATTAAAAATGTTCGATGATCGTAAACACGAATAGATTCCCTGCAAATGTCCTGTTATATGGTCTGCAAATGTCGAAACCAAATATTTGAAATGGCCTCTGGTAATCTCTGCAAAAGGGTTTCCTGATGTGAAGTATATGCTCTCTGCGCCAATGGTACACAATCTCTTACATACTGCTCCACATTGTATTTCTATTCCTCCTCCAAAATCTTTTCAAAATACGTCTGTCTTTTGCTCGTGTGCCACCATCACCTTACAACTCATCGACATAAACCCGATGTAACAGTTACTTTTGAAAAACTGCCGGGACTACGACCTGTAGTCCGCATTTTGTGACTCTGCACGACATATCGTCGTGTATGATAAACTGCGGCTATGACCGAAAAACCTGACAGTCTTTGTCCTCTACCTGTACTTTTTCCCATTCCAACACACTCTTGCCCAATGTACTTAAGGTGGCTACTTTGCGAGATAGTTTTTCTGGCTGTCTTGTGGACATTCTCATAATCAAACTCATTAACCTTGAGAGCCCAACGTGTTAGACGACTACATGGGGTTTTTAGAACAACCAGTCATTTCAGTGACGCACGATCAGTCACAACTTCAAGTCTTCTACCATACAAGGAACATTCGAAATATGTAATACTGTATATGACTCCTAACATTTCCTTTTCAGTTGTTGAGTAAATATGTCCTGCCTTTTTAATTGTTTCGAAGAATTCACTACTGGACGCTTCTGTCCATCAGTTATATGTCCCAAAATACAGCTGAATGCCTCGTTAAAAGCGTCACAGGAGACGATTAACTCTTTTTCAAAACCTGGAGAAACCAATGCAGGACCTAAAACAACGCTTCCCTCAATTTTTAGAATGTTATCTGACACTTCTTTGTCCACTGAAGCCTCACTTCCTTTTTGAGTAATGTGTTCAAAGGTTGGGCTACTTTTGTGAAATACTTAAGAATTTACGATAGTAGTTATACAAACCGACGAACCACTGTATCATGGAAAATTCTGAATTGCTTCTGTAAGACGAGGATCAGTCTGCACACCACACTCACAAATTACATGTCTCCGATGGTTAATTCGAGTTTGAACTAAATGACATTTGCTCTTGCTCCACGTCAAACATGCTAACCGTAAACTACCACAAACGTTTTTCCGGTAGTCTCACACGTCCTACCTTACAGTTCTTAGGTTTTGGCTCTCTTAAAACAACAACTAATAACCGTTGATAAGTAGCAGGTGCATTTTTTTAAACTGAATGGCATCCTCTTATATTGATAGTGTCTGCATGGCGTGGTAAACTCTGTCTTTGGCCTATCATCATGTGCTAACTGATGATAACCACTTTTGAGACCCACTGTAGTAAAGTAACGACACTGACCTAATTTATTACCAAAGATTTCCCTAATATTAGGAGACAGATAATCATCTGTAACAGTCTGTGCTTTGAGAAAACTTTAACCACAGCCAAACCTATATTTCTTCCCTTCATCCAATGATTTCTGCGGGACAATTACAATATTTGCTCTCCATAGACTATCACTAGGTTCTATGATCCCATCGTGTAGTTATTGTTGAATGAACTCCTCTATTAATGGCTCTAAATGTCTCGCTGTACAATATTTTATAAATCAGTCTACCCTATCCTGTTGCTATACAGTGCTGAGTTACCAGAGTTACTGGGAGCATCCATCTTTAAAAGACAAGTCGCTAAACAATACCTTTTACACAGCTGTGCAACCACTGCCGTAAAACTGAGCCAGTATCTCGCATATTGCAGCCGTGCTGACGGTTTACTTGTGGGCTCTATCCACAGTCGACCTACTGAAGAGACAAACTTCACCTGTGCGAAAGTTACCTATTCTTCCTGGAACCATATATTCCCCACTAACATTATACGCATGTGATATGCTTCTGTGCACAAAACAATGTGAATCTTCCAACTCTTCATAACTTGACAGTCACTCAATCACATGCGAAGCCCCACAAGGCAAATCAGTACCCACTGAAATCCACGCTACCTTTCCCATACTTGTCAGCATTCTATTCTGTTGATAAATATTTAATGAATTCTTCCACAGTTTAGCTGAAACCACCTTAATGACAGTTGAGCCTTGCAACATGTCTTCATTTGCAATAGTATCGCCCAAGTGACACAAATTTCACTGAGCCCTGTCATGCTTTGCCAAAGATCAGTGCCTGCATAATGTTTGTCGAGAAAAATCTATTCCAAGAGTCACTGAAGCGTCTCAGAAAATGTTGTCTATGCCAACATCTCAGCTGCCCCCAGCCTTCCTAATTCCCTGTGCCTTTAATGCATATAAGTTTTCGTGGGGTGGAACCATGACCTCTGGGCATGGCAAAGTTATCGAAAACTTTCTCGTTGAGCTCGGTATTTGTCTCTTGAATCTGGTGCCCCCATGCACTGCAGTGTGACATATGGGTCTCATTCCGAAGTTGATCTTTCCATTTGGAACCTGGTCATTTTCCCTGCATCCATTGGTGAGTCCATGATGACCTGTATGACAGTGATCACTTCCTGACCATCCTTTCAGCCTCAGCATATCATCAAGGCATACACCCAGATGGGCTCCCAACCATCCTGACTGGGATACCTCCACCTCGGCTTTCGCCCTTGACACCCCTTCACATAGCGATATAAATGTGGAGGCTCAGAGCACAGCCTCAGTTTAGAGTGCAACCACATCAATGCTATCAGCAGCCAGCTTAGCGATCCCCTGTTCCTTAGGATCTCGTCACTGTTGAAATACAGTACTTTGGAAGACGCCTGAAATTGCTGCGACTATTAAAGCTTGCAGGCGAGCTCTCCAACACCATTGGTGACATCTATCGATTGATCACTACATCACCTTCAAAGGGTGCTGTGCGTGGGTCCGCAACCTAATAAAATTACAGAAACAATAATCTTGGGTACAGTAAGTTACTACCATTAGACTGCACGCACCTCCTCAGGTTTGGCGAAAGATTCAACGCCTCTATGGCACCAGTAGTCTACAAGTGTACCTGATGTCTCCCTGAATGGTGTTCTTTACATTGACCGTCGCTGAACGTTTTTCTCTGCATTTATGCTTGAGCGTCCAGGTCTGAGACATATCAGCCTCCATTATGTGTACTCAAACAGCAGGTGGACTGAATTCACTTATTCTTCATCATGCATCACTTAGAGACATGTAAATCACTCTTCAAGGTCTGGGATTTCCTCACTGCCCTAACCCTTTCCCATGACACAAATACACAGCCAGACCATATCAACGATAAAATGCTGAAACACCTATTGATGGACTGCCAGCGTCATGCTCTAGTTATTTTCAACTGTATCTGGCGCGATGGTGAATTCTCACATGTATGGCGAGAAAGCGTGTTCGTCCTGTTATTGAGACTGGGTGTTCACTTCCTTGAGATGGACAACTGTTGCGCAATTTGTCTCACTAATGTTCTCTGCAAGTTGATTAAATGTATGATGAGCCAGTGGCCATTTGGGATCTTGAGTCTCAGGCCCCTTTGGCTCCATACCAGGGCGATTTTCACAATTTGGTAAACGGTGAGTATGCAATTCACATGGGCTTTGGCCGCTGAAAACTCCTTATCGCTGTCCTCTTAGACATACAAAGGGCTTACGAGATGGCGTTACAATATCCGCCTTTTCCTACATAAGTAGGGTCTCTGGGGCCTGCTCCTGATTTTTGTCCAGAACTTCTTATCACAATGTGCTTTCTGCACTGAAGTTGTTGCGCCCCACAGTATCCTCCATACACAAGAGAATGGTTTCCCACAGGGACCTGTATTGTATGTGCCACTTTTTTGTGGCTGTCAATGGTGTAGCTGCTGCTGTGTGGTCTATAAAGTCACCCTCCTTGTATACTGAATATATTTACATTACTATTGTTTTTTATCTGTGGGCATTATTGAATGCTGACAGCAGAGTTCCATACAAAAGGCGCATTCTTGGGCTCTCAACCAAAGTTTTCTGTTTTCGACCACCAAGGCATGCATTATTCGCTTCTGTCATTGTTTTACTGTCGGCGCACACAGTCAGAACTCAGACTCGACTACCAGCTGCTCAGTGTGGTAGACATCGTTTTTTTGGAATTGGTCTTCAGTGTTAAATTCATGTGGCTTCCCATATTCACCAACTTAAGCTAAGGGGCCTGTCCCAACTAAAAAGTCTTCCCTGCCTCAACTAACGCAAATGGGACACAGATTGCTCTACAATTCTGCAGCTTCACAAAGTTCTGATCCCAAACTGTCTTGAGTATGAGAGTCTGGCATATGGCTCAGCATCACTCTCGGCGTTGTAACAGGTGACTTTCTGACAAGCCCTATTAGCAGCCTATTCGTGGAGGCTGACGTCTCTCCACTACATTTCAGGCGCCAACAGCTTATGCTCAGTTAACTAATATACATTCGCTGAAACCGTGATCATCCAAACTGTGACCTTTCACTTGGTAGGGGATCCACCAGTAGCAATGGCGGCTTAGGACTGGAGTCACCATCGCAGTTCGCGTAGTGTCTCTGCTCTCAACTCAAAATTCCTCCTCTATCTCCTCTTGTCAGGGAGCAATCAAATACATCCTCCATAGTTTGTACCGTGTCATTGGATCTGTCTCGAACCATCTTTTGGACTTAGACTCCACTGGTTTCATGGCACCTATTCCTGGAAGTCCTAGACGATTTTCCAGCTTCACAAGGTGTGCATGTATGGCTCCACAGTCGATGGACGAACCGGTTTTGCCTACACACTTGCAAGGTGCAGTGAGCTATGCTTCATGCCAAATGGGTGCAGTGTATTCACTGCAGAATTGGTGGTCATCACTTGAGCTCATAGTTACGCTAATTCTAGCACTAGCGAGGTGGTTTTAATTGGCAGTGACACCCTTCTGGTTACTGATCAGTGCTACTCTATACATCCATTGGTTGTGACTTTTTGACCCCCATCAATCTGGATGGCCAGTCGTCTTTTTCTGGCCTCTTGGTCACATTGGGATCCATGGAAATGAAAGTGCTGACCTGTTGACAAAGTGGGCTACCACACTGGTAGATAAAAGTTCCAGCGCCAGACCTTAGGTCGGCACTACGCCATAAGTCTTTAGTTGCTTGGTACACAGTTTCGTGTGCCCTGGTTTCTTTGAACTAATTATGAGCAATAATGGGGATCACAACCCTGTGGCAGTATTCACTTTGTGCTTCTCACTGGGAATATGCCATTCTGTCGCCTTCACATTGGCCATACTTTGCTGACCTATGGCCACAACTTTTAAACTGAGTATACACCCCACTGTCAGTCTGATGTCCATCTGACAGGGGCCCACATCAAAATGGACTGCCGTAATTTGGCCACCGAATGGTGAAAACTTAAATTTGCTGACAGCTGATCCGGTTTTACGTTTTACCTATGAAGGTTGTTTCCACTCCTCTCTGTGACGTGGGTCACATTGTCCTCGACGGCCGCTTGCGGGATTGGTGGCGTGCTGCATTACCTGTTCTGATCCAGGAGACCCATAGCTGCACTTTCTGGGTGGTCCAGCCTGGCTCCAGACTTTCCGTCCATTTTAATTCTTCTCATTTCCTTACATCTGTCGTTGGTTTAATATTTCATCGTCGCTGTTCTTTCCTCAGCTTTTATCCACTTATCTACATTGCTTGCTTTCCTGTGGTAATGATTCGTGAGAGCACACCAGTCAGATGCAGAGGGTGCATCTTCCATTGCATAATATGCCCTGGGGCCTCCAGCTGCTTTCTGTGTGGAGCAACTCACCCACCTTCACCCTCTTCCTCTCTTCACTTCTTCTCGGTTCTATGCCTTGGTTTTGTTGATTATGTTACAATGGGGTTCATCAGGATTTGTCTTCTGTATCCTTTCTCGCTGAGGACTTTTCCCGACTTGAAGCACGTGGGATGGAGGAACTTCTGACCTCGTAAATTCGTACATGTAACAAAAAAAATGCTTAAATGTGTCTGAAATCTTATGGGACTTAACTGCTAAGGTAATCAGTCCCTAAGCTTACACACTACTTAACCTAAATTATCCGCCGGCCTCTGTGACCGAGCGGTTCTAGGCGCTTCAGTCCGGAACCGCGCTGCTGCTACGGTCGCAGGTTCGAATCCTGCCTCGGGCATGGATGTGTGTGATGTCCTTAGGTTAGTTAGGTTTAAGTAGTTCTAAGTTATAGGGGACTGATGACCTCAGATTTTAAGTCCCATAGTGCTTAGAGCCATTTGAACCATTTTGAACCTAAATTATCCTAAGGACAAACACACACACCCATGCCCGACACGACTGCAGCACCCTATACCGCCCGGCTAATCCAGCGCGGCGTACCTATAACACCATCAATCGAATACAGCTCATAAGAATTTTCTGAGAAGTTGTTTCTCCCAGTGCGACCCTATCAGTTTTTGGAGTTTCACCATTCACCTGCCAAATGAATAGTGCTTACCTCCAAAGCTCACAGTCTAAATCTCGTTGAGAGCAGTTTACACTTAGTCATACACTGAAGTGACAAAAGTCATTGGATAGCGATATGCATATATAGAGATGGTGGTAGTATGAGGCCCACAATGTATAAAAGGGCAGTGCATTGGCAGAGCTGTCATTTGCACTCAGGTGATTCATGTGAAATGGTTTCCGACGTGCTTATTGCCGCACTACGGGAGTCATCAACTTTTAAATTGGAATGGTAGTTGGAGACAGACAGAAAACATTAGGGAGTTCAATATTCCGCGATCCACAGGGTCAAGAGCGTGCCGGAAATAGCACATTTCAGTCCTCACCTCTCACCACTGTGGCCGACGACTTTCACTTAATGACCGTGAGCAGCGGCGTTTTCGTAGAGTTGTCACTGGTAACAGACAAGCAAAAATGCGTGAAATAACCGCAGAAAACGATGTAGGAGTACGACAAACGTGACCATTAGGAAAGTGCGATGTAAATTTGGCGTTACTGGACTATACTGGCAGACAACCGACACGAGTGCCTTTGCTAACAGCACAACATCATCTGTATTGCCTCTCCTGGGCTAATGACCACATCGGTTGGACTGTAGACGACTGGGAACTGTGGCCTTGACAGATGAGTCATGATTTTAATTGGTAAGAGCTGATGATAAGGTTCGAGTGTGCCGCAGACCCCACGAAGCCATGGACCCAAATTGTCAACAAAGCACTGTGCAACGTGATGGGGCCACCGTAATGTGTGGACTGTGTTTACTTGGAATGGACTGGGTCCTCTGGATGTTCGGCTACTTGGAGACCACTTGCATCCATTCATTGACCTCATGTTCCGAAACAACGATAGAATTTTTATGGATGATTGCGCCAAGTTACCGGCCTACAATTCTTCACGGTTGGTTTGGAGAACAATCTGAACAATCCGAGCGAATACTTTGGCCAGTCAAATCTCAATGAATACCACCGAACATTTACGGGACTTAATCGAGAGGTCAGTTCGTGCACAAGATCCTGCACCGGCGACACTTTTGCAATTATTGACTGTAACACAGTCAACATGGCTAAATATTTCTGCAGAGGGACTTCCATCTCCTTTTAGAGTCCATGCCACGTCGTGTTGCTGCACTACTCTCAGCGAAGGGAGGTCCGACGCGATATTAGGAGCTATCCCATGACTTTTGTCACCTCAGTGTATGAACATACGTGAGCGTCCTCTAAGTAAAAATTATGTGACAGCATATTCAGGAAATTGTCGTTTTAAAAATGGTATGTTTTATTGACACACAATGTCTTGCGAATGATAAATGAGGTATGCTTAGTGTACGAAGTCATAAAACGCGTTACTCACGGTACCATATCTCGCAGAGAAAAAGCAATATTGCAGTGACTGAAAACAAAGCAGCAACCGTTAGGTAGTGTTACGTCAAAGCACAGCCTGTATACAGAACGGAAATAATTTTACATGAAAAGATGTTCCGTTTTCTCACATTACCTCTCAGCATTGCAAGTGCAGTTTAACTGATTTCGAATGTAATTGCAAAGAGCCGTATCAGGAAGCAATATCATGCCTATCATGTAATATTTTGATGGGGCTGACGCAAAACTGCACAAAAGTAACTTTAATTGACTCAAATATGCAAAGCAAACATTAGCGTAATCTTGAATTAATGGAACGGGACCTTGTACAGGGTGTTTCAAAAATGACTGGTATATTTGAAACGGCAATAAAAACTAAACGAGCAGCGATAGAAATACACCGTTTGTTGCAATATGCTTGGGACAACAGTACATTTTCAGGCGGACAACCTTTCGAAATTACAGTATTTACCATTTTCAACAACAGATGGCGCTGCAAGTGATGTGAAAGATATAGAAGACAACGCAGTCTGTGAGTGCGCCATTCTGTACGTCGTCTTTCTGCTGTAAGCGTGTGCTGTTCACAACGTGCAAGTGTGCTGTGGACAACATGGTTTATTTCTTAGAACAGAGGATTTTTCTGGTGTTGAAATTCCACCGCCTAGAACACAGTGTTGTTGCAACAAGACGAAGTTTTCAACGGAGGTTTAATGTAACCAAAGGACCGAAAAGCGATACAATAAAGGATCTATTTGAAAAATTTCAACGGACTGGGAACGTGACAGATGAACGTGCTGGAAAGGTAGGGTGACCGCGTACGGCAACCACAGAGGGCAACGCGCAGCTAGTGCAGCAGGTGATCCAACAGCGGCCTCGGGTTTCCGTTCGCCGTGTTGCAGCTGCGGTCCAAATGACGCCAACGTCCACGTATCGTCTCATGCGCCAGAGTTTACACCTCTATCCATACAAAATTCAAACGCGGCAACCCCTCAGCGCCGCTACCATTGCTGCACGAGAAACATTCGCTAACGATATAGTGCACAGGATTGATGACGGCGATATGCATGTGGGCAGCATTTGGTTTACTGACGAAGTTTATTTTTACCTGGACGGCTTCGTCAATAAACAGAACTGGCGCATATGGGGAACTGAAAAGCCCCGTGTTGCAGTCCCATCGTCCCTGCATCCTCAAAAAGTACTGGTTTGGGCCGCCATTTCTTCCAAAGGAATCATTGGCCCATTTTTCAGATCCGAAACGATTACTGCATCTCGCTATCTGGACATTCTTCGTGAATTTGTGGCGGTACAAACTGCCTTAGACGACACTGCGAACACCTCGTGGTTTATGCAAGATGGTGCCCGGCCACATCGCACGGCCGACGTCTTTAATTTCCTGAATGAATATTTCGATGATCGTGTGATTGCTTTGGGCTATCCGAAACATACAGGAGGCGGCGTGGATTGGCCTCCCTATTCGCCAGACATGAACCCCTCTGACTTCTTTCTGTGGGGACACGTGAAAGACCAGGTGTACCGCCAGAATCCAGAAACAATTGAACAGCTGAAGCAGTACATCTCATCTGCCTGTGAAGCCATTCCGCCAGACACGTTGTCAAAGGTTTCGGGTAATTTCATTCAGAGACTACGCCATATTATTGCTACGCATGGTGGATATGTGGAAAATATCGTACTATAGAGTTTCCCAGACCGCAGCGCCATCTGTTGTTGAAAATTGTAACTACTGTAATTTCGAAAGTTTGTCTGCCTGAAAATGTACTGTTGTCCCAAGCATATTGCAACAAACGGTGTATTTCTATCGTTGCTCGTTTAGTTTGTATTGCCGTTTCAAATATACCGGTCATTTTTGAAACACCCTGTAAATGTTTTAAGGGTTACACTAAGAAGTTCTGGCGAAAAAATGACTAGGACACTCATCCAGTGGAGTAGAATGACATTTTAGAGATACAGTAACAGTCCGCTGGTACAAACAATGAAGAAACTTATCTACCCTGGCATTTAGTACTGTTTTAGTACTAATGAACATAACCTGGAATAAAAATGAGTATGTTCATAGGACATAGGATTCGATGCGTTCCGTAATTACCCAGTATCAATAGCTTCGAAACGGTAAAGGACTGTTGTCTCCCCTCGGTGGTTTCCAGATTTATTAGAAATCCTGTAAACCAGTGGTGGGAATTGTATCATTACTACTGTTCACACCCTAGGTGTACATATTTTCCGATAGCCGTTTCGTCCTTTATTAATGCTAAGTCAAGAACAAAGCCGGCTGGGGTGGCCGAGCGGTACTATGCGTTACAATCTGGAACCGTGGGACCACTACGGTCGCAGGTTGTAATCCTGCTTCGGGCATGGATGCGTGTGATGTCCTTAGGTTAGTGAGGGTTAAGTAGTTCTATGTTCTAGGGGAGTGATGGCCTCAGAAGTTACGTCCCATAGTGCTCAGAGCCATTTGAACCATTTCAAGAACAAAAACACATTACGCTATATGTAATACATTCGTTCATAACTTCTGAAACCAGAGTTGAAAGTCTGCCTGGTATTGTCTTTGTACTGCAAGGACAGTTGATTAAAAACTTTCTTCGTTCTAAATTAGAACTTAAATTCAGCAAAGCAAGTAAAGACAGAATCGGGTGTGCTGGCTGCTAGTCTTGAGACATGTGGATGTCACAGAGCGCTTTTGTGTACTGGAAGTACGGTGTGGTGGGCCAACACTCCTTGTTTTTTAATTCACTGTAACATAATTCGTCCCACCACGTATTAGAAAAGAGATTCCTGTATTCTGAGGCCCAGGCATAATGAACTGCGGGTATAAAACATACCAAGTGCGTAGCAAAATTGCAGCAACCACGAAACTGAATCTAAATACATCCTGGAGATCAAAACCTTCAAATAAAATGGTTAAAATATCGTCTTCCCGTACAGCATTTGGCTCTGGTATGGACGAGGAAATCAGTGGGAAATTGTAGGTTGCTGATTCATTCATAGTACCATCGTAGAGTTCATCCAGCGTGATAGAGGTACACTGGACAATGAGCAGAGTGAACGTGAGGCGTTCTTCCTTTGAAGGCATTGCAATTAGTATTTTTCAATTTTGGAATGCACAGTAGCGGTACTTATGTGAAAAGTTAACAAACATCACAATTTAAAGTTCGACGCAGATACCCAAGAGACCGGTTCCCTCCATCACACATACACACACACACACACACACACACACACACACACACACACACACACACACATTGACAGACATTCACGTGAAACCGATAACTAACAAAGACACCTGCTGTTGGGAGATGTCACATTTCACTGATTCCTTAATACGCAGAGTTCTTGCATTTTATGATTATGACTTAAGGATCTTTAACAGTACGATAAAGTACCTGAAACTGGATCTACAACAGTAGTACTACTCCCCTTTATAGACAGACTTGACTGGAGTTCCAATGTAACTTGTCTCGAGTGGTAGGTCTCTTCCAATTGTTGGTTAGTCACTTTTTATATTTTTTGGTAACACACAATGCACTGAAACTGCAAAGTGAATTGTAAGTCTAAACTAATTATCGAATACATTACTCTGCTGGTCTTATAGTTTAGTGCAGACCACTACAAAGGCAGGTGGCCGGAGTTACGTATAGAGAAAAGTTGGGAAAGCCACAGGGTAAACGTGATGACGGTCCCTGGTTATACAGGGATTAGTAGCAATGGACAAGCTGAAGGACTGGCCAAGACAGGCGCGCCGACTCTGTTTATTGGATCGGAATCTGTCCTAACTATCACTAAGGCGATGGCAAAATCAGAACTACGCTACGTAGCTGGAACAGGAGGAAGCACGTAGAATATTTGACTACGGTCTTAAAAGAAAAACGTGGCAAGGTAATGATGCCGAAGACATGTTTCAAGAGAAGATCTGTAATCGTGAAATTTAAAAGGAAACAGATTAAATTTATGGTAGGACGCATGACTGGCCGTGGGAACTTAAAGAACCATCTTCACGAGATGGGTATAGAGGAAGAAGCCCCTAAGTGCAGACTGTGTGGTGAGGAGGATGAAACCGCACCACATTTAATTTTCCAACTTGATGCTCTGGAGGGCTAAAGACACAGAATATTCGGTTCGCTAGAGAGTGAAGAAGTTGTATCTAAAAAGGAAATAGTTAAGGCTGTCCTGCTACTTTTTCAGGTAAGAGTTGGCTTTGCTAGAATCACCGGCAGCGACAATGCACAATACACTCACAAGTAAACCTATCCAAGGCATACACTTCGATTTTAATAGGCTTTGAATATGTTATACTGTAGTACAGAATAAGAGACATATTTTTTTTACACGCCTGCATGGGCGTTAAGGGGTTCAAACATCCTTTTGATAAAAGATGAGTTTAATATTCTTGAATGAATACCGTTGAAATGGTGACAGATAAAAAACTTCAAATAAAAGTTCTAAGATTTTTAATGTACCTCACAATGGTGTCCCCAAATATGTCGAAAAAGTTTTTTTTCGAAATCCCCACCCGCCCCCTTCCCCACTCCACCATTATTTGGTGTTCCGTTTCGACCTCTGAAAAACAATAAAACGTGTAGCATCGTTAATACCAAATCCAGTCATGTACGATGACGAAGAATTCCAAAGACACAGAAGCTAGAACACTAACTTAAGATCTTAAGACGAAACTGCAATTTCGGGTCCTTTTGTAATTGAAGAATATTATGAAGAAGATTACGAACAAACGGTAATAGATGATGAAAAAACAAAACGTGACATAGACTTTGAGTATAAACAAAAAGTCGTTACATTTAGGCTCTCCAGTGGAAACAAATTTGAAACTGTAAAACATAAATACAGAAATGTCGCAAAGAGAAAAGATATGTATAAACGGAAAGCACACATTGCTGCGGATAGGACGAGAAGTGAAAAGTTATTAAGCATGTCGAATCTGAGTTAGATAAATTTCAAATCGACCAGGGCAAATCAGTACCGATACATGAATTAGATATAAAGAAGTGACCTTTACAAGCGTGGCATGATGATTACTTATGTCAACATTAGTTGAAAGCCCCAAAAATCAAATGGTTCAAATGGCTCCGAGAACTAAGGGACTTAACATCTGAGGTCATCAGTCCCCTAGAACTTAGAACTACTGAAACCTAACTAACCTGAGGACATCACACACATCCATACCCGAAGCAGGATTCGAACCTGTGACCGTAGCGGTCGCGCGGTTCCAGACTGAAGCGCCTAGAACCAATCGGCCACAAAGGCCGGCTTTAAAGCCCCATACATCTAAATCTTTTTCGTATGTATATAAATCTTTTTGACTGGGGTGTTTCATCCCATTAACCACCGTATGGGCACGTATAAAAAAGCATGTCTCTTATTTTGCTCTGCACAAAATCTAAGAGGGACTGATGACCCTGTAATTTGGTCCCTTTACACCTCAAACCAACCAACTGACAACAAAATCTAAGTATATGCCTTGGGTAGGTTTACTTTTCAGTTTCGTGTGGGGCAACAGAGAGCTAAGACCACTGTTGTTCTTATTTCCATGTGTGACTCAAACCCAGCTAAATAAACCATGATAAACTCTATAGTCAGTTACAAATATATATGGGTAACCCTTTGAGTGTGCAATAAGAAGTAGAACATCGCATGCTATCCGAGATAGTATCAGTGAAACGATTTAAACGCGCAAAGAAATGCTGCAATTTGCCAAGAGACAGAGACAAAGAAACGAAAGGCCGAAAACTGTTGCTTCAAAGGATTGTGTGATACAGTTATCGCTCAGGATGCTGAAAGCTTCGACTTCACAGGGCATATCGTCGCTGCATATTTATTTCATTGTGAAAAGTTTGTTTTGTATGCAACTCAATTTCCACACACGTTGCTGCTAATCTCTTGTGAAATACATGCTTTTCATGAATTCAATAAGTTGAGAACGGAGTCACAGATATTATTCACTAGGAATGAGTTCAGAACTATCGCAGGAGCTGTTACATTTTTGCAATTCCTGCTCGAAAATAGTTGGCAGGATCCATCTAGCGAAACAATTAAAATACTGAAAGTGACTATTATCCAACGGATGACAGCGCCCGAGGCGGAGGGATTCATCTTCTCCCTGAGGAGAATACAAACTTTTCTGCTAGTTACTATGACTCAAGAGCGGGTAATAATAGTAGCATTGCTGTTCATCGAGAAAGGCTTCATGAGCATTATCTTAGACTTCAATGAATGCGTAATTGCCAGAATCTTTGCTCTTAAGGAGAGAAGAATGGACAGTCCTCATAACAATTCATCGTAAGGGAAGATTCTTCCCTTATACCACTTATTAAGTTACAAATTTTTAACCTTAATATATTAGTTATATGACAATTTGTAGTCCATCTTCCACCTATCCGACTCGAATTATGTCTTCGTAACGCCACTGGATTTTGAGTACAGTTATCCTCAAATTAAGTAAAGTAAAATCCGGAGTTATTTAGATTAGGATAATAACGAGGAAACGGTTCATGAGATTAGTTTTCCACAAAGACGAGAGCAATGTTCTCCACGAAGAGTTCAGCGTACAGTGTGCAGCTACAGGGGAGAACGTGTCGCCCGAGTAACAGCAGTGAGCGGGATGTGCAACGAGGCGGGACACCACAGGCTTCGCTCGGTAGCTTTGCAAATTTATGGCTGCAACCAAAACAGAACACACACGCTCACCTCCTAATCCTGCGCAGCTGCTAAGCGGCACCAGGGGCATAGATTCTATTCATAGTTGTGGTTTTCAGTTAAAACACAAACTGTTTCTGGGTAATGCGTGTATAAGCCTTAACGAAGATTACTTTTTACCGACGTGCGCATCCTGCAGTACAGCTGCGGTGAAACTGTGTGTTGTAAAATACCTGTTGATGTGTTATCCTGTCTCGCAGCCTCGCCGATGTTGAATCATTTTCAGATATCACTACAACAATTGAGTAGTCTGCAGTATCTGTCAGACACAGGTATAACACATTTTTCGATGTTAATTATTACGCTATAGATGGTTCCCTGGAAGTTTACGAATAGGGTACATGATCACCTTGGATGTCAATCCATGCTCTGCAGCGTGACCCATGCTGACCACGAACTAAGCACATAAGCACACACACACACACACACACACACACACACACACACACACACACAGACACACACACACAAACACACAATGCTTGGATTCTTACTGGGGATGATATTATTCAGATGGGTGCATCGCTACCCTCCCCTTCATCACAAAAGTTCTTCATAGTGAATTCTAGTCAGTCTAATACTGAAGTGCAGCCATTGAGCCATATCCTGTTTATTGTCAATGAGTGACTGAGAGGGGTGGGAGGTAGGATACTACCCATCTATCTTGTTGTTGGGGCTAAATCCAATGCATTTGATCAATAAGGTGACAGAACAATTTTTTTCAGTCCTGTAGGAGAATAGCCCATAGGAGAACAGCTCATCATTTTTCATCGAATAGGAGAAGATACCTTGAGGGGAGGAAGTACATCTGGCTACTCACCTTGACTGCCTATACCCTATGAGCTCCAGATGTCTCAAGGACTTCCTCTGTAGACAGGGTAATGGCTATATGTCTAGGAGTTATTATACAGAGTGTCTCTTCCAGAGCCTGGGGGAGGCTGTCAACAAAAGAATTATGAGGTGAACTAGGCTTCTGATACCGATAATGCTGCATGTGAAGTGCAAGATTACACAGGCCAGAGCAGCCAATAACTGATACCGCTAGGCAGTGGAGTCTACAGCCAGCTGCTGCACTCAGCCGCGCCCGTGTTGTGTGTGTGTGTGTGTGTGTGTGTCTTGCGATAGGCAACAGCCGGCAGCCCCAGTACACTGCAGCGGAAGTATTTCACGCTTGCTTAATGTTTCAAAACGTCAAATAAAAGCATACTTAGACCTCTACTGGATATAAAAATTTTGGCCGTTGCATGCACAAGCTGCTTACGGTGGCTAAGTTACAACATTTACACTTCTTTACACACCGTCACCTTTACACCATACATAAATCGCCTCTGACTCAATGTCCTTACGATGATTGCGAGTCCTAACAGCAAGATGCAAACTAGAACTAAAATAAGATGTATCAATGTCCGTATTATATGTTTCACTAATTTGAAAAGTGCAGTGGGTAATAACGTCACGTGCATAAAAACACTACAGTCCACCAATGTTTTAGATCGAACCATAACGAAAAATAGCCAAGGTAATCCAACCGCAACCATGTGAAGCAGCATCATTCTTCGCAAATTTAAACTTGAGAAGTTCACCTATAAAAACTGCGGAGGTATCACAACATTCGGGGCCTACACGGTTTAACACTAATTTTTATTGGGTTAGATAGAGCAGCAATCAGTCGTAGAATTAAGTTGCTTTAATATGACATGTATAGTCACAACGCAGATCAGATTTCGACCTGTGTCATGTCATTATCAATGCAGTGCGGAATTGTAGCAGTTGTTCGTGCTCAAGTGAATGCTTACACAGTTCACCCCATGGAGGGCAACCTGACTAATTTTTATATTGTCCACACCTTTATAAGCAGTAGTGCGTTTACTACTCCTATAAAGATGCATCTCGTTGAGTCGTCCAATGCAGTTGCCTGTGCAGCAGCCTGATCAAGGCTGGCAGCACGCGCTGGTATCACCCGCTATTTATAGCCTTGTGCTACCAGACAACAGCCTTATCACTACCACAACTTCTGGCTTCAGCCGACAATCGCCCCCGGCAGCAAGCAAAGTTCTGTATATCTATTATGGTTAAAGAAATCGGTAATAGTACATATGTGACAATGAAATGAACACCCTTAGCTACTTACAGGCGTTGACATACGTCAACGGGGACAGATGAAAATGTGAGCCCCGACCGGGACTCGAATCCGGGACCTCCTGCTTACATGGCAGACGCTCTATCCATCTGAGCCACCGAGGACACAGAGGATAGTGCGAATGCAAGGATTTATCTCTGGCACGCCTCCCGCGAAACCCACATTCTCAACGTGTTGTCTCGCACTACATTCGTAGTGCCCCCCGCCCATTATACTCATTACTCGCGGCGCGCTGCCGATTCCCGTAAGAGTTCAGGCACTGTTTGTGTATTCACACAGAAGAAGAAGATGGTAAAGTGGCCGGTGAGCCTTAAATAAACATAAACATGTCCGAAAGAACAGATACCATCGGTGGCCATGCAGTTCGTTAGAATGAAATGACAATTGAATGCAGCAACTGAATGCTGCATGAATAGCTGATACCTTGTCATAGTTGTGCAGTTATTTAAGGAATGTTTTATTACTTTCCCAGTAACTTTAGTTAAATATGATTTCATTTGTTATTAAAAACCGTGATAATTTAAAAATGGTCAACCACGTCGGTTAGCAGATACCACAATCGAAAAGAGCACCAAATGACACTTCTATCAAACAGCCATTGTTTAAAAAATATTTAGCGAAATTTTATTGTCTTTTAACGTGAGCACACTTGCTCAAGAATGCTCGCTTATTTACTTGTGAACAAACGTGAATGGTTTTAATATACCTGAATGTTTATTACACTTCTTCTTTTAAACATTGTTGTAATATATCAACTGAAAGAGGAAAGTTGTCAAGTTGAGTCAAAATCATGTCTGTAGAACTTAGGTTCTACGTATTTGTGGTGAGGATGGCCTTCAGCCAATGAGAATTAGACAGTGGCGAAACACAGCTAGAGTCAAGCTGAGACACTTATTTTTGGAGTGGTGAGCCCAAGGGAGTGGTTCAGGACACTTCACATGGAGATTTGCTGGAACGCAGACCTGTCTGTGGTAGTATGGATGATTTAGTCCTGTGGATGGTAGATTCAGCGTGGTGATCGGCCGCTACAACACTTAAAGTTTTGGAGGGACTCCAACTCTGACAATAAATGTAGTCCAGTGTACAACTTTAACTTTACCGTTTGTGTTTTGGAACTGAGAATAGACGGAATATGAGTTCCTACTCGATCTCTCACTTGTTCGTACATACATCGTCATGTTGAACTATGAACTATTTTGAGATGATGAATATTTTGTGTTCTGAGTTCATGAAACGAACATAGTTTCCGTGAGTCTTGGATGAATATTTAGTTAGGGGATATTGCTGCCATACTTGTAACACCTTCAACGCAACTTTATTGCATTTAGTTATCATTCTATCAGTAATGTAACTGGTTGCCACTTTCCGTTTGTGTGAGACATGCTTTCATGCATAAATATTATTCAACAGAAATCTCCAGTGCCATTTGCATTACTTTCAGACTTTATTTTATTAGTTATTCATTTTCCTTTTATTTAATATGTACGTTTATTTTATTAATTCACAATTCTAGCCAGTGTGTAGACTACTTGACTGCAGAATGACATGAAAGCGGATGTGTGTGGCTCGACCCTACTACATTATAGATCTATTCATTTGAATAGAGCTGGGCACGGCTCAGTCACCTCAGGTGTGAGCAACATCAGGTGAAGTTTCAGCTGGTTTGCTAGTATGGAATGCTGTTTAGACTTCTCTATTACTCAGCAGATTATTTATTAGGTAACGTCGCAAATAGTTTTTTTTCTTTTGAAAATACATACAAATCCTTGATGCGAATCCCAACAGGATATATTGCAATGACATCGTAACATTAATCTTGCCACAGTCTGATAACCTGACAATTATCCCTTACATATGATCAGAAAAGAGGATCCATTCTTCCAGTCTGTTAGACTGACAATTATCGCTCGTATATCATGACGAAAGAGTGATCCAGTCTTCTTCTTCTTCTTCTTCTTCTGGTTTCTGTAATATTACTGGACCAATCAGTTACTACATTATCCTTGTCACGAGAGTGTCTCGTCCACCCAACCACTGTAATGGGTATACGTTTACATTAACATGCAAAAAAGTTATAGACAGTAAGCGAAACATAAAAATCCCACTCTTAGGTTTTTTTGTTTACTACTCTTATATGTACAATGGTGTCCAAAATCAAACCAACAAACGATAATTTTCCAAGACTGCGTTTATTTTGCCGCAAAACGGTGTAAAGAATAGATACTAAAGTAGAAACAATGTAAAGAACACAAACGCAAACATCTGCTACATCCATAACGGTAGACAAAAATGTTCATCGTTTTTTTTTTTCAACTTAACCGATTTCCACACGCATTCCGTTGATGTGCTCAGTATGGGGTGTGACCACCTCTTGCAGCAGTAGAGGCCTGATAACGACAGGACGTTTTCCAAGAAATGATGTCATCAGGCCCTTGTTGAGGCAATAACGCGCACCCTTCCTGCAGGGCTGCTCGCAAGTCTTGGAGAGTGGTTGGTCGATGCTGACGTAGTCCAACCCGTCTTCCTGGCGCAGCCCAGACATATTCTGTCGAATTCAAATCGAGACAGCGAGCAGGCCACGTCCTGGTGCAATATCTTCAGTTTCCAAGAAAACATCAGCCACCCATGCTCTGTGAGGTCGAGCATTATCGTCCATCAGTGCGGAGTCTAGGCCCACAGCACCTCGCAACAAGCGCACATGGGATCTCAAGATCTCGTCACGATACCCGACAGCAGTTAAACGTTGCCGATTCACCCGTACAGTTCCATGAAGAGGTGTTCGAGTGGTCAACATAATCCCTCCCCACAGCATTAGGGAGCCTCTTCGATATCGGTCTCTTTCCGCAATGTTTGGGTCCATGAATGGTGTTCTGCGTTCACTTCAGATACGAATCCGTCGATTATCACTCTCCAGGCCAAATCGGGATTCATCTGTGAAAATAAAATTGGCCCATTGTTCGACCGTCCAGATAGCATGTTGACGACTCCACTCTAGACGTTCCCTTCTGTGAAGACGCGTCGGAGGTACACATATGGCAGGTCTCCAACAATAAAGGCGACTCTGCCAAAACCTTCAGTACACCGTTTGCTCGAATACAGCACGTCTAGTGGATGCTGCGATGTCAGATGCCAGCTGCCGGTGTACGAAATAACGGTCCTTTCTTTCTGATGTCACATGCGGTCGGCCCACCTTTGTCTTCGGGATACAGTTTCGGTCTCTATAAACTGTAGCCACATCCGAGAAACAACAGAACGATTCACATTAAGTCATCGGGTCACATCAGTTTGCGACTGTCCTGATTTCATTCTTCCCTTGGCCCCTCCACAGGAGAGAGTCTTCTCTGTGACATACTGCACAGTCTGTGACTGTGTACACAGCGATTGTGGATGTGGGACTACCCGACAGACACTTCCCCGTTTCATAGGTGCCCTGGCGTCATCGTTGGCATGGTTGTCCGTTGACCGGTGTGCAGTCGTCCTTGCAGAACACGATTGTACGGACATCTGTTGACAGTTTGTAATATTATATGACTAATTTGCCACAGAACGGGGATACAACGGTTTGTTGCTTTAATTTTGGACGCCATTATACTTGGATATTTCAGTATAGGCTTTAATAAGAATGTAGTTCAGTTGCTACATCTGTCATAGTGGGTACATGCACACTTCTGCATACTGATGCGCAGTACACCGATGAGCCAAAACATTATGAATTCCTACTTAAAAGCGTGTTGGACGGCCTCTGGAGAGCAATTCAGCTGTTATTCTGCGTGCCATGGATTTTAGAAGTAATTGAGAGTTTTCCATAGGTTTGTGGCACCACATGGCTAGGCACAGGTCGCACACTTCCTTTATTTTACGGGTGGTTGGTTTGTGGGTGCAGAACTATCGCCAGATAGCTTTCCAGTCGTGTTTCATCGAATTCAGATCAGCCGAATTCGATAACCAAGATATCGACCTGAGTTTACTGCGATGCTTCTCAAGCCATTGCAGCACGATTCTGGCATTGTGACACAGACAGTTATCCTGCTGGAAGATGCCATCGCAGGCAGGGAAGACATTAAGCATAATTGATTACAGGTAGTCCCTAATAATGTTCATGTAGTCGAGAGTTGTCATGGTGCCTTGTGCCGCAGGTTCTATGGAAATTCGAGTGAATGTCCCCTGTAACTTAATAATGCTCCTACCGGCCCCCGTCCATGGTGCGCTGCGTGTTTCGAGCAGCCGTTTTCCTGAATGACAGCGTATCTGAACACGCCCATCGACCTGGTTTAACAATAAAGGGAGCCATCCGAACAGGTGGAACGATTCCGTTGATCTGCGGCCCAATCTCGACGACCCTGTGCCCACTGTAATCATAATTGACGATGTTGTTGGATCAACATGGCAACACGCAGGAGTCCTCTGCTGCACAACACCATGTTCAACGCTGTGAGCTGAACAGTGTGCTCCAAAACACTTGTGCCCGTGCCAGCACTGTACTCTTCCCTCAGATCTGCCACAGATCGCCGCCTATCCAACTTTAGAGAGTGGGCAAGCCTCCGATCATTATGTTCTGTGATAAGGTATGCACATAAAACTTCTTGTCGCCTATTCGTCGTTTCAGCATTCTTCAACAATTTTCCATAGATGCTCACGACAGTAGCAAACGAACAGCCAAACAGCTTCACCGTTTCCGAGATGCTCACTACAAGACCCTGGGCCACAAAAATCTAGCTTTGGTCAAGGTCGTTTAAATCGCCGGATTTCCGCTTTTGCGGCACTTATTGTCGCTAGAAAGATTCCCCTTTCGTATCTGCTCCGCTCATGTACTTCTCTATCGCGTCACGTGCCCTCAGCGCCAACATTCAGCATACAACCTCACGGTGAGCAGTGGTCATATTTTTTGGCTCATCCGTATATGTGTCATTATGTTGAGTTACTATTTCTTCCTAGAAACGCGATTCAAAAATGGCTCTGAGCACTATGGGACTTAACTGCTGAGGTAATCAGTCCCCTATAACTTAGAACTACTTAAACCTAACTAACCTAAGGACGTCACACACATCCAAGCCCGAAGCAGGATTCGAACCTGCGACCGTAGCGGTCGCACGGTTCCAGATTGTAGCGCCTAGAACCGCTCGTCCACCCCGGCCGGCACAAACGCGGTGTTCAACGTGTTAACTCCATCAGATTGATCCACATTTTCTCGTGGAATCTGTACACATATGGCTTTTTTCTAGAGGATGGTGGATTGGGTAAATGATGTGCATTAAATTTTTAAATGTCTGCTCTAGTAATAGATTGTACTCGCTCTTGTTAAAAATAGTAACCCGTCATGGGAAGCTCCCTGTACAGACTGTGGTCACCTAATACTATGGATGGAGTTTCACCATTTCTGTAGAACATGCTATCAATTTTCATTGTAGTATCACGTAGACGAATCCACTCACCCAAGGATAACGTCACTTTGGTATGTCTACATTGAGGATCTATGGTAAACAGCGTTGGATAGAACACATGGTCGGACATTATTCTCACGCTAAAACATTTACCATCCCTTTTGTTTAAACTCTATGTCGTATTAAACAGTAGCAGTCTTACATCAGGTAGATGTGGTGGCTTTGCCTCACTTGCATGGAAAAATACCGGTACTGTAATGAGTTACAGATATAAAAGACTAAATTCTGTTAGTATACAATACTCACAGTAGTCTATGCAACTTAAAAAATACAAAAAATTACAGCTATATCAACTGTCTTTTAGGGTATTAAGGAAACACACACCTTACAAAAATGTGCAATCATTATAGTATAGCCACTTTGCGGTATGGTAGTAAATGGATTCCCTTGTTTTGTATGAACTCTGCAAATATCTTACTGACTGAACTACAATGACGCTATATCTTTATAAACCTTTAAATGACATAATAATAAAAAATAACATAGGTAGAAACATTATTAATTTGTTACTATTTTATACCATTATCTGTATATAGTCATCATCCTCAGGAATATTTTGCAAATGATGATTTTTTATGTGCCTTAAATTCACTCTTTGTAGATTGAACCCATAAGAGCAACCATTTACTGGCCGGCCGCTATGGGAGAGTGGTTCTAGGCGCTTCAGTCCGGAACCGCGCTGCTGCTATGGTCGCAGGTTCGAATCCTGCCTCGGGTATGGATGTGTGTGATGTCCTTAGATTAGTTAGGTTTAAGTGGTTCTAAGTCTAGGGGACTGACCTCAGATATTAAGTACCATAGTGCTTAGAGCCATTTGAATCATTTTTGAACCAACCACTTACCGTGTTTATTTCGGTTTACATACTTAAATTTCCTCCGAGCAGATTTTAGTGTTTGTTTATTCTCCTTGTTCATATCTGTCATACATACCAACTATAGCACTGCCAAAATCAGGTAATTTTCTTTTTCTGCGGTGGTCTGCTGTAATCTTTCTCAGTTAGTCCAGAACTCCAGAGTGCCTTTTTGTATTTTTTTAAGATCTCATACAGCATTTTTACACAGTATGATACGGATAGGGGCTGTGGTAGTTATATGTGGATACAAGACGAATTGGTAGCTGCCCGTAAACAATTGCTAGCTGCACTGACCATGGTCAACAGGTTTCTGGCCACTGCTCAAAACTCTTGCTACATCGGGGCACCAGAGGCAAGACCTGCCAAAACGTCGCTGCCTTTGGAGTCCCCTGGTGACACAGTTGTCACTGTAAAGTAACATCAGACCAGTCTGTCTTCACTCTAAAGCATGTGGTGGACAGAAGGGGTTCACATGTCTTTGGGTGGATGGCGGAAGTTTGTAATTACAGCACGGTTGACTCCTTATGCCTCAGCAGCAGGTAGAAGGTGCTACACAACGTTGATAACACTTCTGATCCAGCATGAGACGCCTCTCCTCTTCGGCCAGCGGCCGGTTATCCTACCCAGTCTGGAGAAGTGGAGAGAGCGGGTATGATAGTCATTGGGAGCTCCAATCTTAAGCAGGTAATGGAGCCCATCAGGGGCTCAGGGGATCTCGTCCAAGACTTGGAGGAATCTCTGACGGGAACTATCGGGTGCATTGGATGCCACCAGGCGCCAATCATGGCTCTTTGTCTGCATGAATGACATTTTCTGCTTTGGTTCTGAGGTCGTCTTCAGTTATTACAGGTGGATGGCTGATTTGATGAAGTCAGCTAGAATCACACATGGAGTGCAGGTGTGCTGGCATAAGCTGTCAACAGCACACTCCGTCCCCCTTGGAGAAAGATATGAACTGCCTTCTAAAATTGAAGATTTACCAGCCACATTATTATCAGAGAATCCACATTCCCGAAGATCGTAAAAACGGAAGGTTAATATAGTACAAGTATGATGTATTAGTGAATTGCAGGAGCGTCCATGGAAGGTCCCGGAAGCTAAGATAGTACTAAGAGCAGAATTTTGATTGAAACCGAAATCCTAAATTCAGCTTTGGATATTTTTCGTAAGGAAACGTTAATCTCCAATGGTAGCGGTGACGTATTTATTGTAGTAAAGAATTCAATAATATATAGCGAGATAGCACGGATACCGAATGTAGTTCAATTTAAGCATCAAAGGAGATTAAAAATGGGAAATTTATTGTGTGTATGGTACTCTTGTTCCAGATAAGCCATTTACTTTGTCTACAAGATGAAAGAAGAAGCCACAGATGAATATCTCGTTATTTGGGCCAAAGTTGGCAATGGTAATTGTAAAATAAGACGACATGCATCAGGTACCATATCGGTACAGTGCTCCATAGACAACTTACACAATTTTGAGACTAAGTTTTCTGATCATGCTATTGTAATAGGGGGTTACTTCTACTTGCCACATATGGACTGTGAGAATCATGCTATGGAAACTAGTGCCATAGATAGGGACAATCGTGAAATTATCCTGATAGAACTTGCAAGGTGGCTTTCATTTGTGACGTTCATTTCGTAGATTATTCTGCATGTTTGAAGTTAATAAACCCATATAATGGTTAATTAGTCTTATTAGGTGGATTAGAAAGAGAGATACGTGACGATTAAACACATGTCTGAAATAATACGGGCTTTGGTAATGATAATATTTAGTTTCATGCTGTGGGTGTAAGCAAAGCAAATGTGCCAGTGGAGGCGAGGAGTGGTCGGGCGCAGTCGGCGAGGCGAAGGCCGGCGAGCGCCGGAAGAGCATTGTGCAGGGGCCATGGATCCCAGGGGATGCGGCCACTGACCGGCAAGCATCAAAAAGGAACACCGCCGGGTGCTAGGTGAGAGAGAGTGGGGAGATGTCGAGCAGACAGAGAGCGTCCAACGTACGCGCTGGCGCCGCCCGGTCGCGCGCTGTTTTAGCGGCAAATGGGCTGAGCTCTGATTGGGCAGTTCATAAGAAAGTGCTGGAAACGTTGAGGGTCAACGCCCGCTGTTTGAACAGAGAAATTTTTGGATAGGTGGAGAAATTGTATAACTCCGCGAGGGAGATGTGGGAGGCCTTTGCAGCATCGGGATTGGCTGATTAGAGTTTGGCGGCAAGACTGTCGCAAGAGCATCGGGGAGAGCGAGGCAGGACAGGGATAGCGTCTTGTGCCGTGAAAGTGAAAAGTCGCAAAGTTCGGTAGCTCTGAGATAGGGACTTAGATTTGAATACTGTGCTGTGCATGATCTAGAGTCTGCAGCTACAGTAGGACATCAGCATCCACGATAGGCATTGCATTGACTACTAGTATAATTGCAGTTAATTCCGCCTTATAGGCTCTCACTCACCATTGAACGTAGTCAACCAGTGCACAGAGCTATCATACTGGTATTGTACGTTAGTACAAGACACACTGGGCTGCACCTTAAAGGTTGTTGAGCCAGGCTTGAAAGCGTTGTATACCATTTAGAGGAAACATAGGGCTTGTGGTATTAGCAGTTTCTGAGTAGTTTATTCAGCTCAAGATATCTGAGAGACTTATCTTAATTCAGCGACTTTGCAGCTGCAGTCGTCGCCCCAGCAGTATCGAGGTAGCCAGCACACTGGTAGACGGTATTGTAAAACTTGCAGCAGCGGCAATAAAGTTCATAAATAGTTGTTGGATCGTGTTCTTGCCATCCACTGAGCATCCGTGCAGTTTTGCTTACGATTCGTTATTGGTTATTTATCTTTTTGTATGTTGTTTGGTTTGTTCCTTGGTGGTGGTGTCCGAAGTGCACATTATTTCAGACACAAAAGAGATTATAGGAATGCAGTCAGATCGTATTTACCATTTGCTTATCCAGGAGCATAATTAAATCTAACTTCGCATTAACTTAACATTAAGAGCTGAGAGCCAATCTTACCAGTGTAGTACATTTAAGGACAGTGTACAGTTTGTTTCATTTGTTTTCATTCATGATTTGTTCAATATGATCTAATTTCTATCGCGAGATATTTTACAATAAATACAAGTTATTTACAATATCGCTTTGGATTCAGTACTAAGTGGTAGTTAGCCGTCACTGTCATACTAATATATTTTATTCATGTTTAATATCGGCCACTGCCCCAATGTTGAAGCCCTCCAAACTTTCCGAAAATGCTTCGAGATAGAGAACCAACCCGTAACGTTTTAGACCTCATAGGAACAAAGAGACCTGAACCTCATGAAACAGTTAAAGTAGAGGAGATTGTCCGTGATCGTAAGGCTTTTGTGGCGTCGATGACTATGGGTGTTATAAGGACTTTCAGAAAGGTAGGAAAATATTATTGCTTAGCGAGAGTGACAGGATACAAATTGAAGTGTAGCTGGCTAGTCAACATGAAATATTCAGTGTTAGGGAGGAATACATGGAGTACAAATGGAAAAAAACCGAAATCATCATTCAGTATGGCGTAGACGAATATGTTCCTTGCAATATTTTAAGGGATGGGAAAGACCAAGTTTGGCTTAATAACCGTGTTGGAAAACTACAGTTTCAGGAGAAGTCAAATTTAGCTGAAAAACTAAAACTGAAAGACGCGTAAAGGAGTGGAAGGAGACCAATGATACAAAAGTGCAATGCCTCTGAAAGTAAAATTTGGTCACCCAAAATGACTAAAACCCTAAGAAGCTTTGTTCTTTCGTAAAATCAGAAAGCTATTAAAAATCACCTATTCAGTCACTCAGTGACCATAACGACACCGAATCGGGAAATGACAGAGAAAAGGCCGTCGTAAAAATTCCGAAATGGCAGATATTGAGATAACTGATTGTCGAATGGAAAAACAACTGCAATCGCTTTGAAAAGGAAAGGCACCAGAACTATGTGAGGTACCACTAAAATTCTACAGACTGATAAAAAGTATTAAGGGATTTGGAAAGTTGTTTTTTCAGGGTTGCCAATGCAATATTTCATAGCAGGGTTGATAGAAGGAAGTTACGATATTTTTCTGTAGATTAGAAGGCGCTACATAGACCTATGTTAACGTAGTGAAGAATGTGGGAAAGTTTTCGCAAAATACCATTCGTCGGTCGAGTTTAGTTTGCATAGATGAACGAGAAATACGTTGAAGGCAAATTAAGATTTCCAGAACAGAATAAAATGTGCCCGGCTGGAATCTGTATGCCACGTACTGAGCATTGAAAAGGCTCCCAGTGGGCGGACTGCCGATACGAGCTTCACAGGGCGCCTTATAAAGCTGCCAGTGCGGAGCAAATAACGCCCTGCCTGCCATGCGGGACAACTGTCCTCTTCCTTTCATTTCCGTTGGCGCCCGACGAATATTAAATTCGTCTGAAGGGCGTATCTACAGAGAAGGTAGGTCCCCAGGAAGAAACAAACGTTTGACGAAAAAACATCTTACGACAAAGGCTAATACGGATACAAAGAAAGATATAACTTGTAGTGATAGCAAAGACACCATGGCCACAGAAAGGCACACAGTCTCTTGTGTGTCTGCAGAATGCTGAGGTTGAACAGGTCTGCAACTTTTTATGTGATCACAATAACAGTTAAGGAAACCTTTTTACATTGTATAGGTAATTTATTTATTTATTCAATGATGAATTTTTTATGGCTGCTCGACCATTACGAAATTATTCAAATTATCCATTTACATAAGTCTTGCGTTACAACCAGACGTAGCCGGCCGAGGTGGTCGAGCGGTTCTAGGCGCTACAGTCTGGAAACGCGCGACCACTACGGTCGCAGGTTCGAATACTGCCTCGGGCAGGGACGTGTGTGATGTCCTTAGGTTAGTTAGGTTTAAGTAGTTCTAAGGGACTGATGACCTCAGCAGTTAAGTCCCATAGTGCTCAGAGCCATTTGAACCATTTGAACAACCAGACGTGCATTACGGGCAACGTTTACATGTTTTGTGATCTGGAATGCACTCCTTGTTGTAACGCAAGACTTACGTACTTCGATGATTTGATAATGGACGAGCTGTCCGAAACTAGTCATCAATGAGTATATAAACGTCCTACGCAAGTTGAGGCAATTTCTTTAACAGATATTGTAAATTACACATTATCTTGTTAAATTCATTTATATGGGATGGCTTAATTCTCAAAACGGCGCGGCATCTAATTACATAAATCGCCTTCTTTCTTTTTAGAGTGTGTATGCTCTCCAGCGTACATGCTCCACCTTCTAATTACTGTTAGCATCAGACTGAGCTCAGCTTGGTTTGACCGCTGTGATTTCATTCGAATCCTTCTAGCAGAGGAGCGTCTCGGTTCGCACAGAAATGGTACTACGGTAGCTTACAAATTATTAGCGATACAGTAACGTAACAAATAACTGGAACTATAGAGAAATATTTCACTAAGGGAAATAGTCCAGTGGAAGATATTTAATCATACTTTTTAGTAGTCTAGTACCGGAGGATGATTTAGAAAAGAACGTATTCCATCGAGCGAAGAAGTTTATCAATTTCTGAAAGGAAGTGACCTATTGTGGTATCCTCAGAGCTATAATTTCTAGGAGGAGTTTTAATCATAGCACAGTGTAAGATCATGTAATGCATCATAAACTGGATTCATATTCAGGAAAAGTCATATTCAGTGACCAGTGAAGCAGACCTCAAATACTTAAACGCCAGCACAGCAAGCCCGAATTCAATTTGTACTCGCAAGAAAGTTCCCTGATTTGTCCTTCAGGACGTCCCTGTCCAGCACTTCCGTGCGTATTTAATTTTCCTAGCTATGCATCGCTAACCAGTCGCAAAGTGGACGGCTCGTTAGTGGAATCCGTTTATCGTAAGCCCACACATACAGATCAATATTCGCCTGCCTCTACTTGCCACCACTCTTCGAATACCGCTACGGAGGGCATCAGATTGTGTGATGGGGAGAGCATTGCAAAGGGTTTGGAATAGCTACACTGTACAATCTGAGGTGAATTCTATTTCTCTCTCGTCAAATCTGTGCAACTCTAATGATATCTAAACAACACGAGCTACAAAATAAAGTCCATAAGGAGCTACCCAGGATTTTCTTCCCTTGTGTTAACAACATTTCGTCAAAATACTTGCGGGCTTTCTAATAATAATGAGTGAAATGAGGTGGTGTTGGCCCTCAACTACGTACCCTCAGTATCAGTGTTGAAATGTTAAAAGTGTTGGGTGGTTTCGTTGTCTAGGGGCTGGGATACGTAGTTGCCACATTACAAGCCAAATACTGATGAGTCTATAGTATACAGTATGAATATACACATGAATCGAATGGTCGAAGGTTCCTATCACTCGGCAATTGCGAATGTAACGTAGAAATTCTACAATTAAATGAAATCTGCGGTACTATCTTAACGGCTTTAAATGATGAGTACGATAGTAAAAGTACTTTTGAGAATGTGGATGTGGTATATTTCTACAAAACGCTTATTGGTGTCGATGGTCCAACAATTAAATAAAATATAAGTTGAATAACAGGGAAACTATAGATTCCTACTGCACGTAATTAGCTATGAACCACAATATAGCTCGCGAGATATTCACTTCTAAACACATGCTACGTCTTCACTGTAGCAACGTCCGCGGCTCGTGGGTCTTGCGGTAGCGTTCTCGCTTCTCTCGCACGGGGTCCCGGGTTCGATTCCCGGCAGGGTCAGGGATTTTCTCTCCCTCGAGATGACTGCGTGTTGTGTGTCTTTCATCATCATTTTATCCTCATTCACTCGCAAGTCGCCATAGTGGCGTTAAAGAACTTGTGGGCCCCGCGAGGGGTCTCCCGACCACCAATGCCGTACGCTCATTATTACTACTGTACGAACCTCGGAACTCTCACAAATTCCCAAGTCCACACTGCGAAGTATTTCTGTTTCTCGCGACCACGCGCAAACCGCTCCACACTCAAGTCTCTCTCGCCACCGTGCGTCCCTCGCGCCGTACTCCGGCACCTCCCGTGTCTTGTCCCGTACTGTCTCCCACTTCCATCCAGTTTCCCCATTCACGAGCGCTGTGATTGGCTAGAGCACTCCCACCATGTCTTCAAGCCAACGCACATTCACAAACATAATGAAACACATTCGAAATACTGGATTTACATTGAAATAACTTGAAATTAAATAAATATTCCTACGGCTGGACCATATACACGCACTAACACAGTCACAGCCGCCAAATACACCTACGCCAGTCTCGAGTCAGCCGAAGAGTGTTCAAATGGTTCAAATAGCTCTGAACACTATAGGACTTAACATCTGAGGCCATCAGTCCCCTAGAACTTAGAACTACTTAAACCTAACCAACCTAAGAACGTCACACACATCCATGCCCGAGACAGGATTCGAACCTGCGACCGTAGTGGTCGCTCTGTTCCAGACTGAAGCACCTAGAACCGCTCAGCCACAACGGCAGGCGAGGAGTGTTCAGTTGGGTGGACAATTTCAGTTCCATCTTAGAGAAACAAACTTTGACACTAACGTCTTATCGTTTATAGAAACAGAAAAAGGAACACATATAAAATGGAATCTACGAACTTTATGTCTTCAATTGACGGAAACTACGAAATTTGTCAGTAGAAATTTCTATTATCACTATATCACAAATAAGCAGAAAGTGCTAGAACTGTTTATAACCTCAGTATATATTGTCCAGAATGTAAATAAAAATAGTTTAAACACAAATATGTCTGTATCCTTAGCCGCTGAAGATGCCTTGCAAATAATAAAGGCAAAACGAGCATGGTAAGAAAACTTGTTGTATTCAGTTATTGTTAGACGGATCCAAAGCAGCAACTATCAACATAATCTTCTAAACGTTCTTTCACTGAGCCACCACAGCTTACAGCTCAGTGGCTCAAATGGCCCAGACCCGCACGACCACTCCGGCCGGCTAGCTCAGTGGCCACAGCTTTGTAGCGCTCCGAATCCACCGTTCAACATGCTACCGATTTCGCTCAAGTATATAACGCTACATTTGTTGACGCTATTACTTATTTCTTGTCACTGTCTCTCTCTTTAACGCATCTGAAAGACGTGGCATCCCTTCTAGATATGCACAGTTGCAAGTTGTTCGATTAATGCTGTTAGTTGTCTCTATCACACTGCTTCACGACCCATTGCGAAATTCTTATCGATAAGTTGCAGTTGAACATTAGTTTTTATGAATTCTGAGGAAGCTACTGTCAGATGTGTTACTGAACTTTATTCGTACCTTTAATTTTCGCTACCTTTCCTCTGCTCTTTATGAATGTGGAGTATAAATTTTAAAAAGGAAATTAATTCCACGGAGTAAACATTGCAGAGCTCGGAAGGAATTAAGGAAGGGCTTGCAGCTTTTATCTCTAAACTCTCTCAAAAACTTTTGAGGTGTTATATCATTTTCAGAGGTTTCTGAGCCGATCGAACTGTGGTATAATAGAACGATCTTTCAGTGTAAGTTACTAGATAAACATGGAGTTTAAGATTTATCCTCTCCTATGTTTGTCTTCTATTTAGACTCCAAGAGCCCACATCTCGTGCTCGTGCGGTAGCGTTCTCGCTTCCCACGCCCGGGTTCCCGGGTTCGATTCCCGGCGGGGTCAGGGATTTTCTCTGCCTCGTGATGGCTGGGTGTTGTGTGCTGTCCTTAGGTTAGTTAGGTTTAAGTAGTTCTAAGTTCTTGGGGACTGATGACCATAGATGTTAAGTCCCATAGTGCTCAGAGCCATTTGAATTTTTTTTAGACTCCAAGCTAATCCACCAATGATTGCACAGAGGCTTTCGATTTTACGAGCTTGTTTACATAGTACCAGAGTTTTCTCATATCGAAGAAATATATTGTACTTCTGTGTGACTTTATATATTTTCGGCATACGATTCTGATGGAAAGCTCTTGGGTTTCAATCCGTGTGGCATTGTTGAAATACCACGGCGTCTGGACGCGTGTCGTGCCTGTAATCTTCTGATGAAGGTGAGTTTAACAGTCGTTGGAACTTTGCCTTATGTCACCACTGTCACCCAGGTAGAAATACGAGAAATTCTGCTGCCGCTTGCTATATAAAGTCATGTATGACAAGTCAGCCATTTCCATTAACGCTTACTGTTCTAGTGTAAGTAGTAGCAAGGAAGAGAAGAAAAATTTGTTTTTTAACAAGTCTCGTATACCGCGTCGTTTGTGGTGAAGTATAAATCCTTAGGGGGGCGGAATTATAAAGGATATCGAAAATGATCTTTCAGTGAAAGCCGTATAGTCTTCTTTCTATAATATCACAAAGCAACCGCTCAGCTTAGCAAAATGTCTCATGGTCTTACTAATGGGAATGCAACGATTTCATCCAGGACTTAAGCGCACTGTCATGTGATATATGCTGCTTTCTTTGGGCCAGATAGTAGTACTGAAAATTTATCTACAACCATAATTTTCCTTGGCGAGCGGCACTCCAATAACGTCTAGTAAAGTGCTCCTCAGTAGATATGGCTGAACCATTCCAGTCTGAAATTTTGTTCATAAAGACATTTTTGTAATAAAAGTTCACGTTCTACGTTTAGGGAGGCAGCCATTGGAGTGATGCTACAGCTGCATGTTTCCATGTTTCGCCTTGTGGCTCTTCCCTTTTCTTATATCGTTGTGGAGGTAGTGTGGCCAGTAACAGATTGTGCGTACGTGCTGCAGAGCCGTCCATGCTAGGCAGCCCAGAGGGTAGCCCGAAGGGCAACCAATTTGCGCAGCCATCAGCCCCCTGGCTGCTAGCAATTACCTTCCACCAGCACCGCAATCTCTGCTGCTTCTCTTCCTAGCGAGATAGGCTGTTGTGAGGAATGGTGCCTGAACGGTAGCCAAACCTCAGGGATTCCTGCAGGACAATCAGGCTGACAGGTCTTTGAGGCATAAAGTCTAAACATTTACAAAGATGGATATAACTGATCGCGGTCACATCTTGTATAACTACATTTCAACACTTTTTGTTCCTAGAAATTCTCTGTCCTGCAGATTTACAACTTAACACTCAGGAATTTACTACATCTCTTATTATTTGTCTAGCAAGATACCCGAATAATGAAGACTACTAAAAATACAACACAAAAATACCATAATTCTTACTGAAGTTTGTAAAACTTTAAATTTGTATTGTTCCAGAGAAAATAATTTGCTGTTACAGAATCTTATGTAATACTTCCAGTGCTATGTTTTGAATGTTAATATTCAAGGTCACCTACATTTTAATCGTTAGTAGAAATTTTACATTGCTGCTTGTATTCGACTTCTCTTGTTTGCTCGTTTAACCCCATTGACAATTTTATGGTCATACAAACAAGGCGTGCACCACTAATTAGGAGAGTTACTCCAGAGAGTTGTTATTTAGAATGTTATTTTAGCCTCATACGTGGTGAAATCGAACCGATACTTTATTCCATTATCTTTACAATCTTCAATAAGTCAGTTTCCATTTTTGATGCTCTCGGCGTGTACACATGCAAAACTTCATACTTGCCACTGCTCTAATCTTCAGGAACGCTGCGTAAATCTCTTTCTGCTGAAGGAAGAGAATAAAGGTAAATGTGATGTTTTAATGTAAAGACAGTTAATTACAGGTACTGTCTGTAGTATTAAATGGTAACAGAAGGAGCTTAAAGCGGACAGACCATGTGTAATGTGGGAGCGAAGAAAACAGGTCGTGTAATCCAGTGAAACTCGCATTCAGACTGCGTTTTGTGTACGTAGCATAGTTGAAGCTTTCAGTAGTGTTTGACAGTGGCTAATAACGAATGCACGAAAATTCTTGAACCTACACAGAGATTGAATACTTCCTTCAGTCTGGTAGAAACTGTAGATTCCGTGTGATACAAAAACTAAAGGTAGTAGAGAATGGCACAGGGGAAAATTAGCACAAAAGTAACAAGGAGATTAGACATATTTATGACGTGATTTTTTTTTCAGGCTGCGCGATATGGTCTCGCCATCTTTCGTATTATATTTTTATTCCCACGCTACAATTAGAAGGTTCGTCCTTCTCTTACTTCATGTTTTGTGATGATTGTCATTCACATTAATAGATGCGTCCTAGTTACTTTAATACAGGGAAAATAGGGACCAAACTTCTGGGGTCATCGGTCCCTAGACTTACACACTGCTTAAACTAACTTATGCTAAGAACAACGCACCTACCCATGCCCGAGGGAGGACTCGAACCTATGGCGGGAGGGGCCGCACCGTCCGTGAAATCGTGCCTCAAACCGCTCGGCCACTCCGCGCGGCAGTCAGCTTTCGTGTGCATTGTGAACATGAACTATGCTGAATCTATTATAAATAAGTCAAACTCTGATGTCGGGCCGTGAGTCGTACTTGGGTGGCTCAGTCGGTAGAGCACTTGCTCGCGAAAGGCAAAGGTCGCGACTTCGAGTCTCGGTCCGGTACATAGTTTTAATAGTCCACGAAGTTTCATATCAGCGCACACTCCGCTGCAGAGTGAAAATATCATTCTGGGAACAGAAAAGTAAATTACCAGAAATAAGTTAGCCGCAAAGGAACTAGGGTTTCAAAGGACAGATCCTTTGATTGAGATAGTGACGAAATCAAAGAAGCGTGACTACAAGCGAACATTTAACAAGGAAGCGTACAGTTCGCACAAGTTTTTGTGTGGATGCGACGTAAGAATATATGATTTTCAGCATTGAAGTAAATTCGTGAATTAATACATCTTACACATTCGTCCGAAAAAATGGGAAAGCCGAAAACTCCCACTTCCACAAGGATGCGAAATGGGGAGTTGTGAAAGCTTACACATTATTTCGTTATTGCCCTAAGCTGTACTTAGTTATGTACAAAACAACAAAATTCCACAAAACCTATTCTTTCTTGTGTCAGATAAGTTATGCATCTTATTATTATTACAATGTTCTCTTGTTATTATTATTGGCAGTGACTGTAGTTGAATAAACTTGTTGATAAAGCATAACTGTTATATAGCTAATGCCATTGATTTCACACTCTCAGACTGATCTGAATCTAAAAGTTTGTGAACTCCCATAATGTATACTCAGGAGCCGCCATTGCTGTCAGACGTTCTACATCCCTGGGTGAACGAACAAAAATAACAGTTGCAGCATTGTGCACCGCTTTTTGTGCAAAAGACAACCTTAATGAGGACAAATTAGTCTCATTTTTCCCCCTGGTATTCCTTTTGAACTGCAGTGGATTATTTACAACAAACTTCATGAGAGAATAAATAAAGTGTGAAGCAGTAGTCAGAATTCCCACCTCCTCAAACAAATGTCAGCAAGATGATCGTGTGTGAGCACCACATGTTATTCTTACAGCACGTTTTTTTACCAACGAAGACTTCCTGCCTTAAAGATGAGCTGTCCCGTAACATTATTCCATATAACATTACGGAATGAAAGTATTCAAACTATGTCAACTTAATTAACTGTCTCTCACCAATATTTTCAATGATTCCAAATATAAATGTGGCTGAACTAGGATTTTTGAGGAGCTACATTATGTGCTTTTTCCAGTTTAAATTCTGATCAGTATGGACACCTAAGCATGTTGAAGTTTCCTCGCAATTTATTATTTCCTCGCCACGTGCTATACTTATCATTGGTTTAGTATGCCTAGATTTACGAAACTGAATATGTTGTGTCTTTTTAAAACTGAGAGCCTATGTAAGAGAATAGCGTGCTTCACACAGTCAATTGCCTTACATAGGTCACAGAAATTGCCAATCAGTGATATTTTACTATTTACTGCGTGTGGAATTTGATGAGTGAGCATGTAGATGGCATTCTCAGTAGAGCAACTCTTGTAAACTGCAAACAGTGAGGATGTTATTGTTGCTCGGGTTAGATACTGTTCTAGAATACATAATCTTCTAAAAAATTTTGGAAAATGGTGTCAGCAGTGAATCAGGTCGGTACGTATTGACATCTCTCCTGTCACCTCTCTTAAAAGTGGTTTAACAACGGCATACGTGTGTTTCAGTCGTTCTATAAAAATACCTTGAGTTAGTGATGCATTCCATATTTCAGATGAAACTGGGCTTATTATATGGGAATAAATCTTTAGTACTCTACTTAAAACACCATCAAAACCACATGAGTTTTAATTTTTGAGAGGATGTATAATTTTCTTGATTTCAGAAAGAGAATTTAGTGATACATTCAATGACTGAATTTAATGAGAGTTACTTTTTCAACATAATGCCTGATTTTTTCTTGAAATATTTGAGCTATCGTTTCTACTCTCTTTAAGAAATGCTTATTAAATGTATTTGCTGCCTGTGATTCATCATTTATAGAGTCTCCATTCAGTTCAATAGTGATTTTATCCTGTTCTGTGCCTTTTTTTCCCTATCTTTCGTTCCACTACATTGCATTCAGCCTAAAATTTGCTGTCAGAATTACTGATTTCTGCCACTATGTGCATGTTCCTCGATTTTTTACTAATCTTTCTTCGTAATTTTGAATAGTGTTTGTATTGTGCAACTACATATTGCAGGATCTCTAATTGTTGTTGCCAAACATTTTCCTGTCACAAGACACTTTATTTGCTCTAGTGATTCGTGGTCTTTTATAAGGCTGTTTGATCTCCCTTCTCGTTAGCATACGTGGAAAGCTATTTTCAAGTACTGATATCATTTATCATAGAATAAATTAAATTTTATGTTAGCATATGGTGATTATAAATTTCCTACAGGCCTATTTCTTGTAATCTATATTTAAAAGCATTTGTCCTGGAGTCATTAATTTTTATAACTTATTTTCACTGAGTAGTATCCATACTGTAAGGCATTTGAAAGCCGATTCCCGCACAGTAAACAATCAACTCCAAACACAAAGTGCTATTTGTGGAAATGATTGAACTCATGTAATAAAGTCTACCAAAATGGTCGCTTGACTAGAATACAAATGAGGCGCTGAGATCCATAAGGGCCTAAAGCACACCGCTGTCAATCCCACATACAAGACAATATCAGAGAAACCAGTGATATAGCTTTTCATGAATTTTCATATATACAATGTGGGCATACAGCACACATAAACATGACTCACAATAACTTCAACAGATTTCAGGGGTATGAATAAATGGTACACTCTTACAATCGACGGTGATGTGCTTTAGGCCCTTATGATGCTCAGCGTCTCTAATGGATTACTGTATGATAAAATTCGTAACCTTATAGACTATAACTCGTTCAGAAATCCACAAAATAGGCTTATTGTCAGTACAACTTTAACATAGACGTCCGACCTGATTTCACTACAGTATATAGTGAGTGAATTAGTATATCTGAGGAGTGTGCTATCATGTAGCAGGATTTATTCCGAACGAATGGGGATCATCGAGTTGTTGTAGTTTCCTATGTAGCACGCGCGTCCGCGTCATCGTATTTTATGTGTTTCTGTCTGGCACATAGTCAGCTGACACATACCTACGAGAAAAGTCGCGGCCATTCTATGGATCTCGATATCTTATTCTGTCTGGCATTTATTCGTGAAAAGTAGCGAATATTCTACCGTTTCGTGATTAAAAAGAGAGTAATGGGAGACATTCTTCAATACAAGCAAACAGTCATAAGTGCCCCTAAGAATCGTGATTCTGTTATGCAAGCATTGTCTGTCTGTCCTAGATCTGACTATCCTACTTAGCACACGCTGTACAAAATACTTGCTTGTCTACCTGCATCTATTGCTACAGTGTAAAGAAGTTTTTCAACATTGCGTCGTACAAAGACATGGCTGAGGTCTACAGTGAAAGAGGATCGACTTACTGGCTTAGCTCTATTAAAAACTCACCCTGACATTGATTGTCCTATTGAAGGTGTAATTAACCAATTTACCAGGAAGAGGAGGCGCACAGAATTCATCATTTAAGGAAGAGAACCACAACTGTAACTTTTTTGTATCGTAAGATGGTATTGTCTTGTATATGTGTATAATCGGTTTAAATATAACTTTCTTAAACACTGCATGTGACTTGATTATTTTTTATTTCGCTAAAGGTAAAGGAAGCTCAAGATATCTTTAGCGGCCCTTCATTGAGGTTTTTCTGTATCCGCCATACCGCAGTGTGCTACCACCTGTTCGTGACCCTTTTGCCAAGTTTCACGGAGTCTAGAGGAGCAATAGGATGGTAGATTTAAGTGACGTATCTTTCAGATTGCAGCGTATTCCGTACAAGAATTTCTATTATTGTAATGTGTAAATGGTGGTGGGTAGGAATTACTAACTAATATCTACAGGTTTTTTTTATAAAGAAAGAGAGAGAGGAAGGAAACGTATAAATTTCAGAATATAGCCATGTTTAGAAATTAATCTTCCGTGTGAATTTAAAATGACTTCTTCCACACCATTACGATTTATCGTGCAAAATGGTACATGGAACATGAAACTAACTAACGGAGATCAGCAATCGTGTGCTGAAAAAATACACTATTCGGCCGAAGCCTTCCGTTTTTGTCAGTTTCTGCCGACACAGGATTGGAACAAATTACGATGGTGGAGGGAGCAGGCTAGAAAGGTCGTGGGGATATGTAACTTGCTTGGCCCTCCAGCTCTCAAGTTGCTATCGGAACGAAATGCTGTGTGAATCAAAAGAAAGTAAAGATTAACCTTCTGTGGCTGATTAATGATATTAGCATCGTCCTATACAATGAGCTACGCTCTCTTCAACCAATGTGAAACGTCGCGTAAACAAACGTACACTCTGGCTTTAGTCATGATCCGTACTGATCAAGCATCTGGTGTCACAATACCACAGGAAGTAGGCCGCATTTATGCATTTGGTATCTCGTTGTTGTTCTAGTCCAAATGAAACTCTTACATACACAGTTGCTGAAAGTTCATGATTATGGAAAACTTCGAGGGCGTGCTCAAAAGTTATTTTATGTGAAAACCCTTTATTAACATTCGATATCTTTATTCTTTATGTCTACGTATTCATTTCTCAACATAGTCATACTAGCGACGTGCATATTTCTTCCAACGAGAGACCTGTTTGTTGATGCTGTCACTGTGGGATGTTTGATCTTGTTGACGTAGACGCACCCCCACCTATGCTAGCGCCGCTTCATCACTATCAAAGTGAAGTCCTTGACGGTGCTCTTTTAAGCTTTGGAAACAGATGATAGCCGGATGGGTCCAAGTCGGAACAGTATGGAGGATGATCGATGGCAGTGCACCCAAGGCATCAGATTGTTGCAGACGTCACAGTGCTCGTGTGCGGTTTGGCATTGTCACTCTGGAGGAACTCTTCGAATTCGAGACCTGTTTAAAGCATGCCATTCCCCAGAAACCGACATACACTGACGGAAAAGAAGTTGCAACGCACACACACACACACACAAAATAGAGTACGAAATTTCGGGAATATATTTCTTTCCATTTTAAGGTAACATTATAAGGTGATTACGACTGCAAGACCACAGGTTAATGTAAGTGTTACATAAAGTACTGCAATTGTTAGATGCTGGTAGTATGTTAAAAATCCGTATAACCTCGAGAATGTTGAATGGAAGCATGTAAACGAGCATGCATTGTGTTTTACAGGCGTCGGATATCAGTTTATGGGATGGCGTTCTATGCCTATTGTACTTGGTCGATCAATACAAGGACGATTAATGCTGTTTGTAGATGACACTTGAGTTGTTGTCCGATGATGTCCCATACGTGCTCAAACTGAGACAGAGCTGGTGACCCAGTAGGCCAAGGAAACATGTAGACATTATGCAGAGCACGTTGGGTTACAGCGGCCGTTTTGTGGAGGAGAGTTATACTGTTGGAAAACATCTCTTGGAACGCTGTTCATGAATGGCAGCAGAACACGCCGAATCAACAGGTTGACATATAAATTTAAAGTGAGGGTGCGTGGGATACCCACGAGAGTGCTCCTGTTGTTACTCGTACATGAAATCGCACCCCACGCGTTAACTCCAGGTGTAGTCCAGTGTGTCCAGCACCCAGACAGGCTGGGTGCAGGCCCTCAACTAACCTCCTCCTAACCAACACATGGTCATCACTGGCACCGAGACGAAACCAAATTTCATCAGAAAACACAACCCGCTTCCATCCCACTGAAGTCGCATATGGTGGTGGTTTGGGGTCAGTGGATGGCACGGTATAGGGCGTCTGGCAAGGAGCTCCCTAGTGGTAACCGATTTGTAACAGTTCGCCGTGCCTCTGTCGTGCCAGTCTGCTCAGATTGCTGCTGCAGATGCAGTACGATGCGCCAGAGCCATAAGTCGAACATGATGTCTTTCCTCTCGGCAGTGACGCGTAACCGTGCGGAGACCAGTCTTCTTGCGACCGTACATTCTCGTGATCACCACTGCCAGCTATCATATGCAGTGGTTACATTCTTGCCAAGTGTTTCTACAGCATCTCAGGAGGAACATCTAGTTTCTCGTAATCTTAGCTCAAATTTAACTAACGCTCAGGACCGTTACAGTGCGTATTTAAAGCCAACTCTGTTAGTATCCTCATAGTGGCGCCACCAGCATCGCTCTTATGCGACTGTCGATAAGTTTGAATAGACATAATATTTTAGACGTAGAAAGACGCCTACAAACTTTCGTTTATGTCGCAGAACTCCTTCTTGGTGGTGCGATTTTTTTTTCTGTTAGTGTAGCTATGTTACACACCGTCAGGTTACACGTCGCAGCTGGGAGCCCTTTAGCAGCAGAGGGCTACAAATACATAGACACGAAGAATAAAAGTGAAGAATGTTAACAATATTTGTTTTATTTAAAAACCTTTAAGAATTTTCACATAAAAAATACTGAGGAATTGCTTTTCATCAAGCTCTCGTACCTTAGGTCGAGCGTGGATGAATACAGGATGTCAAATATATCTGTTTTGCCGACAGAATACGATACAGGGACTGACCTTGGCTTAAGTCAAATTACTGAGAGTTTCCTACTTTCCACACAAAGAAATACAAAGCAAAATTGTAACAAAAAAAAGAATGGTTCAAATGGCTCTGAGCACTATGGGACTCAATTGCTGTGGTCATAAGTCCCCTAGAACTTAGAGCTACTTAAACCTAACTAACCTAAGGACATCACACACATCCATGCCCGAGGCAGGATTCGAACCTGCGACCGTAGCGTTCGTGCGGTTCAAGACTGTAGCGCCTTTAACCGCTCGGCCACTCCGGCCGGCTGTAACAAAACATACTGTTTCTGGAGAAGTATGATTTTCTCAACTCTTAATAACAACACTTTTTCTTTAATTTCTAATTAATAGTATATGCGCTACTTATAATTTATAATAGTAAAATAAATCTGTGTTTTATTATACATCATAAGTAGGAAAGCAATGCCAATTGAAGGACAAACTGTGTTTATTGCGAATCTTGTACTTTTGTAGAAGAGTTTAGACATGGAAGTAGCAGTGGGGCATTTAATTTGACAGTCGATAATCATGTTTTAGCCGTCAGTTTTGAAGGATGTTTTAGACACAGAATTGGTAATATTATATTTGGCATAAACCTAGCTTGTGCGTTGGTGTCTGCTTTCATGTGTGTGTGTGTGTGTGTGTGTGTGTGTGTGTTTGATAAATAATGCAGACAACTTAGAGGTGGAAATATTTAATTTGGGGGGTCATTGTAAGTTACAACAGTGTAGTACAATACACAAATAACACTCTTTGACAATTTGGAATCTCAGAGAACAAAGATGTAGGCTGTTTACTTCGTTTTAATGGCTGGTGAAATGCTAGACTGTATTTGGAGGAGAGGTGCGTGATGAAAGGTGATAAGGGAATTTTTTGTTTACAAATATGGTAGAACAGACTGTGACAAAAGCATCCTTCGCCATGCAACATTGCTGAGAAACACCCTCTATCGTTGATGACTTCACCCAGCTGTCTCAGTCCAGCCCTTTCATGTAGGCAGTACAGATCACTGGGCTACTCCTTTCAATAGAGTCTGCGGATCATGTCGTTTGTTCCCAAACTGATACTGCATACATGCTATCATATTAAAACCAGTGTATACTAGCTGCCATAAGCAATGAAAATTAGATTTTTTTGGAGAATTATACACCTTTTGTAATATATTTATTATACTGGTACTTTTCATCCGTTGGGTGCTACATTTTACATTATTATACAGTAGCATGACATTCAAATGGGAACGAAGAACGAAAGAAGAGCTGTACAAGCGGTACGGATAGCCATATATTGGCAGAAAATTAGGGAAGAACAAGCTACAGCGACTTGGCCACATCTATCGAGCTGATGAATCTCTCCTTAACTGAGTGCTTCATTCTGAACCTATTGGAATACGCTCAATGGGACATTCGAGGATGTAATGGAAGGATCAAGTACTAACAATCCGTAAAAAAGTGGAGCCGACAGGGGCGGAAGATGAAGCTAGAAACAGGCAACGATGGTCTGCCCTGTGCAGTAGCGATACGCTCCGTAGTGACTGACTGACGTCCCTTTTTCGTTCTTTTCTAATGTGATCCTTGATAATTATTTTATAGTATGCTGTTTTTATTTTCCTTCTGCAGTGTAATTTTTTTCCTTGTTTCCTGCTGTAGTCCTTAGAGGTACATTCACTCAATAAATGATGACATAGAGGGTGACCACAAGTCCGTTAACATTTTAAAATGGCCTAATTCACGGAATAATATAGACGGAGAGGTAAAACTTGACACAATTCGTGAAATGACTCGGGGTTTGATTGATACCAAAAAAGAGTGCTAAAACAGGCCAACAGATGGCGCTAAGCGGACGAAGTCCATTTCGCTCTCCGAAAATCTGTCAACATATTCAACCGCAGAATATGGGCTACCGGTAAGTCCGAGAGCTGTGAGGAAGTCCCTGTGTATGACGAGAAAGTCGCGTGGTGGAGTGGGTTTACCACATCAATCGTGATCGGACACTTACTCTTCTAGGAAGCGCTAGGTGTTGCTTTCAAACTGTCAGCGTGATGGATGCGAGGTACGCCGACATGTTACAGAAGCGTATCATCCCTGATAAATACCTCCTGGAAGGTATGACTTGTATGCAGGTTAGAGCTCTACCCCGTACTGCTACACGAGTGAAAGATCTCTTGCGCACGTCGTTTGGTGAGGAGCGCGTGCTGAGCTGCCACTCTGTCATGCTTGGCCCAGGTCGCCAGACTTCAATCTATATGATTATTGATTGTGGTTTTACCTGAAGTCGCAAATATACCGCGATCGTCCGACTACACTAGGGATGCTAGAAGACAATATGCGACGGCAATTTCTTACAATACCTACTGATATGATTCACAACTTTGTCCATCGGCTACAGCTATTGTTGATGAATGACTGCCGACGAGTTGAGCATTTATTTTAAAACAAATCACCTTTGCCAAAAATCAATTGTCGTGCTAATTATTGCTTTTTTATTATATGAAGCGGCATCTGTTGGTCATTTTGTGAACTTCTTTAGGTTTCAATAAAACCTCATGTCATATCAAGCACGTGTGTCAATTTTTGTCTCTCTACCTATGTTATTCCGTGAAGTATTGAATTTTTAAATGTTAGCGGGCTTTTCGGTCAACCTGTACTTCATGTAAGTAATACTGGATTGCTGAGTATGTCGTCATTTTTATTAACCGTACTCTCAAAATTATAGTATGTGACAAATTTTACGGGAAAATGTGGCTGGGGGTGTGGGAATTGTAGACAAGTTCATTTACGGGTTGGTGTGCGATTTCGGTGTATCTGCAAGTTATGCAAAATCAGATCTGTACGTTTTTGTGCTGTATATGTGAAAGAGACTTTTAGACATTGCAGTTTCTCTGATAGGTTAAGTATTTGGAAGACAAAGATATCGAAAGCTGATTTTTAATTATATTACTTTAGATGTAAAGATTCTTAGATTTGCAGTCGTCTGTCATACTAAATGGTGAGCATTTGTCTTGGTTGCCAAAAAAATATATATATTTATTTATGAACTCATAACACGTTGTGAGAGAGCCCCATCTTCTTGTCTATGGTATGAAACATACAATATACGACCAGATGTTAAAAGCATACATCGCAGCAACGTACTGCACGTCAGTGACGTACTTGTTTCAATTAAGTCAGAGTCTTGTTGCTGCCTACTCCATTCTGTAACATTAGCAGTGCCCACATTGACATACGCAGTTCGATATGGTACAAGGTAATCAATTTTGTCACTATGTGGCATTTGAGGAAGTGGAGTGCATGATATCAGATATAACTGGTATAGATCAATGCTTATTAATTTTAAAAAAATATTGTTTAAACGAATCACACTGTACTAGGAAGACTGTAGTTGCATACAAGACCAGTGTCGTTGACCGCTACAGTACCACGCTAGATGGATCGTTATAGTCAGGATGTTGACCTGGATTGGCTCAAGACAATAGGATTAACAGTCACACACTTTGTTAGCAAACAAGCTATAATACTCACAGCGTTATGTCCGTAGTAATCACGCCACTTGAATGTGGGATGCAGCACGTGGCCAATGGCTTGACCTCAACGGTGGAGCAGGCCTGTTATTGTGGGTCACCTGCATCAGCACGTGCATCGGCCTGGCGCGGCACTGCGTTTCAGGGCAGGTAGAGCGTGCAAACGTGGGAGCCCTCCTTGATTCTTGTTGTGGTGACTACCCCT